>NC_059102.1:288391106-289041106 GCF_020740685.1 Jaculus jaculus | reverse complement strand
TCCTTCTCCATCAATGGATCCCATCTTCCCCTTGCCTTTAAAGACTGTTGTCCTCTTCCTAATAGCTGACTGCACTAGATCAGCTCAGCCCAGCTGTTTTTTTTTGACTCTGCTGCTAGATTCTGGCTTTCGTCATAGCCCCAGGGACACAGGTAATTCTGGTTCACCCAACATCCACACACCCCCCAGGTGGGTGGCGGTTATTAATCTACAACTGGTTTTTGGTCTTGAGTAACTTTTCTGCTTATCTCTGCTTTATAATTTGGGGAAACTTCTCATTTTGATTGCATGCAGGATTTTCTTCCTCTGGTTTCTGAATCTACCATGTGTGTATTTTTTCTTACACTCAAGATCTACATTGTGGGTGTTCTCACCAACTCCAGATCTGTTACATGTGTAATTGTTTTTTCTGTTTTTTTTTTTTTTTTTTTTTTTTTTTGTTGTTGTTGTTGTTTTTAAGCTTGGGATAACCATGAGTTTAACTCTTTTCATTACTCATTTCTCCTCTGAATCTCTTGGTCTCTGCTTCATTTATTTATTTACTTATGTTTATTATTATTATTTTAACAAGATGATTTATATGGTTTCATCATGTGCTGCTACCCTCATTCCCTCATCCCTGCTCCCATTCTGTTGGAGATGCTCTTCATTGGGGTTGCAGGCTCTGCTTTTATACCTGTCACTTTTTTTTTTCTTTGAGCTGAATTTTCCTCTTAAGTTCTCTAAAACACATGACAGATGGCATCCAATTTCTCCTAAATCTCCCTATATTCCCAGATTCCTACTCCCCACATGTTTATAGCTCTGCTCTGGCTTTCCTTCCTAGTTCCTAATCTCCCTTAAATAAGCCCCACAATTTGTTAATTTTCCCTTAAATAGATCCCAAAACTTGCAATTTTCCCTTTATTAAGATTAATAATTCATAATTTATCATTCTTGAATCCATCTTTATTAATTCTTTTTTGAAGGTAGAACAGAACCCAAAACTCAGGGCTCATAAATTCTGGGGAAATCTTCCTGAACCCTAAAATCCTGCATCAGAAGTAGTTTTGAATTGGGTAAGGGTAAGAAGTTGGGAGGTTTCAGAATCACAAACTAGAAAATGCATAGAATACAATAAGGCAATATTACTGGTTATTCTATAAAACTTCAGTTGAAAGACTTTCACTTGGAAATGATAATTATGTTGAAAATTATAATACCCATCCTTATAGCACCGTGGCACAGAATCTGTCTTCATTGTGTCAATGATACAGAACTTTATGGAAGGTTGAACAAAGTCATGACCCAGAGCATTTGATGGGGAAAAAAAAAACAAAAACAAAAAACAAAAACTTCTGATCAACACAGTGTACAACTAACAGAAGGGAATTAGTAGCTTTAGTAGCTATTTTTATTCAGGCTCTAGAAACAAAGCAGAGGGGGAAATTTTGCTATATATGCACAGAAAAAGTGGTTACAAAAACACTTCTCAAAAAGATGAGCGTAGATCAAAAAGCATCTGTGCTTAAGCTAGGGATTGAGCACCAAAGTTCTTCATCAATTGAAATCAAGACAATGGATTTTGCCCTGGGGCACTTCTTGAAAATAATTCTAGCCTAGAAGCTCTCCAGATCTGCTATGAGAAGAGTAGGCTTAAAAATTTCTGAAATGTTTATTGAGCTTATTTTCAAGTTATTTTCATCTTTTTGAGAAGTGTTTTTGTAACCACTCTTTCCGTGCACACGTAGCAACATTTTCCCCTCTGCTTTATTTCTGGAGCTTTTATAAAAATAGTTACTGATTCCCGTCTGTTAGTTGGACACTATGTTGATCAGAAGTCATTGGGGACATAGCGGCTTCCATCAAGATTTCCAGAAAAAGTTTGCAAAGGCTTGTGGGAATTTGTCTATTGTTGAAGGCAGGGGCAAAGTAAACCTGAGTAGAAGCCATTCAACCTTCAGCCAGCCTGTGAATCACTAAGTCTGGACAAACCTAGGCTTTGGGAGATAGAAAGCTTTAAAAGGCGACTTCCGGTTAAGATGGTGGCATAGGTACCACACCAAAGCAGCCTAGGGGGAAAAAGCCAAAAAAAAACCTCAGCAAAATACACACTTTTACTAAAAAGTGAGGTGTATATGAAATTGAAATGGCAGCAGAGAAGTAGGAGAGATCCAGAGCATCCAGAGCCCGCACAGGCAGCTCTGGCAGGTCCACTGACTGTGGCAGCATCAGCAGTGCACCAGGAAGCTGCCAGGCTCGATTTGAGCCACAGGAAAAGACAGGTGAGGGGAGCCTCCAGTCACACCAGAGCTCTCCGCAAACTCAAGAAATGTGAAGGGAGAACGCAGTAAACAACGGAGGAGCAGATCACAAGGTAGAAGAACACGTGGACCAGCGACACAACTAGAGCAGCATTGGCTACCTCCCCTCCCCCACTGCCAGTGCCCAGCTCCAGCGAACAGAGCAGCAGTCCAGGGACCCGGCCACGTAAACTTGAACTGACAGTGGGACCCAAGAAGGAACAGAGGTAACTGGGATTACACCAGGCAAGGGCCTCACCTGGTCACAAGCTGACTCAGAGCCCTCTACAGATCAGAAATCAACCTCCTTGTTGTCAGGATTAAGGGTGTGGGTGGGGCACCACACACCCTAAGGGGCAGTTAGATGATCTGGTTGTCATAATACCTACTCTTGGATAAGTAGTCTTGAGAGCCACACCTAACACCTTAAGCTCCTACCCTGAAGGTATATAACATCAGATTGTCTGAAACATCTAATAATACCCACCTAACTAGAAAGTCCAATCATTAAATAATGCAGGATGCAAAAATATATACATTATAACAGAAGAAACACCAAAAATAAAGACAATATAAATCCACCAAAAAGTATTAATACATCAGAAATGACCTCCAGTGAGAATGAGTTAGAGGAAATACCTGAGAAAGATTTCAAAAGAATGATTATAAATATGTTCAAAGAAGTCAAAGAATAAATCAAAGAGGAAATCAAAGGAATCAAAGAAAACATAGTACACCAATTTAATGAAATAAAGAGGTCAATACTAAACATAAATAAGGACATAGAAATAAAGAAAAATCAGTCAGAATTGCTACTAATGAAGATCACAGTTTAATGAAAAACAAAACAAAACAAACAAAAAAAAAAAACTCTTGAAAATCTCACCAGTAGAATGGATGAAGGAGAGGACAAAATATCTAAGCCAGAAGACCAGATGGCAGATCTAATACAGTCCAACAAAGAGAAAGACAAACTAGGAGAAAAGTATGAGTGGGAATTTCAAGATACTTGGGACACTATGAAAAGGTCAAACATAAGAATTCAGGGCATAGTAGAAGGAGAAGAATTTCACTCTAAAGGCATAGTAGGCATCTCCAACAAAGCCATAGAAGAAAACTTCCTTCAAATTGTGAAAGAGATGCCAATGCAGATACAGGAATCCTTTAGAACACCAGCCAGACAAAACCTGGAAAGAACCTCTCCTCGCCATATTATAATCAAATTATCAAACACAAAAACCAAAGAAAAAAATATTGAAAGCAGTCAGAAAGAAAACTCAAGTTAACTATAAACACAAGCCCATCAGGATTACAGCAGATTACTCAACACAAACTTTAAAAGCCAGAAGGGCATGGAGTGATGTATTCCAAGTACTGAAAGATAACAACTGCCAACCAATATTACTTTATCCTGCAAAGCCATCCATTCAAATAGATGGAAAAATAACGACATTCCACGACAAAAGCAAGCTAAAGGAGTATTTGAAAACAAAACGAGCTCTACAGAAAATACTTGAAAGAATCCTCCATGCTGAAGAGAAAGAAAAGCACACATGTAAGGAGCTGAGAAAAAACAAACAATACTCAAATACTAGTTAATACAAGAGAGCAAAGGTAAAACTGGAAGAACTACAAAAAATGGCAAAAATGAATACACACCTTTCAATATTATCTCTTAATATCAATGGCCTCAATGCCCCAACCAAAAGGCATAGGTTCACAGACTGGGTTAAAAAGCAGGATCCCTCAATTTGTTGCCTCCAAGAAACCCACCTTTCTACAAAGGATGGACATCTTAATGTAAAAGGTTGGAAAACGGTGTTTCAAGCAAATGAACCTAGAAAACAAGCCCGGGTTGCTATCCTAATATCTTACAAGGTAGACTTCAGTCCAACATTAGTTAAGAAAAATAAGGAAGGTCATTATATATTGAGTAAAGGCACCCTCCAACAGGAGGA
Organism: Jaculus jaculus; assembly: GCF_020740685.1. Taxonomy (NCBI): domain Eukaryota; kingdom Metazoa; phylum Chordata; class Mammalia; order Rodentia; family Dipodidae; genus Jaculus; species Jaculus jaculus. The sequence goes on along the minus strand of NC_059102.1, from coordinate 289,036,866 downwards.
CATTACAATCCTAGACATATTTGCACCTAACATGAGGGCCCCAAAATTCATCAAACACTATTAGAACTAAGGTCACAGATAACACCAAACACAATGGTAGTGGGTGACTTCAACACCCCAACACCACACTCTCATCAATTGACAGGTCATCCCAGGAAAAAAGAGGCATCTGGAAGAACAAGTTAGGATTTGGTAACTATTGTTAATCAAGTAATTACATTTAGTATTGCTAAACCAATATTACTCCTTGAGGCAAACAAGTAATATCATACTTAGATATGATTGGCACATGCTTCAAAGGTTGAAAACCTTATTCTACTATAGGTCTTAGATGGTATTTCTGTGAGAGGTGATTATTGTAATTAGACAAAATACATTACCATGCATCCCATGTTATGTGTTGGGGGTCTCAATAAGAGGAAATATAACAACTAAAACACGCATATGCTCTGCCTGTGTTTTCACATGGAGTTTCTATGTCACCTTAAGACTCTGCTAGCAAGAACTCCTTCAAGTGTGGAGAAAAATTCACAGATTTTCACATGCTGATGACCTTTGAGGACTCATTTCCTGGTCAGGCATGATTAGATGTGGTCATAGGTATGTGACCCCCTGATTTGATCCATGCCTTGATAAGAGTGGAAGACCTGAGGGGGAACACACACCTTTGCTATCACTGTGTCTTCTATCATGCTATGATGCAGAAACTATGCCCTCACTAGATTCTCACATGTTAAAATTGGGCTTTCTAGCTACATAATTACAAGCAATCACTTTTGTTTGCCTTACAAATAATCCAGTATCTGATATGGTTTTATACTATCAAAAATTGGGCTTCACCATGAGTGGTGGCACATATGCCTGTAGGCTCAGTACTCAGGATTCAGGATGCTGCAAGCTCGTTGCTACTGGAGCTTCATTAGCAAGACCTTGGCATACACAAAGAAACAATGAATGGACTTGTACACTTATGAATTAACTTTTTCCATTACGGTACAACACTAATTTCACCAGTGGCTAAATGACCCAGTACAAAAGCAATGTCAATGGTTTTCTCATTCTGCAATTTTGGCTAATCTTGAAATCATTTCAGGCTGATAGGCATCAATTCCATTTCTCTTTACAACTGTTTCTTGCTTTGCTTCATTTTTACAAAACTCTTAAGCCTTCCTTGTGTTTTCAATTAAATCAGTTTCTTTATTTCTCTTATATTCATGCCTTCTCATCTCGATTTGTGATCCAAATGGAATATTTTCTTAAAAGTCAAATGCATGTTAGGAGAGAGTAAATACAGGAAGAAAATGTCTGAATGCTACCTTTCAGCTCACCTGATAAGAAAGTGCACAAATAAAAAATTCATCATTCAAAATGAGAAGTTAATCACTAAATTGTCTAAGGAAAAGAAGTAATTTGACAGATAATAAATTTATTATGTTTTCAAAAAAGTGCATATTATAATCAACTATGCTTTTAGAAGTACCTTGAATTTTGTGAACTGAGAGACAACATTGTATTACTGTCATAAAATATTAAATAGAGCATAAAAGACACAAAATTAACTTCACAGTCAAGATGAGGAGACTCCAAGTCACTCAGGAAATACTCCATAATATTTAAGCATACACAAATTAGGAGCAGGAGATCCCCCTCCTGTGGTGTGTGTGTGTGTGTGTGTGTGTGTGTGCATGTGCGCACACATGTGTGCATGCACACGTGTGTAGTCATGTGCCACATTTTCAGTGAAGTTTTACATGAGTATCTGGGGAATTGAAACAAGGTTGGCAGGAATTTCAGGAATCATCTTTAACCACTCAGCGATCTCTCCAGATCTGAGAATATTTTATTTTTATCTACTTATTTGAGGGGAACAGCGAGAGAGAGACAGAGAGAGAAAGGGCAGACAGGGCACTGCTGCAATTAAACTCCAGATGCGTGTTCCACCTTGTACATCTGGCTTTATATGGGTTCTATGGTATCAAACCCAGGTCCTTTGGTTTTGCAGGCAAGTGCCTTACCCATTAAGCCATCTCTAACCTCTGAGAGTATTTTAAATGGCTGAAAACTAAGGAGAGGAGAGATGGGCCAGTGGATAGAAGTAAGGAAACCACTGCCACCAAGAGCAGTAGCAAAGATGCATGAAGTTTTCAAAGGCCACAACATTTATTTCTTCACTGAAAAATTTTGCAGATCTATATAAATTACATCTTTTTTAATTATTTTTTTTTTCTTTTTTGTTGTCAATTTTATAAATAAGACAGAATAGTTCATGTTACTCTCTTTTAGTTTAGGATATGAAAGGAGAGTGACAAATACAAAGTATGTTATACATTATTATTATATTTTGGTCAAAGAAGAGAATCAACAATCTGTTCTTGTGACAGAGTATATAGGTTAAAGAGAAACACTAAGGTGAGGCATCATGGGCAATGGATGCTGTATGTCAAAGTTGAGAAGAATTAACATTATAAAAGCAGAAGCTGTCACTAACTAGAAACTAAGGACAAGATGAAATGACACAAGTGGACATACACATATCTTCACACAATCTGAGTCAACAACCACTGTAACATGAATTGTGGTTTACAGACAAAATGCTGCTACAGATGGTTTAAGTTCAGCAGAAAACAAAAATGCATGTAACTTTCTGTAAAAAAAAAAAAATACAGTATTGTACTAGTGCTCATTTATTTATAAATCAGTTGGATGATGAATTTTGTGTAATGAATTCTGTCATATGCATTATTTATGAAATAGAAATCAGCATGGTGAGAGTGTTCACAGAGACTCCTCTGGGATGGACTGTTACCTATGATGAGTTTGGTGACTAGTACAAGAATATGCTGCAAAATTCAGTATGCCACCTATTCCACAGAGATTCCAATACAATCGATAACAAATGTGTCATTGGCTAGGTAGTCTATCTATGCTAGCTAGTTCTAAGAGCTGCACGGATGGCATGAAAGCTTTATATGCAACCACTGTTCATGCAACACGTTGTTGTAACCAGGATAAGTGACAAGTTGCAACTACAGAAAAGGTGGTGTGTAAAGATCATTTCAATAGTCCACGTAAATACTTCTCTTTAACTCCTGTTATGTTTACTAAAGACTTTGAGAATATTTAGTCTTTAAACAGCTGTTTTGTCCTTTGTAATGTCTTTTAAATTTGTTTCTTTTAAGATTAGTCTGACAAATATACTTTCAAGGAGTGAACTAGGGTTATCTTTTCCAAATTACATCACTAATTAAATTTATTTAAAATCTATTATGCAAGAAGCAACTTTGAGACAAGTTTACAAACATGCCAGTTATCAGGGTAATGTTTGCTATGAACAGTTTATCCTCAAGAGCACTTTAAAATATTGATAAGGGCTGGAGAGATGGATTAGCGGTTAAGCACTTGCCTGTGAAGCCTAAGGACCCCGGTTTGAGGCTCGGTTCCCCAGGTCCCACGTTAGCCAGATGCACAAGGGGGCGCACACGTCTGGAGTTCGTTTGCAGAGGCTGGAAGCCCTGGTGCGCCCATTCTCTCTCTCCCTCTATCTGTCTTTCTCTCTGTGTCTGTTGCTCTCAAATACATAAATAAAATTTAAAAAAATTAAAATATTGATAAAACATGAATATCTCATATTGGTAATGATGAAATCCAGTATTATCTGTAAAATTAGGACTGTATAATTTAGTTCAACTTTAATGTATTTTTCTTTGTTATTTTCCTTGAAGTCAAATATATTTCATTGTAATAAATCCATAGAGAACCCTGTGTAATCTGCTATTGTGTTATACAAGGTACAATGTAGCAGGGTGTGGTGGCACATGTCTTTAATCCCAGCCCTCAGGAGGCAGAGGTAGGAGGATTGCTATGAGTTCAAGGCCACCCTGAGAATACATAATGAATTCCAGGTCAGCTTGGGCTACAGTGAAACCTTACCTCAAAAAAAAAAAAAAAAAAAAAAAAAAAAAGAGAACAAGATATAATGTATTTTACACTGAAATATAGATATAATATAATATGATCATTTCACATAGTCATTACTTTGCAAGGACATGACATTTATAGCACAATTTTGCAAAAAAAAAAATCCTTAGAAAATGTCCTTCAAAGAAATTAAGTTTTTTATGATTTATCCAAGCAAATGACTCACTTCTTTTTCTCACTCCTGAATATTTTTGAAAAATAATAACTGCATTGCCAATTTTTGTTATAATTTGTTGGGTCTAAATCCCATCTGGCTAAACTAAATATTGCTCAGACTCTGCCACACAGGTGAGGGTAAGTGATTTTTTTTTTCCTTCTGGGAACACTTATGTTGAAGCTTCTGTTTCCCTGTCTGAATTGTGACTCATACTATCATCAGTTTAAGACTGGATTTCTACCACAGTGTCTGAACAACTTTGTTATTTTATTGCAAAATTAAAATTAAAACAGAAGGAAACATAATTTACTCTCTTGACCCTCTTCTTACTATCCCCTACAGTGGATTTAAAATGACCCATAACTAGAAAAAAAAAAAAAAAAAAAAAAAAGCAAAGTAACAGGATTTGTTTTCACACTGCTGTTACTTAGTTTTAAATTATGCATTAAATTGCTATATATTAATAATATGTCCTTTAAAGTATAAATTAAGTATGAGTATTCTAGACAGAATTAGTCAAATACTAACAAGTATTATGTAATGATACCCAGAATATATTTACTGTATGGATGGGAAGAAAGATGTAAAACTTTTTAAAACATTTATAATACAGTGTGGATTGAGAGAGAGGTGGTGTTTCAGGGAATATGTACACGTATGGACCTTATGTGAAGGACAATAGAAAGTAGAAAGAAAGTTGTCTAAGGTGTGGCTTTGATCTAACAAAAGAGTAAGCAAATTTCTGTCCCTCTCTCTGCCTTGGCTAAAAAAAAAAAACAAAAAACTACATATTTGTAAATTTTCTCTCATTTCTTTGTCCAAGTGATTAGGGCTGGGAAGATTTCACTCCTATAACTGTTCACATGGGTCAGTACCTTAAATATCCCAAAGGACAGTGGATAAAGACTGATTTTGTTCTTCCATGTCCTGTAGTAATAGTTATTAGGAAAACCAGTGCTACCTGCTTTGTATTACATTGAAAATAATATGCTCAAACCCAATTGTCCTCCATCATTGCTTCAAATATTATTTATTCAATAGCATAGATTAAGGTGTGGCAGAGGTAATCTAAATATGCCCTACATGTCCTGTTTTAATTATTGCATTTATGTGGTCTTGATAGCATAAATCTAACTTGATGACCCTCTTGTAAACTGGGAAGCAAATTGCCATTTTGAGCAGTAAGTGAGATTTTAAGTGACATTTTTAGAATTCAGACTCTGGTTATCTGCTATAACATTTATAAATTTGACTTTTTTGATTAAACCAAAATGAAGGAGTGGTTATGGTCCAAACCAATCAATTAATTAATCAAGTTACTCTTCTCTTGATTTTCAGGAAATTTAATATAAAAAAAATGCTGTAGTAATCTCACATGGAAGCACACACTAGTAGTCCAGCACTCAGGAAGCTGAGGGCAGAAGAAAAATGAGTTCCAGGCCAGCCTGGATGGCATAGTAAAAACCTACTTCATAAAACAATATCACAAACAAAAAGTAAACGATAAGAGGGGATAAAAAAATTATACACTTGAAAAAAAAAAATAGAGTGTGACCTGGAACAACTTACTTGCATATTTACTGAGATGTTTAACTTTGAAAAGAGTTTTTGATGAAAATAATAACTGGTCAGGAAAAGATTGCTTAGCTGGAGATGGATCAGTCCATCAAGTGCTCCTTGTGCGAGAATGTGGACCTGAGTTAAGATCCCCAGCAGCCACGTTAATTGTAGCCACAGTGGTGCCAACTGCAAACCCGAGAATGGCGGAGAAGGAGGCAGGAGGGTACCCAGGAGGTTTATTTGTTGTAGATTTAGCCAAATCTGTAAACTTCTGGTTCAGTGAGAAATGTTTCTCAAAAAGTAACGTGGAGGATTGAAGGATGTCTCAGAGGAGAAGCACAGTAAATTGTCCATTAACGTGTTCTACTGTTTCTTGTATTTTCAAATGAAAGGAGACTGTTTGGGTTGGGAATATCTATCAGTGATTAAGATCAGTTTCTATGAAAGCACGAGGACAAGAGGTTAATCCCCAGAACCAAGATAGAGTAAAAGTCAGCTGCTCGGCCCTAGTGCCGTCGCAGCGACTTTTGAGCCATAAGAGCGAAGTGGAGGAAGCAGCTGATGTGCAGTCTCAAGCGCAGAGAAGGTGAGACGGACGTCCAGCAAGCAGCTCGTGCACAGTGGGAGCAGGAACGGGGAGTGCTGGCTGCTGCCTCTGCGTGCCCTCCATGAATCTGTGTCGCTGCACCTGCAGCTCCATCGCCATGTCATCATCAGCACCACACTGGGAATCTGTCTTGCTTACGACCAGCACAGTCCTGGTCGATGCTTTGACCTGGACCTCTGGCATTCTGCACTAGTTCTGCTTTCATTTGTCGCAAAGTTTAACAAGTGTACAATAAATCGGCTCTTTCACTTTCTCAGCTGAAGAATCAAAACAAACCCTGGCACTTAGATCTGAGATAGGAAAACCTCTGGGGCTCTGTGGTCAGACAGCGTAAAAGAAAATGGCAGAAGTTATGATTTCAGTGAGAGACCATATCACAAGGAAATAATGCAGAAGGGTGGTAGGAAATATTTTCATGAAATGTAATATTTTGTTTAACAGTAATATCTTCAACTATTAAACACTTGGAGATTTATCATAAATTTCAACAATATTCAAATTATTTACTTGATCTTTTAATAAACTATTTTTACTTATGTCTATTTTTAACTCTTTCAATCATGCAGTAATTAAGTTGCATTTAGTCTCTCGTATTATAAAGTAAATTTACAGAAAAAAAACATAATATATACAAACATAAACTTAATATTCTGTCTAGACATATTGAGAGCTTATTGATTAAATTTAATTGCATGAGTTTTATGTTTTTCATTTTGGACAAAAAACAAAAATAAAAAATAAAAAACCTTCTTTTTATTTTGCTCCACATGGCTTCATTTGATAATGCATTTCAAATGTTAACAACTCAGTGAGTTCTAATCACAGAGCAAGCATGTAATAATCTCTCAAATCTTACATTCATGCTTTGTTACAGCTTGTCTTTCCATTGACTTAACCAGCTTTCTGTTTATGTTTTCTAATTATATAATTAATTTGCAATATATATATGTGTGTGTGTGTGTGTGTGAATTTTCATCTAAATTTTTATGATTCCTGATTTATTTTCTTTGTGCTTTTAAACTATACATATTTATGGTATAGATGATGATAATTCAATCTATGTACATGATATAGCAATCAAAGTAAAGTAATTCCAAATTCTTTCCCCTTGGATAATTACAGCTTCTTTTTTTAGAAAGCTTCAAATACCATTTTTTTCACTCTGTCAATATCATCAATAAATTATTGCGAATTAGATTTACCTCACTGTTCTATTTAAATAAATCTTTACCTTTTATTTAAAACTTAAAAAAATAATTTGAGCACAGCAGTTTTCCAATGGACTTACCTTGATGGTAATAGGATGTTTGCCCTCCAGCTTGATGATAGGTATGGTGTCAAATTAGTTTAAATTTAAGGCTCTAAAAAGCACCCTTGTGTTTTTTTTAGGAGGAGGCATACTGTTCAAATGACTTCAGAAATGAAGACAGGGCACACAGAGCTGCTGGGGGCCAACTAAAGAAAAATCCTGTAGGGAAGCATGAGAGTCTGACTGAGACCTGAGTGAAATTTATCACAGGATTATGAAGGTCGTGAAGGAGACAAATACTGATGACACTCGACACCTACCAAAGCAGAGATCCAGAGGCTCCTAGGGGACCATTACTGAAAAAGACTTAAAACTCACCCAACATGGCCCAGGGAAGAGGGGGCCAGAATGATTGTAAGAGCCACAGGTTGAGACATCATACCCAGAGGCACATTCCCTCCCAGCCAAAAAAATATAAAAATAAAAATAACTGGCTACTGTTCCCACAACACATAATCCACAATCCCATAGGGAATACCTGCAACAACACTGAAGAGGGTCCCCAACAGAATGAGAGCAGCCATCAGGGAAAAGAGGGTATCAAGGCATGATGTATCTTTACAAAACAATAATAAAGAAAGAATGAGAAGAAAAATGGAATGAAAAAGAGAGAAGCAATTCAAAAGATAACAGTGTTTTCAAAATGAAGTGCCAACTATTAGAGGTAGGGAATTGGTTAAGGGAAACTGTTTTGGGAGGAAAAAAATATGTAAACACAGGCATATGCTGAGTTGAGGATGAAATGGCCACATAAGCTAGTTACTTTCTTATTGCTATGACCAACTACTCTTGCGTGAAGCAAGTTAAGGAGGTAAGGATTTTTTTTTTTTTTTTTTTTTTCCTTCACAGGACATCAGGGCAGGGAACACATGGCAGTGGTAGCTGGAGACAGCTGGGTAGAGAGCCATGAATGCAGTCAGCCAACTACTTTTTATTCCATCTAGAATCCCAGTTCATGCAATGGTATTGCCCACATTCAGGTGTGACTTCTCATCTGCACACTAACCTACTTCAGAAAATCCCAGATACTCAGAATTAGTTTCCCATTTCTCAGGTAATTCTAAATCCTGTCAGGTTGTTAATCAAGGATTAACAACCTCCATAGTTTAACATACTGATTTGAACCAATGTGTATTTAGTTGTAGGAAGTTGTCATTTGTTAGAGTCCAGTGAAATCTCCCTATATGTTTAGTATTTATTCTGAATATCCTTTGTAGTATCTAGTGTTTCTCATTTTTTTAATCTTTAAGTATAAAAAAGAAATTAATTGATCATAGCTGAAATCAATTAATTAGAAACAATTCTCTCTAGATTTAATTACTAAATTATAATATGATTTCTTTTAAGAAGTAGATTTCTGCTTAGATGATGTAACTTATATTTAGAAAAATTAATTCTAAAATACTATAAAAGTGGCAAACTGTGTATTTTATGTAATCTCACATTTAGTGTGAACAAGGCAAATCTTGTAATCTCTGCCACTTAGCTGGACCCTATTTAGAGTCTTAAGCTCCAGTTGAAAATAACTACATGCCATTTAATTTCAAATGGCCTTTTTCATTACTGTGTGATTATATTTAAAATTAAATTTGCATTAACATAATTCTAACTGACATTTAAACTGTCAGGGCATTACAGAAGGTACATTTATCACAGTGCTAAATTAATCTGGAAATGATAAGAGTATATTACCATTAAGTCAATAATCAGATACAAAAATAAATTCAATCAAGTCTCAAAATAAAATACCAACTACATTTCAAGAAATGGAATTAAAATGTGATGGATTTAAATATGAAGTATCTGTTATTTAAAATGTTTTGCAAAATCAATTAAACTTACTTATAAATATATAACTGTGGATAACAGGGTATTTTCATGAAAAATTCAGTCAGCCAAATGTGTAATATGCAGAGATATGTCAAATCAGAATTCATTATAATGTCCAGATAACTATATATTTCCCAATGAAATTTATTAGGTTAGTCACTATTAATATAGTAATGCATTGATTATTGATGGGCATACATTATGATAAGTTAATCATTAGGCAATTTCATTGTTAGGTAAACAAAATAGACCATATTTACATGAACCCTGATGGCATAGACTCCCAAATAAATAGGCCAAATACTATACAATAAATCACATAATGTCCTCTTGGTCAGTGATGGACTGTATATGTAATGTTGGTCCCTTAAGTTGAAAACTACTGTGGTGGTTTGATTCAATGGTCCCCCATAAACTTATGTGTTATGTGATGGCAATATGGGAATTGGAGCCTTCTGGAGGTCTTGAATTACTGGGGTCAGGCTTAAGAGTATTATAGCCAGCTTCCCTTTGCCAGTGTTTGGCACACTCTCCTGCTGCTGTTGTCCATCTGATGTTGGTCAGGAGGTGATATCCAGCCTTTGCTTATATCACATTTTATCCTGCCATCACAGAGTTTCCCCTCAAGTCTGTAAGCTAAAATGGACACTTTCCTTCCACATGCTGCTCTTTATCAGATGTTTTCTGCCAGCAACATAAAACTAACATCAGCAATCACCCAGTGACATTATAGCCATTTTGGGTTATATAAATACAGGTGTTAATATGCACACAATGGAAAAATCGCTGAAGACATATGTCTTATATGTTATCATCACTTGATCTAGCACTATAGTTGTGGTATAACTTATTGCTCCCAGGGCCAGTATGCTCAAAGAGAATGAGATTAAATCAAGCACAGGAAGACATAATGTACTAAGTATAGTTTAAAGACATGCACAAGGCTATTGCAGATCTAATATGTCATGCTGTTGTTTGTTTCTGAAACAGGATCTCATTCTGTAGCCCAGACAAGTCGAGAACTCATTATGAAACTCATTCTGGCATCGAAGTTGTATAATCAATCTGCCATGTTCTCCAAACTGCTGGGGCTTTAGGCTTGAACCATCATGCCCACTGACATACTTTTTGTAGTAAACAGTTTTGCAAGTAGTTGGTATACATTTTGAAAACAAAAAAATCATTAGTGGCAAACATGGTTAGTACATAGTGCAGTAAAATACTTATCATACATGGGCACACTGGCTTGTCCTATACTTTTGTATGATTCACAGCACAGAAGCTTTGTTCAGGCCAGCATATCTAAAACACAAGTTATATTTTGCACCATGAGATTGACAGATATCATATCTATGATATTATTTAGTTTGCTTTTTCCTTGCTGTGAAAATACCTTTAATCAGATACCCATAAAGAAATGCAAAATACCCTTAAAAGACTGACATAATAGAGGCAGTATTTTTTTGTTGTTGTTGTTGTTTATTTTTATTTATTTATTTAAGAGCAACAGACAGAGAGAGAATGAGGCAGAGAAAGAGAGAGAGAATGGGCGTGCCAGGGCCTCCAGCCACTGCGAACGAACTCCAGATGCATGCGCCCCCTTGAGCATCTAGCTAATGTGGGTCCTGGGAAATCGAACCTTGAACAGGGGTTCTTAGACTTCACAGGCAAGTGCTTAACCACTGAGCCATCTCTCCAGCCCAGAGGCAGTATTTATTTGGACTCACTTTTCTGATGTGTCAGTTCAGGATCGGTCATTCCCTGAGGAAGAATATTATGAAAGAAGAATGTGGGGGACCAAAGGTAATCAATTCATGGATCTCTAGAAGCTGTGAGAGCCAGACAGTGGCCAAGGAAAATGTTTACTTTTCTAAACATATCCTCATGTACCTACTTCTTCCAACTTTTTTCTTTCCTAGTTTTTTAGTAAATATAAATAATATTATCATAGTAATAATCCTTCAAGGGCATTGCCAATCCATTGATTAGAACAGAGATAGCATAATCCTATCTTTTCCCAAGGCAAATCTGCTCACAACCAAGCATTTAATGTATGAGCCATTGGGAAACATTTCAATTTCAAGACATAACACAAAGCCATAAGAATTTTTCTGTTGAATTAAAATTTTATGATAATACTGATGTTTATAATGTCTCTTGTTGACCAAGAAGTTATTATATAATACCTAATTCTAATAAGTTCTATTCATAATACTAATAGATATGCACATGGAAAAAAAATCAAACTTAACTGCATATGGTACTTGTATTACACATGGAAACTAGATCAATTGACATTAATTTAAAAACATTTGGAAGCTAGATGAATGGATTCAGTGAAATCAGGAATTATCAATTCATTTTAATTTTTAAAAATTCAAACAAATAGTGAAATTGTTAAATTATAAAAATGATGAAAATTATTTGTGATGTTTTTCCAGACATGAATATCTCACCATTTTTTTTCTGTGCTTCTCAAAAGATATAAACATGGAAAGAGAAAGTAAAAGGGAGAGGAAATGGGCAAAAAAGGAAAGAAAAGAAAGGGGAAGATTGGAAGGAAATGGAGGGGAAAAAATGAAGGAAGGAGAATGGATAGTTGTGTATGTCTGTTTGCAGTTAGCCAATTACTTTAAAACCCTTGCTTCATATAATCATTATCTGCATGTAGTATCTGAAGAGAAATGTACAATTTAATTGGATTGTGAGGAATGCATGGTGTCATGAGAAGAAATATAATAAAAATACATTTGGGAACAAAGTAGAAGTTAGTAGTTAAAGTCTTGAACAGTCTCATCCTTCAGAAGTAACAGTTACATATGAGAAGAGAGTACAGGGTGCAGCAAAATAATAAGCATTTGGAAGAAAAGAATTGGGGTGTACACATGTGCAAACCCAAACTTCAATTATAAAGGCATTCCAATTAATAAAAATTCATTATATATATTAAAAATGATAGCTGCTTTTGAAATGAATTTATTTCTTGGAAGTAGATGATAATAAATCCATATCTATCACACTACACAAAAATTAATTAAAAGCAAATCAAAGAGTTTAATTTAAAACATGAGTTGCTAAAATTGCTACATAACACAGGGAAAGCATTTTAGGATATAGGTATAGGCAAAACATTTCCTAATAGAAACACTGTGCCAAAAGAAATAACCCCAGGAATTGACAAGTGGGACTATATGAAATTAATAAAAGCTCCCAATAACTAGAGAAAACTATGACCAGAGTGAACACATAGCCTAAAAGTTGGGAAAGAAAATCTTTGTCAGGTGTACTTCAAATAGGGATTACTACTTGGAATAAAGCAATAAATAAAAAATTAAAGACCAAAAAAAATATTGCCAAATAAAAATGTCCCAATGAATGGAACAGGCAGTTCCAAAGAAGAAATAACAAGCAGTCAGCACCATTTTTATAGGTGTTCATCATCAAGGAAACAGAAAATGAAACTATTTTACCATTTCATTTCCCCACTCAGAATTTCTCTGAATCACAATAAATGTTGGTCAGGATGTGAAGAGGAACACAAATTCACAGTTGTTGGAAGTATTGAACTGGTGTAGTCATTGTAAAATTCAATGTGGAGCTGGGTGTGGTAGTTCACACCTTTAATCCCAGCACTTGAGAGACAGAGGTAGGTGGATCACCATGAGTTCAAGGCCACCCTGAAACTATGTAATGAAAGGAGAGAGAAAAAATGTGACTGTAAATTTGTGGAATAAGAGTGTGCAAGCTGGTGCTGTGGTGCAGAGTGAGTAGGCCAGACCTCTGCTTCTGGCCTCCACCTACCTTCCCGGTCTGAGTTGCCTGCAAAGTTCTGTGTGCTGGCTGATGTAGCTGTATGGAGTAAGTAGGCCAGATCCCTGTTTCCTGACTCTTCCCATCTCCTCTGACTGGATTCCCAGAGCTGGTATGTTTGCTAGAGAGCATAGCACAGAGTAAGTAAGCTCCCTGATCCCTGGCTCTACCCAGTATCCTGGACCTGGTCAGTCACTTTGTGCCTTGCTTAGGGAGGTCTGGTCCCAATGTGAGTTGTGGAATCACATGTTTTGCTCTGGTACCCTGTCTGGCTACTTGGTACCAACATTCCTGTTCACCTGAGCCAAGAAGTATATGGACCAAAGGACAAAAACTTGCTTTCTGTTTAATAAAATAAAGAATCTTCCTAAAATGGGAAGAAAATAATGCAAAAAAGCCAAGGAAAATAAGAAAGCTGAGAGATCTCCACCAAGGATTCCTAGTCCTACGATGGAATCCTCCAGTGAAATCATAAAGAAATTTATTCCCAAGATGAAAACACAATGATCAATGAGACCCTGATCAAAAAAACAAACACTCTGGTTAAGATGGCGGCGTAGGTACCACGCCAAAGCAGCCTAGGGGGGGAAAAGACCAAAAAAAACTCAGCAAAATACACACTTTTACTAAAAAGTGAGGTGTATAGGAAATTGAGGCTGCAGCGGAGAAGTAGAAGAGTTATAGAGCATCCAGAGCCTGCACAGGCAGGAAAAGAGGCTCCGGCAGCTCGGCCAACCCCTGCAGCCGCGGCGCAGCAGAAAGCCGCCAGACTCTCGGCTCGAGCCGCAGGAAAAGCCAGGTGCGGGATTTTCCCCTCACACCGCGGTCTCTGCAACTCGGGAAATGTGAGGGGAGAGTGGCAGCGAGTAGCCGAGGAGAAGACCGCGAAACAGAAGAACACGTGGAGCAGCGAGACAACCAGAGCAGCCGCGGCTCCCTCCCCTCCCCCACCGCCTGAACCCAGCTCCAGCGAACACAGCAGCGGCCCGGGACCCAGCCATGCCAACTTGGGCTGACAGCGGGACCCAAGCAGGAGCAGAGTTCAGCAGCAACTTCAGCGGCTCCAGCACCGGTACCAGCGGCCCCAGCAGCAGCGGACCCAGGAGCGGCAGCGGCGGCAGATCCCGCAGCAGCGGCTTCGGGGGGAGCAGCGGCGGTGGACACGGCAGCAGCAGCTTCAGCAGCGGTGGTGGCTCCGGTGGTGGCAGCTACGGCAGCAGCAGAGGCAGTAGCAGCGGCTCGGATTGCCCTGTAGGAAAAGCAAGTGCCCAGCTCCAGAAATCAGAACAGCAGCCCGACGACCCAGGCAGCAACTTGACTGAGACCAAAATCACCCAAGGTAACTGGGATTGCACCAGGGAAGGGTCTCACTTGGTCACAAGCTGACTTGGATCCCTCAACAGACCAGAAATCTAAACCTCTTTGTTGATAGAGGATCTGGTCATTATAATAACTACTCTTGCATACATACTTGGGGCTGTTTCTGATTGAATGTGTACAGTGTTTAGTTAAATTTTAGAATCTACCTGTATTTTATTCCACTCAGCCTGCTTGAATACTCCTATAGCAGGGAAACTCAACCCCTAAGAACATCTTTGTAGATACTCTGAGAGTCTTAAGAGCCACACCTAATACCTTAAGGTCCTACCCTGAAAATATATTACATCAAATCAATTGATACAGCTAAGAATACACAGCTAGCTAGAAAATCCAAGCATTAATTTAATCCAAGATGCAAAAATATATACATTATAACACAAGAAACACTAAAAAGCAAGATGATATAAATCCACCTAAAAGTATTAATGCATCAGAAATGTCCCCCAGTGAGAAAGAGTTAGAGGAAATGCCTGAGAAAGAGTTCAAAAGAATAATTATAAATATGTTCAAAGAGGTCAAAGAACACATGAAAACAATCAAAGAAGAAATCAAAGAGGAAATCAAAGAGGAAATCAAAGGAATCAAAGAAGAGGCAGGATACCAATTTAATGAAATAAAGAAGGCAATACAAGACATAAATAGAGAAATAGAAATAATAAAGAAAAACCAGTCAGAATTACTAGCAATGAAGAACACAGTTAATGAAATAAAAAACTCTGTAGAAAATCTCACCAGTAGGATGGATGAGGGAGAGGACAGAATATCTAAGCTAGAAGACCAGGTGGCAGACCTAATGCAGTCCAACAAAGAGAAAGACAAACTTATAGAAAAGTATGAGTGGGAATTTCAAGATATTCGGGACACTATGAAAAGATCCAATATAAGAATTCAGGGCATAGTAGAAGGAGAAGAACTCCACTCCAGAGGCATAGTAGGCATCTTCAACAAAATCATAGAGGAAAATTTCCCCCAAATTGGGAAAGAGGTGCCAATACAGATACAGGAAGCCTTTAGAACCCCAGCCAGACAAAACCCAGAAAGAACCTCTCCTCGCCATATTATAATCAAACTTCCAAACACACAAACCAAAGAAAAAATATTGAAAGCAGTTAGAGAGAAAAATCAAGTTACCTACAAAAGCAAGCCCATCAGGATTACAGCAGATTATTCAACACAAACTTTTAAAGCCAGAAGGGCTTGGAGTGATATATTCCAAGTTCTGAAAGATAACAACTGTCAACCAAGGTTACTTTATCCTGCAAAGTTATCCATTCAAATAGATGGAGAAATAAAGACATTCCATGACAAAAGCAGGTTAAAGGAGTATTTGAAGACAAAACCAGCTCTACAGAAAATACTTGATAGAATCCTCCATGCTGAAGAAAAGGAAAAGCACACATATAAGGAACCTAGAAAAAACAAGCTATACTCAAAAAAACAAACAAACAAAAAAAAATAGCTGAACTGGAAGCAAACCATGAAAGAACTAACAATCATATCAATGAAATTGAATAGAATTGTCTCCTAGAGCATTCAGCTTTTGACAATTGGCTTATCACAATTGAAGAAAATGTTAGAAGCCTCCAAAGAAACATGAATAAATTGAAAGTCAATAAATGGAAGATCTCAACAACCAGTTGATTAAGCTTAATGAAGACTTGATCAAATGCAAGAATGAATTCCAGGAAGCATGAAGAAAATCAGAACTCAAGTAGAAATCATACCTCAAAAAAGAAATGGACATGATACAAAATAACACAACAGAAAACAAAAATCAAACAGAAATTATAACTCTCTAGACCCCCCTCACCAACAGGGTTACTTATGTAGAAGACAGAACCTCTGACATGGAGGACAAGAGAGAAGAAATCGATTGTGAGGCCGAAAACTTTTCTAAGTTCAAAAAGTCAAGTGAACATAACATGAAGGAACTGTGGAACACCTTAAAACAAGCAAACAAGAGTCCCATCCAGATACAAGCCCACAGAACATCAGACAGGACCAAGGACGAAACCCTCCAAGACACATCACAGTGAAAACTCTTAACAATGAAAACAAAGAGAGATTGCTACAGCAGCAAGAAACAATTCATGACATACAAAGGCAATCCCACCAGAATTACATCAGATTTCTCAAGGGAAACCCTGAAAGGCAGAAGGGACTGAAATGGAATATTTAAAAGTTTGAAAAGCTATGGCTTCCAAACCAAGCTAGTCTACCCAGCAAAAGTATCCCCCATAATAGATGTCAAAAGAAAAGCTTACATGAAAAAAAAAAGTGAACTCTATGATTATATGAACAGGCACCCAAACTTACAGAGAATACTTGAGGGAATACTCCACCTAGAACTGTCAAGCAGCCAATTTCAATCACTATAAGAAGAAGATCACAATAACCAAAATAGAGCAGACTCAAAACAGTATATAACATAAGAAAACACCAAAGCTCATAAAACACCTCATCATGGCAGGGATTAATTCAAACTTCACAGCAATACCCTTAAATATTAATGGTCTTAACTCATCCACCAAAAGACACAGGTTATCAGTCTGGATCAAAAAACTGGACTCTTCTAATTGCTGTCTTCAAGAAACCTACCTCACCTCTAAAGGTAGAAACCTTCTCAGGGTGAAAGGTTGGAAAGGTTGATATTCTAAGCAAATGGAAATTAAAAACAAGCAGGTGTTGCTGCATTAGTATCTGATAAAATAGACTTCAAACCAAAAGTAATAAAAAAATGACAAAGAAGACCACTTCTTACTCATCAAGGATCCAACATGAGCACATCACAATCATAAATATATTTGTGTCAAACACAGGTGTACCACAGTTTATAAAACAAAATATATTCAACAATAAAACAGAAATAAACACCAACACCACCATAATCAGAGACTTAAATATTCGACCTTCACCAACAGACAGATCATCCAAGCAGAAAATCAATAGTGGAATAATATGTCATAGATCAACGAGAGTGAATAGATATCTACAGAACTTTAAATCCCAACTCTATAGAATACACATTCTCCTCAGTAGTCCATTGAACCTTCTCCAAAATTGACCATATATTAGGCCTTAAATTTTTCCTTAGTAATGTCAGGAAAATTGAAGTAACTGTATCATGTCAGATCACAATGTTTTAAAGCTAGAAATTAACAAGAAACACATCAAGAACTTCACCAGGTCTTTCAGGCTAAACAACAGACTTTTAAACAATGAAAGGGTCATGAAAGAAATCAAGAAAGGAATTGTAAATTTCCTACAATTGAATGATAAAGAAAACACAATTACCAAACTTATGGGGCACAATGAAAGCACTCTTAAGGGGAAAATTCATCACCCTAAATGCCTTCATTACAAAGACAGAGAGATCCCAAATTAAAAATATGACTGTCTACCTAAAGCCACAGGGGAAAAAAAAAAAAAAAAAAGACACCAAGAAGAAACCAACCAAAAAACCTCCAGATTGAAAGAAATAAGCAAGATTAGAGCAGAAGCTACTGAGTTGTTGGAAACTAAGAAAAAAAATAAAAATTGATGAAACAAAGAGCTGGATTTTTGAAAAACTAAACAAGACTGACAAAACCCTGGGCAAACTGATCAAAGACAAAAAAATAGCAGTCTCCAAATAACAAAAATCAGAAATGAGAAAGGAGAGATCACAACAGATATCAATGAAATTGGAAGAATCATCAGGAAAAGCTTCCAAAACCTCTACTCCACAAAATTAAGTAAACTGGAAGAAATGGATAAATTCCTAGATACATAACACCTACAAAAACTAAACTCAGAGAAGACTAATCTCTGAAACAAGACTATCATACCTATGGGGGTTGAAAAGATAATAACCCCCCCACCCCACCAAAAAAAAATGTATAGGACTGGATTGCTTTGCAGCTTAATTTTATCAAGCATTCATTGAGGAACTGAAACCAACATTTCTCAAACTGTTCCACATAACTGAGACCAGGGAATCGTCCCCAACTCCTTTTATGAAGCTATCATCATCCTAATACCGAAAACAGAGATGCAACAGGGAAAGAAAACTATAAGCCTATATCCCCAATGAACTTAGATGCAAATATCCTGAACAAAATCCTTGCAAACAAAATTCAACAGAAACTTCAACAGCATTATGCACCTTGATCAAGTAGGTTTCATCCCAGGGATGCAGGGATGGTTTCACATGAGGAAACTGGTTAATGTAATATACCACATAGATAAACTGAACCATAATAACTGCATGATCATCTGAACCAATGCAGAGAAGCACTTTGAAAAAACAGAACACCACTTCATGATCAAATCACTGGAAAGAGCAGGCATGGAAGATTTATATATCAAAACAATAAAGGCTGTATATAATGCTCCTAAAGCCCAAATAATACTTAATGGGGAAAAAAGGAGTTTCCCACTAAAATCAAAACAAGATAAGGGTTCCGATTGTCACCACTGCTCTTCAACACAGTACTAGAATTAGTAGCCCAACCAATAAGACCAGAGAAAGAAACAAAAGGGATTGAAATTTGAAAGGAAGAAGTAAAGTTATCCCTATTTGCTGATGACATGATCTCATATATATGTGACCCATAATTCTCCATTTCAAAACTTCCAAAGGTGATAAATTCCTTCAGTAAAGTGGCAGATTACAAAATCAGTGCACAAATATCAGTACCTTTTATATATGTAAAGGACAAATATACAGAGAAAAAAATTAGTGAGACTGTTCCACTTTCAATTGCAACAAAACAATTAAATACCTTGGAATAACACTAACCAATGATGGGAAAGACCTATATAATGAAAACACTCAACAAAGAAATAGTGGAGGACTTGAGAAGATGAAAAGTCCTACCATGATCCTGGATAGGTAGAATTAACATTGTAAAAATAGCAATTATACAAAAATCAATTTACAAATTTAATGCAGATTGAAAGGTGATCACAAAATTCATACAGAATGGCAGAAGGCTTCAGATATCTACATATATTCTCAGAAAAAAAAGACACCCTCACATTAACACTATTCCTGATCTAAAGCTATATTACAAAGCCATAGTGACTAAAACACCAAGGTAGTGTAATAAAGACTAAAACATAGGCCAATATTATAGAATTGAAGACCCAGACATTAGGTCAAGTAACCACAGCAGCTTGATCATTGACAAAGATTCCAATAATGTAGACTGTAGAAAAGACAGTATATTCAACAAATGGTGTTGGATAAATTGGATGGCCACATATAGAAAAATGAAATTATACCCACTCAATTAACCATAAACAATTTCAAAGACAAAATTTATTAAAGACCTCAATATAAAACCTGAAATTCTTCAACTACTGGAAGAAAAAAAAAAAATAGGAGGTACTCTCTATGATATAGGACTGTATAAAGATTTCCTGAACAAAACCCCAGTAGCTTAAGAAGTTAAACAAGCACTCAACCAATGGGATCTCATGAAGCTAAAAAGATTTTGCACAGACAAATATACCATAAGCAGAACTAATAGATTACCCACTGAATGGAAGAAAATCTTTGCCAGCTATACCACTGACAGAAACCTAATATCTATAATCTACAAAGAACTGAAAAACTAAACAATAAAATATCAAACAACCCATTCCAAAGGTTGGACAGAGAACTAAATAGGGAGTTCTCAGAGGAAGAATTACAAATGGCTAACACACACTTAAGAAAGTGTTCAAAATCCCTAACCATTAGGGAAATGCAAATTAAAACAACTATGAGATTCCACCTTACCCCAGTAAGGATAGGAAACATTAAAAAATCAAACGAAAACCAATGTTGGTGAGGATGTGGAGAAATTGGAATACTCATTCACTGTTGGTCAGAATGTAAGCTGGTACAACCACTATGGAAATCAATATGTAGACTCCTGTTATTTCCTTACTGGCCATTTACCCTAAAAGCTCCATATCTCAGTTCAGAGATATTTGCTCAACTATGTTTATAGCTTCTTAATCCAAAATAGCTAAAAACTGGAATCAACCCAGGTATCCATCATTGGATGAATGGATAACCAAGATGTGGTATATCTACACAATGGAATTCTACTCAGCAGTAAAAAATAAAAAATAAAAAAATGACACATTGAAATTTGTAGAAAAATGGTTAAAGTTGGAACAGATCATTCTAAGTGAACTCACACAATCACAGAAAAACAACCTTCACATGGTATTACTCATCTACTGTTCCTAAAATGAATCAGCCTGAGTTGCTGACATACCTGAACAGCATCTCAAGGCTTGGACAATAGAAGGGGAAGGTTCTGGGAAAGGGGAACACAAAACTGACCACAAATTAAACTGGTACCATTGAATCCTATATCCTGGAAGTCAGACTAAAGTGTAGAACCCTCAAGAGGACCTTAAGGACAGCACCTAATCAAATAGCCCTGGAGAGTGTGAGATGATAGCTAACCCTAAATTTCTCCTGTTTCCCTTTCTTTCTTTTTTTCTTTATCTTGGCTCTTACCTGTAATTCTCTATACCAGTGTTCAGTTAACATCCACAATGAGCTGTTGATCAGAGAGACTTACTAGATCTCCCAAAACAAACAAGACAGACTTCTGTTAGAGCACTTGATTACCCACCAGAAATTAATGGTAAGATCCTACTGCTGAAGACAAGTCAGAACCATTTCCAAATAATGATTCTGTTTTCCTTTGTCAACATTCCACTAACCTTGGGATATAAGAGGGTCTATACCCTTTTAATTCTCTCTAAGTTAATAACAGCTATCCCATTTAATTGGTTCTGACTTCATTCTCTGCTGGAGAATCTGCTTGTTTTTCAGATGTGAGCTTGATCTGAGTCCCCAGTGCACTCCACCCTGGCCCCAGCTGAAACCACAGAAGAACTGGGGAAAAGAACAAGAATTCTACTTTCTTAGTGAATCTGATATCAGCAGAAGGTGATGCGGATAGATACTGAGAACAGTCAATACCTACCAAATCAGAAATCCAGATGCTCCAAAGTGCCCATCAGTGAAGTAGACTTAAAATGCTCCCATCATGCTCAGGGAATTTTGCAGAAGAGGGGGCAGAAAGATTGTCAGAACAACAAGCTGGGACATTTTGCACAGAGACATTGTCTCTCTCCCTCATAATGCATGACCTAAAATCCCTATGGGGTTGACCTGCATCCCCAATGAGTAAGGCCTCTTCAGAAAAGGGACGGGAGGAGGGAAGGAATGGTAGCAACATGTGTTGTTTACATAATAAATATGTCCATATCTAATTATAAATAAATGTCCCAAGCAAGGTCCAAAAATTATGGAATAAAAAATTATGAAAGAAAATATACGGATTCAAAATATAGTACCATAAACCTCTCTAATCTTAAAGTATATGCAAATTAAGCTAAATTACATGTTTACTAGATTATAGATAAAATGGTAGATAATCTCAGAAATTGCATTGAAAATAAAATTGCCACAGTTTACTTTTATGTATAATAGCTTAAAAACGGTAACTGTATATACTTAAAAGTAAAACAAATTCATTAAACAGAGATTAATCACATATCAATGATAATGCATTTGTATAATATTGTACTCATAATAGTGTTGATATTAATGATATGGAATATTACACCTTGAGAAGCCAGACTTTTATGACACATTTAAAAACATTGTATTATATATTCTACCAATGATTATATACATTAGATAAGACTATAGAATCCTTATTCTATAGATGGAAATCATGAAGCAAAGTAGTATAAATAATAATTATGAGACATTTTAAGTGGAGACTGGATGAGGATACAGACTACTATTTCTTCTGAATACCATGCTTTTCACCTTAATGTGTGACTCAATCATAACTGGAAGTTTTTAAAGAATTTAAAAACTAAATATGTATTTACAAGATGGAGAAGGAAAGAAATGCAGACGAATGGCAGATAGGGAATTAATCTAAATGTTGTGTAAAGAATACTAAAATATTAAACACATCATCAAGTATATGTTGATAGCCTTGAAGCTACACAAACAGATGACTCTAGAATATCATAACCACATTTTCCATTAGTTACAGTAAAGTTGGGTAAGAAAGAGTAAGGAAGAACAGCAGAGACTCATTAACTTCATGAAAAAAAAAATACAATGTAATATATGATTTCTTACTGGCATATTACCTGAAGCTTTAAAAGGTTATATTCTCAGCTGTAGTTACTGGTTCAAATTCTTCCAATGCTATTAGTCATAGTTATCTAATAAACAAGGCTGAGTGTGGATTTGATTAGAAGTTGTAATATATCTCTGGCCCTTTAAAGATATTATTTTTAAATTTTACCACAATAAATTCATATACCAATCCCCATAGTTTTACAAATTGGAAATTTTCTAAACTTACGGTGTGACTGACATATTCCATAAGTAATGCTTGATATCATTTGACATGTTGAACTTTATGTAATTATTTCATGCTATAAGTAGATATCAGGCAGATTTGACTTCCTTAAATTCTTTACAAGGTTATAATTTATGCAACTCTACTTTCAAAATGTGATATATATACAATATGTAAGAATATTTCAGTAAAACTCTCTACATATCATTTTTGGGAAGAAACTTTTTAAAATCATACAGTCCAACCATTTTGTTCATCTTTTATTTTGATCCTTGCAAGCTGAAATTTTTACACTTTCAGTGTTTCTAATTGAGGAAGTACTATGTCACACTAAGATTAGTCTAGTATAAAACTATGTATGATTATATTTGGCTATAATTATGTACAATTTTTTACTTAAAATTAATTTGAGAAATTAACAGGGTTACTACTATGTAACTGAATCTGTCTCTATCATCCATCTACCAATATATCCATCTCTATCTAGATCATTTGTTACAATGAGAAGAAAAGTCTCCACTTTCCCTGGACCTTCATCCTGTTCTTATCAACTTTTTTCCAGTTGCATCTTGGGGTTGATTTTTTTTTTTCTGTCTGATTCAGTGTTATCATCTCACAAAAGCCTCCTTTTTTTTTTTCCCCAAACAGTGTGTATTACATCAAGATTTATATTTTGTAATATTAATATTATTATTATGTCATTCTTAAAATATGTGAGAACAAAATAGAAAAATATATGGGAAAATTTACCCCAAAAGCAACATTTATATTTCAGAACATGTTATATACATTGAGAAAATAGCATATTGAATGCCAATGATAAAGCACATATGTTCTTAAATCAATCCTATTGAATAATTCATAAACAATAATAAAAAAACTTCCTTCTTATTTGTGAGACTTAATAACTTTTGTAAGGGAAATTTTGCAGATAAGATTTATATATTATTCTAAAATCATTTTATTTATTTATTTGAGAAAGAGAGAGAGAGAGAAAGTGGTAGATAGATAGAGGGAGAATGGGTATGACAGGGTCTTCAATTGCTGCAGATGAACTCCAGACACATGCACCACTTTGTGTATCTGGCCTGTGTGGGTCCTGGGGCTTTTCAGGCAAGCACCTTAACTGCTAAACTATCTCACCAGTCCCCAAAATAATTTTTTTTTCTGCAAAAATCTTACCAGAGTAACTGTCATAGGGGCCTGGAGATATTTCTCAGTGATGAAATACTCTTGTTGGCAAAGACTAATACCCTCAGTTCAATTCTACTATACCCATGTAAAGCCAGATGAACAAAATGGTACATGCATCTGGAGTTAGTTTTCAGTGGCAAGAGACCATGGTGTATCCACCCACCTTCTCAATCTCTCTCCTTGTAAATATATAAAAATTTAACCTCCATAAACAAATGAATTCATAAAAATTAGTATAGGGAAAAATAGTCAAAGATGCTCACATTTTGACCCAAAGGTTGTGTTACATCATTCTTGACATATGTTAGAGCCAAATAGTAAAAATATGGAAAAATTTACCTCAAAAGAAACATTTATATTTCAGAACATATTAGATATACTGAGAACATAGCACATTGAATTCCAATGGAAAAAAACATATATGCATTCTAACTAATCAAATAGAGGAATAATTTGCAAACAAAATCTTCTACCTTATTTTTGAGTTCTCATGACATTTTTATTTATTTTAAATTTAAAAATCTTTATTTATTTGAGAGATAGCAAAGGAGAGAGAGAGAGAAATGATTGAGTGTATCAGGGCCTCCTACCACTGAAAACTCCAGATGCATGTGCCACCTTTTGCAACTGTTACTATGTGGACAATGGGAAATTGAAACCAGGCTGTCAGGCTTTGGGGGCAAGTGCCTTAAACCACTGAGCCATCTTTCCAGCTCTTTTTTTTTTTCTTTTTATAAGTGAATCATGAACTGTGTAGGCAGAACTTTTCTATTACCTGACAAGTTCTCTTGTATCTTTCTGCAGTTCATTCCTTTCCCCAACACATCTCCCAAACAACCAACCAATTCTTTGTCAATTTTGGTTAAGTTGATCTTTTCTAGATTTTCATGCTAGTTAGATAATATTTTATATATTCATTTATTTAACTCACCATCATTCCTATAGTTTGACTCTATGTACTGTGAAATATGCCATATATACTTATTAGTAGATATACTTATTAGTCGATATTTTGGTTTGTCACTATGCTGCAAAAATCTATTTAAGCATCCATATTCATGTCTATCCTTATGAACTTTCCCAAATCTTGAGTAAGTATGAGTCTAATTGCTGGGTGAAGATGGTGAGTACAGTTTGAGTGTGAAATAAAATGCCATATTCTTTAGAAAAATAGACATTTGGCTTTAAATTCTCATAAGCCACAGTGATTCAGTTCTCCCTCACACTGTCAACACTAACACCATGTTTGTGGGAGTCAACCTTTTCTGCTGAATTGCAATATGGATTCTTACCTCTGCGGGAGCTCAGTTCTGGAACAACAATTCCATTTCATTACATGGATGGTCTTTTGTACACCATACCCAGTAATTGCACAGCCTTCACAGCCATCACCAAATAGTAATTCTTAAAATCATAGACTATAGGGCTGGAGAGATGGGTTAGCTGGTAAGTGCTTGCCTATGAAGCCTGGTTTGTGGCTCAATTCCCCAGAACCCACGTTAGCCAGATGCACAAGAGGGTGCACGTGTCTGGAGTTCATTTACAGTGGATGAAGGACCTGGTGTGCCCATTTTCTCTCTCCCTCTCCCTGTCTCTCTACCTACCTCTTTCTTTCTCTGTCTGTCACTCTCAAATAAATAATTAAAAATGAACAAAAAAATTTAAAAAATTATAGACTATAAATCATGCATTCATTTGAAAATGCTGTCCAACTTGATATTTGGAATCCTCCAGTTCCTAGATAAATATGTTATGGATTCCTTTCTCTAGATAATTTTTAAAAAATATGTCATCAGGGCTGGAGAGATGGCTTAGCAGTTAAGCGCTTGCCTGTGAAGCCTAAGGACCCCGGTTCGAGGCTCGGTTCCCCAGGTCCCACGTTAGCCAGATGCACAAGGGGGCGCATGCGTCTGGAGTTCGTTTGCAGAGGCTGGAAGCCCTGGCCTGCCCATTCGCTCTCTTTCTCCCTCTATCTGTCTTTCTCTCTGTGTCTGTCACTCTCAAATAAATAAAAAATAAAAAATTTAAAAAAAAAGTCATCAATATCTTGACAATTTGAGTTTTTTACTCATATGGATTAAATATTCTTTTCATATTCATTGTATATCCTCTATCCTCGCTAAAGAAATGAATCAGTCCTAGACAGGTTTATTTTTGTGCATTTGCTTGGGATTTTCTATGTATCTAATTATGTCATGTAAAAGCAAAACATTATATCTATTTACTCATTAGTGATCAATATTTTTCTTTCTAGCTGTAACCTGAAAGATCATACAAACTTGACAACAGTACTTACTTTCTTCAGAGTTAAAGATGGAGGTCTTATGATTCATGGAGTCACTGAGAATTTTTTTCCCTTGCTTTAAATTGTTCACCAAATTTAGGAAATGTATACATTATTTTTTGAAATATATCTTCCGTGACCTTGTTATAGGACTCAAAATACACATATTTCACACTGAATGAAGTGTTAAACTTTTTCAGGATTAGTTTATTTTAATTTTTTTCCCCTATATCCTTCATTTAAATAGATTTTTCACATATTTTAAGATTTTGTCTATTTTTCTCTGTAGTAAATAATTTGTCTATTTTTCTCTCTAGTAAATAATTAATTTACTTCCAGTAAGTGTTTCCTTTCAAATAATATTTATAGAAACTACACCTTCCATTTTTATTAATTTCTATACCTATTTTTCTACATGATAACACTGTTTTCCATTGATTTTATGCATACTTTTGTGAAATGCTTTAAATATCATTTTAATCAATTCAAGGGTTACATTTCAGTATTGAAAGTGATTTTATGAAATGTGTTATTTTGTAAAAGCATTCATAATTTGTAAAATTATTGTAAAATTTCATCATTATTTAGTCCACTTGAGACCTCTTTAGCTTTTTAGTTGGGGCTTCTGGTATAACCTTCACTAAATAGTTAGTACATCTTTCTGAATAGCTGTAAACCCAGTATGACATCCACTAAATATACTAGAAAATCACTGAGCATTATTATTAGTAAGACCTACTAAAGACGTGATACATCTCTCTTTCCTATGTTTGAATTCCCAGAACTATTTCTCTCACTAGCCTATTTTTTTTCATTGGCTTCAGGAATTACTGTCTATGTATGTAGAGCTCATAGATCAGCAAATACTTAACTGTGCCCCAAACAGGTGGTTGGAGTACTTTCACTATGCATCACCTTGCCTTCTTTCACACTTCTCTATACCTTCCATGTATCCCAGCTTCACATCCTCATCTCTCCTGTTCTTTCTCTGTGGGACCACAGTGGTCTTTGGCTTTCTTATCCCTTGCAGGATAAAAAAGAACAGCCCTAATGTTCAGAAGATATGTGGAGTCATAGAAGGTTAGAACTGAGAGACAAATCTTATCATGATGTTCTATGTAGAGTTTTTGTATTATAGTTTCCACCAGAGATGGTTGGCAAACAGAGATTCACTTATTTGCCATTTTCTCTGTAGAAAAGTAGGTAGGATGTTGGGCCTTGAGAGGCCCGGGTGTGAGGCCTAGTGGAACTTCCTGAGCCTAGCTAAAGTTTGGCTACCTGTCTCTGGCCAGCTAGGACTCAGCAAATCGCCTAATGGCTTCTTGCCTGCTACTTCCATGCAGGAGTTTGAATTATCATTTCAATAGTCACAGTTTACTATTGGCCCTTACCTCTTCCCCCATCCTAAAATCCCCACTTTCATCCTCAACATTATATAGGCAACTGCTTGTAACAATAAAGCGAGTTCCTGTGAGTTCCTACTTCCACAAGACTCCCGACTCAGTGTGGATTTTCTCTGGTGACTAGGAGAGCTTCTGAGTCCTCTGACACTCATCCTTCTCCTCGACCCCTTGGGAGGAACCAGCTGGCCTGGTCCTTCCTCAGCACTACCTACCCGCAGGGGAGGAGCCCGGCAGTTGGAAATGTGAAACCAGTCGTGACTCTGTTTTCTGTCTCTAGTACCTAGCCCAGAACATTGTAGATAGATAATGTGTGTGTTACGTATATGTTATATATATTGTATATCTATATATGTATCTATCATTCTATGTTGTGTGTGTGTGTGTGTGTGTGTGGTGCGTATGTTTCTTCCTGTCTTGATTTTTGTTGCTTATAAGATGTTTCATATCTTGAGGTTTTTTACAGTGTAAATAGTATTTGTTAAGCCATCAAAATTAAAAGCAAAACTCTATGTGTTATAGTTGTTAAATTTTAATGATAACTAAGAAATACTATTTTGGGCTGGAGAGATAGCTTAGTAGTTCAGGCACTTACCTCCAAAGCCAAAGGACTTAGGTATGATTCCCCAGAACCCATGTAGGCCAGATGTGCAAGGTGGTGCCTGTGTCTGGAGTTCATTTTCAGTAGCTAGAGGCCCTGACATACCCATCTGCTCTCTATATATGTCTGCCTTTTTGTCTCTCTCACTCTCACTCTCAATCTTTCTCTCAAAAATGCATAAAAGAAACAATACTTTGTAATTTTAATGCTAATAAATTGCCCTTTAAAATTTTCTTTTGGGCTGGAGAGATGGCTTAGCGGTTAAGCGCTTGCCTGTGAAGCCTAAGGACCCCGGTTCGAGGCTCGGTTCCCCAGGTCCCACGTTAGCCAGATGCACAAGGGGGCGCATGCGTCTGGAGTTCGTTTGCAGAGGCTGGAAGCCCTGGCGCGCCCATTCTCTCTCTCTCCCTCTATCTGTCTTTCTCTCTGTCTCTGTCACTCTCAAATAAATAAATAAAATATTTAAAAAAAAATTTTTCTTTTGCAAATTATCAATGAATGCAACTTGCATTGATTGTATATAGTCCAGGATTATTTTGTGTGTGTATTTTGCTCTGATTTTACATTGCTTTGAATTTTTGATCAAGGAACTGCATGTTATTGTGCATGTGGTTATGTAAAAATAATTATTTACTCAATACATGAGTTTTTAATTCTGGGATCTTCACTGAATTGTGCTTCAAACCTACTTCAAATCCTAAATTGTATACATAAAAAGAAAATTTTATTTTCACAAGCTAATTTCATATCTAAATGTGTCCTACCCATTGTTTATGTTTGTGCAAAATGTAAGTAATACATACCTCCAACTCTGGAAAGCAACCTTAGCGCTCTTGTATCTATTACCATCTAGGGGTTGGGTACTGAAACCTCATTTTACATCTAGGTATAAGTTGGAAAATGCACCTTACCAGTGGAGTATGAGTGAAAGCTGGGTGAGTAGCAAGCCATGGTATTGCTTGTCATTGGTTTGTTTTCTCTGTTACATTGTTTAGTTTAGAGAATATCAAAGTCAATGCAGAGGTTAAGAAAGATCATATGCTTGAAAGAAAGCTGATTTCTAATGAATAAAATTATACTGGTTATTACATAGATAATTTTGCTTTCATTGTATGTTTATAATTAGTTAAGCTAATAATAAGATTAATTTAAAATGGGGTATCATCATATTTTTGAAACACTAACATATTAAATGTAACTTATTGCATGGTTAATTTACCTACTTAGTAATAATAAGGCTATCAGTTTTCCAAACAATTATTCACTTTTCACATTACAGTTATTGGGTGATTTGTCTATGTAGCATTTTGAAATACTACCTTTTCCAAAAAAAATAGATGCTCTTTTAAAATATATATTTTATTTTTTTTATTAGATATGGACACATTTTGTATATAAACATCACATGTTGGTACCATCCTTTCCCTCCTCCCACCCATTTTCTGAAGACGCCTTCCTCATTGGGGATGTAGGTCAACCCTATGGGTATTGTGGGTCTTGCATTATGGGGGCAGAAGTCAGTTATGGAAGAGAGTCAATGTCTCTATGCAAAATGTCCCAACTTGTGGCTCTAACAATCTTTCCGCCCCTCTGTCTGCAAAATTCCCTGAGCCATGCTGGGAGCATTTTAAGTCTACTTACATGATGGGTACTTAGGAGCATCTGCATGTCTAATTTGTAGGTATTGAGTATCCTCAGTATCTTTCTCCATCACCCTTGTGTGGATATCAGATTCATTAAGAAAGTAGCACTCTTGTTCATTTCCCCAATTTCTCTGGGGTTTCGGCTGAGGCCTAGGTGGAGTGTAACTGGGTTATTTATCTCCTCAAGTCCAGTTCCCATTCCAGAGTGCAATGCCCACCCTCCTAGCTGTTCTATCTTAACTGAATCTAGTTCATAAAATTTATATGCTTTATTAGTCCATCAGTTTTATATTAGATACTTACTGTTTAGTATATGTTTTCTCAGTAGCCTTTAGTGCCTGGAAGGGAAAGATTGGTTTAACAAACTTTTTCAGATGTTCTTCTTTTATTCCCCCAAATGACTTAAAAAAATTTTTAGCAATAAAACCATGTCATTTGAGATTGGGTTTAGAGTTTTAACTTTGAAACAAAAATCTCTTTTTGGCAATATTTCACTGCATTTTCCATTTATTTGGGTTTTCTTTCATATATATTACTGGCATACACAACTTTATACAATCAACCTTATAGAAAGTAATTGGGTATTAATACTGAAGCTCAGCAAGGAAACAGATTTATTAATGATTATGTACAGACTTTGTTAAGATTAATGCAACTGAACAATGAACATCTAATTTTCACATAGCTGTTGCAAAAAGACTACCATACTAATGCACTCTTTTGTGCATTGTGGATGGTGGGTGTCAGTTCTTACATTGTTATGGGTAATCTGTCCAGCAATGTTTTTGACATACAAAGGACTCAAGTTAACCCACATGTCATTTTTGTAGGTAGAACTTGATCTATCATAATTAAGGGTGAAAGCATAAGGTAAAATGACTGCTGATTATGTTATAGCAACACACACTACTCAATCTAAAGTATGTAAATTCCTTTTATTTTCTTTTGGGTTTTTCCACTAGAGGCTATAGGACTGATCCCAGAACCTCACACATTCTAAGCAAGTACTCTACCATGGAGCTAAATGGATAGACTTGACTTTCTTTTATTGTGAAAACATAAAAGGAGGGCTGGAGACATGGCTTAGCAGTTACGTGCTTGCCTGTGAAACCTAAGGACTCTAGTAAAAGGCTCAATTCCTCAGGACCCATATAAACCAGATTCATAGAGGCACATGCATCTGGAGTTCGTTTGC
Source organism: Jaculus jaculus (assembly GCF_020740685.1). Taxonomy (NCBI): domain Eukaryota; kingdom Metazoa; phylum Chordata; class Mammalia; order Rodentia; family Dipodidae; genus Jaculus; species Jaculus jaculus. The sequence goes on along the minus strand of NC_059102.1, from coordinate 289,005,540 downwards.
AGTGGCTGGAGGCCATGGCACACCCATTCTCTCTCTATCTGCCTCTTTTTCTGTTTGTCTGTCACTCTCAAATAAATAAATAAAAATAAAAAAACAAAAAAAATTAAACCAAAAATAAAAGACCTTCATACACTTTCATTTAGCAATAGAATTATGTTCACATATTAATGAAACTTCATTAACTGTATAAATTTATTCTCTACAAATGCCTCTAATATCTTATTACAATAAGAATTTGAATCCCTTAGATGGACTTAATTGAGAATTTCATACATATCCATAATATATATATATATATATATATATATATATATTTTTTTTTAATTTAATTTATTAGTTTTCTTTTCAGTAAATACAGGCAGTTTGGTACCATTATTTAGGCTCATCTGTGATCTACCCCCTCCCATTAGACCCTCCTTGTTAATGAAAATGGGTCGTGCGTTGTGGAGTTAGCCCTCAGTTATTAGTATGATAAATGTCTCTGCAAGTCATGACCCAACATGTAACTCTGACATTCTTTCCACCCCCTCTTCCACAAGATTTCCCTGAGCCATGTTGGGATATTTTGATCATATTTGCCCTCATTACTCTCTTTTATTCTCATCCCACTCACTAAATCCTTTTTCCCCAGCTTGTCCCTCTCCTACATTCATGTGTTTTTTTTTTTTTTTTGTTGTTGTTGTTTGTGTGTGTTTTTTTTTTTTTATAATCCACTGAATTTAGTTGGGGTTGTTTATGTAACAATGCATAGAATATTATTTACAGAAACAAGGGCAACATTTCAGTGGCTATACTACTGAAGAAATGACTTCTCCTTCCCAAGCAACGATTAACTACTAATAATTCCTCATCGAGGAGTAAAGCCTCATGATCACATTTTCATCAATACTAGAATGTTGATGGTTCAGATCCTATATATGTCTTATACAAGTAATGACAGCTGTTGTGAGTACATATGTGGCAAATTTTACATCATAAGCAGAAAACATTGTTCCATAGCACTCTTCCCCATTTTCAAAGGCTTACATTCTTTCCACATTCTTTTCTGTGATATGCCCTGAACTTTGGAGTGGGTGACATAACTGTCATTGTTTAAAACTGAGCACACTCAGTAGTCTCTTATTCTCAGAAAGTTTGCTAGTTATAAGTCTCTGCATTAACCACCATCCACAACACAAATAACCTCTGTTCAATGGTGAGAGAAGCACTTACTGATCTATAAGTGCAAACATACATGTAGAATTATAGATGAGGATACAATTTTTTTTTTAATTTTTGTTTATTTATTTATTTGAGAGCGACAGACACAGAGAGAAAGACAGATAGAGGGAGAGAGAGAGAATGGGCGCGCCAGGGCTTCCAGCCTCTGCAAAGGAACTCCGGACGCGTGCGCCCCCTTGTGCATCTGGCTAATGTGGGACCTGGGGAACCGAGCCTCGAACCGGGGTCCTTAGGCTTCACAGGCAAGCGCTTAACCGCTAAGCCATCTCTCTAGCCCGAGGATACTATTTTTTCATCATATTGATGACTTTTTTTCTTTCCCAGACCTCCTGCTTTACTTGAATCAAGTTTTCAAGTTTAAAATGACTCTGTGGACACAGGGGGAAGCACAGAAAATCCTGTTAGGCAGCATGGTGCCAGGTGATAAGGATTTGTTTTCCTTTGGTTAGGATACCTGCTTCCTCCTTCTGCTGCCTTTACTTCTTTACTTAGCAATGTGTTCTTAATTATTGAATGTGTACGTCTAAATTTATCTCAGGTACAGAGGAAGCAAAGAGAAAAATCACAGACAAATCATGATGGCTAAGAAATTCGATCTGATACAAGGATTTTTTAATATATAATTTTATTGAGAGATACAGTACATATAAACATGTTTCAAGCTGGCCATATGTCCACTGGGCTATACTCTTATGTTCCCACTCACCTGTTCCATTTTCTGAGGGCCCAGATCGGTGGGGTTTTCTGTAATTACTACAGGGTCATGAACGTGCTAGTCAGTCCATGCCAGGAGACGGCAATCACTCTTGAGTACAAGATATCACCCTGCGAACTCTTCCATTCTCTCTACTCTTTCTTCTCCAATGTTCCTCGAGCAACAAGGGGTTGGTACAAGTTTCTTTTAGTATTGAGAATTTGGAAGCTTCAAATTTTCTATTTGGACGGGTTCAAGTCTCTTCACTGTCTACTGTGATTGTCTATGGGAAAGGTTTTACAATTATCCAGGAGAGTAGCACTCATTTGTAATCTAACCCTTGCTCTGTGGTAATTTTCTGGGTCCAAGTCTTCCAGGTAGTCACTTCCATGTGAAAAATACCCAGATTCTCTAGCCATGAATGAGAGCAGAATGAATCTTAAATGATAAATATAGACAATTTGAAGGGTTTTATGGGCATAAAACTTATTTGGTTAAAAGAAGAGTGGAAGCTTCAAACTAGATAAATGGGCATCCAAATCATATACTTCTGACTTGGTTCTCAGTACCAGACATGAATTTCTCCCAACTGACTTTTTTTTTGTACAAAAACTTTATTTTCTTGGCAATTAAAAAATATGTTACAATTTAAATTGAATACACATCAAGTTAGTGTTTTATCCTTACTATACAATGGTTAAAAGGAACTGATCCATTTCATCAAAACCTAATGAATACTATCAACTTTTCCTGGCTTTTCTGATCACAATTAGTACATAAACATAACTTTGTTAGTGTTTTATCCTTACTATACAATGGTTAAAAGGAACTGATCCATTTCATCAAAACCTAATGAATACTATCAACTTTTCCTGGCTTTTCTGATCACAATTAGTACATAAACATAACTTTGTTACCTTTTAAAAAATACTTAGAAAAACAATACAATATAGTTCACATGAAGCCCTTTAAAAAACTCCTATCACAGGTTGTAGACATTGGGACAAATAATGACATCACTCATCTTAGGAAACCTCTCTTGGTAGAGGATTCAATACTAAACATGTTACGTAAAAAGAAGAAACACATATAATCTTTAGTACCAGATCTTTTGCCAACTTGCATGAAGTTCATGTGTTACACTTTTAAAAAGGTTTAAATTTGAACATATATACCATGGCACAGCTATTTTAAATTTAAAGTGATGGTAGTTAAAAATCATATGTTGAGAACATAGGAACTTTAGACAATGCTTTACAGTGTGGCTATAATCACAGCGTTTAAACATAAATACTAGACTTCATTTTGTACTTTGCTAAAATCTTAAAACACTAATGCTGCTATTCAAATTCATTTCAGAATTTTAGTTTGGAAAACCAGTTTGTTTTTTTTTTTGTATGTTTTACTTGTGAATTTTAAGTTGACCAATACTTTCCTCTTCTAAGTTAGTTTCTCAGAATGTGGTTACCTCCTCAAATCAACTCCATTTCAAAGGGAAAAATGACAACCATTAAGATAGAAGGGAAGACTCAAACGGGGTTTTAAAAAGTGGAGTTCTAAGAAGGTTCTGTATAAAGGCTGGGTCAACTGGAATTAGCAAAGACTTCTCTTCACTATTTTGAGGATGTAACATTCATGTAGTGTGTATGTTAACAAAAATTAGTGTGACAGTCATACCTGATAGCTCTTAAAGTCTAAGCAAACTGCCATGTGAGGAGCTTTGAGTGCCAGCAAGGCCATGTTGCCGGTCCATATCAACATCAAACATATTCCATCCCTCTGCCTGTAAAATTTTCACATTTTCCCTTTTCATAATTGTTTTAAATACATTTTCCTTTCTCCTACTTTATATTCAAAAACAAGCTGAAAGTGCATTCAAGTCCCTGATCTAGTGACACTTTCTATGTGTGGCACCCATCACCAGAAGAACCTATCAGCAACATCTCCAATCAGAGAGCAGTTGATTATCCCCATTAACTATATACCACTATTACACCAAAGGAGATATCTTGCTTCACTCATAGTTTTTATAATATTTTATATATTTACTATTTATTTGAGAGTGGAGAGATAACGGATGTATCAGGGCCTCCAGCCACTGCAAACAAATTGCAGATGCACGTGTCACCTTGTGCATCTGGCTTAAGTGGGTCCTGAGGAATCAAACCTAGGTCCTTTGACTTTGCAGGCAAGAACCTTAACTGCTGAGCCATCTCCCCAACCCACTGGTAGTCTTTTAGCTTGCAGGATCCACTGCTTGTTTACACTGTTGGTGACTTTTACCCCCAGCAGCTCATATAGAGAACTAAAAGCAATCCATAAGGAAGTAGGGTACTCAGCATCTTTTGGCCTCTACACACACACACATACACAAACACACACTTTCATACATCACATTCATGAATGCATGCAAACATATACTACACACAGACCAAAAATGAAAGAAAAGGAAAGGGAAAAGAAACTATCGAGAAAGTAAAATGTATGTGTAAATATCCAAATGCTCTAATGAATCCATACAATGAGTAGGTTTCCTGTGTGAAATAGGGTATAGTCAGTAGCTTAGGAAAACATTCATAATTGGAGGTAGAATGCTGAGAATTTGAGGAAAAATCTGAAATAGCTATTTCAAACTGATGGACAACAAATGGATTAAAAATATTTTCAGGTATTTTGTGGAAGATCTTATCATTTTGTATGTTATTCTAGTCCTTATATATTATGAGAAGTAGTGTGCAAGTCATGATCTAGGCTATGTCAAAGTTGTCATTTAAGGAAAAGTGTTAAGAGATAAAAGTAGGAATTGAGGGCTGGGTGGATTGCTTAGCGGTTAAGGCATTTGCCTGCAAAACGAAAGGCTCTTGGTTCAATTCCCCAGAACCCATGTAAGTCAGATGCACAAGGTGGCACATGCATCTGGAGTTCATTTTCAGTTGTTGGATGCCCTGGCACACCCATTCTTTCTCTCTCTCTGTCTCTCAGACTCTCTCAAGTATATAAATTTAAATAATAGGAATTGTAAAGACATATAGGGAAAGGTTTAAGATGGCTGAGTGTGGAGTGTAACCAGAGGAAGAAAATAGAGATTAAGAATAGTATACACATATGCTGAAGGCCACAATAATTTACATTTAATTTTAAAATATTATTTTTATGATATGCTATATACAATACAGTAGTACAAATAAACTCATAAAATAAAATACACATAAATGCCTGAACATTGATATTCTGTAAGAATAAATTTAGAAACCATGACATCTTTGTATAGATCTGAAAAAAAGTCCTCATTTTTACAGACATATTGCCATATAAAAAGACAGCTTTGATTTGTTTGACAGATCATTACTGTTGGAAGTCTTCCCAGACCACTCTGCTTTGTGCATATGAATTTGGTCTAAATTAGGGGAAGTCTGACCTTAGTTACATAATTGCAACTAGGTATGAATTAATGCTCACTCTTTCAGGGAGAGAAAATATGTAGATTAGAGGAGAACATATTGTTAATTATAATTATTTATTCAATGTCATTCATTTCATACAGAAGAATGAATATTGCTGGAATAGGCAAATTATCTTAAGACTATGCATAACTTTATTAAAGCTTTTCCTGATCTCTTTCTGAATGGCATGGAGTTGCAGTAGCCCTCATACCTGTTGGGAGTAACTTCTAGGGGCATTTAAAATATATATTTTATTTATTTTTATTATTAGTTATGTGCACAGTATGTATACAGCCATGTCGGTACTATCGTTAGCCTCCTCCCTGTCTACCTCCTCCACAGGGACCCTCCTCTTGGGAAATGTGGGTCGTGCATTGTGGGGTAGTCATCAGTTACGAGTAAGAGGCCATGTCTCTGTGGATAATGTCCCAACTCGTGGCTCTAACAATCTTTCTGCCCCCTCTTGCACAAATATCCCTAAGCCATGTTGGATTTGTTTTAGGTCTACTTCAGTGATGAGGTCTTAGGAGCCTCTGTGTCTCTGGATATTTGGTTTGGTAAGAGTTGAGAGTTCTTTGTGTCTATCTCCTTCATCCTTGTGCTGGTACCAGGTTCATCAAGAAAGCAGCATTCTTGCTCATTTCCCCATTTACTCTATGATTTCAGCTGGGGCCCTGTTAAGGTGCAATGGGCTGCTTGTCTAGTCAGGATCTGCATACATCTGAAAAAGACAAGCAAATTCATCAATGGAGAGTGATGTCAGCATCAGATAAATGGTATAACCATTATTATTTTAGAGAGAATTTAATAGGTGTAGGCCCTCTTGTAGCCCATGATTGGTGGGAGCTTAATAATGGAGAGCAGGCTCAACTTTTGGATATGGTTCTGATTTATTTCCCAGCACCAGCTATGAGTTCCATTCCACTGAGTAGATCTGTTAGCCAAATCAAGTTGGTTACTCTCCAACTATAGTGTGTGCCACTATTGCACTTCTATGAACATCATGTCATCTTTTTGTTGCTGCTGAGTAGCTTAGACTTCATGGACAGATGTTGGTCATTTTCCTTAGTTACTCATGTAGCCCCTTCTGGCACTAGACGAGCTAACTGTCAGGGGACTCACTCTTTTCCAGATTAGAGCCAAGTCACTCCATGTTCCATACCAACAGCATATGGTGTCTTCACTAGTAGGGTCTTAACAATAACCTCTGGTAGATAACCAAGTACTCTGACAGAAACCTGTCTTCCTTTGTGAAACATCATAGGTCTCTGTGATCAGCAACTCAGTGTGGATGTTAACTGCATGCTGGTACTGAGAGTTAAAAGCCATTGCCAAGGAAAAGAAGGAAGAAACAAATAGATAATATAAAAGAGAAAGAGAGAAGAGAGAGAGTGAGGAGAAGATCTAGAAGTGTTTTTATTCTATGGTGACAATCAACTATGGACTCCTTTCCATTTCATCCTTCATTTTGATTTTTTCTGTTTCGACTAGACATATGCCAAACATCTCAGAATAAGATAAGCACTTTAGTTCTTTTGAAGAATAGTTTAATAATAAATTTTTCACCATTATTATACTTATACAAAAAACAAATGTACTTATGAAATTTCAGGGATAGGGAGATAGTTCAGTTGGTAGAGCCTTTACCTTGCAAGCACAAGGACCTATGTTTGATCCCTAGAGCCCACATAAAATCCTACTGCTAAGAAGGAAGAAAGAAGCAGATCCCTCAAATCAGGGACCAGTCATTTTAGCCTAATTGGTAAGTGAGACCCTGTTTTAAAAAACGATGAAAGATGAATGAGCTATAATACCCAAAGTTATTCTGTGACCTGCACACACACACACACACACACACACACACACACACACACACATACGCACACATGCAAAAAAATAAAATAAAAGCTTCATTGTGGGGCATGGTGGTGCATGCCTTTAATCCCAGAATTTGGGTGGCAGAGGTAGGAGGATTGCCATGAGTTCAAGGCCACCCTGAGAATACAGAATTAATTCCAGGTCATCCTGGACCAGAGTGAGACCTTATCTCAAAAAACCAAAACCAAAAACAAAACCAAAACCAAAAACAAACAAAAAAAGCTTCACTAAAATTAAAGGCTACTTATAAAACCAGTCATAAGAGTTTTATAAAATGGATTATATAAAAACCGTGTTTGATTTCAGTGTATAATATTTGTAGTATACAAAGTTCAATGACTCAAACTTCATGTGCTTATACACATTTGTTAAAAATACACTACTTGCAAAGATATATTACTATTAAAGTACAGATCAGGGTTAAGTTTTCTATCCTGAATAGGTACTCCTCAAAAGTTTATAAAGTAAGTTACTTTATAAACTGCAAATATAGATAAGAAAGTGGGAATGGAAATCATCCAATTCCTCATGTGTATATTGGCTTTCTAGTTCCACAGGGAAGGAAAAAAGATAAATTATGAGAACAGCTTGATTTCTGGTTTTAAATACCTTATAGTAACTGCTTTTGTGCTAAAATTCCATTTGTAAAATTTTAGATACTTATACTCTTCATTTGCTATAAGTATGTGAGAAAACATTAAAACATTTTTGTATTTTTATAACAATGCAGTGTTTCTTGGATACATGCTTTGTGAACTTTTAAAGCATAAATAGTTATTTGTTCAGGCTGCTCTAATAAAATGTAGTAGAATGGATAATTTGTCAAAAAATATTATTTTCCTGCTCACAATCTTGAAAAATGGAAAATCCCAGAGCAAGGTGCCTCTACACTCCATGTCCTTGAGGACTTAGTGGCTATTGCAAAGATCACCCTTTTTGCTCATATCCTCAATGACATGAGTGAGCAATTTCCCTCAAGCCTATTTCACTAGGTCAAAAATCTTTCTTGTGATGTCACACTCCACTCTCATGACCTAATAGATTCCAAAAGCTAACCAGTAATAAGTTGCACACTTTGAATGAACTCATCCTGTGAATTTTGTGTGCACAGACAGGAGATAGATGATACTCATCAGATATCAGCAATCATGTTTGGTTTCTCATGTTTAGAAAGTTTGTCAAAATAAATTAACATGAATGTATTTCAACATAATAAGAAAAGTAATTGGCATGTCAACTGGTATATATGACTATCACTCATTTATTAATATATTCATGTATTTATAATCTTTATCTAATGATTTCTTTGAATTTTTGTGTTATTATCTCAAAGTACATTTTATCTCAAACATCATAGAATTCTATAATAGCAAATTGAAAAAAGAAAACTATTTTAACTTGTAAAATTCCTTCACCCACTTACCTAGCTCGTTTCATACACCTCTCTATATTTTTGTTGCAATATCCTTTTTGTTAGAAATATAAAGGCATTTTATATATTCAAACTCAGATTTTTTTCTATCAAAATATTCTCAAGGACTGGACAATATTATGATGAATCTTAGAAATGTGCTAGTGTATATAATGTACTTTTATTTCATTCACTCAAGAACTTGTGTTCCATGGTAGAGCATCATTTATAATAATGTCTGTAAAATTACATTAGCTAAGCTAGGTAAGTGGTGCACTCCTTTAAACAAGGCAATCAGGAAGCAGAAATAGGAAGATCACTGTGAGTTCAAGACCTCCCTGAGACTACATAGTGAATTACAGGTCATCCTGGTCTAAGTGTGACCCTACCTTGAAAAACTAAAGGAAAAAAACAACTACATGATCTATTCTTTACAAAGAAATGACATACAATTTCATAATACATCATAGCCACATAGGTTCAAAATTATGATAAGGAACACACACAAGAATATTGAGCATACTATTTTTGCTCTATAATAAATTCTAAAGAAATTATGAATGATAATTCAGGATGCTGAATGTTTCATAGTTTTATGGTCAATTAACCAGCCAAGCCTCGCAATCATCAACGGAATGAATTTTTTTCTGTTCTTAAATATTCAGAGAGAGTTTGTTGCTAGCAATTAGGAAATGTAATAGAATGGAAAATATCTCTTCCTGACTCATTGAGTGTATCTTATCATACATACACATGACTCAACAAGCACAAATTTAAGAGAAATTTAGTCATTGTTTTTTCCCATTTCCCAGTCACATTTATGTTATCTGACATATTCCTCATTAGGACCAAAAAGTGCCTCTGGCAGGGATGTTTTCCTTTGTGTAGATGTAGGGAAGAGTGCCCTAGCCCTTCCTAGGCTTTAGACACTAGCTAGTTCCTCAGAACTAGCCTTACTGAGCAAGTCTATCTCATGTGGAGTCTCGCTGTTTCTCCACTTCTCTTCTTTGAACAAAGGGTGTTTGTATCTTCTCTGGACACAGGTGGTAATTTGTAGCAATCTTATCTTAAGGTCATCAGGTTAAAATTTTTTATTTCCATCTACATACTGGCTTAATTTCTCCTTTGCCTTGTGATTGACATGCTGACAGATTTCAAAGATGAGAAATGGTCTTTTGGGGGAATGATAAATCATAATTCCTCTTATAATACAAAGTGACCTGCAGACTTTTATATCAACATTTGAATCAAATGCTTAGCATAATATATGGCATAAATGTATAGATTAGGGATTACTACTATTAATTTGATGTGAAGATTTAAAACTACAAAATTCCTTTGACATTAAATGAAAAGCTTTGCCAAAACCTTGTGTTTTAGCTATTTATTTGAGAAAAGGCCCTGTGGTAGCTTTAATGTATCCTCACCATAGACTCATGTATTTTATTAAAGCTTGTAACTTGGGTCTCCAGCCACCTAGCCGGAGGAGATGTCACTGAAGGAAGATCCTGGGAACCAACCTTAAAGTATGTTTGGGGCACATTTGATTTCTAGCCCAAAGGTATGTAGAGCAGTTTTGCAGGGTCCCTGCTGCTTTATGCTCATACATACTTACTGCTTTTGGCTTTTAAGGGTAGTTTCTGACTCCTTGTATGTATGGAAGCATGTTCTTCCACTATTGATGAAATATTTCCTCCCTGAATCTGTAAGCTTAAAATAAATCTCAACCTCCCTAATTTATGCCTTGTTTGCATCTTCATCTCAGCAATATAAAGCAGTCTATAAGAGAGATTTGATGCCACTGGTTAGGGGTGTTGCTCTGTGATAGATCTGAACATGTGGATTTTGGTCTTTTGAAACATTTGTTCTGCAGGAATGAGCAAGGACATGGGAGTTACATCTAAAGTAGCCTTCCAGTGCCGTAAACCACGTTTTATGAGCTAATCCGTGAGAGTTTGAAAATGCTAATTGCAGAGAGAATGATTTTTGTAGACTTTGCATATGACCATCCAAAGGGGAATGAAAGTCCACAAAGTACTTTTTTGGAACTGACCTACTTTCATAAGGGCTGGGTGTATTCTTCTGCCCAAACCCTAAGAGCTTGATAAACGTTGAACTTAAAAGTAATAAATGGTGTGTATGGTGGAAGATATAGAACAGAGAGACATAAGATTTATAGCTGGAAAATTTTAGGGAAGTTTAAGCTTACTGGCAGAGACTGGTTGCTAAAGTGAATGTTCAGGAGATTACCATTATTAACTGTTTTACACTGAAACAATAGAAATGATGCTTAGGTGATTCCTCCCAGGAAAGACTGCATGGTAGAAATACAAACTCTTTTGAAAGGCAGAAACTTGCTTTTCAAGGTTATGATTTATTTCTTCCATGAATTAATGATGTGGTAACAGGGATGCACACCTGGCATTTTAGAAGCATGAAAAATGCTATCTGGAAATGGGTCATGAAATGTGTATAATTCCAGGAGCTACTACTGAGACATGGCATATAAGGAAGGGCTGTAGACCCTGATGTTGAGGACAGTAAGGCCATTGTCTGAAGGTAAATAGGAATCACTGCTGAGATGATACATGGGAAATAGTATATTCCCATTTTAAAGGCTGGAAGGGCCAGTGTGTCAAGTGAAGATAGACTGTGGTCTACAAGAAACTGAAAGATATTTTACATATACCAGGACTGTGCAGAGGCTACCATGGAGCTCAGTTGTCTTAGGATCAAAGTCTTTCCTGGCTACTTAGCCCAGCTGGAGGGATGGAAATTGGTAGATCCAGGGGCTGTTGTCATTGGTTATTTATCAAACTTAAACTGCAGAGATTTTATGTTTACCTGATCATTATTGATTTTGTATTGTTCCAGTCTCTCCTTGTTATGGCTTATAGCAGTGGAAATGAGTATTCTGTGCCATGATATATTAAAGTATGTAAATGTAAATTGTTTTGATTTTATAGGACACACAGTTAAGAGAAAGTCAAATCTCAGTTGCTACTTGGGACTTTGGAACAATTTTAAAGTTGGATAGACTATAGGGAAATTTGAAGTTGGTCTAAATACAAGTTACAATGTGAGATGGTAATGGGTCTATTGTGAACCAGGGAGTGGAATGTGGTGATTTGAATTCATGCCCCACATAGACTCAGGTATTTTATTAAACCTTGTAACTTGGGTCTGCAGCCACCTGGTGGAGGGAGGTGTCACTGCAGTCCAACCCTAAGGTGTCTTTGGGGAAGACTTGATGTCTTGCCCAACGGTATGGGAGTAGTCTGAGCTCCAGAAGTCTCCTTGCTGCTTGCTGCCCATTCATGGTTGCTGTTTCTGGGGATTATTGGCTGTTTTGTTGTTTCTCTAAGCTTTTTCTGCCATTGATGGAACTCTCTCCACACACCCCTGGGTCTGTAAGTAGAAAATAAATCTTTTCCTCCCCTAAAGTGTGCCAGGTTTGGATGCTCATCCCAACAATGTGAAGCTGTCTGCAATAGGTCCATCCTTAAATGTATGCTGGACTGGAACTCTCATGTATTTTAGGTTGGCTTTGAACTTAACAATAATGCTGTAGATTCAGCTTCCCCTCAAATGATGGAATTACAGCTGTGAGTTACTTTGCCTAGCTCTGTTATTTTTTAAAGACGGATTATAGTAGCATTCAAATTATACACGCATTATTTTTTGAAAGTACTTCCTCAGTTTAAACTTCAAGCTGTATGTTTAAGTGAGATCATATTTATTCTGAAAGATAAATTATGTAAGATTTTTAAACTTTTTTGTTTGTTTTCAGATCACTTGTTACATTTTGGTCTATTAGTTTATACCTTTGTTTTAGTTACAACAAAAATTAGTTTCATCTAAATACCACATATAATTAAAATATTCTAATTTACCAACCTTGATGAGAAAGGCTTGGGTTAATTAGAATATTATTAAGAGAAAAAATAACTTATTTAAAACAATAAATAGCCAGAGTAAGTAAAATATGCATCATTCAACACTACTCTTTTAGAAACCCTTGTAGATGAAAAATATCTACACTTTAGATAAATATGTGTGTCCTAAATCATCCATACCAATAGAAAGAGATGATGCAGGGATGTTTTTAATTAACAAATCAGTGTCAGCCCTGGACTAAGGGAACAATGATTAATAGTGATATATGATACCATGTGATCTATGAAAGCAAAATGCTTAGGACCTAAAAACCCTTTTTTAGATCTTAGTGAAAGAACTCACAGAAAAGCATGTGACTGATCTAATTATAATAAGCAACAATTAAAGGATAGGGATTTTATCTTGCATGGAAAGAGAAAAACTTATTCTCACCTAGAACAGAATAGGTGACCAGGACTTAGAGGAAAATTTTATTTTATTTTAAGTTTTATTTTACATTCACCATTAAAGAGCTGTTCAAGTATTTTTTTTTAATTGCTCATTTTTATTTGCTTATTTGAGAGTGACAGAGAGAGAGAAAAAGAAGCAGATAGAGAGAAAGGGAGAGAGGATGGGCATGCCAGGGCCTCCAGCCACTGCAAAGGAACTCCAGACGCTTGCGCCTCCTTGTGCATCTGGCTAACGTGGGACCTGGGGAATCGAGCCTTGAACCAGGGTCCTTAGGCTTCACAGGCAAGCGCTTAATTGCTAAGCCATCTCTCCAGTGCTCATGTAATATTTTAGTTTTCTATGTACCAATGTCCAGTAACCTATCCAATATCTGTATAATTATATATTTCACCATCAATCCAATACTATAACACAGAAACAGGTGAGTGAGTATATGGAAACATTTAATTTTTATTCTTGTGATTTCTCTATAGATAAAGAGATCACCCAAGCAGAAAATCAACAGGGAAATGTTAGATCTAGCAACACCATAGATCAATTAGACCTAAGAGACATCTGCAGAACGTTCTACCTGTACACACACTTCTTGGCAGCCCATGGAACCTTCTCCAAAGTAGATCATATATTAGGGCATAAAGCATGCCTCCATAAATTCCAGAAAATTGGCATAATTTCCTGCATCTTCTAAGACCACAATGAATTAAAGCTAGAAATTAACAACAAGAGAAAAAGCAGAAATTATACCATGTCCTTTCAACTAAACAACATGCTAATTCATGGCAGAAATCAAAAAAGAAATTGTAAGATTTCTATAGCTGAATAATAATGAAAATACAACATACCAAAATTTATGGAACACTATGAAGGCAACACTAAGGGGATAATTCATAGCACTAAATGCCTTCATAACAAAGTCAGAGAGATCTAAAATTTATAACCTAACCATTCACCTAAAGATGTTGAGAAAACAAGAACAATCCAAACCTATGAGTTCCAGATGGAAAGAAATAATTAAGATCAGAGCTGAAAGTAATAAATTGAAAACTAAAATATCAATTAAAAAATAAATGAAACCGAGTGCTGGTTCTTTGAAATAAATAAACACTTCTGGCAAATTTGATAAAACAAATAAAAGAATATTTCTTTGGTATGCCCACTGCCAACTATGGCACTGTGAATGCTTATTCTGTGCCATTATGTTTTTTTTTGTTTTGTTTTGTTTTGTTTTGTTTTGTTTTGGTATTATAGCTCATTAAAAAGACAGGAATAAAATGAACTTGTTCAGCACGTGTCTGACTGCAAACATGTAAACTAGGAAGTGGGCACAGGAGTTACAGATGTATACATAATGTAGAATTATAAACAGTACATTTCATACTTTACAAAAAGAAAATAATTGTTTTATATTCAAATCTAAAGGCAGTAAAGATGTATTATATTGTGTATTTATCAAAAACGAAAACAATTTCAAAATTTTCAAGTGTTCTTTTATAATTGAAGCCTGGGGTAAAAGTAATATGATATGTTCGCCACACAAGGAATGGTAATGAGCACACGCATATACTTGTATCTGTGTTATGTATGTGTGCTTGTCTTCTGTGTGTTAACTTTCATTGTTTCATTCCTATAGAGTTAGAACAAAAGTAATTGCCTAAGGCAGAATACAAATATTACAATACTAAATAGTCTGTTGCTTAAAATACATATGATATTATTTCTAAAAGTATAGGCTGTTTAGGAAATGAGAATCAAATGAAAAAAACAAACCATTATTACTATGGGATTTCATAATAATTCTTCTAATAAATAAATCATACCTTTATTTGCATTATTGTGTTTCAATTTCATTCTATTTCCATGTTCCATTATTCATCTGCATTCATAGGCATTAAAGAAAAAATTGAACTATTTATTTTACTTGCTTCTAATCACCCATCAGTCTTTATATTTTCTCCTGGGATTTTTAAGCTCAAATATCTAATTGAAGTATTCCATGTATCACACATAATAAACTACATTTTTCCTCATATTTATGTTTCAATATTATTTATTAAAAATGTATTTACTTATTTTCAAACACAGAGAAAGAGAGGGATACACACACAGAAAGAAAGAGAAAGAGAGATTAAAATTGATCACACCAGGGTCTCTACTCACTGCAAATGAACTCCAGACATATGCGCCACTTAGTGCATCTAGCTTTATATGGGTACTGGGGAATCAAACCTCACATCAGACATTGCAAGATAGCACCTTAACTGCTGAGCCATCTCCCCATCTAGTTAGTCATGCCAAGTTATTAATATGAAGTAGAGCAACTTGCATGAGCACTTCAGGAGGAAAGGCAGTGTTCCTTTTGACCCCACAGGGTCGGAGTGAATGTATCTTCAATAGTGTCCAAGTCAATGTTAACTCTTGAATTTCAGAAACTGCTTTTCTCTTTCATAATTACATGGTTTAAATAAGTCTATTCCTGTTCTACTGTTAAAAAACAGTATTTAATCATGTTGTGTGTGAAATGCCACCATGCTTACAAGCAAATGAAACATGCTCTTAGAAACACAGAGAAAAGTTAACTTTTTGTCAAAGACTTTCATAAGGCTAACACAATTAAAAATTACTCATTTTAATATTGTTATAAGCTTATGTTTGGTACTAAACAATAACCAGACATACTACAGTTTTGAAGACCTGATAACCTAGGTGATCTTCAAAAATATTTTTTCATTTAGCCTTATAGATAAAGTCACTCAAAACATGGGAACTAGTGATTGACTCAAGTGCTAAAATGTAACACATTTTCTTTTGTGCTATACTATAATATAGATTTAGCCATCAAAAATAAATTACGTCCTAAAGGCATATTGCTGTTCAGACGTTCAAAATTAAATCTGAGATTGCATTTATGTTGCATAGGTTATTATTGTAACATTTGGAATAAGAAGACTGAGGCAAAAGCCTATTTTGCCTAAAGGTCCACTGAAATTCTTCAACCTACTTCTGACATGTTTCATACTTCTGTTTCATACCACCAGTTTAATACTTTGAGTTACTAAAACAAAAAAACAGAAAACAAGTGCTCTTTTTAAGAAGTAATTATCAAATGGGAAAAACATTTTTCTATGTACATAGATATGGAAATATTACTCCCATGTTTAATTTTGTATATTTGCAAAGAGACACCCATAGTGAGAAAACATTTAAGGGTAAATTATAAAAAAAAAATCTGTTTTCTTTGATAAAATATACATATGGTATTGCAATAAAATGTTAATTAAGTGTCTTACATTCAAAATCTTAGAACTAATGGTATTGGTTGATGTTTAAAATGAGATGCCATATTTACACATGGATATGCAATTCATTTCAAGTTTTTGTCAAGTATAGACTTATATTTTGTAAGTTTATATGACTCATACTGCTGTAACATTCATTAGGCAACTTAGTTTTAAAAAAATTCATTGCATAATAGGTAAACATGGGGAATTATAGTGCCACTTATTATGCAAAGGAGATATGAAGCAGTCAAAGATGTTTTCTTTGTTTATCTTTATTGTTTAGATTGTAAATACATCATTGAAAACTCTCTATTATTTATTGGCTTATGAATAAACACATTATTTGCATTGAAAATACAAAAAAAATCCCTAAGTCAGTGTGGTTAATTAAGGTGAGTAAACATTACCATTAAAATACAAATCATCTAGAACCTGTGATTCTAGACAATGGAAGGTGAAGGTAGGCAGATCATAAATTTGAGACTAGCATGGGCTATATAGGGAGACCATGTTTTAATAACCAAATATAAAATACAAAAGTATATAAACATAATTTTATGTTTTTGTTTTTCTGTGTGTCCATATGAATGATAATAATACCCACTAAAATTTGGGCATGCTTTCCTGAGAAACAAAAGAAGGTGATATAATGTGACTCCATACATGTGCACTGCTAATATGTTGTGCAAACATAAATAGCAGGAAAAGTAACAATCACAAAACTTAAATCTCCATTTCAGAAAGCAGTACATAAGCAGAGGTCAAAGAAAAGCAAGCTATATACCAATGTACTGATAGCAGATGTCAGTCAGAAATACTACTGCTGCAAGAGAGAAATGAACCCAGTGTGATTTGTGTGGAGTAACTGGAGTTTCTAAAGGGAGAATGAAGGGATGGAGGTGAGGAGAGTGGTCTCAATCTGTGGAGTCAGAAAGGTGATAAACTACCTAAAATTCTGAAGGAAACCTTTGTCTTTTTGAAACCCCACCTGGCTTTGAGAACTAGTGCTTTTTGGAAACGGGCTCCTAATTTTGCACAGAGAAGGGGCAGGAGAGATCCTATCATTATGTGCTTGCTGGAAAAAACAGTTAATTCCTTGTCAGTCTGGAGTTTTCTCAGACAGGCACTTTAACAAAGGCCTGGGAAGGCAGCTTTAAGCCAACAATGGTGCTTTCTCATGTGTGGATAAATAGAGGTGAAACCAGATAAACAGAGGCAAAAGAATCTTAACAGCCTTGAGAGCTATGATTGTCCCAGGGTAAACATCAAAGAAGGATTTACTTAATCATATGGAGGAAACCTTCAGTCTGCAAAAATAAAGAGAAAAATCAGATGAGAGAGAATCTAAATCATATTGTAAACATTCAACAAAATGAAACTTAGACCAACATCAGAACATTTACTCAGCCTTAGAAGTTCTTGAAGAGATTGGCACCAAACACACACATAATATCACATGCACATGTGTACACACACACACACACACACACACACGTCACACATTAATAGCATAACCAGGTAAATATGTACTACTGTTTGTGAAGGCTATGGAGTTACATAAACATTGTGATCATTCACATACACATTGCCACACACTTAAACACACACTCATGATAAATAATTTATTGCTTCATGAATGCATATGAAGACAAAGGAGTAGGCTGCACTACTATTGCTTCTCTCTCTCCCTCTTCCCTCTAACTCTTTTATAAAAATTACTTATCTTTTTCTGCTTTCTCTTCATGGGCACTGACCTGCAATTTCTAATACCAGCAGGTGGCTATCATCCACAATGAGCTTTTGATCAGAGTACTAAAAGAAAGACAGATTTCTGTCAGAGTACTTGATGACCCACCAAATGTTAGTGGTAAGACCCTACTGCTGAAGACAAAATTGCTGGAAGCTGGAAGAAAGTCAGTTCCTAGACAGTGCGTCTAGTGGGCGACTGGGGGAAAATGACCAATATCTGTGCAAGCAACTCATGGTCTAACCTACTTAGCAGCAAATAACCTGTTGTGATGCCCACACAAGTGCAATAGTGGCACACAGCCATGGTGGGAAACCAACTGCTCTTGATTTGGCTAACTGATCTGCTCAGTGAAATGGAACCCACAGCTGGAGCTGGGAAACAAGTCAGAATCATATCCAAACATGAGCGCGCTCTCCATTATCAAGCTACCACCAATTGTGGGCTACAAGAGTGCTTATACCTATTAAATTCTCTCTAAAAAAAAAAATTAATGATTATCTCATTTATCTGGTGCTGACTTCACTCTCCATTGGAGAATCTGCTTCTCTTTTTCACATGGACCAGATCCTGAGGAGAGATTCAGCCCATAGCTCCTCACCAGGGCTTCAACTGAAAACATAGAGTAATTGGGGAAATGAGCAAGAGTGGTACTTTCCTGGTGAGCCTGGTACCAGCACAGGGGTGAAGGACAGCAACACAGAGAACAATCAGCTCCTACCAAATCAGATATCCAGAGACAAAGAAGCTCCCAAGCCTCATCACTGAAGCAGACCAAAAATGAACCCAACAGGGCTTAGGGAAATTTGCAGAAGAGGGGGCAGAAAGAATGTCAGAGCCACATGTTGTGTCATGAGACCTTTCCTCCCACCCAAAACTGTTGGCTAACACCATAATGCATGGTCCATATACCTCAACAAGGAGGGTCCAGATGGAGAGCAGAGGACAAGGAGGAAGCTAAATCTGGTACCAACTTGACTGTATTCACTGAGTACAAAACTAACTTAAAAAAAAAAGCAAATAAAAAATAGTTTAAAGATTATTTACTTTTCTCACTTTTTGATAAAATAAATCCTTGCAATTTACTTATCCTAAAAGTAGAAGCTGAGCAGACCACGTGTGAACTGTCATAAAAGGAGAAAAGGATGCTGCTAGTTTGTGACTGTCTGCATACTGCCAACGTTTTTATGTACAACATTCATGCTCACACTTTGTGAGCTTTCTACTGTTGCAAAAAGCTATTTGATCCTAGACATCTGAGAAAGAAATTATAAAACCAATAAAAAAAATGTGCTTACAAGAGAATTTATGACTGCTGGATATCTTGTATGCATTTTTGGAAACTAAAAAACAACTAGGATTGTATATAAATTGTTGATGAAAAAAAGTACTATGACTATATCTTTAAGAGAAGACATCCTGGCTTAACTGTGCCATAAGAAATTACCTTTTCCATTCAATTAACTTGAAATCCTTCCAGAATGAGGGGCTCAAAAGATTTTAAGTGGCTAAAGACACTTGAATGCAAAGTTTGAGTTCAATTCCCCAGACACTTATATAAAGCCCGAAAGGCATGAGTTTGTAGCAACAAGAGATGCTGCTGTGCCTAAAAGTACACACACACACACACACACACACTTAATTTTTAAGAAATTCATTCATAATGGGATATTTCAATTTAAATTAGTACATTTTTATTGAGTTATATAAAATTTGGAAATTTTAAGGATATTTCTAGTGGAAAATATTTATTTTATTTAATTTTATTTTGAGAATTTTCTTTGTATTGATAATTAAAGTAACCTCAGTGGTGTCACAAGTAAAACTTTAAAAATTCTTAAAATTTTCTTATAGACTATAATGCAGTATGGTTCAGAAACATTTCAATTACATTTTCAATTTCTAAGTTTGTAACATAATACTATATATTTTCAATTTCTAATTGGCAACTTAATAAAATAATGTATTACTCATTATTTGTGGGGACCCATCATATTTGAATATTATATTTGAATTATTCTAACCATGTATGATTATTACATTTAAAATTATTAGCCACATAAAAATAATTTGTTATTATTTTATTTGTAGAAATTTTTTGGCCAGGAAAGTCTTGAAATAACATTTTCAATGTGATTATTTTTGCATGTATTTCAACCAAAAAGGTATTTATTAGTTATACATTTACCTTTCTAAAAATATTTTTATGAGAGAGGGAGAATGGTTACATGTTTTCAACTTGAATTAGTTATGTATAAAATATGGTAGTATAGTAATTCATTGTAGACATTTTGTTCAATATTTTAAAGGTAAGATATTTTCTTTGAATTTAGTAAATTTTATGTGAAGACCACTAAAAGAATATTTTCCCACAAAACCTATAAAAATCATGTTTATATAAAAGATGGGAGGGAATTTTGTCCATCTTTGACACTTGACTGCTGAGACTCACAGTCTTTTGGGGGATTATGTTAAGGGAAAAAAAAACTACTGAAAACAAACATTAATACTAAATACTATATAGCTGTATCTAACATACTTATTAACCTTTGTTACTGTGACAGATACCTAAAACTGAAGGTGGAAATATATTTGTAATTGTTCACTGTTCTAAGGTTTCAGTTCATTGTCAAGTCTATTGCTTTCAGACTTATTATTAGCAAGGACATGGATAAAGGATATATGGTGGAAGAAAGATATTCTACTAATGATAACCAGAAAATAGGGATATAGACATGAAGGGCAAATCAAAAGTTATTAGACATATTTTAGTGCATGGTTAAGATGAAGCTTTTACATATATGCTATATCATATTATGTTATGTTATGTTATATTAATTATATTTTATTTATTATATTATATTATATTAATTGTGTTATAAATGAGATCAATACTTCCTTGGAAGTTATTCCTATTTATTATGTGCCTAAATAATTATTCAGTATAGGAAGTTGACTTATTTATTACAAATTAAGGGGCACAAACTTTCTTCAACACATGCAAGCATGAATAATTATCCATACATTTTTCCTTACTGTTCAAATTTTTTTCTATTAATAACTACAAAAATTCATAATATTCTTCCTAGATATGTGTCAGTGTTGACTATGGGTTTAACTTTAGAGAGAATATGTTTTTAACCTAATATGGAAAATTATCAAACATGTAGGTTGGATTGCTGAGTTTTTCATGTGAGAAACACTTATACAGAGACCCAATAGACTTGAATGTAGACAACCCTTGAGAGGAATTGTTTTTATCAGCAGAAAATTGAGCATCCATTTTAGCAACCATAACACACCTGTTGAGGACAAACTTATAATATTATATAAGGCAAAATTATGGAAAGTTTGGGCAAAGGAGTGTCACAGAGTTGATTTGTCAAGAGCGGTGGAGGGGGGATGACATGCTTTCCTCAAATAGTGCAGAAGGGTTCTATGTGTAGTCACCATTACATGAGAACCAGCCTATGGCTATACTTTGAATAAACAGGACACCTGAGAGTAAAGTTTGATCAATGAAATTCACACTGAGAAACAAATAAGATGTATTTTATATAATCTACATCATTCCATGTAAGAAATGCTTTTGTTAAAATATTTCTCAAGGCTAAACAAAATAAGTAGTTCATGTCAGATATGCAATAATTTTATCTTACTGACACTGTGAAAACTAGGAAACTGTACAGCCAATTGGCAGTTATCAAAGAATCAGCCAACCTGATTGTGGAAGGGTTCTATTTTCCCAAGGTATTGGAACTCATGACAATAGATATTTTGTTTTTTTATTCAAGGTAGGGTCTCAATCTGGTCCAGGCTGACCTGGAATTAACTATGTAGTCTCAGAGTGGCCTCGGACTCATGGTAACCATTCTACGTCTGCTTGTGGAGTGTTGGGATTAAAGGCCAGCATGACAATAGGTTTTATCTTCCAGATACATTATTATACCTCAGTAGCTACAATGCTTCTGCTCACAGTGATTCATAGCACAAAAGGATAAAAATAAACATCAATTTGCAATATGGGATTTTAAAGTTTGTGACAAGACTCAATGAATATATGGCTATAGTATTTTTCCACATTACAGATGAGCAACATGGTTTGTGAAATAAAAATCAGTTTTGTAACTTTTTTTTTAATTTATTTATTTATTTATTTGGGAGCGACAGACACAGAGAGAAAGACAGGTAGAGGGAGAGAGAGAGAATGGGCGCGCCAGGGCTTCCAGCCTCTGCAAACGAACTCCAGACGCCTGCGCCCCCTTGTGCATCTGGCCAACGTGGGACCTGGGGAACCGAGCCTCAAACCGGGGTCCTTAGGCTTCACAGGCAAGCGCTTAACCGCTAAGCCATCTCTCCAGCCCCAGTTTTGTAACTTTTACAGAAACTCTATTTAACAGCATCTAATGAAATGCTTTTGTTAAAAAAATAAAATAAAAGGAGATAGGATTTCTGCAATATGCTTCTTGGTTGAAAGCATTAACCATTTTGGCACAACAATCACCAGGGTCCTGCTTCTTTTTTCAAGATGTTCCAAATCACCGGGGTCCTGCTTTTTTTTTTTCAAGATGTTCCAAATCTGTAATCCATAGGATCCTGAAGCCTGGTTCCTTGATATTTATCTGACTTCAAGTTATATATTCATACAAAGGCTTGCACACAATGGTCATAACACTTCTATTCACAACTTCAAAAAATTATAGTAATGATGTTAGATATGACAATGAATACTATGATACCTTTATGTAATTTAATGCTATTCAGTGATGAAAGAATAAGGTATTAAATACAGAAATACATTGATGGAAGCATGAAATAAAAGATGTCAATTAAAGAAACTGTTATAGTCAGGTTCACATTGCTGGCAGAAGTCACCCAACCAAGAGAAGTTTGTGGGAAATTTTTTTTAAAAAAATATTCATTTTGGCTGGCCGACTCAAGGGAAAGCTTCATGATGTCAGGGGAAAACAATGGCATGGGCACAGGGTGGACATCACCTCCTCACAAACATCAGGTGTATAACAGCAACAGGTGACTGTGTCCAACATTGGCAAGGGGAAATTGGCTATAATACCCATAAGCATGCCCCCAACAATACACTGCCTCCAGGAGGCACTGATTTCCAAATTTCCATCAGCTTGGAACCTAACATTCCCAAATGCTGCAGTGAAGTTCACAGTGCTGGTAAGAATCACCCAACTAAGAGCAGCTTGTGGAGAAATAAAGGTTTGTTTTGGTTTTCAGGCTTGAGGGGGAAGCTCCATGATGTCAAGGGAAAACTATGGCATGAGCAGAGGGTGGACATCACCCCTGACCACTATCAAGGAGAACACAGCAACAAGAGAGTGTGCCAAACACTGGCAAGGAGAAACTAGCTATAACACCCATAAGCTTCCCCCCCCCCAAAAAAAAGCACTGCTATAGCAGGCATTAATTCCCAAATCTCCATCAGCTGGGAACCTACCATTTAGAACTTATAGGTTTATGAGGGACAGCTGAATCAAACCATCACATTCTGTCTCTGGCCCCCATAATCAGATAACCATGCATGATAGAAAATACAATGCATTCAGTCGAACTGTAAAAGTCCCCAAAGTTTTCGTTAACCCTAAAGATGTTCAAACATCTCCACAATCCAAGGTCTTTTAATTGAGCCATGATACCAAAAAATCCCCCCCCCCAAAACCCATAATGACACAGAATAAATATTCACACTGCAGAAGATGGCATTGGGCATAGCAAAGAAATACCAACCAATGCAAGATTTAAAACAACCAGGGCAAACATCAAACTCTGTAGCTCCATGTCCAGCAACTACAGTCAGTGACAAATCTCCAAGACTCATAATTATAACCAGTAACAAGTCTCTGGTATTACAATTCCACCCCTCTAGTTAGGCTACTTGCAGTCCTGGAAAACTTCATCCCAGGCTGGTAACTTTCCTTAGCAGCCATCTTGTGGTCCTGGTATCTCTACTGGGTCTACATTGCAATCCACAATTCATCCACATGGCTCCATTGGGTCTCCATGCAGGCATCCAGCAAACCTGCTTCAAACTGACCTGACCATTTCCAAACCAAAAGACCGCATTGCAAACTCAATCCTGCATTTCTTATACTCCACAATACCAGTTAGGGTGTGAATTTGTTATTCTAGGGGGGAATAAAGCAGACTTTGAAGAATAGTACACTCCCTGAGCACTCAGGCACCTTCAAAAGACAGTCCGCATTCTTCCTGTTGTCCCAATCTCAAAGGTTGTAATCTCTCATACAATTACAGCTGAACAGGCAGCAGTATCAGCCTAAATATTTCTTTCTGTGCCATATCCTTTTGAAAACACCAGTCCATTTCTATGCAATGCAACCCTGCACAAGGGCTCAGGATATGGCCATAACAGCAAACCTCTCACACAAACTGAGTCTAGCCTAGTCTAGACAAAGCACATTTTTTTTCTTCACAAGCCAAACATCACAGTCCATACTTCATACTGCATTCATGTCTTTCAACTGTGACCAGAATAGTCCATCAAGCTGAACTTACAGCCCTGCGAGCCATCTCTTAGGCCAAGATTTCAAATCCAAATTCATTTTGAAAATAAGCTTCAAAAAGCCAAAGTCACACAGTCAGGGACCTAGCAGCAACCCCACTTCTGGCACCAACATTACTGATGCAGTCAAGTTTGGATTGCTGGTAGAAATCACCAAACAAAAAGCAGTTTGTGTGAAAACAAATGTTTATTTAGTTTACAGGCTTGAGGGGGAAGCTCCATGATGGCAAGGGAAAACAATGTCATGAGCCGAGGATGGATCTCACTCACTGACCAACATCAGGTGAACAACAAGAACAGGAGAGTTTGCCAAACACTGGCAAGGGGAAATTTGCTATAACTCCCATAATACCACCCCCAACAATATACTGTTACCAGGAGATCTTAATTCAAAACTCTCCATCAGCTGGGAACCTAGCATTCAGCACACCTAAGTTTAAGGGGCATACTTGAATCAAACCACCACAGTATCCCAAAAGGTAGAATTATTTTCTCCATGAGGGTCTAAGTTATCACCTCTGAAGCTATCATATCAGAATTGTATGGTGTATCATGTAGGACAATCTTTTGTTTATTGGAGTTGTACATTGCAAATAAACATGAGAAAAACTTAGAGTGATAAATATTACACAGTTAATTGAGACACATCATTTAAGAGGAACTGCAGGTAATGAAGCCACAGTATACATTAATTTAACTAGTGCACAAGTCTAGTCATCTAATATTTGTCAATAGAAGGAACCATGGTTCCTTAAAGAAATTGCCAATTACAGCATTGGAACAAGAAATATATCAGATAAGTCCGGAGCAATTTGCAGTGATAGAAAATAAGGAACTTTCCCAACATTATTATGGATGTCTGAGCTTGAAGTGTCCAAAAGAGAAACAATTGAGAAATACAAGTAAACCTATAATTTAATAGATAATAAATTAATAAATGAATAAATAAAAATCAATAAATACATGAATGCATACAAATCCACAATGACACAAATGAATGAATGAGAGATGTGATATAAATCTAAAACTTTCAATAGTTACATTCCTTCTCTGATTTCTTCATTTCGCAGTTATTGGTCATACATAGAAACTTCCTTCCAAGGAGTACAGTAAGGAAAAGTGGAACAAGAGTACCTATAATCTGAAAAATCAAATACCATCTAAACTAGGTGATCAAGGTTAAATGAACAGTGATAACTCATGTGCACTTGATCAGCTGTGATAAGAAGGTCATTTTATATCTGTGATCTTCCTTCACAGTATCCATAGACTCCAGTCTAATCATGAAAAAGCAATAAACAAAACTATTTGATACACATTCTCACAAATTGACATCATTATTCCTAGAAAATCGTAAGGTCATCAAAAACTAGGCAAGGCAGTCACAACCTTGAGGAGCTCAGTGTGCTGTCATAGGAGATATTGTGTGCTGAGTTTCAGTGGAGTTCTGATTCAGCTATTTAAAAACTCACTGTGTGGGGGCTGGCCAGAGAACTTGGCAAAGAACCTACATGGTCAAAGCCATCATTCTGAGAAGATTGGGGACAGATATACTCTCAATCAACAGAACATGGGTTTAAATTTTAACTCCAATTTGATGTAGCTTTTTCTTTCTCAGTTCTATTAAACAATGTAAGGTTATACAAAGTAACTCATTTAAGGTGTGAAATCATGTTTTACATAGTTTAGACTACTATACAGATATAACTTTTAATTGATTGTTATTCTTTCACTCAGTTTACTTAGCTACTGAAAATAGTGTTGCCAGTATTCTGTTGTTTTCCACATTTTTACCAAGAGCATGTAAACTTAACTTCAATTTTCTTCTTTTCCTTTTGTGATAGGCATAAAGGTGTCAATTATAGACACTGAATGTAGCAAAGCACAAAGACAAAACATTATGCACCTTGCTAGTTTCACTTTAAAAACTGAACTCTTTAAATTCCTAATGATGAAAACCAATGTTTTCAATGTATAAAAGATAAGGACTTTTCCTTATTTTGACCATTGTCACAAATTTAATTCAAATTTTGTAAACATACAGATTAATTTTTATGAACTATGAGAAATAATATAAATTCAACATGAAGTGCTACATTTGGTTTGATAAGGAAATCATACTTAACATTTTGAAATTTTCTCAAGTACTTCCTTAGATGATCAGACTTACAAATGTAAACCCTATTCCTTTTTATTGTTGTTTAATAGATGGATATGTTTAAATCGTAAAGGATGTGAGGGCACTAGGGTTTCAGTGATATCTTTGCAATACCCTTTTTATGTGTAAATAATACATTTGAAAACTATCAAATAAAGTGATTTATACACATTAGACTCTGTCTGCATAGACACTAAAATACAGGAAGTTTAGAACTGTGGGGAAAATTTAGAATATAAACTGTTGTAAAATTGGCACATTTTTGGTTTTCCTTTCAATCCTATTACTTATTTTTCAGAGAGATTATATTCTCTTCTATAAAGGGATATAACAGGATTTTTAAAATTTTATAATATAAATAATAGTAAACATTTTGCATTATGTACATATGTGACTTTTCTGAGATTTATGTAACTTTTAATGTAACATACTGCATATTCATATGAACTTTTTTATTTTTTAAAAACTTTTTTTTTGTTTATTTTTTACTTACTTGACAGCGACAGAGTGAGAGAAAGAGACAGATATATAAAGAATGGGCGCACCAGGGCCTCCAGCCACTGCAAACCAAACTCCAGACATGTGCGCCCCCTTGTGCATCTGGCTAATGTGGGTCCTGGAGAATCGAGCCTTGAACCAGGGTCCTCAGGCTTCACAAGCAAGAGTTTAACCACTAAGCCATCTCTCCAGCCCTCATATAAACTTTGTTAAATTAGATAAAATGAAAACTGAGAAAAATAATGTTTGTATTGTTCCATTTTAGCAAGGACATAAAATTTTCAAAGTGCATGCAGTGTAAACAATAAAAAGGATATTTCTATGTAAGGAATAATGATAAATCTTTATATATATTAGAAAATAGTATCTTATATATAATCTTATTCTAAATTATACTTCTAAGGTTCTTTGTAAAAAGCTGAAACACAGGCATGTGTTTCTCCACTTATGTTGCATTTTAAGGAGTGTATTTACCCCTTTAATTGCAAATGAAAATGATATATTAAAGAAAATACAAATTTATACAGTGTTGATTTAAACAAATTTTACTGCTTCCAAATTATTGTAATGTGTTGAATTCATGTGAGCATATCATTGATAAGACATCAGTTACATTTCTGAGTGTGTATGTAATGGCCAACACAAATTACAAATATATCAAAAAATGGTAATTCACTGCTTTCACAAACACACAGACTTTTCTATGTGCCAATATATTTAAAGTGATTCACTTCTTACTTATATCAACTATTGTAGGGTAAAGACACCAGTCTTCATAAGACAAATAATAAAATTGTGTTTATTCATTTTTATTAGTTTATTTGTTTTAAGTCACAATAAAATTTTGTTGTTATGAATATTCATAGATATTAGAACATAATATATTTGGCATTAAATAAAGGAGTAAAAATATGCTGTCAAGTGAAAACTCCTATACCAATTAAGCAGGAATTTCAATTGTTTTGTGGGAATATTTGGAAAATCATTTATAAACATACTCTAATATAAACAATACTGGATAATATAAAGAGCATAAAAGCTGTACAAGTTTCAAATTTGGCCTGGCAATTTAGCTGCAAAGTTTAAATTAAATATCCAGCTACTTTATTTTTCTGTGACATTTAGTAAGCCACTTAAATTTTCTAAACACTGTCATCTCATAAGAAGGCATTGTGATTCCATAAAATAAGTCAAAGTATATCAGTTAAAAACATATTTTAAGTATAATTTAATAAAAGCCACATGAAAATTATGGAATATTAAAGAACTCGGAGCTGGTGAGGATTTTGTGTGAATATTTAATAACTTGTTTTCAACTGTTAAGGTAACTTCCAGCTTTTTATGATTGTGGCTTATATAGTAAGCCACTTTTCATCTTTTTTTTTTAATTAGTTTTGTATTCAGTGTACATAGTCAAGTTGGTACCATCATTAGCCTCCTCTCTGTCCTCCCCACTCTACAGGGACCCTCTTAGTTGGAGAATATGGGTCATGCATTGTGGGGTTAGCCATCAGTTATGGGTAGGAGACAATGTCTTTGTGTGTCATGACTCAATGTGTGGCTCTGACATCCTTTCCACCTCCTCTTCCACAAATTTCCCTGAGCCATGTTAGGTTCATTTTAGGTCTGCTTCAGTAATGAAGTCTTGGGAGCCTCTGTGTCTCTGGATTTCTAGTTTGATAGGAGTTGAATGTTCTCTATGCCTATTTCCTTCACCCTTCTGCTGGTACCAGGTTCAATCGTGCGCTATAAGAGGGCCTAAGCCTATTAAGTTTTCATCCTTTTATATTTAAAGTGTCTTATCTTTAAACTTATACACTTTGTCATCAAATAATATAATCTCTGATCATTTGGAATCCCTGTTTATAATCTTTAATGACTAATGTAGATTTGTCTGACATCTCATTATTTTCTTTGTATATCTTAGATTTTACTCTTACCTCTTAGATTTCTTCTTGAATCCTGTTCAATTTAAAGAAAATCCTGTTCATTTACCATGAACAATGTTATTTCCAGTATGTATTCCTTGGCTATATTTCCAAGCTATTTTCTTAGTCATTACTCTGTGTCATACATGTAGGTCTGAATCAATTACAAACTACTTTCAAATAGTGAGGGCACCATTCTCTTTTTTGATATTTTTACTTCTTTTTATTTACTTCTTTTACCTCCCTATGTGTTAAAATCCAAGTAGTCTGGCAAAATTTCAATAGTGAACAACATCAAAAAACCTATTCTAAAGGAGGTGGAAGGTGGGGACAGACACCTGAGTATTTTCCTCTGACATCTGTATGAATACCCCTCCACATACAAACACATTAAAAATAGAGAGACATAATTTACCTATCTTTATCTATCTATCAGCTATCTATCTAATGTCTGTCTAATCTCTATTTCTCTTTTTCTGAAGAATACTCTTATTTTCTTTATGTACTTAGTCAATTTTCCAAATGAATTATCTCATTTCTTAGGAATGCACTTAAAAACATTAATGACTTTTTGATCTTTCAATGTCTTTTCAGAAGAAACATTGCCTCATACTTCCTACATATTCTAGCTGAAGTTCAAGGTCTCTTCTCCAAGGGGAGACCTTGTCTCATTCTAACAAGTGGTTTAGGCAAAGCCTTTTTATGCTCCATGGGAAATACTTTCCACTTTTCCCCAGAGTTACTTTGCTAGATACATCTATCAATCAACTTGTTGATTCATATGTCCCTCTCACATTAGGTGTCCAAGAGATTCAAATGCAGAATCAAGTATAACTTGTCTCACAAAAGTTGTATCAACTTTGGCCTAAGCTTATAAGAAAAACTGTATGTTACCTTAGCATTCTGTCACTTTCTACAAATGCATTCATGTTATTTATTTTCAAAGACATGCTTTCAAAATGTTCCCTATTTCTCTTGCTTTAAAGGAAGACATTGTTGATGGTTAGGAGTGTGTTTGCTGTCAATATATACACTATAGGGCTGAGAGATGGTTTGGCGGTTAAGTGCTTGCCTGTGAAGCCTAAGGTCCCCAGTCCGAGGCTCAATTCCCCAGGACCCACGTTAGCCAGATGGACAAGGGGGCACACACATCTGGAGTTCATTTGCAGTGGCTGGAAGCCCTGGCATGCCCATCCCCCCCCCCCCGCCTCTTTGTCTGTCTGTAGCTCTCAAATAAATTATATATATATACACTATAAATTAAAATAGATCATGAATATGTGTTATAAATGTGTAATATGTAATAAATGAACATTGGATATATGAGATATAAGCATAGCATTAAATAGTAGTCTTTTGGAATTTTGTAGTGATATATGACATAACATGGTAGATAGTTTGGTCATCCAAATATCTGCTGTCAAATTTTCAAGGTATTTGCCCACCTTATCTTTGAAGTAATGTCATAATGACATGTAAATATTGGATGGCATATTTAAGGCATTTATAAGAAAAATGTAACTTTCATGTCTTCTATCTCCTACTTTTCCTTTTGTTACTTTTTTCTTCCATTATTAAGTGACTAAAAAAATTAAAAATGAAATTTCTGATAAAAATATCGAAAGAGACAAAGTGTAGTGGTGCATACCTTAAATTCTAGCACTCAGGAGATCAAGGTAGAAAGATCACTAAGTTTGAGGCAAGCCTGAGACTACATATTGAATTCTAGAGCAGCCCGGGGTGGTGCTTGGTTGATTCCTCAGCAACCACATCCAGATGCACAAAATTCTGCACACCTCTGAAGTTCCTGTGTAATGACAAAAGGCCTAGATGTGATTTCTCTCTTTTTCTCTTTCTATTTGAAAGAAAAAAAAAATTAAACAGAGTATTATCCTTACAAATTATAAATTCCAACTTGTTTACAAATCATTTTCTTTCCTAATTAGTAAGAAAGCAAAGATATAAAATATAGTATTTACTCTACATTTAATATACTTATATGTGTGTGAATATTGTATATTTTGTATGAATTTTTATTGCATACTTGTTTTATTTATTATATACTTTATATTTAAGTACATATATGTTTATAAAATAATCATAATATACAAAACATAAAATATATGAGAATATATGCATATTTTTCTATAGTTAAAGTCATTCAAAAATAAGAAAACGTAAAAAAAGAAATTGAAAGTATTTTTTTTTATTTTATGCATGAGTGAAAAAAACAATATTCTTAGTTTTTCCTGTCTAGAGCACCATGTTATTAACACATGGACCTACTTATTATTTTACATAAATCACAGAATCTTTTACTTGGCTCCCACAGATGCTTGTTGGTTTCATGATACAAATTCACTTATTTTGCTTTCCCCAGAATCCCAACATCTTGACTCGAAATTCCAGGTTAGATATCTTCTGAGACTGAAGTTAAACTTAGTTCTGAGGCCTAGGACATTAGCAGGTGAACTGCATACTCTCAAGATAAAAGGAGAGGACAAGCACAGGAAAACACACCTATTTCAAAAGACAGGAGCAAGAGAATAGAAAGCAAGATGCAACTTCAGTGAACAACAATGTCTCTTATCCCCGTGTCTGGTGCCTGAGCCATACTGTGATTGCTGTATTGCACCCCAAGGGCTTTGGTAGTCCTACCTTGATGGCTTTGCTAGCTGCTACCACATGGACATACTCTCTAGGTGGTTTTGAATACTGCCTGTGGCTTCCATTGTGAGACAGCTCATGTTTACCAAAATTTCTAATTTGCTCCAATATTACTATAAATTTGAGCTCTTTTGTACTCTCCCAATATGGTCCTGTCAAGTATGCTAGAGGAGACTCTGACCTTGGAAAGTATGTCTTCCAGAATTTTTTTTTCAAATCTGCTGGAATTTGGAAACTCTTGTACTCTTCATGTTTGAAAATCAGCATGACATGAACAGCACTACAGTCTGCTGACAGCTTCAGATGAACCTACTGAACTCAAACCATAGCTGCAATAGTGGCTGAGTGCCTCACCAAAGCCTGACGGACTTCAGTGTTTCTAGGAATAGATAATCCCCACAGTCCTTATCAAAACTGTAAATATTTGAAAAAAATCACATTGTTACATACTTACAATGAGCAGAATGGTGTTAATTTCTGGAATGACTGAAAGGTTTTGAGTTTTTTTTTTTTGTTTTCTTTTTTTTCTATGTGAAGAGTCTGGCTTATTCTAACTGGTGCTAACCCTTGCCTCTTCCTAGTCAGTCCCAGGGAATGTATGAAAGCTTGTTTTTTCCTACTTTTTTCTGCTCGGCTTCACTTTACTCCTGATTCCTATTATAAACTTGGCTAGAATTAGCCAGTAATATTCATAATAATGTCTGAATGCTTTGCTGCCTTGATATATATTCCCTGCCAAGTGAACTAGTCTTTTGCCCACAAATTCAACTTCCTACAAAGTCTCATGGCCTGGGACAAAGACCAACCAAATTTTTGGCCAAGATGTAAGAAGGGAAACCCTTAGTCCATGTTCCAAAGAACTTCTCTTTTTGTCTGGCTAACCTGCAGCAGTGACCTATGCCAACCACACTGCTTTCAGCACTCTAAAGTTTCCAGACTTCTTTCCATACTAGCCCAAGTTGTTTCTTCCACTTCATGTCAGGTATAGCATCAAATGCCTTAATTTTGGTCTCATCACTCTGTGTTAATCATCTTTCCATAATAATTCCTGGCAAAATTCCCTTATACAAAGAAAGAGATTGTTTGGTATCTGCTTTGGGGATTTAATAAATGATTGATCGGTCCCATTGCTTTGTTCCCATGGTGTGTGGTGGGTCCACTCCATAAACTGCTGCCTGAGGAGTGAAAGAGAAAGAAGTACATTATCCCACGACCTCACTACGTAGTTCCCTAGTACTGTTATGTTTAAGTGTGGGGGATGGTTTCAGAATACAGGCATCGCTGGAAGATGACAGCTTTCTGGGGAAAGTTGCATAAAATAGCTAATGATTTTTGCTTCTCAAAGTGAGGTTAGTCGGAAGTGTGGCAATCTACCACCTGCTTGAATACTTTTAGAATTATAATTCTGCTGCTACCTGTACCACAAACTGGGTCACTCTACAGCCTAGCTGTACAATCTTCCCTGTTATCTGCATACAAGGAGGAAGGGCAAAGGGAAGAAGGAAGAACAAAGGGCACATGAAATGTAAACTCTGAATGAGACTTGTCTTTTTACACTGTAGGACCAGAGCTCTAGCTTCTCATGCTCAGTGGAAACTTAACCACCTTTATAGAGTTCATGCCTGTTAATTCTTTTATTTTTATTTTTGGTTCATTTTTAATTTATTTATTTGAGAGCGACAGATATAGAAAGACAGATAGAAGGAGAGAGAGAGAATGGGCGCGCCAGGGCTTCCAGCCTCTGAGGCAAACGAACTCCAGACGCGTGCGCCCCCTTGTGCATCTGGCTAACGTGGGACCTGGGGAACCGAGCCTCAAACCGGGGTCCTCAGGCTTCACAGGCAAGCGCTTAACCACTAAGCCATCTCTCCAGCCCTGTTAATTCTTAATACTGGAACCCTTCATATCTTCTCTGAGTTCCTAAGATAATCACTGAGCTCAAGGTTCAGAGCAAGCACTGCAAATAAGTTTGTTGCTTTAACAAAACTTGACTATGAGCATTAAAATCTATGAAGGACATTCAGATTGATGTATTTTCAGTCTTTTGTCGTTGATATTTAGTTTACTGCATCCTAAGCAGATTACATAGCTAGTGGATATACTTATTTATTTGTATATTTTGTAACTTTTTAAATGTATTGATATTTTCTTTAGGAAAAAATGCAGTCAATTTTGCAAATGTCAGGTAATGGCATGTGCACATAAAAGAATATGCTTAAATATTTTATTTTATTTTATTTTATTTTATTTTATTTTATTTTATTTTATTTTATTTTATTTTATTTTATGTAATCCTATGTGAATATATTTTTCCTTTCATTGCTTTTTTGTTATGTTTATTTGTCTTATAAAATAATTTTTAATTAATTTTGAGTTAAAAAAAATCAGAATATATTTGGGAAGCAGAGGTAGGAAGATTGCCATGAGTTTGAGGCCACCCTGAGACTCCATAGTGAATACCAGTTCTGCCTGGGCTACAGTGAGACCCTACCTCAAAAAAAAAAAAAAAATTCAGAATAATTCCCTTTTGTCTATGTATTATCTTAACTGGATTGAAAGCTTTTAAATAGGATATAAGGAAGAAGAATTAAAAAGTAGGTTTTTTTGTAGATATATGCTTCTTTATTTGTTACTTATTTAATATTTTGTGAAAGTGAAAAGAATATTCATGGTAGTTCTAAAACATGAATAGCAATAAAGTGGGAAAAGATGTTTCAGGGACATTCTTAGCAGAACAAATGCCTTAAGGTATTAGTAAGAGAACCTCACTAAAGTGCCTTAAAATAGGGAACATTCAGTACTTACTAAAACCCATTGTTAAGATGAATTTGAGTACTAAATGCGTTGTCTGTTAATGCTTATACTGACTTTATGAATGTTTTCTTTCCATATCAACCTCCTTTACTGCTGAATCAAAAAGTGTTTTTTTTTTTTTTTTAGGTTGCAGAATATCCTTTTGCTTCCATGCTGCTTACCATCATAATAAAGGAACCTCTGAGATGCCTCCCGTATCCTTTCCCTTGACTCATCATATATATATATACATGCATATATATATATATATATATATATATATATATATATACCCATATATGTCCATTCACCTTTTATCCTTTTTTCTTTTTGAAAAGCCACAAAACATGTTTTTAAAGTCTATGAGGGAATATGGCATGTTCAGTGATTTATTCTCATACAAGCTGAATTATTTGCTATTGAAGAAAGTATATATTTCTATATTTGTTTAATATTGTATGCATTTCATTCATTTGTATTTTAGTTCTGTCTATGCCATTCTACTGTACAAGCCACATAGTTACTAAAGGGTCTGCACACTAAATAATTAGAACTTCAACATTGTAGAGAGTGGGAATGGTGCAGACTCATACCAGTCAAAAAACAAACAAAAAGTTATTGTGCTCTCATTAGGAATCGCAGTACTTTATTGCTGGGTAGAATTCAGCAACTTGCATGGTCTTACATGTAACTCATTATTTCAATAGTTTCTTTTGGGACTTCACGGTGTACTCTACATGAACCAGTCAGCTAGTTTCCAGAACTAAATAATAACCATCTTCTTCCCACTAGATTTAGACACAGAACATCATGTATACTTTGAAATGATGATACTTTGCATTATTTTTCTCAGTGCCAAACAGTGGCTTGTTGTGGGTGGCTTGAAACCTGAATATTATGTTTTATTGGATTAAAATAGTCCATATTCCTATTTTACCCAAACCATATCAAACTGTGAACATAGTGTTAAGCTATGCACTCTCCTACATTAAAATAAGTCATTTCTAACAATGGTTCATTTCTCTGACTATCTTCAATATTTGGAAATTTTAATTCTCAAAAATCATGGATGATTATTTGCTTAGGGTAGACCTTCAGTGAATCTACCATTTGTACACAGGTGGATATACTTACAAGGGGTACCCTACAGTTAACTTCTCAGAACTTTAAAATATGGATGTACTGTAAATGGATGGTTGTGGTTGTCCCATGAGGATATCCTCTCTGTGCTCTCTCCTAGTCCCTATCTGCAGAGGGCCTTCCTCAGTGGGTTTATAGGTAATCACTGTTGGGTCAATAATTCACTAATAGGCTCCTGTGAGTAGGACAATGTTTCATAGTATTCCCTTCCCACACTGTGGCCTTTATATTCTTTACTTCCCCTTCCCCACAATGTTCCCTGGGCCTTGGAGGGCAACTATTAGTCTCTTAGAGTGTTACACTCTTGACAGCCTCTTATCCTCTGTTATGATGAGTTCTGACTCTCCTCAATGTCTATCACCATCTACATGGAGGAAATTCTCAGACTAACAATGAGAGCAGCACTCAAATTTAATCTTTCACTTCCTCTGTAATGTTTCATGGGCCCCTGAAGATGTACTAGAGATGACTCATCTGGTGCTAGGCTATTGGCTTTCTCTTTTTGTCATTTTAATAGGTCTTGTATCTCCTCTACATTCACTACTATCTGTTAAAAAAACAGGTTCTCCAAGCAAGCGTGGAAGCAGCATTGAACAGGGATAAAGGTACACATTTGATGGGCAAAATCTGTCTATTTAGCCAAAAAACAGTAAAAGCTTCCCTCTAGAATCTCATAACTAAGTCGTGTTAAGAAAAGAAAATGCAGAAATTTAAGTCAGGGAAGATCAACCTAAACTTTCTTCAAATTGCCATTCTAAGGTTCAGCTGAATGAGAAATATTAGGATCTTTAAAGACATATTCCAAGCTTGAGTCATGTATTGAAAGTCTAGAAATGCTGTGGAAAATTTCTGGGAGTCAAGAGACCAGCAGCCAAGGAAGGTGAATAAAGAAAATCTACTCATACTCA
Organism: Jaculus jaculus; assembly: GCF_020740685.1. NCBI lineage: Eukaryota > Metazoa > Chordata > Mammalia > Rodentia > Dipodidae > Jaculus > Jaculus jaculus. The sequence continues at coordinate 288,968,882 of NC_059102.1, read as the reverse complement.
TAGACTGACACCTGGATCTCTCAGTAGTGGAGTCAGCCCTGAGCACAAGTGTGTTAGGGATTTTGTAGTATATGAGGCTAAGCCAGCTTGTGTTGCGATAGTGAATATGTGATGGTTAAGAAGGCATGTTACAAAAAATTACAAAAATGTAATAGTTTGGCAAACAAAGATTACAAAAGGGTGTACATGGTAGTTAAGGTTAGACCTGCAACAGGCCATGCAAACACCAAGGGCTATAAACTGCAAGGGACAAGGGCATTCCCTAGCCATTCCCCCTCCTTTCCTTGTTATCTCATTCTGAGGAATTCTGCACCAGAAGCTACCTCATTTCATTAAATTTCCATGTCCCTACATCCTCTCCCCTTTACCTACATAATCCCTTTGAATTCTTCCTGGGTACTCTTTGATATTCCCAATGAATTACCTGAAGTCTGACACCTTCTATCCAGTTTGGGATGAATCTAGTGAGCAGGGTTTGCAGATAGGGCCCGAACCACAGAACTAAAAGGACCATAACTAGCAGTTAGAGGGGCTACCCAAGGACCCCAGGCAGTCCAGGTACTCTTCCAGTAAGACTCAGGCTCCATTCCCCCTGCCTTACTTCTTTCAAGTAGTTGTCTTGCATTTTTCCTAACTATGTCAGATTAGTTTGCATAGAACTAGCATTCTTCCCCTAAATTGACACATATTCCTCCCTTTTCTGTAGTAACCAGGTCCAGGTCTCTATGGTTCTGTGATACTACCACTACTCAAGAATCTACCTGGTTCTGTAGTCCTACAATGCTTTGGTGCACTAGACCAAGGTATTTTTTGATTTGAATGGACAGCTGGCCATGCAGGACCTGTTGGGACCCAATTGCTGTATTCTCAGTTCCTGCTGCACCCACTGGGGCTGCTCCTAGATGGATAGGGAACAGGATTGGATTCCTTTTCAGCCTCTTACCTGGAAGAATATCCAAGTCAGGAATGAAGAAACCAGGCTGAAGTTTTCCCAGGGTGCCAGGTATATATGCAGCTTGAACAAGCAAAGTAGGTTCCCTTGGGAACTTGAGGGACAGATATGTACAATTTTCCTTCTTATCAGTCTATAAGGTTCCCCTAGGTTTTGGACAAGAGGCCCAACAAGGCAGGAGCAATTTGATGATTCATTGGGTATGGCCAAATTGGTGATACCCCACCCCAGTATAGATCATCTGACTTGTCCTCAGGCATATCCAAGTTGGGGTCTGCTTGATTTAATAGCTTGTGGCTGGTGATCACTAGCTTAAGCATTTTTATTAGAGGGCATCAGGGTCAAACTTAGGTCACTGCTCAGAAGGGGTTCTTAGGTTGTGGGACCAAGGAGTATATGCTGTTAACTCTGGTACCACCATGCTGGCTGCTGAAATAACTAGTCACAGGGCTTTCAAGGGGTCTTTTTCACCTATATTATACTAGCCAATTCTGAAATCATGGCTTTTGCACAAGAAGGTCTTCTGTATAGACAGTTTCCATATTATGCTTTCTTGGGTTTTCCACCCCAAACCCATCACAGCCTTAATTTCTAGCCCAGCTGTGGGAGCTCCCCCACTAGTCCCCTCTTTAGCAAAGTACATGAAAAAATCCAGTACTTAAGGTAGGACCACTTCTGACCTCTGTGAAACCTTCCATATGTGGCACTTCTCTTCAGAGTTCCTGAACACATCACAGTCTGCCACTCCAGTTGCCCTGGCTGTCACAGTAGGATGAGGTCCATGGGTTGATCCTTAGAGGCTGTTCCTCATGCACCACCGTTAGAAACAAAGCAAGGTCCTTCTAGGGCACAGTTAGTTATGCTGACAGGTGTCTAGGAACTGGGCCATCCCTGGGACAGGGTTGCTTTCCAGGCTACCTTAGTTGACAGGGTCATAAAAGCTGGGTGGGAGCCAGTGTGGCTGGATAACCACAGGATCAAGGCTCTTCAGGAGCCAGGTTAAGCACTGTGCCATTGAATTTATTCTGTGGTGATGGCAGGCTACCTGCAGTGTGGATCCTACCTCCCCTCTCCACATTGTTTTGATATGGTCAATCTTTAAGGCTGGTCCAGGGTCAGTCTTTCATTCCACTCCTGGATCTTATCCAGACCAGCCTTGTCATGGGAGTGATGAATCCAAGGCTTGGTGCGTGCACATTTAAGTGCTAAAGGGGTGGTTAATATAATTTGATATGTCCCTTCCCATCTTGGATCCAAGCATCCCAGTGCTGGGATTTTGACCCAGACCCAATCTCCTGGACTCCTGGGCTGTAAGGGGACAGTAGTAGTGAGGGGAGTGGGTAGATTTATGTGAACAGCAATTTCCTTGGTGATGTTAACCAAGTCTTTCAGGAAGTGCTGTAGGTGGGTCTGTCCATACTCCAGGAGGTCTGCCCAAACAGAATCTGAAAAAGCACACATTTGTGAGGCATGCATCACACCCTGAACAGAACAAAAGGCATGATCTCAGACATCAGGAGAGACTTATTTTCTGGCAGTGCTTAGCTATTGTAGTTTTGAAGATTCCGTTCATCCTTTTGACTTAAACCAAGGACTGCGGATGATACTGCATGTGCAGCGTCCAAGTCAGTTCCACTGCTACAGACACTTACGGAACAATTTTACTGAAAAACGCCTGGCCATTGTCTCACCTGCAGCTCCTCTGTACCCTAAAGCAGAGAATGATTTCTGTAACAAAGGCATAAGACACCTCTTGAGCCTTCTCTGTGTGGGTAGGGAAAATTTACATCCAGCCCAAGAAATTGCAAAGTATCACTAGCCAGTGTCAATTCATTTTACTGGGTTGAATGTCTGTGAAGTCTATGTTTAGATGTTTAATGGATACGTTCCCAGAGACAAGGGGACCTTCCTGAGTCTGTGGGGTGTAGTTTTTTGGGTAAGCATGCCATCTACCTATTCCATCGACCTAACTGTTGGTTGGCACTCCCACTGCAACTCCCTCTTTTCTGTGCACATAGGGAAAGGGCACATCTGGGAGTGCCAGTGTAGGGGATTCACTCTGTCTCTTCTTAAGTTGTTTGAAAGCATCATCTTGCTGTTCCCATTTTAATGGGTCTGTTGCAGTCCCTGGGGAGGGCACTGTGGAGGGGTTTGGAGATAGCAGAGAAGTCTGTGATCCAGAGCCAACAAAATCAACCGCCCAGGAACTCTTGGAACTATTTCTTGGTTTTAGGATGGGAGTACTAGATGATCACTCACTTTCATCCTTCTAGTTTCCTGTCCTCGGGTGAGTGAGGTGATACCCCAAATAAGTGACTTCCTCCTGGCAGTTTCAATATTTGAGGAGCTTTGTGTCTTTTCCTCTGGTGCCTCCTGGTTCAATTTCTATTCCTCTTTTTGAACTTCTAGTTTTAACATGGTTAAGGGGCCACAGTTAGTTGCCAGACCTAAGTCACCGGTCACCTTGGTGTTGAGCTTGGATAACAAGTATCTCCCCAGTAGGGGCCCCAAGACAACAGCCACATGCAGAAATTGATGGTTAACCCAGTGTCCTCCCACACAGCAGTCTCAAGACTCATGAAATCCTTATTTCTTAATGGCCCCTGTTGCCTCTATTATGGTGACAAGAGTTTTAATAAGCTTTCCAGTGGGAGACGTCACTGTGGAAACGGCTATGCCACTACTGTCTGGTGTAAAGTCCATTGTTTGGCTCTGTAGAACTCTGACCATGGGCTCTGGGGGACTGATCACAATGAAGAATGATTACCTTCAGTCTGATTTGGTACTCTAAATGGAGTACTCACTGTTAGATGATCGCCCCATTTCTGTGGAAACTATGACCACCACAGGCTTGAGTGCCCCTTGTGTTTGGTGTCCTCTTTCAGATTCCTTTGTTCCCTCCTCTTTTTTAGGGCACTTGTTTTTCCAATGCAATTTCTTCTTGCAATAAGCACATTAATAGTTCTCAAGTAGTTCTGGGAGGTTTCTTTCCAAATGATTGGGCCTAGGTTCCCCTGGGTTCCCTGCCTTTCAGAGGGCCTATGCAAGGATTCCAGCATTTTCCTTTTCTCTTGCTATTTTTCCTTTCCCCTCTTAGAGGCCACCTCTGGTTGGCTACCACCTTGGAGGCAATGTCAAACAATTGGCTCATCTCCATCCTGGCAGATGCCTCCAACTTCTGGGGCTTTTGTTGCGCATGGTTATCCAACTGCTGGACAAAAGCTCTGTGGACCATTGATTGGTTCTCTGGAGCCTTTGGGTTGAGAGTATGTAATGCCAATAGGCGTCACAAAGTCTCTCACAAAACTGACTGGGGGATTCTTTCTGCCTTTTGATGACTTTGATCACTCACTCAAGGTAAGCTGGTGGCCCCATGGGCCCCAATGGGACCCTTCTAGAATTGCTCATCACATTCAGTTGAGGGCTTATGCCCCATCTTGGGTGTTGGGATTCCAATGTGGTGGCTTATCTGGAAAGATGGTATTGGCAAACCATTCCATCTGCAGTGAGCCTTGAAGGGCCTGGGTGACAAGATATGCTGTGGCTGCTTGGAGGATGTGCCATGTTTTGTCTCAGTAAAATGGGGTACTGAGAAGCTGAAGGCACACTACCCAAGTGGCTTGGTGGGTCTGCTTAATGGAGCTCAGCAGATTTATCATGGCTTGGGGCTTCTCTGAGTATGGCAGAGTGTGATGTAGCCAATGTAGGAGGTCAGTGGTGGTAAAGGGCTGATAATATCAACTGGGAGGGCCAGGATGGTTCTGTCTTCACCTAGGAAAGATGTCCCAGGTACATGTCCCAGAACACAGAGAGAACACCAGGCCACCCTGGTATTGAAGTGGCCCAAGTTAGGGGACCATCCCCATTTCTTGATTGGAGGCAGGGCACTCAATGGTGGTTGGGGCTCATGATTCTTAGCAGGTATTGGTATTCTGGGAAAAAGTGGATAGAGGCTGTGAAGCGGAGCCAACAGCTGAGTCAGGTGAAGGAGAGGAAGTTTATTTATGCTGGAGGACTCATACCTGCATCTCTCTGTAATGGCATCAGCCCTGAGCTCATGTTTGTTAGAGATTATATACTATATGGGGCTAAGAAAGCAAGGGTTATAATATTGCATATAGGACAGTTGAGTTGAGGACAGGTTATAAAAAATTACAAAGTGTAATAGTTTGGCAAACAAAAATTATAATCGGGGGGGAGTGGAGAGATGGCTTAGTAGTTAAGGTTCTTGCCTGCAAAGCTGAAGGTCCTAGGTTCGATTCCCCAGGACCCATGTAAGCTAAATGCCCAAGGTGGCTCATGTGCCTGGTGTTCATTTGCAGTTCCTATTGGCCTGGCATGCTCATCCTCTATCTGTCTCTCTCCATCTCTCTCTCAAATAAATAAATTTAAAAAACTAAAATATTAAAACAAAATACTAAAAAAAAGATTACAGTAGGATGTATGTGATAAAAGTACCTGCAATAAACATCCAAGAGGGCAAGGGGCTAGGGCAGCCTCCCTGTCTATCCCCCTCATTCCTTTCTTATCTCATCTTAAGGAATTCTGCACCAGTAGCTACTTCATTTCAGTAACTTCCCATGCCCTATACAATGTGGAAGGTTCCTGTGGAAACAGAAACTACTGGCAAGCATGTAGCACTGGGTAGAGCCACACTTTGGGGGTAGAATTAATTGTAGAAGTTTGAACCATTTTTAATTCCTATTTCATTATCATTCTTAAGGGAGAAGATCCTCAAATGGATGATAATAAATTCATTGCATCTCTGGTAGTAGTAACAGGAATCCAATCTAAGATAACTTAAAAACTAAAACCAAATGATTTAATATGAGATTGGTGTGGAGTAATCCATATGATGACTATGTAAGAAATGGTGATGGTATGTCACAGTCAAAAACCTGTTTTCTTTTTCTTTTCTTTTCTTTCTTTCTTTTTTTTTTTTTTTGTTGTTCCTTACAAGTGTATTTGCTTGCTTTTGCGTTGAAAGAGTGTGGCAACACACAGAAAATGTGACATTTTGTTGAAATGCTAGTTGTGTAAGTTTTTGACAATTTGATTTGCTTTTCTGAGCTTCACTTCCATGAAAGAAAATAGCTTGGTACTGAATATACTAGGATTTCAGATAAATCATTCTTATTTTTTTCTTATTGGTGCAATAATCTTGTAAATTATCCCTCATCTGGAAAACAAAAACCAAGATTGCAGTATCAAACCTTGAAATACACCATCATTATACATTACCTGTAGTAATGTAGTTCTGTGGCCTCACACTGGGCCATGGAAGTGTGATGTGCCAGGGCATGTGACTTCTTTCTAAGGGTTTTTACAGTGACCCTATGCCAGATTCCCTCTGCATATGTCATGTTAGAACTAAGTGCTCACATGACAGATTGAACCACATGGATCTGTAAAACATGTCTGCAAGTGCAGAATCAGTCTGAGAAAGTAGTTCTGCTTCTATAGTCCAGGATAAGACATGACTGATGGAATACTCTTGAAAGCAGATCCTCTGGTCTAAGTGGATTGATCCTTGGCCTTTACTTTCTCCTAAGTGACTCATGTAATTCACAGGCAAGTTCAAATGACCGTTGTTTCTAATGTCATGAGGACATTACTATGTTCATGGAGTTACTATGCAAAGTAGCGTGTTCATTAACAATTGCTGAACAAATTAAGAATTCTACAAAAATATAAGTTCACTCTATTAATATAATTGACTGAAAAAATGAACAAATGTTTAAAGTTATGAGTTATATTCAGTAGTAACTAATACAAACATAAGCAGTTATCTAAAAATCAGGAATTTAAAATAAATATTGTTATTTTTGGCTTCATATTATATTAGGCATCTAATATCTTCTTATACTAATTGCTCATGAATGCCATTGTCAGAAAGAGGAATGAGAATAACTTAACAATTAAGCAGTATAGCGAGTGTATTCATGGTCAACAGGATTTCTTCTTTCATTCTGAATATCATTTGTTTGTGTCCTTGACTGTGTGGGTAGATTGGGTAAACTTGGCTCGGGCATTGAAATGATGGCAATATATTGAAAATAAAATCCAAGAACTAATGCTCGGGAACAAATTACACTCTACTTTGAAAGTCAGTCTGCAAGGTATGCCAACAGACAGCTGAGATGTATATTATTCAAGTGTGCAAAATGATTTCTTCTAAGGATTTGGTAAGAGATGAATACTAAATTGGCCAGACTACACAGGCATATCGTATGTTAGATAGGAAGTAGACACTTTAGTTTCATAAGCCATTGACTTGGAAAACTGTCTTAAGGGTATTAAGGAAGAAAAGAGACAAAAAGGAAGCAAAAGCACAATAAAAATAGAATATCTATCACAAACTATGTCAGTAGGGGAGAAAAATAGCTCAATGCATGGTACTGTAGAAAGAGTATCCAATTTATCAGGAAGAAACTTCTTACAGCTGACACTTCTTTTGACACACAAAAAAATGCAATAACAACATTTTCTCTCTTGAGTTAGGATCCCAGCACCAATGAAAGATAACAGTGAACAAAAATTAGATTTAAGAGTTTCACATGACAACTAATGATTTTAAGTTAAATTATACCTGATTACATAAAAATATTTGCCACTTATGAGATAAGATTACTGTCAACTCAAAGAAAGATAAATATTTAGATATAAATTATCTCACCAACAGTGATAAAATTAGTAATAAATAAGACAAGTTAGAATATAAGTGTATAAATATGTTACTGTGACTCTGAAATTTTAAAACAAATATCCAAATCTCTTACTTTGACTTGAAAGGTGCTTCTACAGCTAAAGGTACTTGCTTGTAAAGGCTGTTGGCCCCAGTTCAATTCTCAGTACCTACAATACCTACAGAAAGCCCGATGCACAATTTAGATCATGAATCTGGAGTTTATTTGCAGTAACAAGAGGTCCTGCATTTTCTCTCTTTCTCTTTCTCTTTCCCCTTTCAATAGATAAATGATATTTTAAACCCCTTACTTTAACAATACATTTGGTTTCCTGAATCATTACAAATCTATACCCAATAGAAAAATATATTTTATATATTAATATCTACCAAGCTATGGTGCTTTCAAAATTGTTTAGATACATAAACAGAGGAAAAATTTTAAAAGACTTTGACTTATTTTCTGACAAGAAGGAATCTGGAAACTATAAACTCAGAGTCAACACTAGAGAACATTGAGTCAGCTTTTTTTTTTTTTTTTTCATATATTGTGATGTGTATCTTGAAAGAAATCTAGTATAGAGAATTTCTAAAGCCAGGTCAAAAAGAAAAAGAAATCTAAATTTAGTATAGCAACAAATATTGATACAAACTAGTAAATGCTATGTTCAAATTTTTACTTACTATGTTGAATTTAAACACAATTGTTTTGAGGGTACCTAAGGCTATTACAACAAAATTTCTCTGTGTTTTTCAATGTGTGTTCCATAAAGAACTAAACAAGTCATAATTTTCACTAATGCCTAGGTGATTTGAAAAAAAACTGAACAATTAAAATCATATGTCACTCATTTAAGTTTAAATATAATTAAATTTGTAAAAACACTAACTTTTCTGTAATTTCATAAATTATGCTAAGGGTAATCTTCAACCCAGTAATTTAATCCAGTGCTTCTAGAAATTATTGGAAAAAAATCTGAGAAAAGAGTGAATCATTTATGAATTTAAATAGGTAATATATATAATTTATTTCTTGCAACATATGCATCATTTGTCATATCCTAAACATTAAGGGTACATTAGGAATAGTATCATATTCCTCATTTTTTACATAATTACCATCTCCTAAAAGTGAACTCAGTAGGGGATTAAGTACAGATAGCTTCAAGCAACATATTACATATCTGGAAAAAGAATTTAAAACTGTTGTTTAGCAATCAGCTCCAAACACAGTTCTATATAATTATAATTGCAGACATATACTAATCCATTAAAATGAACATGTTGTTTTAGACAATGCACCTACAAGGGGATGATAAAATTAATAAATCTGGAGTTAAATTCAATGGGCTGTTGTAATCATATCAATGTTAGGCTGACAATATAATATGTACATAAAAACCCAATACACATACAACATATAATATATGTTGTAATGCATGCATTGCAATATAATACATAAAGGTCTTATGGAATAAGAACTTAAAGGTTAAATTGTTCCTACAGTTATGATAACTCTCCGGAGCAGGAGGAACTTCTTGTAAAGCAAGTAGCATGTAAATATTAACTAGATTGTATGGAGCTGGAGAAATGACTCAGCCATTAATAGAACTTGTAAAGCCTGCTGGCTCAATGGTTCATATTACACAAAACACATAGGACCCATGTAAAGCCAGATGTAAAGTGACCCATGAATATCTTATTCTGGCATGGGTTGTGAAGCCAGAAGAATAGGAAGTGTGAGGGCCAGACACATTTGCAGAGGCAATAGACCCTGTCTCACAGCAAGTGCTATGAGGACACCTTGCTGTTGTCGTCAGACCTCCATACTTGGCACCATGATATGTGCCACTCCCCCACTAATAAACATTTAAAAACAAAAATAAAGCTGCGAGTTTTGAGGAAATTGTTAACTATCTTGGTTAAATGTATTACTAATTTATCTGAGAAGTCTTAAACTTCTTGAGATAAAATCCACTGATCTGTTCTGTAGTTTAGGAATACAGACAAAATTCAGAGCCTGAAACAATTATTTACAAATTCAGTACTTACATTATAAAGTAAAAATGGAAGGCTATTTACTTGTTTTAACACATAAAGGTTTATTCTGGAACCTCCATGTATTTCAAAAATTTTATAACAAAATATTGACAAAATATTTTTAAGCAAAAAGAAAGGGAGAAGTCATTAAAATATTTTCATTGCTCAGACTTACTAATTAGCTTGGTGAATGACAAAGTCTTTTGAAGCTTAAAAATACTACACATGTTAATGCCAAAATAAAACCAATTAAAAGTTGTTGATCATAATTTTGATGACAAATTGTTCTCAGTGCTTCAGTAACATAAACTTGCAAGAATTTTCAATAGTGAAAAATCATCTACTGTGAATCTCCAAGAGGCATTGCACAGATAAACCCATGTATAGAAGAAGTTGAAGACCTTGTGCTCAAGAAGGTATGGATTCAACAAGAAATAGAAACATTGGCAGGAGTAGAGATTATGAAAATGTGAATATGAAGACACATCCTTTCCATAGAAAGCACTAGGATAAGCCATATACACTGTAGGTGATTAAATGGAAAATTTTAGCAGTATTGATCTTTCACATTTTACACACAGGAGCGCTTGCAAGTTTTTTGAAGGTAGGGCCAAAAATAAGCTTGGGCTCAAGTGAAGTTTACAAACAACTCTGAATAGGGTATGAGCAAGAGCTCAATTACATCCTGAAGAAGACTCCCTGGAATACAATGGTTTGGGATCCTAAATATCTACCAAAAGCTCCCGTGACAAAGGCTGGTTCTTGAGGCAGCAGTGCCCAGGCAGGGGGCCTTCAGTAGATGACAGTGTCATGAGGACTCTGACCCAAGGAATGTGCATATCCATTTCTACTCTCAAAAACTAATCCAATATTGGCAGGTAGGGTAGGGATGGGCTTAGGGCCTACTCTCCCTATCTTCCTTTGTACTGTTTGCTTTCTGATCATGAGGAGGTGAAAAGTTCCCTCTGCCACAGGCTATTACTGGTAGGATGAGCTGGTTCACCATAGCCCCAGATACAACAGAGCCAAGTAACCATAAATTGAAACCTGTAGAACCATGAGACAAAATAACCCTCACTGGGTACTGGGGAAGATTAGTGATGCTTCTTCTTGAAGGACCCTTCCATTTGGCTATTGTAATACATGGTCAGGTTTTCAGGTATATTGAGGTTAGTTAAAAGGAAATTTCAGGGCTGGAGAGATGGCTTAGCGGTTAAGCGCTTGCCTGTGAAGCCTAAGGACCCCGGTTCGAGGCTCGGTTTCCCAGGTCCCACATTAGCCAGATGCACAAGGGGGCGCACGCGTCTGGAGTTCGTTTGCAGAGGCTGGAAGCCCTGGGGTGCCCATTCTCTCTCTCTCCCTCTGTCTTTCTCTCTGTGTCTGTCGCTCTCAAATAAATAAATAAAAAATTTAGAAAAAAAAAAAAAAAGGAAATTTCAAAAAAAATGGCCAACAACTTTGTGAGCAAGCAGGGGACACTGCCAGCCTGCCAAGATATGCACTCCTGTGAAATGGTGGCATCCAGTCTAGTTAGGTAACTGATTGGCTAAGAGATCAGCTCAGTGGAAAGCAACCATAGCTGGAAGGAGGAACCAACTCAGAATCCTATGGAAACCAAGATTATGAACTTCTGGGAGAAGCTCCCACTAGTCTTGGCCAAAAGTTAGGCTACACCCATCAAAATATCTCTAAATTAGCAATGCTTATTTCCTTTAACATATGCTTATCTAACTCTCCATTAGAGAATCTGTTTTACTTTTTCCAAGAGTAGCAAGAAGGGAGAACAACCAAAATCTATCAAGAAGACAAGAAAAGATAGCTGACTCCCTGGCAGGAGATTAACCACTGCTCACACATTAGCCAGGGTCCAGATGAAACCACAGAGGCAATAGTGCTGCTTCTATGCCCTTAACGTGACCACCTGTGCCCTGTGATGGAAACAGACTCTGAGGATACTCAACATGTACTGAAGCAGAGGTCCAGAAGCTGCTGAGAGCTCAACACTAAAGTAGACTTAAAACACATCCACCACTGCTCAGAGAATTTTAGGGAGGAGGGGGCAGGAAGACTGTAAGCATCACAGAGTGGGAGGGAATAGCCAGAAGCATCGCTCATCCACCCCCCCCCCCACACACACAATCACTAACTGCTGCTATCATGACTAATAAACCACAACCCAATGGGGAATATCAGCAATTCCATTGAGGAGGACCCTCAGTGGAATGGAGGTAGGGAGGAAAGAAATGATGGTACCAACAAGTGATTTGCATGTACAAAGTTTTTACTTGATAAAAAAAAGAGGGGGGAGGGATTGCAGAATAAGTTGTGAAGTAGATACAAACCTGTCTTTTTGATGTCTTTTTGGCTAATGTGTGAGCAGTGGTTAATCTCCTGCCAGGCAGTCACCTATCTTTTCTTGTCTTCTTGATAGATTTTGGTTGTTCTCCCTTCTTGCTACTCTTTGATGGTATTTAATTTAATAAGAATTTTTGAGGACTATAGCTAAGTGTCTCCTTCACATGGACTATTTCAAAGAAAATAGCAAATTTTAAACAGCATTATTGAAATTTAGAATTTTGGTGTTGTTATCATGATTTGTCATCATTCAGTAAAATATGCTTTAGATATGAATATAACCAGTCTTAATTGCCTTCCTCCAATCATTTATAGGTATAAAAATCACGGGTTAAGATATGAAAGTTCAACTGGATTTCATTTTACAGATATTATACCTTAAATGAAACATCATGATAATTTTAGCCTTCTTCAGTGAAGAAAAAATGAGATCATGGCTTCATGATTATTCAGCTATCTTACCATATAAATATTCTCTGTAAATTCACTAACCCTTGGTGCAACATTTGCTTTATTAATGTATCATGAGAGTGATATAGTTTAATATTTGAATTAAATTGTGTGAACATATAAAACTGAATGTTCAAACTTACAAATCAGAAAACAAACTTGTCTCATATTACTTTATGTTTGGAAAATGAATAATCAGCTTTCTAGCTGAAATCGTGGGGCATGCCTAGGTCCCAACAGTGGGGAGGCTTAGGCAGAATTCACTTGTCATGACTTCAAAGCCAACCTAGGCTACATCAGCCAGGGCTACATAACAAGACTTTCTCAACACTTAAACAGGGAAAAATGAAGAGGACCAAAGCAATGAGGATCTTGAGTGGAAAGGAAGTGAGGACAATAGACAAGAGAGATCAACCTGGACAGGAATATGTTCAAACTACAGTATGTACTCAATAAAAGAAAAAAATAAAATAAAAACTAGTCTGTGCTATAACATATATAATAAAATGAGACTACAATTAAAGTTAAATTAGGCTAATATGCAAAATGTTAAGTATACCATAGCTATCACAGACCTGTGCTCATGTTAAAGAATATGTTAATCGAAAATGGTATTACTGTCTTGATTTAACTTAATTTAAAGTTATCACAGTTCAAAATAAAATATCATTGTCATAAATCAGAGTTCCAAATAACTCAAGGTAACTTAAGTTACCAGTTTATTACATATGGTAGAATTAGTGTGACAAAACTAGTAGTAGTTTTTTTTAAGTAATGCAAATATTTTTCTCATTCACAGAACAATCAACTAAAGTCCATTTCTGTTAAAACAATAGAATTTTTTTTCATCTATATTGTGACTCTACAGTACAGAAAATTTTTTTTTACACTTCTGCTTATACTGTCCCCATATTCAAAGTCCTTTATGAGCACTACTGTTAAGGAAGAGAAATCTTACAGCTCTACCCACTAACAGTTCTACTCACAAGCTCACATTTATGCATAGATGTCCAAACACATCAGGTAATGAAACACATTCAGAGACATGAATACCTCCATGAGAACACAATCAGGACTTTCTTTTTTTCCTTCCTCAATCTGTTTTCTCCTCTGTGTTTTTTTTTAAAACCTTTATTATTGTTTTATTGGTTAGACAATGCAGCAACTTAAGTTTTACAATATCAATGGTAACCATATTATAAAACATTCTAAATAATGAATTATTAAGGTATAGGGTATTAAAGTGTGTTACTGAACTGTAATAATTTTAAGTACTTTCATTTTGGAATATTAAGATATGTAATAATAGATAGGTAGTAAATGTTTACATTTTTAAAGTAATATTTTAAAACAGAAGTAAAAAAATATCAGGTATATTGTCAACTGATGTTAAATAGATGGGTGGTTATAAGCTATATACTACATCTATGTAGTTGGAGAGATAATTAAAACGAAGCATATTATTATGAATTTGTCTGAACCTGTATTTATATAAAGGGATGTGTGTGTGCAAATATGTTTGTATTGATGTACTAATGCCAAAATCAAAATTCTGCATTTTAAATTTTTTAAAATTGTTTTCAGCAAATATCAATACCATTTCTATATATAATGTAATAGAATAGCTTTAATATATGAAGTAGGCTACTTATAATGTTAAAATACATTATAACTTGGATGTCTCTATGTATAATTAGGTAAATGCATTAGCTAAAGATGTGTATAAGTACAAATTTATAATTAGTAATGATAACTGCTTATGTATAAAAGTAACTGAAACTTTGATTTTAGTGTTATTTTATATTTTATCAAGTGAAATCACAGCATTTTCAGAGTTGAAATTCAATTGTTTCCTTAATAGTGAGTCTTTCTCAGTTTCTGCTATTATATCTATAATCCTCCTTCAATTGGTCTCTGTCTTTACTAGGACTAAATCTCTTATACAAGTAAAATAACCTTGTTTCTCTTTGATCTCATTTGATTGAATAGAAATATAATCAACTATTTCTTTAAAAATGTAAGAAAAGGATAAGTATGTCTTGAGCCTTCAACTGTCTTCTGCCACAGCCACAAGCATTTGAATAGCTCAGTTATCATCAAGCTACCAAGCACAGAACTCTAGACCTGCACCAGGAAAGATTTGAACCCTCTTGAAACAGACGCATGTTTCAGCCAACATTAGCAGCAGCTGTTCTGTGCCTAAGTGCTTCTTGTTGATTTGAGACACAGATGCAAATTAAATTAATATCAGCCTTATGATCAGAGAATTGTCTTTATGAACACCACCTCAACTTCAGGGAACATTATGTGGAACCAGACTTCATTTTCTTGGGAGCAGTACAGATGTTCTCAATGAGTTGGAAACAAAATCCCATGCTTACAGGATAAGAAAATATTAGGTTCAAAAACATCATTTCTGCACAGGCCCCTTGCTGGGTGAGACCGGATAGACATGGAATTCTAAACGCACTCTAAATGGTTATGTTTCTCTTTCTCTCTTCCTAGTTCTGTCTCTTGCAATAGGGTGTTCTATGTAATACCTGAATGTGTCATGTCTTTCTTGATGATTCCAGCACTGACACCCAGGGTCACTGTTCTTCACAAAAGGTACAGGTGTCATTTGTTCTCCTGCATGCAGGGAGACTCCTTTCTTGGAGATGATCAAGCAACATTTACTCAATAGATTCCACTTAAGTGGTTTCAACCCTAAAAGGTATGGTTCAAGTAAAGTGTATGAGACTGACTTGATTGCCAAGGGTTCTAAAGAAAATTGGAGATGAAATTGGACATAGAGTGAAAATAGAGACATTTGGTAAAATTCTGTCTTAAAGGAAAATGGAATCTGATCTTAGGTCTCAAAGATAATTATCTTTTAGTTGATTTGGGTTTTAGAAATGATCATAAAAGATGAGTGAGAAAAGAAACACATGTAGGCAAGGACATAATCATGGAATTTTTGCATGAAGTAGAATTATGGAATTAGATCATGCAATGCCTCTTAATTAGGACTATTTTTATTGTACATCAGGGGATTTACATCTGATTAAAACTGAGGGTTTACAAGGCTGATATTCAAAATATTAACACAAATCTATTGAAGTAATGCTTTGTGTACTGTATGGGATTTAGGTGATTCCTAAATTCAATAACAAAATACTGCCTCTTCCATTTTACTTGTGAGTTTGCTTTATCTGAAGGTAATTATTATTCACTATCTCTAAAGAATGAAGAAAGCATTTGTTTAAAAAATGAATATGATTGGTCTACTGGAAAACTATACCATTGTTCTAAGACTCCATTATGTCTGATCAGTTCAGGCTATGGGGATGTCAGCTATGATATAGAACTTTGGATACAAAATAGATCCCAGGATGGTGGAGTGACTAATGAACAAACATGGAGTCAGTTGGGCAGTGCTAGCATGACCGTGGATGACTCTTATCAAAACATGTGCATGCTGGGATATTATTAGTTATGGAGACAAACTCTGATATTTCTCTTTGGACATGTTTACCTAAAGGTTATTTTGTAGTTCATAAGTGGTAAAAGAAAGTAGATTTCTGAATAGATAATTTAGAATTCCTGAAAGAGCTATAAACCGATATGTATTTGCAAATTATGTACATATAAATTCACATTACCACAATGATAAATAGTGTTTTTTCTCTAAAATGCACAGTAAGAAGATAGTGTGATCAAAGGATTCTTCCTTCAAGAAATATCCTCAACACCTAGCTGGATATATTGGAGGAATTCCATAAGAAATATAGTTCTTGTGGGGAAAAATCTGAGAAAAGGCAAAAAGAGAATGACCTTAAAAGATTGTATAGATTCATCCTAAAAGACTTTCTAATGATTTTAGAAATTTAGATTTATATGATTTTCAATGCATTTGTTGAGATATAGAATATATTATGCAGCAATTTTGACTACCCATCTATTATCAACTGTCTGCTACCATCTGTCTAATTTCTATCCATCTATTATTCTTCTGCTTGGGCCAGACACCTATAAATGCAAGTAAGAGTAACTTTCTCTTAACATGTAGGCTAAAATATGTGTTGAATCACAGAAAGCTATAAGGCTTTGTTATTAGAAACTTTAAATATGTTATGTATACTTTAAATAATCTGTGTGATCAGATGACTTAACAATTTTTAATATTTTTCTCATCACATGACAATACAAATACAAGGTATAAAGCTGAAAGGGTAATTTCCCTGCTTCGTTTCTTTTTTCATTTACTTGCAGAAATCCAGATCTAAGCCAGATGACTTCTCAAACATAATTATGGCCTACACTCCATGTTTTTTTTTAATTATTTATTATTTATGAGAGAGAAACAGGCAGGGAGAAAGAGAGAGAGAAAGAGACAGACAGACAGACAGACAGACAGACAGACAGAATGAGCATGCCAGTGCCTTCAGCCACTGCAACTGAACTCCAGATGCAGGTGCCCCCTTGTGCATCTGGCTTATGTGGGTTCTGGGGAATCGAACTGAGGTCCTTTGGCTTTGCATGCAAACTCCTTAATCACTAAGCCACCTTTCCAACCTCTCCATGTTGTTTTGATGGCAGCTTTGCTCCTCAGAGTACAAAGCAGATTTAAGATGGCAGATAGCCAGGTATGGACAGAGTGAAAACACTGGTGGAGGTGCCCAGACTGGTTACCACTTTTACTGTATGCAAATGTATTAAGAAAATGGTTAGTTTTATTATTCAGTTGTTTTTTATATGAGTTTATTATTATTCTATTGTATGAGTTGCAGGGTTCATTTATTCATTTATTTGAGGAAGAAAGAGACAGAGAGAAAACAGAAACAAATAAATAGAAAGAATGGGCATTCCATGGCCTCTAGCCACTTCAAATAAACTCCAGATGTATATGCCACCTTGTGTATCTGCCTTATGTGGGTATTGGGTAATTAAACTTGGATCCTTAAGCTTCATGAGTAATCTTGTTAACTGCTAATCCATCTCTCCAGCCAGTAGGGTTCATTTTTAACATGGTATGCATTTAATAGGCCTAAATAGCTATTAGTATTTCTAACCATGGTGGTTTGAATGTATGTCCCCCATAGACTCAGATGTTTGATTTAAGTTTCTCAGTTGACTGTCTAGCCACCTGGGTGGAAGAGGTTGGGGCAGATCCTGAGGACCAACCTTAAGGTGTGTTTAGGGGCATATCTTATTTGCAGCCCAAGGGTATGCAGAGCAGTATGAGTTTTTGCAGGGAAGCTGATGTTTGCTGCACACTCATGTTTACTACTTTTGGTTTTTACATGCTGTTTGTTTGTTTGTTTCTGTTTGGATATATGGAAGCATCATCTTCTTCACTTGATGGAACTTCCCCTTGGATCTGTGAGCCTATGAAAAATCCCTTCCTTCTATGAACTTCCAAACCAGGAAGTTTATTTCAGCAATGTGAAGCTTTCCACTACACGAAACAAGTGTAAAACAACTTTTGTAGATAGATAGATAGATAGATAGATAGATAGATAGATAGATAGATAGATAGATAGATAGATAGATAGATAAGATTGACAGATGGATAGATAACATATTGATATAGATAGACCACTAGACAGGAAATTGTGTTCAGCCTATTCCAAAGTCTCTAATAGATGGACGCTGCTATAACTATGACAATGACTCAAATTCAAAAGTATATATAGTATTTGTTAAATAGCAATGTGGCTAATATATTTTAAATACATTTTATGCTTTCTTTCTTTTTTTTTTTTTTTTGCTTCTGCCTTCACCAAACTCTCCAGAAAAGTACTGTTATATGCTCAGACATGTAAGTATGAGTGCATAAAGCTATGAAAACAATAGCATTGTATAAATATAAATTATAGCAGACTCTGTAGTCTTCCATTCTAGGACCTTCTGGCTTTCAGGGTTTCCATTGAGAAATCTGATGTTTTTGTAATGGAATTGCCTTTGTATGTTGTGAATTGCTTCTCTCATTGCTTTTAACACTCTTTCCTTGTTTTCATTGTTAAGGGTTTTAACTATGATATGTCTTGGAGAGTTTCTTCTTTAGTCCTGCCTGTTTGGTGTTCTGTGGGCATCTTGTATCTGGATGGGCCTCTGTTTTGCAAGATTCAGAAAATTTTCTTTAATAATTTTGTTGAATATATTTTCTAGGCCTCTGGTCTGGATTTCCTCTCCTTCTGGAATTCCCATGATCTGGATATTTAGTCATTTTTGAGTTTCCAGATAATGATTCTGGTTTCCATTGCCAAGCTCCCACTAACCTTACACTATAAAAGAGTCTAAAACCTTATAATTCTCTCTAAATTAATAATGTTATCCCATTTAGCTGGTGCTGACTTCACTCTCCATTGGAGAATCTCTTTTTCAGATGAGAAGTAGACCTGAGGAGATAAATGACCCAGTGCACTCCAACCCAGCCCCAGCTGAAACCACAGAGGAATTGGGAAAATGAGCAAAAATGCTGCATTCTCAGTTAAGCTGATATCAGCTCAAGGATGATGGAGAAAGATAGTGAAGACACTCACCACCTACCAAACCAGACATCTAGATGCTCCTAAATGTCCATTACTGAAATAGACTTAAAATGTTCCCAGCATGGCTCAGGGAATCTTGCAGAAGAGTGGATTGGTAGAGCCACAAGGTGGGACATTTTACAAACAGACATTGCTTCTCCCCCATAACTAATTGCTGCCCCATAATGCATGACTCACAATACCCATGGGGTTGACCTGCATCATCAGTGAGGAAGGCCTCTTCAGAAAAGGAGCAAGAAGGAGGGAAAGGATGGTACCAATAGGTGATGTTTATATACAAAATATGTCCATATCTAATAATAAGAAAATCAAATATAAATAATAGCAGAATATAGCACATTCCCAATGATATGTTTGCAATATTCAAATTACAAAAGCTAAAACTGGTAGTCTCCGAATAATTGCAATTTCTAGTTTCTTTTTGGCTCAGTGCCAACAAAATATAAAAAGGATGCACAAGGAATGTTGTTTGAGGGAGATGGCCTTGGTTGCATAACTTGCTAGAGGTACAGGCTCAATTCGCTAAATTGACATTTGTCTTATAACACATTAAATACTTATCTATTTTGAAGACCAGCAATATGGGAAAACTTTCCTTTTATATATTTTTTATATCTATTTGAAAGGGTGGTAGAAAGAGAGATAATGGGCATGCCAGGGCTTCCAGCCACTGCAAATGAACTCCAGATGCATGTGCTCCCTTGTACATCTGGCTTATGTGGGTCCTGGAGAATCGAACTGGGATCCTTTGGCTTTTC
This sequence comes from Jaculus jaculus, assembly GCF_020740685.1. NCBI lineage: Eukaryota > Metazoa > Chordata > Mammalia > Rodentia > Dipodidae > Jaculus > Jaculus jaculus. The sequence goes on along the minus strand of NC_059102.1, from coordinate 288,949,109 downwards.
AGGCAAATGCCTTAACTTCTATGCCATCTATCCAGCCCAGGGAGAGGGGGACTTTCTAATAGAAGATGAATCAATACTTACTCATTGATATGGCCTCTTTCCTTCTTCTATCCAGCTAGGTGACAGAGTGACTAAAGTTATTATGAGCTGCTCATTTTCAGTGTTTTCCATGTCGTTATTAAATATGAGGTAGAGAAGGAATTCATCCCATTCTTTACTAAAGACTCTGCCAATTTTTATCCAACTTTTTCACAATATTTTTAAGAATTTTTCTTTTGAACACCAAGAGAAATAAAACTTTAATTGAAATCACACTGATTCTAGGATATTGGTGATCATGTGACTGGATATTTTCATCTGTCTCAAGTATTGTCAAGGTTGTGTTAACAGACTTGATATTTCTTTTTCTCTAATGACTTTTATTCTAATTCACAATAAAAGAAAGAAATTCTCACATTGGCCTAGACTGTCAGGTAAGCATATGACCTTGACTGTATTGCCAATTTTTGCCTTTCATTCTCACTATTCTAGCCAAGTTATCTCATGTTATCTAAATGAATCATGTGTTAGGAATCTTTGCAATTCATCCACTCCTCTTGGTTTGTACCCATAATTTTTTTTAAATTTAATTTATTAGTTTTCTTTTCAGCAAATACAGGCAGTTTGATACCATTGTTTAGGCTCATCCATGACCTACCCTCTCCCAATACACCCTCCTTGTTGATGTAAATGGGTCGTGCATTGTGGAGTTACCCCACAGTTATTGGTACTATAAATGTCTCTGCGTATCATGACCCAACATGTGACTCTGACATTCTTTCCTCCCCCTCTTCTGCAAAATTTCCCTGAGCCATATTGTGTACCCATAATTTTTAGGCACACTGACCTGTTACTGAAAATTTATATAAATTTCATCCACCCCTGTTCTATCTTCCCCACCATTCATTAGACTGCTCACCTTGTAACTTATTACCATTTGCCAAATTTTACTTTTTAGTACTAAAATGCATCTTTCCTGTACATGAAGAAATAATTTTGCCTTTTCTGCTCCCTCCAATTTCAGCTGCTAGACTTGTATTTGACCTCAGTCACTATATATTCTGCTCTTAAATGAATGAATAACTGAACACATATGTGAAATGATGCTTAAGTGCATAAATATAGTCAGCTCAAGAAGGAAATCCTTTCAGTATTTGACATACAAGAAAAATACTTTAAATAAGAAAGGATTAAAGTTGTTTCCTTTATATAAGAGGATCATACAATAACCTATAAAATGCTTTTAAAAGATTATTACTAACACATTTAACCTGATTAAACTATTGACTGATTTGAATATAGCTAATATAAATGTAAATGATTAACAAATATTTTCATCAAGATATAATAATATTTAAGGAATATTTTCTAATATATACTTGAAATTAGGAACAATTTTTATAGATTTTATTTTATACTTGAAAGCCAGTTATACTTTTTTTTTTAATCCTATTTATACTTTCCATGAAGCATTTTTGAAAGAGTAATCCTTGGGAGGTGAGTCATAATATTATCTCTAGTATTGGAAGGAAAAGAAAAGAAAAGGATATCAGACATGGTTTACCATCATTATTCATGGGCTCCATATTTGTGAATTTATCTAGTGGATTTTTTAATTGCAAGATCAATATTCAGGTCACTTTCATTGCCATTAGAGGACATGCTCAGAAAGGCATGAAACAATTTTATTTAGCCAGTGCTGATGAAGCAGGTAGGTCACACAGCATGCAATCGGCTTTCTTGTTTCACTCTCAGTCCAGAAACAATGCCCTTGCTGCATTATATTAGAAACTTCACTGCTTTAAACAGCCCATAACAGTGTTAAAGTGTGTCTCTACTCCCAGGCTGCAGAGAACTGGGATATGCCTTACAGAGAGAACATAAGGACCTTTAAATAATGAGCTCATTTAGCAGAAAAACACTGAAGAAAATAATACTATGTATGGATCCATTTGTTAAAATGTTTAAAATATTATAAGAAGATATTCTGAGGAACTAGATCCTATCTATCCCTAAGTACAGTAGTTCAGTATAAGGTGCTTCAGGGAGATTTTTCTTTTCAGATTTTATAACTTTTTAGAAATGGCAAAGCTTTGGTACATATAGGCAGCTATCAATTTGATAATATGTTCTGTTTTTTTTTCCAACAAAGTGTACACTCATAAATGCTTACAACAGCTTATTAGTAATTAATTCAAATAAAAAACAATCTGAAAACTGGCAAATATAGAATGAAATGGCTACTATATAGAAATAAATAAGAACAAAATATAAACATAATTTTGATCAAAAGAAGCCAGGTACAAGGGGCTGGAGAGATGGCTTAGTGGTTAAGTGCACTTGCCTGTGAATCCTAAGGACCTCGGTTCAAGGCTCGATTTCCCAGGACCCACGATAGCCAGATGCACAAGGGGGCGCACACATCTGGAGTTCGTTTGCAGTGGCTGGAAGCCCTGGCATGCCCATTCTCTGTCTGTCTCTATCTGCCTCTTTCTCTGTTTGTTGCTCTTAAATAAATAAATAAACAAACCATTAAATAAAAAAAGAAGCCAGGTACGAACCAGATTATATATAATATGTATATGTGTATACATAATTATATTTAGAAGCAGTACAAAATCAGACAAAAAATATTTATGTTGATATGTTGTAATGGTGCTTACCACTGGAGGGAATGATTGCATAGGAGCACAAGTGGAAGTAGTCTAGAATGTGAAAAACTGTGTTTATTCAGCTGCGGGTAGAATGAGAGTAACCATATGTTTTCAAAAAACTAACAAATGATATACTTAACACATGCTGGACATAGTGGCACATGCCTTTAATCATATACTTGGGAGGTAGAAGTAGTAGGATGGTTATGAGTTTGGGGCAGCCTAGGACTACAGGGTGAGTGCCAGATCAGCTTGGGCAAGAGTGAGACCCCAACATCGGAAAAAATGAGAAGGTTATGTACTTCTTGTAGGTAACTATCTACACACTGATTTAAAAAAAATGGACAAATTTGCATAGAGTGAGATTTTAATGTGTTTTTACTTTTTAATCTGCTTTAATTTTATTACTATTATTAACAGCATTTTTGTATGGATGCCTCATGTATTGGTACTCTCTTTTCCCTCATTCTTGCCCCCATTCTGCTGGGGACCCTCCGCAGCAGGGTTGGAGGTATTCCCCATGGAGTCTGGATTATACATTATGGGAGAAGCAGTCAGTGTTTTTTTTGGGGGGGTGGGTATGGAGGGAATGCCATTGGACATGGAATCTCAACCTGTGCCTCTTAAAATATTTTGTCCCCTCTCCCACATTCCACAAATTTTCCTGAGCAATGGTGGGTGTGTTTTAACTACTTCAATGATGAGGTCTTAGGAGCCTCTGGATCTCTGCTTTGGTAGGTTTTGAGTATCCTCAGGGTCTGTCTTCTATACCCTGTTGCTGATTATCAGGTTCAGTATGGAAGCAGCACTCTTGCTCATCTCCCCCATTCCCCTGTGGTTTCAGCTATGGCTTGGCTGAAGTGTGAGGAGTGGTTTATCTATTCAGATCTCACTACCTTCTGATAAAGAAGAACAGATTCTCAAATGGAGAGTGTAGTCAGCATAGTTTAAGTGGGATAAGCATTATTAATATAAAGAGAATCTGATTTATGGACCCCTATATTATGATTAAAGACTAGTGAGAGATTAATATTGGAGAATATAATCTTTGTCTCTGCATGATTTTGATCTGGTTATCAATCTCAGATATAGATTCCTCTATACTGAGTGGATCTCTTAGCTAATCAGAAAGCTATTGGTTACCCACCAAGGCTATGTGTCCCCACTGTATTGGTGGGTATGTGCTATCAGGTTATTTGCTTCTGAGTAGCTTAGATTTCTGGTTTCTCAGACTATCCTTGTCCACTTTCCCCCAGTAGCTCATGTAGTGCTTTCCAGCGCTAGATGCACAAATTATCCTGGGAACTGGTTCTGTTCTGGATTCCAATCAGGTCTTTTCTTATTTGGTGTTGACAGCATGTGGGTCTTCAGCAATAGGCTCTTACCTTTTATTTATTTATTTATTTTCATTTTTTGAGGTAGGATCTCACTCTGCCCAGGGCTGACCTGGAATTCACTATGTGGTCTAAAGTTGGCTTCAAACTCATGGCAATCCTCCTATGACTGACTCATGAGTGCTGGGATTAAAAGCATACACCAAAATGCCCATCTTGAGTCAATCAAGTGCTTTCACAGAAACCTATCTTGTTTTGGGGAGCTCATATGTCTCTCCAATCAATAGCTCATTGTGGGTAGCAACTGATTTCGGGTAGTGGGAGTTACAGGACAGAGACAAAAAAAAAAAAGAAAGAAAGAAAGAAAGAAAGAAAGAAAGAAAGAAAGAAAGAAAGAAAGAAAGAAAGAAAGAAAGAAAAAAGAAGAAAAAATGAAAAATAAAAAAGCTTAGGCTTCATTCCATTCTCTCCAAGGCCCTTGATTTCAGGTGCTACCCCCTTAATCTTTTTGAGGAGTTATATCTTTTAGTCTATCTCTAAGGATATATATTTCTATGGCACCAGTTCATTTTGGATTCACTTTGTGTTTGTTTTTCCCTAACCTCTCTTTTCCTTCCTCCCAAACTCTTCTATCCAAATTGTCTTGGCCTTGAATTTCCTATCAGGTATGTCAGCTACTGGAGCTGGTCCAGGTCAGAAACCATAGGTAAGTGAGACCTTATGGAATTTGTCTTTCTGTGATTGTGTGAGTTCACTTAGTATGATCTTTTCCAAATCTGTCCATTTTTCTACAAATTTCATTGTATCATTTTTTCTTGCTGATGTGTAGAATGTAAATGTACCACAACATGATTATCCATTCATCCAATAATGGGCATGTTAATAAGAAAAATTACAATGTAAGTTCAAACTTATGAAAGAGTACATTTGTAGACAAAATGCAAATATTTCAAGCAATCAAATTTTCTGTAAAATTATTTTTTAAATATTTTATTTATTTATTTGAGAGAGGGAAAGAGAGAGGTAGAGGCCTCAAACTCAAAGCAATCTTCCAACATCTGCCTCCTGAGTGCTAGGAATAAAGAGTTGAGCCACCATGCCAAGCCTTTTTTCTTATTATTTTAAAAAATTTTAATTTTATTTTATGCAGAAAAAGAGAGAATTGGTACACCAGGGCCTCAGCCACTCTAATTGAAGTCCAGACATTTACACTGCCTAGTGGGCATGTGCAACCTTGTACTTGCCTCACCTTTATGAATCTGATTTAAGTCAGATCTTGAGAGTAGAACATAAGATCTTAGGCTAGACAGGCAAGTGCTTTAACTGCTAAGCCATCTCTCCAGTTCTCCCCTTTTTAAACCAATTTTTAATTTTTTTGTATCAACATATCAGTCATATGTCCATTGGATTAGTCTCTTATATCCCTTCTGTCCTGCCCTGTTCCACTGAGGGTGCTCCCCAGTGAGGTTATCTGTATTCACTGTGGGTTAAAGCATCGACTAGCCATTATCTACCTTGAGGTCATTGCCTCAGGATACTCTTTCTACCATGTGGCTCTTGTAAACTTGTCATCCCCTTTTGTAATGATCTCTGAGCCTTATAAAGCAGGTTATAGGTCTCCTTCAGAGTTGAGTCCTCTGCATCTTCTGAATTTCCATAAAATAATTTCAAATTTTAATGACAGTAAAATCCTAAGTGGAAATATTCCTCTTAAATTATTATTTTAGCATAAAATTATAGTAGTTTAATAATTTTAGTAAGAAGCTATTTAACTTCAATTAAAATTAAGGAGGCATTTTAAAATAATATACCATGTTCTTTAGTCCATTTCATTGGTATTTCCAATGATGTTGATGGTTTTCAAGAATCACTTTATTCTCTCTCTCTCTTTTTATTTTTTTTTTTCAGACATCAACTAAGGGGCTTTTTTCTCTTCTCATGATAGGTATTTTGGGTGTATTTCTTCTTGGATTTCAAGGACTTTTCAAAGATTTTTTTTTCCCTTGATCATGTTTTCATACAATGATGTAAATCAAAATGTTCTTGCCTTTTCAGTTCCTTGTAGCTTCTAACCAAATGAATAATCAAGATTGATGCAGTACTAGCATACCTGTGGTGGTTTGAGTCATTTGTTCCCCATAAACATATGTGTTATGGAGGCTATATTCCCCAGCTGATGGCAATTGGAAATTAATGCTTCCATTAATGCCTGCTGGAGGTAGTGCATTATTTGGGGCGGGCTTATGGGTGTTATAGCCATACGCTAGCATGGGTAAATTGGCTATAACACCCACAAGCCTGCCCCTAACAATACACTGCCTCCAGCAGGCATTAATTCCCAAATCTCCATTAGCTAGGACCCTAGCATTCAGAACACCTAAGTTTATGGGGGACACCTGAATCAAACCATCACCCATTCATTCCTAGGAGAATAACAGTGCTGGCCCATGAAGGAATTCATGTCAAGTGAAGGCCCACATTTAAGTTTGTTTTTATGCTCATACTAATATTTGGTGCTATGCAACTTAATCATTAGTGTTACAAATTGTTTTTCCCTATAATTCATGATTGTTGGCATTCTTATTTATACAGAAATGTGAAAAACATACCTTCAAAGAATACATTCACTAATTTATGTGAAACTGTCTTTGAAAATATAGCTTGTTGTAATTGATCCATTCAACAATATCAGGCAGATACTTCTATAAGCATTTTTACTAAAACATGCATCCTCAATCATAAAATGTTATATTGATATAATTTACTTATGAAATATTACCAAAAGTTCACAGAGAAAATATTGGTTTTGTTCACAAGGAATCACTGTTTAAAATGATTCATAAAATTATAGTGAACATCCCTGTGTTAATAAATACCTATAGTTATTAGTTATTTCTGTTTCTTTTTTAATATTTTTTGTTCATTTTTTATTTATTTATTTGAGAGTGACAGACACAGAGAGAAAGACAGATAGAGGGAGAGAGAATGGGCGAGCCAGGGCTTCCAGCCTCTGCAAACGAACTCCAGACGCGTGCGCCCCCTTGTGCATCTGGCTAACGTGGGACCTGGGGAACCGAGCTTCGAACCGGGGTCCTTAGGCTTCCCAGGCAAGTGCTAAACCACTAAGCCATCTCTCCAGCCCTATTAGTTATTTCTGTTTTTAACAGTTAAAGAAGACCTTCAATCTGGGCATGGTGGCACATGCCTTTAATCCCAGTACTTGGGAGACAGAGGTAGGAGGATCACCATGAATTTGAGACCACCCTGAGACTACATAGTGAATTCTTGTTCACTCTGGTCTACAGTGAGACCCTACCTCAAAATACACACAAAAAAAAAACATAAAATAAACAAACAAACAAACAAATAAATAAAGACCTTCATCTTTCATTCTTTTTTCTTCTGATATTTAGAGTAAAAAGAAGTGTTGTGGATCCTATCTACAAATGTCTAGAGTTGTGTGTGATCTGGAACCAAAATTAAATAGTAGAGGACCATAAGCTAGAAAAAGGCTATAAAGGATGTAGGAGAGAGAAGGTCTTACGGGGCTGGTATTGCATATATGTAAGTAGAAGAACAGATTACAGGGAGGTGTAATGCCTATGTGAGGTCAGGGGAAGAGATTGTATAAAAGAAAAGTGGGGGGAAGGTCAATCATAATTCAAGATATTCTGAATAAGACATATACAATTCTACGTTCTTGAATAATGGTACATCCAGAAGCCATAGAGTTTTAGTGCCAGGGATGGGATATCTTCCAGTGAGTTATTAGCCAAGGAGGTTCCTGTTGCCTCCAAAACATTATAGGCTATTGCCTAGGCCCTTGGTTTCCCATGAGAAAGAGATGGTAAGATCCTATTACTGAAGACTTCACATGCCTGAGCAGCAGAGTCACTGAGAAATCAAGCTGGTGCTGAGCAGAAAACCTTATCCCTGTAGCTCAGCCAACTGAAAGCTGAAAAAAGCTGTACTGCATGCAGCATTATGTGAGACAGAAATCATCAGTGCTGAAATCAGTGAACACTGGAAGGCTCAAGTTTGGCCAGACAGGCCAAATGACTGAACAAATGTAATAGTGGAATATCACCTCTGAGGGAAACCAACTGCTCTCTAATTGGACTGAACCACGGCTTTATGGGAGGGACTAGATGTGTCATACTCAAAACCTAATCAAAAGCCTATGGTAGGGGAGGTCATGAGCTTTAGGGATATAAAGCCTGTTCCTTTCTGGCTAAATGTATGTATTATTCTTACGAAACTGCCCTGAAAGCACTGCACTTAATGTTCATACTCATATATTAACGCTACTCTCACTTCTGGTTAGAGAAGCTTCTCTTTTCAGATAGCAGTGACCACTGGGATGACCCAAAGGGCAACCCAGTGCTGAGAAGAAGGGACAGACAAGTGACCAGCACTGAAACACCTTGCACACTCCAAGTCTCAGGGTCTATTGCAGAAGAGATGGTGGAGAGGCCAAATGAAGGTACCACTCCTTGAATTCAACTGTCCAGACAGAACTTGGCCTCAATATCCAAGATCTCACAGTGCCTCACCATACCTACCCAATACCCTCCTAATTTGGGAAAAATATGATGACACTAAATTAAAAGAGAGATAGGATATGATGGAGAGCATAGTTATGAAGGGAAAAGTGGGTAAGAGGAGAGAAATACCATGGTTTGTTGTCTGTAAGTATAGAAGTTGTCAATAAAAAAAGAAATACAGCAGAAAAATATATATATATAAAGAAGTGATTAAAGAGATGATGTAAGGGTTTCTTTTTTAACTTTCTTGATATAATACTGATAAAAAATCCTGAGTACTTTTGTAAATAAAAGATCATATTAGACCTGGAAGGCTTGTACAAGCTTTAATCTCAGGACTCAGGAGGTAAATATAGGAGGATCATGGTGAGTTTGAGGCCATCCTGAGCCTAGGATAAAGTAAAACTCTGCCTCAACACCTCCCCACCCAAAAAACCAAAAACCAATAAATAAATAAATATAAATAAATAAAAACCTTACATTGGTTAATAGAATGTATATGGAAAAAATCTCCTAACAATCAATTCCTTGTCCTACTTTTTTGTTTTTTTTTTTATTTAGGAAAAGCTGAGGACTAAAGACATTGAAAAAATTTTCTAAATTTTATTTTATGCTGCCATGTTGTGTGCTTATTGTTAAAATGGTTCTTTTGCACTAATTACCAAAAACAATGTACCTTGAAATAACATAACTTTTGATAGGTGGATCATCTGGGTTTCTCCAAGCAGACTACCATCCTTTACACATGTATTTCTCCAGTTTAATTGCATATTTTTTGAGTCTACAAGAAAATCTTGTGAGGAAAAAGCTAGTAAATGATGGAGAATCTCAACTCCTTTGCTATGTACTATTGATTGCAGATTGATCATTACATTTTTGCCTCTGTAGTTGTGTGAATGGTGGGAGGCAGAACTCATGGCTGGCTGCTGACAGTCTTGCTCCATTGCAACAAGTATAAATAAATAAAGCTACCAAAAATGTCTTTATACATTCCTAGAAATTATGATACAATGAGAATTTGTTTAGGATGCAAAAAAGTGTTTAGAATTAATTACTTAGAGTGCAAACATTACGCTTTGAAATACTTCTGTGCATGTTGTTTAACCACAGTCTTTATATGCAAGTCTTAGTGTAGATATAACACGGAAGTAAAACACTTTGTTTCTTGACTTGTAAATGAAGGAATATAAAGCTATACTTGTGGTTTGGGAACATGTGTCTGATAGTAGTGATCACTGTTGGTGAATGAGAAAATCAGAACGACTTCCTTCCTGACAGTGCATCAATTATAAACGTAGGCTCAGAGGCACACATGCACACATACCTATATCTTCTTTTCAGGGATAGCTCACACAAGCTTTGTAAAATTTATGGTTATGCAGGCAACTTTTATAAAAAAAAAATTCTTATTGGGTATTGTTGTAGTCAGGCTCACGTAGCTGGTGGAAATCACTGGGCCAAGAGCAGATTGTGAGAAAAAGAGGTTTATTTTGGCTCACAGCCTCAAGGGCAAGCTCCTCGATGGCAGGGGAAATGATGGCAAGAGCACAGGGTGGACATCACCCCCTGGCCAACATAAGGTGGACAATAGCAATAAGAGAGTGTGCCAAACACTACCATGTAGAAACTGGCTATAACACCCATAAGCCTGCCCCCAACAATACACTGCCTCCAGGAAGTGTTAATTTTCAGTTGCCATCAGCTGAGGAACCTATCATTCAGAACAGCTAAGTTTATGGGGGACATCTGAATCAAACCACCACATTTTGCCCCTGACTCCCATAAACTGATAACCATACATGATGTGAAAAGCAATGCATCCATCCAACTTTAAAAGTCCCCATAGTTTTTATCAATTACAATGATGTTCATACATCCCTGTAGTCCAAGATATTTAAGCTGAGCCATGATAATCAAAAAATCAAAAAATAAATAAATAAAACTATGCAAAAACATTTATCCTACCCATAACTGTGGGCTAACTCCAGAATGCATGACCCATATACTTCTAAATTAAGGGCCTGGGGAGGGGGTAGGACATTGATGAGCCTAACAATGGTACCAAATTGACTATATTTGCTGAATACAAATCTAATTAATAAAAATAAATAAATAATAAAAATATCTCTACAATGAAAACTATAAAACACTAAAAAAAAAAAACTATAGAAACTCTTAAAGTCACACTGAATGCATTGTATTTTATATCATGTATGGATATCAGTTTATGGGGACCAGGGGCAGAATGAGATGGTTTGATTCAGGTGTCCTCCATAAACTTAGGTGTTCTGACTGCTAGGTTCCCAGCTGATGGAGATTTAAGAATTAGTGCCTACTGGATGTAATGTATTGTTGGGGGCAGGCTTGTGGGTATCATAGCCTGTTTCCCCATGCCAGTGTTTGGCACACTCCCCTCTTGCTATTGTTCATCTTATGTTAGCCCGGGGATGATGTCCACCCTCTGCTCATGCCATCATTTTCCCCTGCCTTTGTGGAGCTTCCCCTTGAGCCTGTATGCCAAAATAAACCTCTTTTTCCCACAAGCTGCTCTTGATCAGGTGACTTCTACCAGCAATACGAATGTGACTGCAACAGAGTTCGCCATACTTTTTAAATACAAGGGATTTATGGGTCATAGTTTGAGTTTGGATTCTATATCTTCTAGTCTCTTCTGAAATCTGGAATACATTGCTACAACTTTATTTATTTATTATTGATATACATTGCTGTATATTTTGTCATCCCAGTTTTAAAACTATTTTATTTATTTATTCACTTAAGAGAGAGAGAGAGAGAAAAAAAAAAAAGATGATGGGCACACTGAGGCATCTGGCCACTGAAAAAAAAAAACTCCAGATGCATGCACCACCTTGTACATCTAGCTTATCTAAGTACTAGATAATCAAATCTGACTTCTTAGGCTTTGCAGGCAAGTCTCTTAACTTCTAAGATATCTCTCTGGTCCCACATTTTTTACAGTAAAATTATATAGAAAACAGTGTTGTTCAAAGAATCTATTTACACTTACTCATTTAAAATATTGCATAGAGGTCAATTTCATAGTGCTGTGATTAGAGCAACTGTGAAAGACACTATTATGGCCAAGTACAGTATTCTTTCTGTAAATAGTAAACAAATAAACATAAGAACTTAAAAATAATTTTTCTCCTTTTCATAGGTAAAATTTTTGTTCCTGTTTCCTTAGTAGTTTAAAATAATTAATGGAGCATTTGATGGGAAGTATTCTTATGTCTACTGGTATCCATAAGTAAATATCATGATGTGATTATTCAACACATTGATCTTGCATATTGCAAAGGTCTGAAAGTTCATCAAATAGTGAACTGATTATGACATCATAATTTATTATATATATATTTTTTCTCATCCTTTTTTTATCTAATAGAAACTTTGTATGGAAACATCATGTGTTGGTAGCATCATTTCCCTCCTCCATGTTCCCACTCTACTAAAGGCCTACTTAGTGGGGTTTCTAATATTCACCACAGAATTGTAAGTTTTGAGTTGTGAGAGCAGCAGTCAGTCACTCTGTGTCAGGGAGAGGCAATGCCTCTGGCTTTTACAGCCTTTGGTGGGTATGATTTAAGTCTACTTTAATGTTGAGCTCACAGCAGCTTCTGGATTTCTGCTTTGGTACATTTTGAATATTCTCAGTTTCTGCCTCCATCACCCTGGTACAATGGAAGCATCACTCTAGCTCATTTTGCCAATCTATTCTGTGGCTTCACCTGGGAGCTAGGTGCTATTGGCTCTCTGATTAGCTAAGAGACCTGCTCACTGGAAAGGGATACATAGCTGGAACTTGGAACCAAGTCAGAATCCTATGGAGACCAAGATTATGGATTATAACAGAAAGTTCCTACTAGTTTTTGGCAAACAGACAGGCTATACACATGAAATCTTTCTAAATTAACAATGCATATCACCTTTAACATATGCTGATCTTACTCATCCTTGGAAAATCTGTTTTTCTTTCTCAGAAGGCAGTAAGGACAGTGGGCAACCAAAATCTATCAACAAGACAAGAATAGATAGCTGACTCTCTGGCACAAAATTTGTATAATTTGTATTATATTTTCAGTTATTGTAAAAACAGTTTTTGACTACATGAGCAAAATAAGATGAAGTGTGTAAAGTGCGAAATCATGCTGTCACAAGTTTAAAACATAAAGGAAGCCAGAAGTAAGTGATGATTGAAATTCAGATTCAACAGACATTTCTGTAAGTGCATCCCATGATCAGCATTCACTCAGAGGTTCATATAAAAGTATTTCCATTAAATTTAAAGTGGCTCAAACATTCAGCTTTTTTCTCTCTTAATTACTTGTTTATGCAGTATATGCAAAAGCTATTCACTTTTTAAAAGCAGTTATGAAGATTTGTCTCTTGAGATATGTTTGGTTATTATTAAATAAGTTGTGAAAATTGAACATTATTTTCAGCCAGCTGAATTACATGAACTCTGTTATGTGATGAGTGACATTTAAGAGCCCTGGGGAGGTAAGTGTCTGCCAGTGGAAGATCGTGTTAGTGTAAAGAGAATAAAATGTGACCTTTACAGAGAAGGTTACTTTTTTTCGTATAAAAGTTGTATAATAAACTAAACAGAACTACTTGTTCAAGTGATTGTTATGATATTTGACTTGTTAAACTCTCATCTCACTTAATAGTCATCTAAATAATCTTGTGAATCAGGTGTGATATGCCTGCATACCCAAGCCTTGAGAGGCAGGAGGCATGAGAATTGCTGCAAGTTTGAAGTGAATCTAGGCAATACAGTAAGTGTCAGATCTTATAGAGCACTTGTCAGACAGAAAGAATAAAAGAAAGAGGAAGGAAAGGAGGGGGGAAAGGGAGGTGGCGAAGGAAATAAAGGAAGAAACAAATGAGGGTGGGTAGTTGCTAGCCAACAAGAGAAAAGCATCTATCTCAGTTATGGCTTGATCTATTTCTCTGTCTTATATTTAACAGGTGCAGTATATTCAGCAACAGTGTCTACCATGTAGTTCTGGCTGCAAAATAGAGTAGTGACAATGACCTACATTTTGGGGAGAGGCCCTCGGGTCTTCCTGTTTAAGAACTCATAGGAGAACTTCATAGAAGGAGGCATATCATACCTGGCACTGGGATTTTGAATTCTTTTAGACTTTGTCTATTCAACTCTAGTTTATGCTATGCTAGTAATTGTACCATAAAAAATCTCCATGTTGGTTATCTATCTATTTCAAATTAATGTACCACAAAATTCTCAAGTTCCATGAAAACTGTTTGGTATTCGGATGTCAGACATTTCACAGGGTCATAGTTCAAAACTTCTGTACTTTTCAGCTCTAATTTTAAACCATATAGGCTTTTGTTATTATATCCACTTCTTTTTGCTTTTCATTCCTCTATTTTGCTTTTATTTATTTATTTTTAAATTATTATATATGGAAATATTTTGTATGTAAGCATCACATGTTTCTACCATCCTTTCCCTCCTCCCTGATCCTCTTCTGAAGAGACCTTCCTCCTTGGGGATTCAGATCAACCCCATGGGGATTGTGGATCATACATTATGGAGGCAGAAATCAGTGATGGGGGAGAGGCAATATCTGTTTGCAGAATGTCCCAACTTGTGGCTCTAAAAATCTTTCAGCACCCTCTTTGGAAAAATTCCCTGAGCCATTCTGGGAGCATTTTAAGTCTACTTCAGTGATGGTCACTTAGGAACATCTAGATGTCTGGTTTGGTAGGTGTTGAGTGTCTTCACTATCTTTCTCCATCACCCTTGTGCTAAAGTCAGCTTAACTAAGAGAGTAGCATACTTGCTCATTTCCCCAATTCCTCTGTGGTTTCAGCTGGGGCCAGGGTGGAGTGTGCTGGTTCCTTTATCTTCTCAGGTCCAGTTCCCATCTGAAAAAGGGAAGCAGATTCTTCAATGGAGAGTGAAGTCAGTGCCAGTTAGATGGGATAACCATTGTTAATTTAGAATTATAAAGGGTTTAGACACTTTTGTAGTCTAAAGTTAGTGGGAGCTTGACAAAGGAAAGCAGTGTCATTATCTGGATATCATTCTGACTTGTTTTCCAGTTCCAGATATGGTTTCCTTTCCACTGAGCAGATCTGTTTAGCCAATCCAAGAGCAGTTGGTTACCCACCATGACTGCATGCCACTATTACATAAACATCTAACATCACTGTTCTCATGTTAGTCTATGATGGTACAATATCTGCCTTAATAAACATAACATGACTTAACATAAGGCACTTGCCATTGGAATCTTTAACCTGATATAAATGCCTGATTTTTGCATTGATGCGATTCAGTCTATATGTCCTATTGTATAATTAGCCCAGGAGAGATTTAGGAGAACCTAAAGAAAACAGATTAGCAAAGCCTTATGTTACATAAATCCATTCCTTTTTGTCAGATTAGCACTGTTTTTCATTCTGTTTAAAGGATCAGAAAAGGGTGAACCTTATGATCAGGACAGACCTTTGAATGTAAAGGATGGAGAGCTCATGCAAGTACTTACAGTTACATCTACATACAAAATAAAAGGAAACTAGAAGCTCTATAAACACACTGAGAGTTTTATAATGCAATGGATATTAAGTCTAAGAAAACCCTGAAAGCTGTCAAAAGTATTTAGTTAACTGATAAGCCAAGCTTTATTTGCTTGGTGAACACTCGCTTCTTGCAGAGATAAAATATCCAAGCAAAGCAATGCATGGGAGGAAATAGTGAGTTACAACTTAAAGTTCCTGAGGGCAAGTTTCATCATGACAGGGAAAGTACAGAGAGCTGACAATCGACCATTGCATCTTGCACTGAGCACTCGGTGTTAGCTCACTCTGACGTCTTCCCAATGCTGCTGTGACAAGATGCACTGGTCAGTTGTCAAACTAGCATTGGGAAGATATCAGAGTGAGCTAGCACTGAGCACTAAGTGGGTTGTATTGGGCCTTGAGAGACCCGGGCATGAGGCCTAGTGGAACTTCCTGAGCCTAGCTAAAGTTTGGCGACCTGTCTCTGGCCAGCTAGGACTCAGCAAGATGCCTAATGGCTTCTTGCCTGCTACTTCCCTGCAGGAGTTGGAATTATCATTTCAATAGTCACAGTTTACTATTGGCCCTTACCTCTTCCCCAATCCTAAAATCCCCGCCTTCCTCCCCCACATTATATAGGCAACTGCTTGTAACAATAAAGCAAGTTCCTGTGAGTTCCTGCTTCCACAAGACTCCCAACTCAGTATGGTTTTTCTCCAGTGACTAGGAAAGGTTGAGTCGTCTGACGCTTATTCCTTCTCCTCAACCCCTTGAGAGGAACCAGCAGGTCTGGTCCCTCCTCAGCACTACCTACCCACCGGGGAGGAGCCTGGCAGGTTAGACTAATAAACCTTAAGGCCTGTTCTCAGCATACACCTCCTCCAATAAGGCTCCACTTTCCAGAGACTCCGCAGCTCTCCTAAATACCACCAGTTGATAATGAGCTGTTAAAAGACGTGGGGCAATGGAGACATTTTATTCAAATCACCACACCAACAGTTGAACAGTTGTAAAAGTGGCTTCTCTAAATGTAGAGTAACAACTGAAATGCATGGGTTTTCTATTTGGACTTTTTTTTTTTTTTTGTAGTCAGTGAATACATTTAATTTAGTAGCATTGTTAACCTCCTCCCAGCCCTCCCCCCCCACAGGGACAACCTTTGTTGGGGTATATGGGTCGTGCATTGTGTGGTTAGCCTTCAGTTTAAGGTAGGAAGAAATGTCTCTGTGTGTTATGACCCAATGCGTGGCTCTGACATTCTTTCCACCCCCTCTTCCACAAATTTCCCTGAGCCATGTTGGGTTCATATTAGGTCTGCCTCCGTGTTGAGACCTTGGGCACCTCTGTGCCCCATATCTGGTTTGGTAGTGGTTTATTGTTCTCTGCATGTATCTCCTTTGCCATTGTGCTGGTTCCCAGTTCACCAAGAAAACAGTATTCTTGCATGTTTCCCCAGTTATTCTTAGTTTCAGCTGTCACCCTTTTGAGGTATGATGGGGTGGTTCACTCCCTAAGATCTGTGTCTATCAGAAAAAGAGAAGCAGATTCTCCAACAGAGAGTAAAGATATCACCAAATAATTGTGATAACCAATATTTTTTAGAGAAAGTTTAATGGAGAGTGGGCTCATTTTTGAGTAGGGTTCTGATTTATTTCCCAGCTCTAGCTATGGGTTCCTTTGAGAAGATTAGTTAGCCAAATCAAGAGAAGTTGGTTTCCCACCATGGCTATGCACCACTATTGCACTTACATGAGCATCATGTCAGGTTGTTTGCTGCTAAGTAAGATAGACCATGCATTGCTTGGACATATATTAGTCTTATTGCTCATGTAGCACCTTCCAGCACTAGATGCACTAACTGTCTGGGGACTGACTCTCTTCCAGCCATGTCACTCCATGCTACACCAACAGTGTATGGTGTCTTCAGCAGTAGGGTCTTACCACTAACCTATAATGGGTCATCAAGCTCTCTGACATAAATCTGTCTTCTTTTGAGAAACCTTGTAGGTCTCTCTTATAAAAAGTTCACTGCATTTGATATCCACCTGCTAGTACCAGGAGTTACAGGTCAGTGTCCAAGAAGAGAAGAAAGAAAAAGATAAATGATATAAAAGAGATAGAGAGATTATATAGAAGAAGAAGAAGAGGGAGGAGGGGGGGGGACAGAAACAGGAGAAAAAGGTCAGTTTTCATTGTACCCTCTTCAGGGCTTGTGAAATTGGTGATCCTTCTAAGGGTCTGGTGAAAGTTCAGCCATTTGGTCTATATTTTAGGATGTAGAGTTTTATGGTACCATTGCTGTTTGGGTCCAGTTTTGTGTCCCCTACCCCATCCCTTGCCCTGCCCACCTTCCCCACCCTCCCTATTGTCAGATCCTTGAGATGCTTGCCAGGTATGTCAGCAACTTTGGTAGATTCACATTAGACTTATTTTATTAGTGTTATTCCAAGGTAGTTGATTTTGTTTTCTGTGTGAAATGAAGGACGATGAGAACACATCATACCAAAACTTATGGAACACAATGAAAGGCGGTCCTCAGGGGAAAAGTCATTGCACTAAATGTCTTCATAACAAAGACAGAGTGATCCCAAATCAATAACCTATCCATCTACCTAAAGGAAAAGCAAGAAGAATCCAACCCAAAAATCTCTAGACAGAAAGAAATAATTAACATCAGAGCAGAAATTAATGAATTGGAAACTAAGAAAACAATTAAGGAAATTGACTAAATAAAAAGCTGGTTCTTTGAAAAACTAAACAATATTGGCAAATCCCTGCCAACTTTATCAAGCAAAAAAAAAAAAAAAAAGAGGTGCTTCAAATTAACAAATTAGAAATGAGAAAAGGAGAGATCACAGTAGACATAAGTTAAATTGGGAGAATCATCAAGTCTTACCTCAAAAACCTCTACTCTACAAATTTGGAAAATATACAGGAAATGGATAAATTCCTGGACACATACTATCTACCAAAGCTAAACTCAGAGCAGATTCATTTCCTAAACAAACCTATCACACCCATCAAAATTGAAACAGTGATAAAAAAAAAAAAAAAAAAAAACTCCCCAAAAAGAAGAGTCCAGGACCAGATGGCTTCTCAGCTGAATTCTATCAAATCTGAATGGAAGAACTCAAACCAATCTTTCTCAGACTGTGCCACACAACTGGAGAGCAGGGAAAGCTCCCCAACTCCTTCTTTGAAGCTACTATCACCCTAATACCAAAACCAGCCAGAGATACCACAAGGAAAGAAAACTACCAGCCTATTTCCCTGATGAACTTAGACACAAAGATCCTGAACAAAATCCTCACAAACTGAATCCAACAGCACATCAAAAGCATTATCCACCTTGATCAAGTGGGATTCATCCCAGGAATGCAGGGGTTGTTCAACATATGGAAATCTGTCAATGTAATACACCACATAAACAAGGCTAAACACAAAAACTACATGATCATTTTGATAGACGCAGAAAAGGCCTTTGACAAAATACATCACTTCATGATCAAAACACTAGAGAGAATAAGCATGGACTGTTTGTATCTCAACATAATAAAGACTATATATAAAGTTCCTAAAGCCCAAATAATACTTAATGAGGAGAGACTGAAGGAATTCTCATTGAGATCGGGAACAAGACAGGGGTATCCACTCTCACCTCTGCTCTTCAATATAGTACTGGAAGTCCTAGATCAAGCAATAAGACAGGAGAAAGAAATAAAGGGAAACAAGTTAGAAAGGAAGAAGTCAAGTTAGCACTATTCGCAGATGACATGATTCTATATGTAAGAGACCCAAGCCTCCATTCCAAAACTCTTGAAGGTGATAAACTCCTTCAGCAAAGTAGCAGGATAAAAAATCAATGCAAAAAATCAGTAGGCTTTCTATGTGCAAATGACAAAGATATAGAGAAAGAAATAATTGACATTATCGCATTTTCAATAGCAACAACAACAGCAAAAAATACCTTGGAATAACATTAACCAAGGAAGTGAAAGATCATAAAAGCACTCAAAAAAGAAATTGAGGGGCTGGAGAGATGGCTTAGCGGTTAAGCGCTTGCCTGTGAAGCCTAAGGACCCCGGTTCGAGGCTCGGTTCCCCAGGTCCCACGTTAGCCAGATGCACAAGGGGGCGCACGCGTCTGGAGTTCGTTCGCAGAGGCTGGAAGCCCTGGCACGCCCATTCTCTCTCTCCCCCTCAATCTGTCTTTCTCTCTGTGTCTGTTGCTCTCAAATAAATAAATAAAAATTAAAAAAAAAAAAAAAAAGAAATTGAGGAATGGAAAGACCTCCCATGATCTTGGATAGGAAGAATTAACATTCTGAAAATGGCAATCCTTCCAAAGGCAATCTACAGGTTTAATACAATTCCCATCAAAATCCCAACAAAATTGATCACTTTAATATGCCCATTCATATTTAGTGGAGGTGGAAATTCAGGTTTTACTCTGTTAATCTTACTGGCTGTCTTTTACAAAATGGTTGAACTTTTGCTCATACTGTCTTTTAAAGTTTCACCTTCTTTTAAATAAGCTTTCTTTTTAACATCAATGTATTTACACTTGGAACTCCAATTTTTATATACCTACTTTTTTGTTGAACTTTGGTTTATTATTGAATACCAATTTTGTAAAATTTCACTATTTATTTCTTTTTTTAAGTATTTATTTATTTATTTCCAAGCAGAGAAAAAAAAAAAAAAAAGAATGGGAGAGAGTTAGAGAGGGAGAGAATGAGCATATGAGGGCCTGTGTCCACTGCACACAAATCCAGATATATGTGACACTTTGTGTGCCTGGCTCTACATGGGTAGTACTAGGGAATCCAACCCAAACCCAGTTCTTAGAATTTTCATGTAAGTTCCTTAACTGCTGAGTCATCTCACCAGCCCTAGTTCTTTCTTTTATCAGTCTATGTGCTGTTGAGCCACTTTAGTGAATCATTTACTTCAGTTATTATACTTTTGTTTGTTTGTTTGTTTTCTTTTTTTTAATATCTCAACATAACTTTTTTTGAGGTAGGGTCTCACTCTAGCTCAGGCTGACCTGGAATTCACTCTGTATTCTCAGGGTGGCCTCGAACACATGGCAATCTTTCTACCTCTGCCTCCTGAGTGCTGGGATTAAAGGTGTGTGCCACCACTCCCAGCTCAGTTATTATACTTTTAAACCCTGTAATTCACTCATGATCCTCTTGTCTTGTTTTACTGGTTTCTTCACAAGCCAAGGGCTTAAGGATCTTATAAAAGCAGATCCAGCCATCATCCTAAGAAGAGCCACTGTTTCAAGTCATTGCAATATGCTTTGTATGTTACCTTCTCAGTTATCAGAGCTCCCCTTTTCACACATCCATGTACACACACACACTTGCACACACACACAGACAGACACACACACACACACACATACACACCATTTTTTTTTTTAATTAGAAATTAAGCTCCGGAAGTTTCTCTTACTGTTGTGCATAGATACTGTCCAGAGATCTAGCCCTCAAAATGAAATAAAGCAATCAATATAAGAGCTAAAGCAACTTGGGTTTACTTAGAAACATCACCATCAAGGGTGAAATTCCAGCAATATGAAATAGGAAAGCTTAAGAATATATTGCTGCTGGACTGGGGGGATGGGGTCACAGGAAACCTGCAAGGTATGCATAGAGTTCAGGCACACAGACAAGAAGTGGATAGAAACCATGGCAACTGCCTGGGGTGTCAGAGAATGAAGTGTGAATCATTTTAAGTTCGTAGCAAATGTATGAATGGGTCCTTTAATGGAAAGGGGAAGTAAGTAAAGATCTGATCAAGAGTCCACAAAGTTCCTACCTGTGGCTACAGCTTAAGCCATCATTGTAGAGGGTAGATTAGGAACCTATGTCAGGGTGGTATGAGAATGCTAAACTTGCATTTAATGTGGATGTCAACGCATGAGAAAATACATGTATTCCTCACTTAAAATAAGACTAGCATTACATGGATCATCTATAATTATAAATCAAATTTTTCCCCTCTGTAATCATATGTATTTCAAGTCAAAATATGTATTTCTATACTTCAGAATATAACAAAGTTATAGTTCTTCATTGTAGTTATTGCTCTAAATTAGGGAAAATTAAGCAAATTTATTCCTCATAAGACTGCAAGTCATTTTGAATATAACAATTATTTAATAATTGGTTAGTGGCATGGTGGTGCGCATCTGAGGCTGAAGCAAAAAGACTCTGACATCACCTGAGATTAGTCAGAAAGATTCTGTTCCAAAACAATACAGAAACAAAAGCAACAGCAAAAGTGTAAAACTCTATGGTACTGGACTATCTGACTATTACTGAAATGATTATAGGGTGGAGGAGGTGGCTCAGCAATTAAAGGAGCTTGCTTGCAAAGCTATTGGGCTAGGTTCAATCCACCAGTACCAACATACAGCCAGATAGACAAAAAAAGTTACTTATGTGTCTTGGTCTTGAGTTCATTTTCAGTGGCATGAGGCTCTGGAATACCCATAATCACTCTCTCTCTCTCCTAGCAAATAAATAAAAAATATTTATAAAGATAAAAAAAAGTGAATACAGAATCATTTAGTTGTATGTGTGCATATTTGTGAGGAGCACACTAAAGTTTCTTGCTGCTGCAAACAAGCATGATTTAAGATTTACAGGGGTACTAGGGAATTGACTTGGCCAGAAGGCTTTGCAAACAAGTACCTTTAACCTCTGATACATCTCCCTAGCTGTCCCGGCCAGCAGGGAGTTAAACAAGGACATGAGGGGAAAGTAACCTGGATGGGGGACAAGAGACACAAAGAAGGAGACCAAGTCTATATTCTGATCAAGGTCTCAGATTTATTCAGGCAAGCACAAGCTTATATACAGAAAATAAAACTTTCTAGACAGTGCCTATGTGCCTAAAGTCTGCTCCCCAAAGCCTCTGTGCCTGAAGACTGTTTGCCAAGGCCATATGATAAGGTCTCTGTGCCCGGAGATCCAAAAACAGTTTCATTTCTCATGGTCAAAGAGCAGCTACAGCTCCCAACACCTCCTCCCTTCTTTTATACAAAAGACCCGCTATTCAGCGGTGGGCTTTAACCAACTGGGGGAGTATTGACCTGACACCTCCTGTGGGCTGTCATTTTTTTGACCCACAATCTTGGCCCTTGGTACCTTTTAGGGAGGGGAGGCAGGGCCTATATGATCATAATAAGTGTGGTACCAACCTCCATGCAAGTCAGGTTTTTCTCTCAGGGAATTCAGAAGTGGTCAGAAAGGGACCTTCCCCTGTGGTGCTTTGCCTCGCACCCATGTTGGTGCCCATATCATACTCACTTTATTGTGAGCTGATATGCATAGGTCTGAATCCTATGCAGCTCCTAAAGGAGGGGAGTCAAGGATGTATTCTATAGTGTATGGCTTGGACCTCTGCATGAATATTCACAATAGACTTCATTAGACACTTGAAGAAAATAGGCAATAGGTATAAGAAAAGCAGAAGACAAACTCCCACAGCTGCAAATCTGTCTATCGAGGAACTTAGAGAGTCCCAACCAGGCAACACAGACGTAATTGCAGTAAGTAAGTCATTAGAAGCCTTAGTGGCATCAAAATCAAGATGACTGTTTTGTATAGCTAAAATTTCTGAATGTAAATTAACCAAATCTAATGAAATGTTATCATGGTGCCAAATTCCTTCTAAGTGCATTTTGACCCTCACCCAATCTTTATAACTAGCATTGTAAGTCTTAGAGGTGATGCAGATCCATTGATAATCTGCATGGCATTCTAATCGAGCTCTAATCTTCATTCCTTGAATTTGCCCCCCCTAAATAGGTCACTACATCAAATAAAGCGTCTATTTTTTTTCTTCTAACTTCTTGTCTATGGTAACTTGAGTTCCCAAAGCAACAGAAACATTCTTAGCTAGATTATTAACAAAGTGTGCAGTATGAACTTCTTGTGTAAGAGCAACAGCAGCAGTAGTAATAGAAGCTAATAATGTAATGAATGCAACAATTCCAGCAATAATTAAACCTACAACTCTCTTTTGTCTACTTAAGCTATTTTTAACCTCCTCTAGAATTTGAATACCTCTGTCAGAATACCAAGGTTTTGAAAGATTAACAGGAATCATAACAAATGCAGGTTGTTTGACAATCATTACAGTTCCAGAATCATGAGAAATACAATTGGAAAGACTACAATTATCACAGGTAACATTAAATATTTCCTCAGACCCATGATACCAGGTAATAATTATATCCCCTAACATCAGGGCATAAGGTGGTGTAAAACAGTTCCCTTTGGAAGGCTATTTGAATTATTGCTGGCAGATGTAACCTTGATACCTCCCATAGCAGCAGCAATTTTCCACACATAAGTTTGCTGATGTCCATTGTATGACCACCACAATCCTGAGGACAGTCCAGTAGCCCAATCATTAACCCATTCAGTTTTATTCTCTATAGAGCCTGCTGATCCTGACCAGTCCTTAACATAACTAGTAGATCCAAAAACATTATACATGATAAATTTTTTTCTCTACACATTTGCTCCAATGTATAGATTTATTGAACCAAGGTGTTTTTCCTTCACAGGGAATAAAGTCCTCTGGTGGACTATCCCCTGTAACTTGATTTCCATAGGGAAGCCAAATAGAAATTCTGCTTGTTTGAACCTGCTTTATCTTCTTTGTACCTTGTACATGCTCTTGTACATGCTTTACAGTAATGTTTCTTTCCTTTATTTCAAAACATCCCACTATGCTAGTCTTAGAAAAGCATAGTGTAAGACCTAGACCATGCCCTGAATATGAACTCATAGTTATTTGATGTAATTCTATATTTTTACTAGATGGTTTACTTAGCAACTGAGTGTTATTGACTAGAAATATGATTTCTTTTTTCTCCCAAGTCACTGGATGTAATATAGGAGGATCAGGAACATAGGTCCAGTAAAGTTCACTGTAAGCAAGATGTAGATGACTCCATATCATCAGGATCAGCAATGTCCTCTTGCTTGATCTCGTGGCCTGCATGCCACACCAAACGTTCTGGCAACCATCTGGCTCCATTTTCTTTCTGTGAAAAATACAAACAGATCCTCATCCCCATATTAATACAGGGTCGGGTCCACTCCATTTGTTAGTCAATGGATCTTTCCACATTACTTTAGCATAATTAGTGCTGGTTTGTGCATGCCAAAAATGGTCAGCATCAGAAGACCCTTTTACATCCAAAAATAAAAAATATTTAAAATAAACAAACTATGATTTAACCATCTTGTTACTGATCCATATGTCATTTTTCCCTTTTTTGTTTTTTGTAACTAGATTTCTGTCTTTTCTTTCCAGCTAATAAAATATTATCCATATAATGAATAATATATAATTGAGGAAATTTGCTTCTTGTAGAAGCTAAAGCTTTAGCCACAAATTTCTGACATGAAGTTGGACTATTAGCCATACCTTGAGGAGAGCTTTCCAGGCACAGAGAGGATGGGAGCGGCTGCTCAGCCTTAAGGGCCATGCATTCTCTGGAAAAATGACCTGGTTGTTTGCAATTAAAACAAGTTTTGAGCTTGTCCCCCTGGGTAAAATCTTTAAGGGCCACTCCTATGGCTAATCCAATGCTGCAGGATGCAGGGTCTACATCAGCACAGAGTTTGATAAAGTCAGAAATATTTTTGCCATGGTGATAGGGGCATATAGCCGCTTGGCAGGCTGAGTTAGCATTCTCAAAGGCAAGATGTCTAACAAATTCATTATCTGTTTCCTCCTTTCCCATGAGGCACTCAGCGGCCTCTGTAAGACGGCTGATAAAATCACTATAAAGCTCTTGTGGACCCTGTCTCAGTTTAGCAAGAGAGGTGACAGCTGACCCTTTAGAGGGAAGGCTCTTCCAGGCTTTAAGAGCTGCATGTTGAATTTGTGTAAGTAATCCTGGAGGAAATTTGGTTTGTTTTTCGTTCGTATTGTAGGGACAGTTGCCCAAAAGTTTATCTAGTGTCCAGGATTGGAGGAACCACCAGCAGCCAAATTACAGCATCCTGGCACCTCTCAGTGTAATCAGCTTTCCATAGAAGAAAGTCACCCCTAGTTAAAGTAGCTTTAGTTAACATAACCCAATCATTAACAGTATGTAAGTCTTCACTTAGAGATTCTAACAGTGAGAGAGTGAAAGGAGCAATAGGACCATACAAAGTAACTGCATTTTTTAACTCTTTTATATGTTTAAACTTAAGATGGCAATATCTCTGGGCTTTAATGAGTAGAGTTTCATCCCCTTCCTCATTCTTAGTGCTTTCTGACCCAGCAGGTTCCCTTGTCTCAGATTCTCCCTCCCCCTCTTCTGGGCTATCTGGATTCTGCGGCTCAGCCTCATTAGTTTTTCCTTCAATAGGTTCAACTTGGGAGCGAGTTACAGGAAAGGCATGGAGAATTTTACTTTTGGTTTTAATTTTCTGAACAGGGTGAGTGGAGGGGGAGCGTATTTCTAAATCAAGGTCGCGTAATTGCTTGAGCAGCTGCGACTTTTCCATTTTGGCTTGGAGGAGCATCTTAAGAGATTGTGCCTCCCCGGAAAGTTTAGAAATGGCTTGTCCAGTTATTTCTTCTAGATCAGAGGGAGTATCAACCACTGGGGCAAAGGAAGGGGGTGCTATGTTATAGGGTGGTGACTGTGTACCCAAAAGTGTCTGGGGTGGCCAATCAGGGTTATGATATTTAGTAGCTTCATCCTGCAATTCAGCCTCTCCCTCAGCCTTATTTGCCTCTTTCTCAGGGGAAAGGGAGTCATCATTAGGATTGGTGGTTTTTAAGTTAGACAGAACTGGATAGATAGATTGCGGGAGAGGGCTACTAGGCAGGGGTGGGTTATTAGGTGGCGGATCATCAGCATTTTCTGGCATAGGAATGATAATAGAGGAGCAATTAGAGCCTGGAGAGAAAGGGCAGGTGTTTGGCCAGCAGCACAGCACAGAGCAAGAGCCGTTGCTGGCAGGGTAGGGATTCTCTGGGACTTCATTCTTAGGGAGGGAGGTCTGACTACTGGTGAATTTATTTTTAAGGAAATTCTCACTATCTGTAACTACTTTTGAAACATCAGGGTGATAGTGGCGGACCTGTAATATATCATTAATGAGATTCCAATAAGAAAACGCCTGCACTGAAACCTTTCCAGGACCATAAGAATGGTAGTAGTCATTTAGACAGTCACCAACACGGGGCCACCGCTTCTCATCTATAGTTCCTTCCTGGGGGAACCAGGGACAGACATCTTCTAAAAAGATAAAGAATTTCACTAAATCTTTTTTCTTAACCCGTATTCCTCGTGTCTTGAGAGAAGTTTTAAGCCTTTCAACAAACAACTCATGCTTACTTAATGCTTGTCCCATAATTACGTCGCTTTTCTTACCTCTCCAGATCTGTATCACAGGCGGGCACTCCTGCGGTGATCTGCATGCGGATCTTCACTCACCGATGAGGTGGCAATCCAATGGGGGTGACAGACGTCCACTTGAGCGTCGTCCAGATCACATTTTGTACCTCAAGCCCCACGTTTGGGCGCCACTTGCCCCGGCCAGCAGGGAGTTAAACAAGGACATGAGGGGAAAGTAACCTGGATGGGGGACAAGAGACACAAAGATCTGATCAAGGTCTTAGATTTATTCAGGCAAGCACAAGCTTATATACAGAAAATAAAACTTTCCAGATAGTGCCTACATGCCTAAAGTCTGCTCCACAAATGCCTCTGTGCCTGAAGACTGTTTGCCAAGGCCATACGATAAGGTCTCTGTGCCCAGAGATCCAAAAACAGTTTCAGTTCTCATGGTCAAAGAGCAGCTACAGCTCCCAACACCTAGCACCAAATACTGATTTAATAATGGCCAAGGATTGCATACTTACATATTTCTCTTATTTATTCTGTTGGTGACAGTATCACTTTCACAGGAATAGACAATATAACTAGTTTCACGTCTCTGTCCTTACATTAAGTCACATTATTGGAATCCAAATATGGTATTTTAATATTGCATCAACTTGGTACAAATAAATATCTTTAATAGATTTCAAATGAAATAGCTAAGTGTTTATGAATGTGACTAAATCAGAAATACATAGCACTACAAAGAGTTCTCATGGTGACCCACATGCCAAACACTCCCCAGTACCTTTCCTCTGCCCCACAGTGAAGGAAAGCTATGGAAGATAAATGAGAAGTAAGTTTAAACTCAGGTTGTGTATGGCACTTAATCAATAAATAGCACTCTAAAGCTGAAAAAATCAACTTTATAAACCAGGCTTTATGACAAGATTGCATGTTGTTCCCAAAAATATATAGCTTCTGATCCATTAGGGATGCAATTAATAATATCTGAAGGTTTAAGTATTTCAGAAAATCCTGGCAGAATAAAAACAAAATTCTATAACTTAATTTGAGGAAGAAGGAAATCAGTGGATTATGATTTGTACTGGTATCTGTGAACAACAAGGTAGCTATCATTATTCAAGGCAGATAGTGTTGGCAGTGAGATTTTAATCCACAGAAATACATAAAAGCTTATATGATTCTAGTAGAAACCGTATCATAACTAAGGAAATTTTCAATAGTGATAAATAACAAAAAGTACTTCTTTAGTCTCATATTGATTGGCCCAATCTTACTGCTACCATAATTGTATCTTCCCCAATTCAGCAATTTAGAGAACTAGTGAAATTTCACACATATTATGCTCTAAAACAAAAAGGATATATTTTTTTCTTATCAGTCATTTGCATAGTAGGTCTTAGGCAAGTAACAGCTGTTGTGGTATTTGATAAGGCTGATCTCTTCTACAGAAATAAACTAATATTAGTACTTTAAAAAATGCATCAATCTAAGGGCTGGTGAGATGATTCAGAGGTCTGAGAGATTGCCTGAATTTGATCCTCAGGGCCCACAAAAACAGCTGAAAGTGGCCACACATGTCTATAAGCCTAGTCCAGTATGTGAGCAGAGACTGGAAAATTACCAGGGCTGGTGGGGGGGGGGGGGGAGATAAACTCTGGCATCAATGGAAACTGGGTGAAGTAAGAACCTGCAGAAGAGAGATCAAGGAATCACCCAAGTTTCCATGCTCCCCTTTGGCTCCTGCCACTGAGTACACCCGGAAGTTTGTGCACTATTTAGGCCTTCTCATGAGTACATATGTGTGTACACCATGTGCACACCATGCCCTCTCACAATGTACTACATCGTACACACACACACACACATACCACACACACACATATCAGTGTAAAGTAGGAGAAATAACAGGTTCTATGTACAATTATTTATAGTGGAGCTGAAATCCAAACAATCTGTAGCCATATAAGTCATGAGTAAAAACGCAGACACCACTTACTTACACAACATCTTTAAAAGAAAACAGGGTGCTGCTTGGTGAGGTATCTTAGAATGCATAATGGACCTAATGTTTCCAAGCTATTTCTGGTGCAGAATCTGTTATTTTAGTGCCATTTTCTAATAAATTTTCAACTGAGGACAAATATAATTTGACCTTGAGGTTTGTGTCCATCTTTCACATAAAAGGAACTAGCAGCTTCCGGTTTCTTGTGTTCAGGTTAAAAATCCTCTGAGCTGTTAGCAGATGGAAGTACAGATTTCCCACAACCTTGTTGACAAGTTTTCATGATCCCTTTAAAAGAGATACATCTCAAATTTTTCATCTATTCACAATGATTCTTTTTTTTTCTTTCAATTTTTTTTCTTTTCATTTTTATTAACATTTTCCATGATTATAAAAAATATTCCATAGTAATACTCTCCCTCCCCCCACTTTCCCCTTTGAAATTCCATTCTCCATCATATCCCCTCCCCATCTCAATCAGTCTTTCTTTTATTTTGATATCCTGATCTTTTGCTCTTATTATGATGGTCTTGTGTAGGTAGTGTAAGGCACTCTGAGATCATGGATGTCCAGGCTATTTTGTGTCTCAGGGAGCACGTTGTAAGGAGTCCTACCCTTCCTTTGGCTCTTACATTCTTTCTGCCACCTCTTCCACATTAGACCCTGAGCCATGGATTGAGATATTGCAGTACTGAGCACTCCTGTCACTTCTTTCCAGCACCTTGTGAGTCATCCCAAGGTCACTGCCATCTGAAAAGAGATTCTCTACCAAAAGTGAGAGTGGCATTAATATAAGGGTACAAACATTAAGGGAAGTGCTTACTGGGCAGTTTGATAAGCACAGTATATACATGTAGCCAGACAGCAGCGGATGTTATAACCCTAGGGCTCATGACTACCCCGTTTGAAGTATTCAGTATCAGGGATGTATTCCCTCACATGGAGTGGGCCTCCAGTCCAATTAGAGGGCAGTTGGTTTCCACCATGACAGACATTCCACTATTGCACCCGCTGGATCATTTGGCCTGGCTGGCCAAATACAAGGCTTGCAGTGTCCACTGTTGAAGATCTTCTCTGGTGATTTCTCTTTCTCCCATTGAATTGCATGCAGAATGGCTTCTTTCAGATTTCTGTCTGGTGGTCTACATGGCAGAGGTTATAGCTCAGTTCTAGCAGGATTTCTCAGTGGCCTTGCAGCCCAAGTATGTGGAATCTTCAGCACTATGGTCTTACCATCTATACCTGGTGGTAAACCAAGGGCATCAGAAATGGCCTTTAATGATTTGGGGGCAGCAACTGGCCAACAACTCACTGGAAGATATCCCATCACTGGCATTGAAAATTTTCTAGCAACAATTTAAGGTTCCTGATGGTTCCATTGTCCAAAACAGTAGGTTTCTGTATGATTTATTTACATCCTCTTATATTTTGATTAGCCCTCCCTCCACCTTTCCTTTACTCAATCTCTTCTCCTAACTTCACTTTGGGCCTTTTCACCCCCATTAATCTATTCTTCTACTTGCATATATACAATACCATTCTATTAAGTACCCCCTCACTCCCTTTCTCTTCCCTCTATATCTCTTTTCTAGTTTACTGGCCTTCCCTCCAGCCAGGCTGACTACTAGTTTGACAACCTGACTATTGTTTAGCAAATTCACATTAAAATAGTTGAACTGTAGCTGCTTTCCCTGATGTTTTCTCATCTGTACCTTTATTTACAGTGCTTTATAACAGTAATTGCCCTACTATCTTATCTTATCTACTCAATTAATCCAGTTACAGTCTCAGACCCGATTTAAAGACTGTGCATATATATATATATATATATATATATATATATATATATATATATATATGATGGAGAATAGAATTTCAAAGGGGAAAGAGGGGGAGAGGGAGGGTATTACCATGGGATAATTTTTATAATCATAGAAAAAGTTAATAAAACTGGAGAAAAAAATTGAAAACTAAATTAAAAAGGAAAAAAATCAACAAACTTTTTTTAAATTTTTCTTTCTATTTTTTAATTTTTTATTTTTTATTATCATTTTCCATCATTATAAAAAAAATCCCATGGTAATTCCCTCCCTCCCCTCACCCAGACTTCCCCCTTTGAAATTCCATTCTCCATCATATTACCTCACCATCTCAATCAATGTCTTTACATATATACACTTACATATATACAATATCAACCTATTCTGTACCCTCCTCCCTTCCTTTATCTTCCCTTTATATCTCCTTTTTAACTTACTGGCCTCTGCTATGAAGTATTTTCCTTCTCACACAGAAGCTCAATTATCTCTAGCTAGGATCCACTTATGACAGAGAACATGTGACGCTTGGCTTTCTGGCCTGGGTTACCTCACTTAGTATAATCCTATCCAGGTCCATCCATTTTTCTGCAAATTTCATAACTTCATTTTTCTTTACCACTGAGTAGAACTCCATTGCATAAATGTGTCACATATTCATTATCCACTCATCAATTGTGGGACATCTAGGCTGGTTCCATTTCCCAGCTATTATAAATTGAGCAGCAATAAACATGGTTGAGCATGTAATTCTAAGGAAATGAGATGAGTCCTTCGGATATATGCCTAGGAGTGCTATAGCTCGGTCATATGGTAGATCAATCTTTAGCTGTTTTAGGAACCTCCACACTGATTTCCACAATGGCTGGACTAGATTGCATTCCCACCAGCAGTGTTGAAGGGTTCCTCTTTTTCCATATCCCTGCCAACATTTATGATCATTTGTTTTCATGATGGTGGCCAATCTGACAGGAGTGAGATGGAATCTCAATGCAATTTTAATCTGCATTTCCCTGATGACTAGTGACTTAGAACATTTTTTTAGATGCTTATATACCATTGTATTTCTTCCTTTGAGAATGCTCTATTTAGCTCAAAGCCCATTTTTTGATTGGCTTGTTTGATTCCTTATTATTTAACTTTTTGAGTTCTTTGTATATCCTAGATATTAATCTTCTATCAGTAGGGTGAAGATTCTTTCCCATTCTGTAGGTTGCCTCTTTGCATTTTTAACTGTGTGCTTTGCAGTGCAAATTTTTTTGTAATTTCATGAGGTCCCAGTGATTAATCTGTGGTTTTATTGCCTGAGCAATTGGGGTTGTATTCAGAAAGTCTTTGCCAAGACCAATATGTTGAAGGGTTTCCCCTACTTTTTCCTCTAGCAGTTTCAGAGTTTCAGGATCTGATGTTAAGGTCTTTAATCCATTTGGATATAATTCTTGTGCATGGTGAGTGAGAAGAATCTATTTTCATTCTTCTGCAGATATATATCCAGTTTTCCCAACACCATTTTCTAAAGAGGCTATCTTTTCTCCAATGAGTATTTTGGACATTTTTATCAAATATCAGGTGGCTATAGCTACTTGGGCTTACATCTGGGTCCTCTATTCTGTTCCACTTATCTACATGCTTTTGTGCCAGTACCCTGCTGTTTTTGTTACTATGGCTCTGTAGTATAGGTTAAAATCAGGTATGGTGATACCACCAGCCTCATTTTTGTTGCTCAGTATTATTATAGATATTAGAGGTTTTTTTTGTGATTCCAAATGAATTTTTGGATTGTTTTTTTTCTATTTCCATGAAGAATGCCTTTGGAATTTTGATAGGGATTGCATTGAATGTGTAGATTGCTTTGGGTAAGATTGCCATTTTCACAATATTGATTCTTCCAATCCAGGAACAAGGGATGTTTCTCCACTTTCTAGTGTCTTCTGCAATTTCTAGCTTGAGTGTTTTAAAGTTCTCATTGTAGAGATTCTTTACTTCCTTGGTTAGGTTTATTCCAAGGTACTTTATTTTGTTTGGTGCAGTTGTGAATGGGAGTGATTCTCTGATTTCATCCTCTGTGTGTTTGTTGTTAGCATATATGAAGGCTACTGATTTCTGTGTATTTATTTTGTATCCTGCTACATGGCTGTAGGTTTTTTTCAGCTCTAACAGTTTGCTAGTAGAGTCTTTAGGGTCTTTTATGTATAGAATCATGTCATTTACAAATAATGATAACTTGATCTCTTCCTTTCCAATTTGTATCCCTTTTATGTCTGTCTCTTGCCTTATTGCTATAGCTAAGACTTCCAGAACTATATTAAATAAAAGTGGGGATGGTGGACACCCTTGTTTTGTTCCTGATTTTACTGGAAAAGCTTCCAGTTTTTCCCCATTTCGTAATATGTTGGCTGTAGGCTTGTCATAAATAGCCTTTATTATATTGAGATATGTTCCTTCTATTCCCGGTCTCTGTAGGACTTTTATCATGAAGCAATGTTGGACTTTTTCAAATGCTTTCTCTGCATCTAATGAGATGATCATGTGATTTTTGTCCTTCAACCCATTTATGTAATATATAACATTTATAGATTTGCATATATTGAACCATCCCTGTATCTCTGGAATAAAACCTACTTGGTCAGGGTGAATGATCTTTTTGATATACTCTTGTGTTCTGTTTGCCAATATTTTGTTGAGAATTTTTGCATCTATGCTCATGAGGGAGATTGGTCTATAATTTTCTTTTTTTGTTCTATCTTTCTGCCTGGTTTTGGTATCAGGGTGATGCTGGCCTCATAGAAGGAGTTTGGTAGAATTCCTTCTTTTTCTATTTCCTGGAAAAGCTTAAGAAGCAATTGTGTTAGCTCTTTCTTAAAGGTCTGATAAAATTCACAAGTGAATCCATCTGGGCCAGGGCTTTTCTGAGTTGGGAGATTATTGATAACTGTCGGATCTCCATGTTTGTTTTAGGTCTATTTAAGTGATTAATCTCATTTTGATTTAATTTAGGTAGGTCATATAGATCAAAGAAATCATCCATTTCTTTCAGATTTTCATACTTTGTGGAGTATATGCTTTTATAGTATGTCTCTATGATTTTTTGAATTTCTCTGGAATCTGTTGTGATGTTACCTTTTTCATCTCTGGTTTTATTAATTTGTGTCTCTTCTATCTTTCTTTTGGTCACATTTGCTAAGGGTTTATCAATCTTGTTTATCCTTTCAAAGAACCAACTGTGTGTTTCATTAATTCTTTGCATTTTTTTTTTGTTATTGTTGTTGTTGTTGTTTCTATTTCATTAATTTCTGCCCTAATCTTTATTATTTCTTCCCATCAATTGATTTTTGGCTTGCCTTGTTCTTGTTTTCCCAAGGTTTTAAGGTGAAGCATTAGGTGATTTACTTGCGACCTTTCTAATTTCTTAATGTAGGCACTTACGGCTATAAATTTACCTCTTAGAACTGCCTTCATTGTGTCCCAGAGATTTTGATAGGTGTGTTCTCATTATCATTTAACTCTATAATTTTTTTCATTTTCTTCTTGATTTCTTCATTGACCCATTCATTATTTAGTAGTGTATTGTTTAGTTTCCATGATTTTGTGTATTCTCTATAGCCTTTCTTGCTACTGATTTATAGTTTAATTCCATTGTGGTCAGATAGAATGCAAGAAATTATTTCAATTTTCCTGAATTTGTTAAGATTTGCTTTGTGTCCTAATATATGGTCTATTTTAGAGAATGTTCCATGTGCTGCTGAAAAGAATGTATATTCTGTAGCCTTTGGATGAAATGTCCTGTATATATCGGTTAGGTCCATTCCTTCTATGACCTTATGTAGTCCAGATGCCTCTCTGTTTAATTTTTCCCGGGATGACCTGTCAATTGATGAGAGCAGGGTGTTAAAGTCACCCACCACCACTGTGTTTGGTGTTATCTGTGACCTTAGTTCTAATAGAGTTTGTTTGATGACTTTGGAATCCCCCATGTTAGGTGCATATATATTTAGGATTGTAATGCCCTCCTGTTGGAGTGTGCCCTTAATCAATTTAAAGTGACCTTCCTTATCTTTCTTGACTAACGTTGGACTAAAGTCTACCTTGTCAGATATTAGGGTAGCAACCCCTGCTTGTTTTCTGGGCCCAAATGCTTGAAACACCGTTTTCCACCCTTTCACCCTTAGATAATGTCTATCCTTTGTAGAAAGGTGAGTTTCTTGGAGACAACAAATTGTAGGATCCTGCTTTTTAATCCAGTCTGGAAACCTATGTCTTTTCATTGGGGCATTGAAGCTGTTGATATTAAGAGATATTATTGAAAGGTATGTATTTATGTTTGCCTTTATGTGTGTGTGTGTGTGTTTCCAGTTCTACCTGTGCTCTCTTGTGTTAACTAGTATTTGAGTATTGCTTGTTTTTCTAGGTTCCTTATATGAGTGTTTTTCATTTTCTTCAGCATGGAGGATTCTATCAAGTATTTTCTGTAGAGCTGGTTTTGTCTTCAAATACTCCTTTAACCTGCTTTTGCATGGCATATCCTTATTTCTCCGTCTATTTGAATGGATAGCTTTGCAGGATAAAGTAACCTTGGATGACAGTTGTTATCTTTCAGAACTTGGAATATATCACTGCAAGCCCTTCTGGCTTTAAAAGTTTGTGTTGAATAATCTGCTGTAATCCTGATGGGCTTGCCTTTGTAGGTAACTTGAGTTTTCTAACTGCTTTCAATATTTTTTCTTTGGTTTGTGTGTTTAGAAGTTTGATTATAATATGGCGAGGAGAGGTTCTTTCTGGGTTTTGTCTGGCTGGGGTTCTAAAGGCTTCCTATATCTGCATTGGCACCTCTTTCCCAACTTGGGGGAAATTTTCTTCTATGATTTTGTTGAAGACACCTACTATGCCTTTGGTGTCGAATTCTTCTCCTTCTACTATGCCCTGAATTCTTATATTTGATCTTTTCTTAGTGTCTCGAATATCTTGAAATTCCCATTCATACTTTTCTGTAAGTTTGTCTTTCTCTTTGTTGGACTGTATTAGATCTGCCACCTGGTCTTTTAGCTTAGATATTCTGTCCTCTCCTTCATCCATTCTGCTGGTGATATTTTCTACAGGGTTTTTTTTTTTTTTTTTCTTTTTCATTAACTGTGTTCTTCATTGCTACTGATTCTGACTGGTTTTTCTTTATTATTTCTATTTTCTTATTTATGTCTTGTATTGACTTCTTTATTTCATTAAATTTGTGTCCTGTGTCTTCTTTTATTTCCTCTTTGATTTCTTCTTTGATTACTTTGATTTGTTCTTTGACCTCTTTGAACATATTTACAATCATTCTTTTGAAATCTTTCTCAGGCATTTCCTCTAACTCGTTCTCACTGGAGGTCATTTCTGATGCATTGATTCTTTTAGGTGGATTTATATCGTCTTGCTTTTTAGTGTTTCTTGTGTTATAATGTATATATTTTTGCATCTTGGATTAAGTTAATGCTTGGATTTTCTAGCTAGTTGTGTAGCTTAGCTGTATCAATTGATTTGATATTATATATCTTCAGTGTAGGAGCTTAAGGTGTTAGGTGTGGCTCTTAATACTCTCAGAGTATCTACAAAGGTGTTCCCAGGGGTTGAGTTTCCCTGCTATGGGAGTATTCAAGTTGGCTGAGTGGAATAAAATACAAGTAGATTCTAAAATTTAACTAAACAGTATATATATTCAATCAAAAAACAGCCCCAAGTATGTATGAAAGAGTAGTTATTATAACAACCAGATCCTATATCAACAAAGAGGGTAAGATTTCTGGTCTGTTGAGGGATCCAAGTCATCTTGTGACCATATGAGACCTTTCCCTGGTGCAATCCCACTTACATTGGATCATTTTGGTCTCAGTCAAGTTGATGCGTGGGTCGTCGGGCTGCTGTTCTGATTTCTGGAGCTGAGCACTGGCTTTTCTTGCAGGGCAAACCGAGCCTGGCAAGTGTGGCCCTGCAGATCAGCACCCCCACTGCTGAAACTGCTGCTGTAAAACTGCCGCTGCTGCTGAAGCTGCTGCTGCCGGGTCCACCACTGTTGCTGCCTTTGCTGCTGCTGTTGCTGTTGCTGCTGCTGCTGCTGCTGCTGCTGTAGCTGCCACTGCTGGAGCCACCGCTGCTGCTGAAGCTGCTGCTGCTAGGACTTTCACTGATGCTGCTACTGGATCTGCTACTATTGGGGCCACTGTTACAAGTTCCAGAGCCGCTGATGTTGCTGTTGGACTCTGCTCCTACTTGGGTCCTGCTGTCAGGTCAAGTTGGTGCGGCCGGTCCTGGGACCACTGCTCTATTCACTGGAGCTGGGCTCAGGCAGTGGGGGAGGGGAGGGAGCCGCAGCTGCTCTAGTTCTCTCACTGTTCCACATGTTTTTCTACCTTGTGATCTGCTCCTCTGTTGCTCACTGCCACTCTCCCTTCACGTTTCCTGAGTTTCAGTGAGATCTGGTGTGAGTGGAAGCTCCCCGCACCTGGCTTTTTCTGTGGCTGGAGCCGAGCCTGGCAGCTTTCTGTTGGCCCGCCACTGCTACCATGGTTGGCGGAGCTGCTGGGCCACTTTTGCCAGCCTGTGCAGGCTCTTGATGCTCTGGATCTCTTCTACTTCTCCACTGGTGCTTCAATTTCCTATACACCTCACTTTTAAGTAAAAGTGTGTATTTTGCTGAGTATTTTGGTCTTTTTTCCCCCTAGGCTATTTTGGCATGGTACCTATGCCGCCATCTTAACTGGAAGTCCCAGCAACCTTTTTTTTTTTTTTTTAATCCATTAGACAATATCTAAATTTTGAAAGTCAAAATGTTATTGCCTAATACCATTTTAAATAGGGTTTCAAAGATTATTTTGTAAAATAGGCTGATCGAAACATCCATTTAAACTGCTTTAATTTTTGAATTTTATCCTTGTCACTTTTTTATCTTTTTTTAAAAAAATATTTTTGTTCATTTTTTTGTTTATTTATTTGAGAGCAACAGACACAGAAAGAAAGACAGATAGAGAGAGAGAGAGAGAATGGGTGCACCAGGGCTTCCAGCCACTGCAAACAAATTCCAGACTCATGCGCCCCCTCGTGCATCTGGCTAACATGGGACCTGGGGAACCGAGCCTCGAACCAGGGTCCATAGGCTTCACAGGCAAGTGCTTAACCACTAAGCCATCTCTCCAGCCTACTTGTTTATTGTTTTGAAATGTCAATTAATTTTAAAACACCATAAGAATATTGTAAGTGATCAACATACACTTATCATTTACTAAGAATCATTATTTACACTAGTTATTTAACAAGAAAATCACTAGTTTATATGTTGAATGTATATGTATTGTTTCTAGTGTTTCTATATGTGTATGTGTGAAATACATTTCTATGTTTATGTACAGTGTATTTTTGTGTGTAGTATGTATGTGTTCTCAGTTTTTATATGTGCTTCACTTGTGTAATATGTGTATAGTGTTTAACTATGTAGTATGTGTTCAGTGTGTAATATGTATATAAATGTTTGGGGTGTGCATATACTGTTCCTTATGTCTATATATGAGACTATAACATATGTATGTACCATCTGCCATTTGTGTTTGTGTGTTTTATGTGTGTGTGCATGTATATGTGTAGTATGAATGTGTGTACTTTATGTAGTGCATGCTTGTGTGTGTGTGTGTGTGTGTGTGTGTGTGTATGTGTGCCAAAGATGATTGACAATCAAATAAGAAGTTGTTCCAGAGTCTGAAATGTCACAATAATGGTTAGCACCATAGGATCATTAAATTAGTGGCTAAAGCAAGTAGAAGGACATTTTAAAAATGACTCTTTGACAAATGGAATGATATACTTAAAAATTGTATAAAGGAAATTAATTATATTTGTACAAGTTTATGTACACAACAATATAAAAGTAATACTATTTAAATACACAGGAGACAAAGAGTTTAGACAAAAAATATCAAAGAATGATATTTGAATGTTTAAAGTTATCAAAAATAATGTTGGTAGGCTAATAGTAAAATTTTATCATTGAAATTAATTTGAAAAATATCAGGCTAAATAGTATTTGTCAGATTATTGGAAAATAATAATAATTGTATTTTTGGGGGTTTTACAAATTTATTTGAGTGAGGATAGTTCTGTATATAACAATTTAAGAGATGTCTATTACATACATATGGCAAATTTATTTTGTCTTAAAGCAGAGTCTCACTATTTATCCCAGGAAGGCATTGAACTCACTGTATAGTGCCAGGTTTGCATCAAACTCATTGCAATTCTTTTATTTCCATCTCATGAGTGCTGGGATTACAAGGACGATGTCTTCCAATAGAATTTACTGACAATTCCTATATTTCAGGTGAAATTCTTTGGACACTTGCTGATAGGAACATAGATGTCTGAAGAGTTGGTTTCATGAATGTAACAGTAAGTCTCTGTAGGACAATGCATGAGGATACTCCTTCCAACCCTGTGGATCTTACATTCTTCTGCTTCCTCTTTTATAATGTTCACTGAGCCTTAGAGTGATGTTATCATTTTCCTTTGTTGTTAAGATCTTTGCACCCTCTGGTTTTCTCAGACTAGTAATGAGAGCAGCACTCATATTTAATCTTCCATTTTCTCTGAAATGTTTCCTGAACTCTGCCAGATATGTTAGAGATGACTCACTTTGTGCTAGGCAGTCAGTTTTCCTTTCATGCCATACTGATGGGTATTCTGTGATCCTGGTATTCGCTGCCATCTGTAAAAAGCAGATTCTTTAGCCAATGGTGTTACCAACATTGATTAAAGATGATAAAGATATACATTTAGAAGTATTTTTGACAGGCATACCTTCTTATTAAGCCAAAGAACAGTGGAAGCTGCCCTTTGAAGTCTCTGTCCTTCCAAATTATGCACTGATGACTTGGTTCTGAGTATCAGATATAAATTACCTCCAACTGATAGGGTCTCATAGTCAATCAGAAAACAGTTGATTACTCCCATAGCCTGTGTGTCATTATCACACCAGTATGTTCATCTTGTGTGGCTGTTTAATTTTGTAGCTTGTAGGATGCCCTGCTTATTAATGCTTTGCAACCTTTATTTCCCCACAGTTTGCATAGTGTTTTCCAGCACTATAAGAGAAAGTTGTCAGTGAGCTGGCTTCTATGTAATTTCCAGAATGATTTCTCAATATCTTAGGGCTGCAGCCTTTGGTGTCTTCAGCAGTAGGGTCTTACCATTTAGTTCTAGTGGGTAACCAAGTGCTTTTGCAAAGTCCTGCCTTGTTTGGGGGAATCTCAGGAACTCCCTAACTAATATCTCATTGTTAACCAAATACTAAGTAAATATGAACTTTAATGCCTAAATGCTTTCTTATTATGATTAGAGCAATGACACCATTTACATTATTGGAAAACTAAATAAACACTGACTTCATGAATCAAAAAATTTAGCAAGTATTTACATGAGATTAAAGTAAAACTTTGCTCATACAAAGTTTGAAAATGAGTGTCCATGATGTATTATTCATAACAACTCTCAATGAGAAGAATTCAATTTTCTATCAACTGGTGAATAGATTGTCAAGTTGTCATATATCCAAAAAATTAATAGTTATGAAATATAATAATTCAATGAACATGGACAAGTATCCAAAAAGTTTGAATGAAATGTGTCAAATTCCAAGAAATCTGTATACTTTATGTTTTCTTTACTATGACATTCTGTTCAAACAAAATTTCAGTAATAGGAGCTATGTCAATGTTTGTTTTCAAGGTAGGATGATACATGAAAGGAAAGACAATTATATGAAATGATTAATCTGTCTTCTCTATTCTTTGATCTGAAGGTTCTGACCATTTTGACAGAATAGAAAGTAAATTAAATATAATACTTTTTACTTTTTTTTTTTTTTTTTTTTTTTTTTTGAGGTAGGATCTCACTGTAGCTCAGGCTGACCTGGGCAGGCAAGCACCTTAACTGCTAATCTATCTCTCCAGCCCATGAAGAAAATATTTTAATAGTATAGTGTGTAAGTGCAGTTGAGCCCAATAAGAGCACATTGTATATACTCATTGCACATGGAAGTATGCCTCAGGGATGGAGCATAAGGGTGAGTACAGGGAATCAGGAATTTTCATGTTAATACTAAGCATTTTCTCTGAAGGTTCTAAGAATTATGATATCACTTATTACCTGGTAAAAGGAGATTAAAGCCTGAGCTTGGTTCACATATGACTTGGATCATTGGATGAACTTCTCTTACTGATTTGTAGCTTTAAAATGAGTAACAGTTGGAAATCTTCCAATTGACAAAGCTTGACTTGATACTTATGACTATTTACTTTGTGTGAAAAAGGGGTGGGTGTATATTATGAATAAACACAGACTCATAGCCAGATGAGAATTATCTGGCTACTTTGTCAACAGCCTGAAGGTTTGTACTGTAAGATTAGAAGTAAGACTTTTGACAAAAGAGGAAATGTCATGTATATGCTTTTACTGTGGACTACTATGCCTAAAACAACTGCTTTTTGGTCTATTAGACATGTTGTGCCAAACCTTGTCTTTCCGTAATTTGTATATTGAAGTCTTACCTCAATGTGTGCTTTGTTGTTATTCATTAGTATACATACTAATCCAATTTTCCTAGTGGCCTTATAAGAGAAGGGAATTATCTTGGACTCATACACAGAGGAAAAAGAATGTGAAGATATAGAGAACAGAGCAATTAGCAAACCATGGCAAGTGTTCTTATCAGAACCCAGCCCTCCCAGGGCTTCTAGCCAATTGAATTATGGAACAGGTATTTAGGTTTATTTGGTCACTCAGGATCTGGTAAATTATCAAAATGGCCCCAGAAAACTGTGTGTGTTGCTTTTCTTTGATTACCCACAGTAATGAAGTCTGTACAAATACTTGAAGGTTGTCCATTCATCGTAGCACATATAACACAGTATACACTGTACTAAACTCTTTACTTAGTTCAGTGTTTCTAGCAGGAAAAAGAACTAATTTCAGCAAAAGAGTATTCATGGCTTTACCATCACTGCAACAAACACAAATGCAGAATATGTTATACTATTTTGCCACTGAAGGCTTTATGAGATTCCATTCTTTGTAGCAGGGGGCTCCTAGTAGGGTAAAAACAGTCACATCCAACTCTGAGGCTCTCCAGAGTAGTTAATGATCCATTCCTTCTAGAAGAAGCTGAGGTATTTGCATCATGACTGAATAAGTTGACTCTGGGCCTCAGGAGTTAGGATGTCGTTTCATATTGTATATTGTATAAAGAGACATTTGTTTTGCTTTTATCCTATGCTCTTATGTAGTGCTTGACATTCCCTTAGAAAATTTTGGTGGAGACATCCAACAACCTTAGACTCAAACTGTCATGAAATCAGAATTCATAAGCCCAGTAATCAGATAATATAAATTTGGGTGAATTTTGGGCTGGAGATCTGGCTTAGCAGTTAAGTGCTTGCCTGTGAAGCCACAGGACCCCGGTTCGAGGCTCAATTCCCCAGGTCCCATGTTAGCCAGATGCACAAGGGGGCACATGCATCTCGAGTTTGTTTGCAGCGGCTGGAGGCTCTGGCGCACCCATTCTCTCTCTATCTGCTTCTTTCGCTCTCTGTGTGTCACTCTCAAATAAATGAATAAAAATAACCAAAAACATTGGGTGAATTTGTTTGGAATTTCTTCCAGGGAATTTATTAAGCCATAATACTATGGTCATGCACCAACTAATACTGATATAATTGCCAAAAATTGTCTTAAACTAATATTTGATTTAAGTCATATAAAATAAAGCTTTTGCATGCATTGTTATAATATTATATGTTACTATATCTTTACTTTGTTATAACTTATGTCATTATAACTAGCAATTGGTTAACATCATGTAATGGCCTCAGCTAACATTTAGAAATTTCTGTTCATTTATGTGAAATAATTTAAAGTTTGGAGAAGTCTTTTATGTTATGTTATTTTAATTTCTATTTCTTGATCAGTATTGGAGTAAACTGTGGAAGGTTTTTTTTTTTTTCTTTTTTTTTTTGATTATGGATTTGGGATTCTAAGCTGTACACAGACTTCTCTGTTTAGGAGCAAGTTTGCCTATCCTAATGCTTATTATTGTAAAACTGAACATAAAGAATTCAGTTAGAGGACA
The DNA here is from genome assembly GCF_020740685.1 of Jaculus jaculus. NCBI lineage: Eukaryota > Metazoa > Chordata > Mammalia > Rodentia > Dipodidae > Jaculus > Jaculus jaculus. Next base: position 288,906,646 of record NC_059102.1, on the reverse strand, counting down.
GAAGCAGAAGTCTATCTGTATATCAGTTCTACAAATATCAGGGTCAATGCTTAGTTGTGTGTATTTAGTGTGGACATTAAAAGTATGTTTTCAAAAGATTTATTTATTTATTTATTGGTATTTTTACATAGGGTCTTGCTCTAGCCCAGACCGACCTGGAAATCACTATGTAGCCTCAGAGTGGCCTCAAACTCACTGTGGTCTTCCTACCTCTGCCTCCCAAGTTCTGGGATTAAAGGCATGTGCCACCATGCCCAGAAAAAGATTTGTATTTTAATAATGTATATTAATTGTATGCACCACACATAATACATACAGTGTATGTGTTCAACACAGAGACACTGTGTGCACCAATCTCTATGACACTGTTGTCTCACTATCATTGAGACTTAAGTGAGCATTTTCACATGTGCGTAATGCATTTCCTTAATATTTACTCTTAAGTCATTCAATTCAGAAGCACATTGTTACCTTCTGGCAAAAATCATAAAACTTTCCATTAAGTTTTTTAATTGATTTTTATATATGTCTTGCAAATAAAAGTCTGTCATATTCTCCATTAATGCTCAATCTTTTTCTTTCTTTAATTTATCAGTTTTCATCTGAAGTAACTAGAAGCTAAAAAGTAGCCAAAATGTACTTATTGGAAATACAAACAGCCAGGATAATGTCACACAAGTCTGTTCATTTTATACACTATTTAATTTTATTTAATTGAATGCAATAATTAGCATGTATCAGAGCATGTATCTGTTGCATGATTTATGGTCAATCTATAAATTGTTACAGCCATCTTAATGGATTGGGCCAAAGATGTTAGAAAGAAATCCATCATATCAGATGTCACTGGCAGAGAAAAAAATTCTGAAGTGAATATTGGCAAGTTTGTGTTGGAATTTCCTATAGAAATATACTGTGACTTTGAAATTTGATCTGAAGTAAACTTGTTCTCAATTTTATTGCTCAATAAACTAAATTCCAATGAAGACATAAAGGGCTAGGGAGATGGCTCAGTGGTGAAAGGTGCTTAGTTTTTTCTGAATAAAGTTTGATTCTTCAACACTCATGTAAACCAGATATAGTTATATGTTCATCTGTTACTTCAATACACCATCTGTAATAAGAAATAAAATGAGTGGGAACTTGAATGCAAAACTAGAGAAATAGCATTTCAAAAAAAGATGGACAAAGAGGATCAACCTATACCCACACCCATACTCATGTAAATATGCATATATATACACAAAAACAATAATAAAAAACAAAGAAAGCACATTATTAAGAATAACATGCTATACTTTTAAATTTTTTTTATTATTATGATCTTTGCAGTATGAAGATATTACATATTAGTCATATTCCCACTGGGTTATATACTTTTATTCTTTTTCTCCCACCCTTATTCCACTGAGGGCCCTCCTCAGTGGGATTGTTGGTATTTACTTTTTGACTATGCAATGTTGTAATTTTGCCAACCTAAATGAAAGATATCATTTGAAGGTATAGTAATCATAATTTATTTAAACATGTAATTTGTATACTGAATTAAGTGAGTAAATATCCCAGCAAATTAGGTGTTGCAGTTACCTTCTCTTTGCTGGGGAAAACCTCTAACCATATGTAGCTTATTGGAGGAAAGACTGTATTTCAGGTTTACAGATACCAGGATCAGCTTTATCATGGAGGAAGAAGCTGGCTCACTCCATCATACATCCACAGCAGAGAGACAACTTGCAGTGCCAGGAATCAGGGACAGTCAGAGCATAGGCTCTTTACACACCCAGTATGGCTGGAGTTGAGATTTGCCCCCACTGGCACACCTCCTCCAGCAGGGCTCTACCTGATGAAGACTAAGTAGAAGGCTTAATGTTAGTCAACGTTACCTCAGGCTATGGGGTTGGACATACATTTATATTCAAACAACCACATTAGGTGTTTTTAACTTCTCTAGTTTTAAGAGGCTGCATTATTCTGACATTAACCCCATTTATAATTTCCTTACAGATAATCCAGGTTCATTCATGGTATAATCATTTCATTCATCTTGCATTGGTGAAAGAACCAGAATATATGTTTCTTATTATAAGCTTACAAATACTAGGAATTAATTCATCTAATAAAAATATTTAACAAAAGTTAAAACTGTGATACGTTTTTCACAATTAGGTGAGATTTTTTAGTCATTTTTTAAGGAAGAAAAAAACATGATAATGAGTAAAATGGCATGAGAAACTTGTGGGAATTAATGCATGTCATTGAAACACTAATCATATGACCTAGAAAAATATGAGAAAGTTATAACTTACAAACAACTGTGCACGTGACATGGAAAGATTTGTACAGCTGTATTACTGAGTTCTGGGTTAATAAAAGACAGCAGAACAGACTGAGAAGTATGAAGACATTGTAGATAGCTTTTGAGGAGATGGTAATGACCTGGACAAGGATAATGCCTATAGATTTTAATATTACATAACATCTTGACAAGGCCAATGTTAAAGTTTAAAATTTAAGCACATAGCAAAATTGAGTTTGCATGGACTTCTAACAGGGAATGTGGAGAATTACATGTGCTGTTGCATGTTTCCCTTGTGGAAATGATAATTGGAGGGGATTTGAAATCATGGTCGATCACTTAAAGCTACTTATTTTCAAAAACAGGTTGTGAGTTTATAGTTAAAGCCAGGATCCAAAGAGCAGAGATAAAAAGATGGCAAAGCAGCAAGTGGTAGGGATATTGAGGGAGACGTTTTAGAGAGAAGGAAATGCATGTTCCAAAGCACAAAGTTGATAGTGAAATTTTTGAAATGTTTATGAAGTAAGAAATGTGAAAGACAGATTTAAAAATAAAGAAATATGTCATACACTTAAAATTTGCAATATTATGTTGAAACAACTGAAATGGTGAGATCTCACATTCAGTAAAAGCATAAAAGAGAATCAGTTGCATAAAAGTTACTTTAAGATTCAGACTATCTTAGGTAATTGAGAAGATTTCAAGAGTTTTGACTATTTTAAAAGAATGCATTTTTGTTGAAATTAATGTTTAGGTACGTGAAATAATCCTTAAAATTAAGACAAATGTTAGAAAACTTTTCTCATGGAAAAATATTTTTTCACCAGGCAATATTCTCTCATTCTCTTTACATCAAGAACGATGACCTAAATTTGTTTGTTTTTTAAAATGTGTATGACTTCCATGTTTAAGTAGGGACTTAAAGTTGGATCCAATGTTTTCAGTAATGTGCCAGGCATGTAGATATGCACCTGTAACACAGTCAGGTACCCCCTGAGGCTCATTGGCTAGCTAGTCTAGCTGAATTGGAGAGGTCTAGGTTCAGCAAGAAACCCGTCTCAAAATCTAAGGTAGAAAAAATAGAGATATCTGACGCTGACCATCTGGCCTCCACATGCATGTGCAGAAATGTGCAATTGGCCTAGTGAGGCCTATGTCACTAAGAAATGTGTCTTGTGTTAAAGTCAAATAAAGCTTCAATTTCTGAGGCTGTCCAAAATATTATACATCTAACTGGCAGGAAAAATTTATTTGTTCTGAGATAATTACCTACATACATGGAAGTTATAAGGATGAGGGGACTAGAGAGGATTGCCAAAAAGGTTCTGAGGCAAAGTAAGGTGTGCAGAGAAGGGCATGTATAAGAGACCATAAGCTGAATAGGTTCCTACCAGATTTCTGAAATGCAACCCTAGTATAAAAAAATAACCCAAATAACTCCATAAAAGACAAGTCATCTACTTTCTGGAAAAACCATAAATGAACATGGTTGCACAGTTCTTTTGCCTTATAAACTCAGCCACCTGCCCATACTCAAATATTGACAAATCAAAATTTGAATGGCAGAAATTGTATGTTTACAATCATATGGTGAAATACTAAAGAAAATAGAGGATAGTTCTCAAGTAAAAGGTAATATCAACCGTCATCTCGTGGTTCTGGTGCTTCAGCAGCTGTCTGTTCCTTTCACGCTGCCAGTTTAACATACTTGACTTTTTGTAAACTGGTCTAAACTGGTTTGTTGGGCTAATTCTTAGACTGACCATCAATTCTCCCACCACAGTTTGATGGCTTACATGGTGACTTTAAAATTTCTAATCTTTTTCTTGAATTTACCCCAATTCTCTCCCTCAATCCTCTTGGCAGCATCCACAAGCAGCAGGGGATGCTGTGCAGATCTGCCGTTTTACTGCAGACTCTTCCCTGCACTCCATGTTTTTCCTTCCCCTTCTCCATGGTGGGCTCTCTAGAGGCCAGCTTTGATCTTCTGAGAAATTTTCCATAGCATCATGTTGATGAGTCTTTCCTTTTCTGCACTTCTTGCCCTTTCACTGTTGTCTTTGGTATCAGGATGCCTTTTGAAAAAAGTGGGATGCCCTATAGTGAAAGCTGCAATGTAAACCTCTTTCAGAGGTCTTTGGACCATGTTCTGCTAGAGACATGCTCATCATCATGAAATTAAGATTACTTATTCCCTTATTCCCAGTGTGAACAAGGGACAAGTCTTTTCTTTCTATGCCTTCAGAATCATCATGGGAATATATATATGTGTGAGTGTGTGTGTCCATGTGTTTGTGTGATATATATATATATATATATATATATATATATATATATATATATATATATATATATATATATTATTGCCTAAAAAGCTTGATCCTTAGACACTTAACGTAAAATAAAAAATGTCTTAGGTTCTTTAAAAGGCCATCCAGTCTATCTTCATGACATATAAGTGCCTTAATTCTAGCTTTCTGTGTGATCATTTTCCTAGTTACTTCTTTAACCTTAGTCTGCATAATAATGTTCACCTTTTAAACTTTGTGCCTTGTCTGTGACTCTTTTCAATATATAGATTAATCTCTATGTCTTTGAGATGGAAATTTTCTACCTTGTTTCCATTGAGTATAATCTGATGAAATGCAATTATATTATATGTTCTTTGAATTGCTTGTTAGAAGGTTCATGATCATTAACATCATGTAATTGTTTGTATGCCAATTTGTGTGCTGGTCCAGTTGTTAACCTGTGTCCATGATTAGATATTTTCTTCTGCAATTATATATTAAACAGAAAAATACAAACTTTATTACTCAATCTACTTGTTTTTTTCTGCTACCGCTTCAAAGAAAACCAGTTATTATTCAAGATTACTACCCAAGCACATCCTGGCTAATACACATATATCTAAGACAAATTATCAAAATGGTTTGTGACTAAAGTAAATTTCCAGAGAGTTGTTTTAAAATCTAGTAGCAATAAGATTTACTGAAAGCTTCCAATAGAACCAAGAAGTTCAGAGTTTGATCAAATAAACATGTACTCTTAAGATATTTCTATTAATTCTGTTATAAATTAGATTCATATTCCTTTTAAATTGTCAAATTTGTTACTCCATGTTAGTTTGCCTTACTGTCAAATCTAAACATAAAGTTTATATTAACTTTTACTATTAGTGTATATGTTTCTGTATGTGATATATATATATATATGATATATATATATATATATATATATATATATATATATATATATATGTTAAAGTTAGTTAGAAATGTCTACAAAACTGCTTGATGGTTAAAATAATGTAATCCTGTGTATGTTTCAAATACAGGTTCATAGGTTTTTGATTAAAATTTTGAAATATTTTATTTTGTAAAATATAATTTTTCTAAACTAGAATGTTAGCAAATAACACAACCATTATATGTATTATTTACATATATTATATATATAATTTTAAAATTTAAAACTATAAAAATACATTGGGTTTGAAAACTATTTTCTGTAAAAAAAAAAAAATGCAGTTTTGTCCTAAATTTAAAGGATTTGTCCAAAATGGAAATATACACATGGACAGATGGAGACAAAATTAGAAAATTAAAGTGTATGGTTAAGAAAGTTGGTAAAGGATATAATTTAAAGATTATATATGTTGATTAAAGCTTGTTAAGATTCCTAAGCCACACTTTAGTACATAGAAATAAAACTCAAACCTCCACAGCACACCTTCATCTTCCTGCCATCTTCCCTAAGAGGCTTCAAGTTTATTTTTTTCAGACTCATGGCTCTGTTTTCTCCTAACTGCCAGTTTTTCTAATCTTCATTTAGATGTATATGTCCATGGCTAACTCCTCTGTGGAATAAGACTTACCAATAGCATGAACAAGAAAGAGATTCAGATAGCTATGAAATCAATCAGCTGGACAAGATGGACAATACAGGCACATGATCAATGTGTATAATCAATGGCTCTCTGATTAGATATAAAGCCTGCCCAGTATAACAGAACCAAGACAAAATTGCATGGATAAGAAGGTGACAGACTCCTGAGAGAAGTTCCTACTGGCCTTTAGCCAATAACAGAGCCACACATTAATGACAGCAGACATTACCTCCTACCCCAAACTGAAGGTTAACTCCACAATGCATGACCCATATACCCCAACAAGGAAGGTCCATGTGGAGGGGAGGACAGGGAGGGAGCTAACAATGGTACCAACTTGACTGTATTCACTGAGTACAAAAATAAGAATTAAATAAAATTTGAAAAGTGTGGCTATAGCCCTGCAAAAGTCTCCGATGAGTAGACTTATCCTTTTTTTTTTTTAATTTAATTTATAAGTTTTCTTTTCAGTAAATACAGGCAGTTTGGTACCATTATTTAGGCTCATCTGTGATCTACCCCTTCCCATTAGACCCTCCTTCTTAATGAAAATGGGTCGTGCATTGTGGAGTTAGCCCCCAGTTATTGGTATGATAAATGTCTCTGCAAATCATGACCCAACATGTGACTCTGACATTCTTTCCGCCCCCTCTTGCGCAAAATTTCCCTGAGCCAGGCCCAACTGAAACTAAGGACAACTGGTAAAATAAGCAAGGGTGATGTTTTCCTGTGAACTGGACACCAGCACAAAGGGGAAGGAGATCAACGCAGAGAAAAATCAACTCCTACCAAATCAGAGAGCCAAAGCCTCAGAGGTCCCCAACACCTCAGCACTGAAGCAGACCAAAAATGAACCCAACATGGCTCAGGGAAATCTTGTGGAAGAGGGGGCGGAAAGAATGTCAGAGTTACATGTTAGGTCATGATTTTCAGAGACATTTATCATACTAATAACTGGGGGCTATCTCCACAATGCACGACCCATTTTTCATTAACAAGGAGGGTCTAATGGGAGGGGGTAGATCACAGATGAGCCTAAATAATGGTACCAAACTGCCTGTATTCACTGAAATGAAAACTAATAAATTAAATTAAAAAAAAAAATCCCTGAGCCATGTTGGGTTCATTTTTGGTCTGCTTCAATGCTGAGGTGTTGGGGGCCTCTGAGGCTCTGGCTCTCGTTATCCTTTTAATCCATGCTGCACTCTCTTGCTTGGAGAATCTATTTTATTGGAAAGAAAACAATGAAAGCTAAAGGGAACCAAGATTCAATACAACAAGAAGGGGTAGCCAACTGCCTAGAACAATAAAACCCACCTCCATCACATCTATAAAGGCCCACAAGACATTTCAGAGGAAATGATGATCTAAATGTGACTGTGGCTCTTATTCCTAGACTCACAGGCAGCTTCAGAAAAATGGTGATAGACACTGAGGACACTCAAAATTCCTCAAAGCAGAAATACAAAGAGTAAAGAAAGTTTACCATGAAAGTAGTCTTATAACACACCCACCTAGGCTCAGGGAATATTGTGGAACAGGGTCAGAAAGATTTTAAGAGCTATAAAGTGGGAAGGAGTATCCTGTTGCATTGTTTCTCAACCCCTCACTGACACTAAGTGATGCATTCATGACCCCACAGGGAACATTAACCATCTCAAGGTTTTCAGTGGATTGGGAGTGGAGTTGGCAGCGGGAGAGGGGTTTTAAGGGAGAGAATAGAGTATAATAATATAATTTGATGGGAATATTACCCGCATTTGATAGGTTCACAGAAGAAAATTAATAATCAATCAAACAAAATTAGTAGAGGTATTTGTTAGAGGGAGAAAGGAGAGAGAGAAAGGAGTAGCGGGTGTAGGGAAAAGACAGAGAGAGGTGAGTTGCCTATGATTTAAATACATTTTGTACATATATAAAAATTGTCAAAATAAATGGAAAAGGGAAAAACTGGAAAGAAGGGACTCAGTGGATTGGCCAACAAGGGGATAAAAGGACTATGAGCATGTTTTATATATATATTTATATATATGATCTGTCAATAAAATGTTTAAAATAATTAATGATCATTTTGCATAAAGAACTTATAACCATAATAAAAATGAATTGAGATTTCTACTCCATCTTCTTTTGTCATATTTGCTTCAGTAATCCTTTCCACATTTCATAAAGAAAAATTCTATTTAGCATTTGTACTTATAATTACATAACCCCAAATTCTAACCCATGTGCTAAGATGTAGCCTTAAAATCTGGATTTCATGCATACATCTGAGACTTGAAAGTAATACCTCAGAAAAGATTTGTACTTTATTAGATATAATGTTTTTGACTCTAGTAGCAGCATATACTGCCAATGAAAACAAAATGTTAATACTACTTATATAAACACAATGTTTGGGTTCCAATAAGCCAGGGAGTAGCCCTACATTTGTTTCATTTTACAGAAATACACCAGGTTTCAAGCTAGAAACTGGGAATTTAAAACTCCATGCATGGATGCATCTTATTGTGACTAGTATTATTTTTTCTTGAGTTTCATCCTCAAATTCACTGTCACATCTGGCGTAGTCTGATGTTTTGTTTGGCTTTCCTATCAGGAGACCACAGCTTTCTACAGTGAATGGAAAGGAAATAAGTGACATTAGATACAATAATAAATTATTAAATCATAGATTCTGTGAAACTTTCCTGTTGAGAAAACCCCCATATAATAAATATCATGGACTGCATTCCATCTGCTCAAAAAGGGAATCAGAGAAGGAGGCAGGGTAAAACCTCAACATTTCTTGACCTCCAGGAGGGCTATACCACAGGAATTAGGCTAATAGTGGCACAAGAATTCATTCCTTTGTTTATGTGGGTGCATTTTTTTTTTCCAAAAGAACAATCAAGTGTATTACAATGAAGATTTTATTTAGAAAACTTTTAATCTCAATAGTACTTGCATACTGAAGATTGATAAAATAATAGAAAACATAGGAATAAGGTGAAACATAGAATACACATTATCATATTAAATATATGACAAGAATATAAAGCGTCTGGAAACTCTTTAGCCAAATTCCATGTAAAATGCCACATTCGTTGTTTTACATGGCACTGAAAATCAGTTACAAACTAGTTTCATCATCTCAGTCTTATAAAATAATCAAGTAACTTAGAGATCAAAGTTAATATGTCTAGAAGTTAATATTTAAAACCAAAGCTCAAAAATTCTTTTTCATCCTACATTGATGCTTATATTTGATGATATTTTACCATTATTTTACCTTAAAGTATTTTCACTGATAGCTATTGCATCATAGTAATTTATTTGTTATGTAATAATATATAGAGTTTAAACAAAACAGCTAGTCAACTAACTCACCATAAGCTTATTTGAAATGTTATAGGAAAATATGATTAATCTGCATGTGCAAATGAGAGGTTGATTTCCCCAGGAAAGACAAGGGGTAATTGCACTGCTACAATTGTTATGTTCTGAGTGAATATTGAGATTTATACATAATGCTAGATTGTTACTACCCTGACGTCATCATGTCACAGTCAATGTAGCCTGTGTACAAGAAAAATGACATACTTGTGGAGCAAGTGTCTAGTATAGGCTCAATGTATCAAGTTTGAAGCTTCAAAAATGCTGATGCTTTTTGTAAGATTATAACATGATATATAAAATTATTTTTTTTAATGTATAGCTATTTCCAATTGTAAAAAGTCACAAGAGATTGTACACTAGGCATATCCTGAAATTATAGGGATCAAAAATAAGTATGACTTCTCTCCTTTTAGAAATATTGCTTTTAGAAAAAAATCTCACCACATATAGAAATTAACTTGAATCAAGATCTAAAACATTAATCCTGAAAGTATGTAATTACTACAGAAAAACATATAGAAAACACTTTGGAACTAGTATCACCAGTAGCTATTGTTAGTGCTCAAACACCCAGGCATTAAAATTAAAAACTAGCCAAATAGAATTATATTATACTAAGCAGCTTCTGTATATCAATGGAAACAATGAATAGAAGAGGGAGTTTATAAGATGGGCCAAAATATTTGTAAATGATAGAACCAACTAATTATCAGCTAGAATATATAAAGAACTCAAAAGAGGAGGTCACCTAAGCAGAGGGAAAATCAACTAAGGTTAAAAATTAAACATACACTTTTGAAAAGTTATTTCCCAAAAAATACATAAAATATGCTTAGAAATGGAAGCCACAAGTATAATGAGATATATCTTATTGCCACCATCAAACAGACAAGAAATAAGTATAGATCATCAGGAGGGGAAATGGGAATATTATCCACTAATGTTGGAAATGTAAATTCAAACTAAAACTAGAACTACCACATGATCCAGCAATTTCATTACTGGATATACATGCACAAGAGGTTTAATCTCTGTACCAACAAAATAGTTGCATCTCCCTGTTAACTGAAACATTATTTACAATAGCTAAAATATAAAACCAAGGCAGGGGCTCTTCAGTGGGTGGGTTTATTTTGTTTTGTTTTGTTTTTTGTTGTAGCATCTCACTCTAGCCCAGGCTGACCTGACACTCACTATGTAGTCTCAGGGAGGCCTCCAGTTTACAGCCATCCTGGTACCTTTGCCTCTTGAGTGCTGGGATTAAAGTCCTGCTGCACCATGCCCGGCCAGTGGGTGGATTTTTAAGGAAACCTTGTTTACAAAATGAAATATTACTCAGCCATAATAAACATTGAAATTCTGTCATTTGAAGTGTCATGGATGGAACTGGACAACTTCATGTTAAATGAAACAAACCAGAAACACAAAGACAAAACCCAAATGTTATCTGTAATGTATGGAAGCAAACAACTCACGTGTGTGTATATAAATAGGGAGTCAAAGTCACTAGGACAGCCCTGAGTCAAGAGGCGAGGAGACAGAAAAATAATTATGAGGAATTTAAGAGCCAGGTATGGGTGCTGGGGAGAGAAGGAGAAAGAAAGGGGGCTTTGGCAGTGGTGGTGTTCCACAGCACTGTTCTTTTCCATGCTAACGAGTCATGCCTGAAATACCTTTGCTCCGATTCAAGAATGTTAGATGTTCCTTAGTACAGTACTTTTCCTGTACTTACAGAGATGTCTGTTCTTTCAGAAACGTAATGGCGTAGCGAGAGGAAAACGTCAACGTGTCCCACTAAAGTTCCCCGGCACGCATTAACTCAGTGCCTCCCAGCGCTGTGCCAATAGAATATGTGATTTTAAATTTCCTGTTTAAGCTGCTAACTTTAATTTCACAGCAAATCACTAAGTGAACTTTTCCTTGGCATTATGACATAATTTACAACAATTTCTGGTGTGAACCCAAACATCATTCTGCCATTTTTTTTTTTTTTACTCCATATTGATATAACAGCATCCTCAAACTTGATTCCTGTAAAATCAAACTATCTGTTAACTCTGAGATATTGAAGATGCTTTATGTCCTTGATAATATATAGTCCACCAAGATTTTTTTTTATTTATGTATTTATTTATTTATTTATTTATTTATTTATTTATTTATTTTTTTTTTTTTTTTGAGGTATGGTCTCACTCTAGTCCAGGCTGACCTGGAACTCACTATGTAGTCTCAGGGTGGCTTTGAACTCATGGCGATCCACCTTCCTCCCAAATGCTGAGATTAAAGGTGTGTGCCATGACAACTGGCTACCCTCCTATTTTTGAGTCCAGGTCTCTCAGTGTCCCAAAGCAAACAAAATAGATTAGAGTAGCTGGCCCAGTTGCTATGTGGATTTGGCCATCTCCAGACCCCTAACACTCGGATTACAGGCAAGGAGTTGAGGCAGTGTCTGGCATCCTCTGTGATTCTCACAGTTGATATCAGATCTTCATGCTTGCAAGATAAGCACTTTACTGACCAATCTATCTCCTCAATGGGAATTTTTAGCTCTTTAATAAAGATAAATAAGTCCATTCATCTTATCAGTACAGAAATTTTATTTATTTTTAATTTGGTATTATTATGTTTATACCAAAGAAATACATTTGTTTTCTTGTCAGCAAGTGTTTGATAAGCATATCTATTTTATATAACTATATATTTTGGATAGTATTAATATTTCTTTCTCAACATATGTTACAAAGATAAAAAATAAAGCTAAGGTATCCCTGACATAATACACACATATATTCTGAGTATATATCAGTGAAATATCACCAAGTTACATAGCATATTAGGTGGTGAGAAGTGTCAAGAGAACATTTAAGTTCCCCAAATCTATAATTGTTAGGTATAACTATCTTTTTACAGAAGATACTGAATCATTTGTTAATATATAAATGTATAATACATATACATGCACACAGAGAAACATTATATATATATATATACATAAATACATACATAAGTATATATATATTTCTTAAATTCAATGAGAAATGATAGCAAGATGTCTCTGAATAGATTACAGTATATAACAAGGACTATGAGTCATTTCATGGTGTCCATCTAGTGTGTTTCTGCATGATTAGAAAAAAAACACTATAGAAACACACTAGATGTGGTGACTACAATTAATTCCACTTTTTCTTTTCAATATGATAAATGAAAATTTATTATTTATACATTTAATAAATTACATGCTGAAAATAAAGTAATGTTTCTTTTATCCACACATATGCTGTTTAATAGGCTGTGACTAATTGATTTATGAAAGTAAATCAGTGCAATCTTTTAAAGTATATGTAAACGTATATTGTATATATGTACATATTACTGTTAAATGGTAATAATAGATCATTCTGGTTTAAATATACTTAATATTTTTATTGGGCTGGAAGGATGGCTTAGCAATTAAGGCATTTGCCTTCAAATCCAAAGGACCCAGGTTCAATTCTCTAGGACCCACATTAGCCAGATGCACAAGGGGGCACATGTGTTTGGAGTTCTTTTGCAGTGGCTGGAGGACCAGCTGCACCCATTCTCTCTCTCTCTCTTACCCTCTCTCTCTCCCTCCCTCCCTCCCTCCCTCCCTCTTTCTCTGTCAAATAATTAAAAATACAAATACTTTTTTTTTTTCAAGGTAGGGCCTCACTGTCCAAGCTGACCTGGCATTCATTCTGTAGTCCCAGGCTGCCCTTGAACCCTTCTACTTGTGCCTCCCAAATGCTGGGACTAAATGTGTATGCCACCACACCTGGCTAAATATGGTCCTTTTGAAGAGGCAATGCACTTTTCATGTCCTCCATGGCGAAGGTGAGAGTTGCTCAAGGTACACTATTGTGTTCAAGTTCTAGTCTAGAATATATTTGAAGAGACTGTTTAAAATATTTCTTTTATTAATGTTCTGTGAGGTTTCGATGCTTGTATAGATACTTAACACTGACATTGCCACCCAGGGGAGAACAGATGTTCAGGCATATGGAGAGATGAGTACTCTGAACTTGAAATTCAAATCTCCTTCTGGAAAACTTTTTGTGCTAACATATGGGAGACAATGAATCTTAAAAACGGTTGGCTACAGACTTGACAGAAAATGGGATTAGTTAAGATTTATTTACAGAGATTAACCAAATTGAGCATAGAAATGCATGGAATTAGCCATATTCCGCTGATTTTCAAAGTATTGGCAAAAGTTCCTCCCATTTTGCCAAAAAAAAAAAAAAATTTAAACTCTTTGAATTTTACATGCAGTATAGTATTTCAAAACCCAACCTCTTTCTGTCTTTGTTAAATCATGTAGAACATTTTCCTTCCTACAAAATTGTTAACAGTTCTTAGAGGAATATAAAATTGTATTCCAGAAATTGTGGAAAGAAATGCTCAAATTTGAATAATTTTACTCTCTTTTCTCCATTACCATAAAAATGATGGATTCAAAACACAACAATATCCACATTTAAATGACATCAAGCAAAATCATATCCTTTTTATTGTTGATGATAATTACACATGAGACTACCTCTTCACATTTTATGTTTTAAATTTACATTTATGTAAATTAAAAGTTTAAAATAAAAATGCATATTTGTCAGCTATTATTTTAAACAAGCCCAAACTTATATGGAATACTTATGTATTCAAACAAGGTATAAAACACAGTTTACATTTTCTTTCCTGGGGATATATCATACTTATATGGTGAAAATAGTAATCAGCAATCATTTGTCCCTCTGTTTAAATGCCACAGTACTTGTCTTTTTGTTTTTACTATTTTTTTCATGTAGAATGTTCTTACTGAATACTAAGTTCATTTTGAAAGGCAGTAGAAGTTTAGAATATATTTTCAATACCATTTTATACATACTTTAAATTTAACTCTTAATATCTTGAACAATGGGAAAAGTGATAAGCTTTTTGCATACTTAGGATTTTAAGTAGCATATAAAACTTCTTTAGTAAACACTGATTAGCTAAAGTTTCTCTCAGAGAAAAAAAAGACACTCTATGATAGCAACTATATTGGTAAGAATCATACATATTTCACATTATCCAACTTTTCAAATGTGCCTAAAATTAATCTTTTAAGGGTACAGTGGTCAGGTTAGCTGTACTTTCGTTATATCAATCATCAAAAATTTCAAATATATTTTTGAAATAAGCATTAAAGGAAAGTATAGAGAACTATTTAAGCTCTATCTGGGATTAAGGAATTGCTAAACAAAGGAACAAGTCATTTATGCCATTGTATATTTTACTAAGACCTTTACTCTCAGACATTTTCTTCAGTCAGGGGTCTTTATTTTGAAAAATATACACTCAAGTTTCCTCTGGTTTAGAGTTCAAAATTTATATTTAAAAAGTACTTTGGGGTTGGACGAATGGTTAACAATAAAGGTCCTTGCCTGCAAGGCCAAAGGAAATAAGTTCATTTCCTCAATATCTACATAAAGTCAGATGCACGAGGTGGTTTATGCATCTGAAGTTGGATTGCAAGTGGCTAGATTCCCTGTTGTGCTCTCTCTCTCTCTCTCTCTCTCAATTCCCTTTAAATATATAATAAATAAATAAAATACTTTGTTGTAACTGATATGTACCTTCACCATCATTACTGCATGCAATAATATATTTTGTTTCTTTTTGTTTTAAGGGGCCAATAATTTCCATTATGTTAATTTTGCTTGTGAAGTAATGCACAAATGTCTATTTATCCCACCTAGGGAGGATACCTGCAATGGCTCCAAGAAATGATTCTATAGAAGTCTATCTAAGTTACCCAAGAGTTTTATAGGACTATGGTGATGGGTTAGCTACTGGAGCATGGACAGCTCAAAGGCAGCTGTCTCACCCAAAAGTCCACCCAGCATAGAGAAGGACTCGCAGAAACTGCACCTCTGGAGCTCACTGAACAAGTTGTTGGAAACTCTGCTGGTAAGAGAGTCTCTTCTCTTGGCAATGGTTTAATGCAGCTAGAACCTGAAGGTAGGCCCTCTTACATCTTTTGTTTCAGCTTTCCTGGACTTACATAATTATTATATGTTAATTTTTAGTAAAGCAGTAATGTAAATACATTATGCTATGAAAAAAATACATTACACTGTGATAAAAATACATTACACTATGATAAAAATATATTTATCTTAGTTATAAACAAGATTTTATGTGGTTATTCTTATATATTTAAACTTTCATGGAATTTCAATATATATTCTACATATAATATTTCAAATTTTAAAACTTTTATGGAATAGGGAAAATGATATAGATAAACACACATTAATTTGGAATACAACACCTGCCATTTACTATCTGTTTGAATTTAGGTATTTGGTGAAACTTAGGTTCACTTTAATCATCCACGGAAACAGGCAACAATCACCTAAGCACATGACATCACTTTTTTAAACCAGTATCTTGTTGAAAATTAAATGTTAACTGAAGGACACTTCTGTTCCAGAAAAATCTCCATTGCTTCATTGAGCTAAAAACTTTCCCTGTGATAAAATTGAGATAAAAAGTTTATTTTATTTTATTTATTTATTTAACAGAGAGAAAGAGGAAAATAGATGATGATGATGACAGATAGATAGATAGATAGATAGATAGATAGATAGATAGATAGATAGATGATAAATTATAGATAGGAAATGGGCCACTGCAAATGAACTCCAGACATATGTGCCACCTTGTGCATCTGGCTTACATGGGTACTGTGGAATTGAACCTGGTTCCTTAACTGCTAAGCCATCTCTCCAGCCTCCCTATATATGTATGAATGTATATATATATATATATATATATATACACACATACATATATATATATATATATTTTTTTTTTTTTTAGGTAGGGTCTCACTCTAGCTCAGGCTGAACTGAAACTCACTCTTTAGTCCTAGAATGGCCTTGAACTCACAGTAACATTCCTTTTTCTGCCTCCTGAGGGCTGGGATTAAAAGCATGTGCTTCATTCATGACTATTTGAGCTAAAAACATTTTGTTTAAGCTTTTAATTATACATCTTGGGATTACATAGTATGGAATGATGTTGATGAGGTTCTATACAAGATAAATAATGTGAAAGGAAAATGGGTTTACTTGGTACAAATCAGATATGTCTATGCCCTGTGATGGCACTGTAAGGATTTGAGTGGCTATTTGGAACAATGTTAGTGTTGTAGCATTTAGTTGTAAGTTTGTAATACCACAAAAAACTTTAAATACAATAAAATGTTTACAGCAATTTGAAAAGTCTGATTACATATTTTTACCACTTGGATTTTTTAATTTTACTTTATTTTTTATTTTTATTTATTTATTTTTTTAAATTATTTATTTATTTGAGAGTGACAGACACAGAGAGAAAGACAGATAGAGGGAGAGAGAGAGAATGGGCTCACCAGGGCTTCCAGCCTCTGCAAACGAACTCCAGACGTGAGCGCCCCCTTGTGCATCTGGCTAACGTGAGACCTGGGAAACCGAGCCTTGAACCGGGGTCCTTAGGCTTCACAGGCAAGTGCTTAACCACTAAGCCATCTCTCCAGCCCTTTATTTTTTATTAATTAGTTTTGTACTCAGTGAATACAGTCAAGTTGGTACCATTGTTAGCCTAGTCCATGTCCTAAACCCTCCCCTGGCCCTTCCTTGTTGAGGTATATGGGTCATGCATTGTGGAGTTAGCCCATAGTTATGGGTAGGAGGAAATGTCTCTGCCTATCATGACCCAACATGTGGTTCTGACATTCTTTCTGTCCCCTCTTCTGCAAAATTTCCCTGAGCCATGTTGGGTTGAATTTTTTCTAAAGCAAAATGATCAATTTTCAAATTTGTGGAAGTTCATGGAAAATGAGGAATAATGAATGAATTTGCATACAAGATTCATATGCCCAACTATACCATGGAAGTGATTATCTACAATATTGTTTCTTTTCTTATTTTTTTTATTTATTTTGTTTGATAATGATAGCGATAGAGAGAGAGAGAGAGAGAGAGAGAAAGGGAGAGAATGGGTATGCCAGGGCCTCCAGCCACTGCAAACAAACTCCAGACACGTGTGCCACCTTGTGCATCTGGTTAACATGGTTCCTGGGGAATCATGCCTTGAACAGAGGTCTTTAGGCTTCACAGGCAAGCATTTAATCACTAAGCCATGTGTCCAGCCCCAGTATTGCTTCTTAAATATTACTCTGTACTTTGATGAAGAAGTGATCAGTCAAATAGGCTCATTTCACATACATGACATCACAGATGTAGAACCAAGAAAACAGAACTCTAGATTCCAGGTCCAGTTTGACTTAAAGATTATAATGTCTAAGATTATTTTACTTAAATAGGCAGTTGAATCCTGTGCTACATGCAATTCCTCAATTCCATGACATTTTTCTTTCTGCTCTTCCTCTCTAAAAGTCTGAGTAAGTGTATTGAATAGTAACTGTGTTGAAGCATAGACATTTTACTGTCTTGAAATTTTCTCAGACAAGTTTTTGATTTAGGGTCTGTAACTTTTCAGGACATGAGCGGAATGCAGCTACATTCTTTGCCTGAGCTCAACACAAAAGGCCTGTAGTCTTGCTCCTAATGTAATCCTTATTGCACTCTGAACCTGTGTGTGAGCTGGGCATCCGATATCTGCATTTCTCATGACACTTTACCCTTCCAAACATTCACTTGAAAGCCCCATTAATTTCTGTTTATAACTTTCTAGGGCTACTAAAATCCACAACTCCAAATATCAGGTCTGAGGAAAGAGCTCAGTGTATAAAATGCTTGTGGAACAGCCATGAGAACCTGAGTTCATACCACAAGCATCCATGTGCCTATGTCAATGTCTGTTGGGTATGGGAGCCTGTGAGTAATCCCTGGGGAAACAGAGACAGGGGATTCCCCTAGCAAACTGGCTAAATAGACTAGTGGAATCCATGAGTTCTGGGTTCAAATGAAAGACCTTGCCTAAGTAAGTGAAGTGTAAGGGAATAGAGGAAAACACTGAAGTCAATATCTGGCCTCTTCATGCACATGCCTACACATACACACACACACACACACACACACACACACACACACATAGGTGTGACTGAAGAATACACATGCATATATATCACATAAAAACAAATCACAGCAGGAGCTATGAACCTGAACAATAAAATTTTAAGTGAATTCTCCAAAAGATATAATTAGGTTCAAAGAACAACTATAAAAAAAAAAAAATAAGGGTTTAGAATTTTCAAACATAGTAAGACTTTAAAATAAAATACAATACGTACAGGAATCCAGAGCAAGATAGACATATAACAATACTGATATAAGTACTGTATAAAAGTGGTACATATAAGATTCACTCTATTGCAGCTAGTTCAAAAGAAAACACAGAAAAAATCCAAGACAATAGATTAATATATGAATACAATTTTAAGAAAAAATATAAGGTTCGAAATTCATCAACAACAGCTATGAATTAAATATTCTGGGATCCTTTTTATATAAAATCAACATGATAGCACAAATCAATCTATATATGCCCAATGGTTGCAGTTCTGTTTGCATTGATGGTAGAAATCAGCTAACCAAGAGCAGGTTCTGGGGAAAAACGAGAACTTATTTTGTCTTAAAGAACTGATGAGAAGCTCCTCAATGGCAAGGGAAAACGATGGCATGAGCAGAGAGTGGACATCATCCCCTGACCAACATAAGGTAGACAATAGCAAAAGGAGAGTGTGCCAAACACTGGCAAGGGGAAAATGGCTATAACACCTATAAGCCTGCCCCCAACAATACACCACATCCAGGAGGCTTTAATTTCCAGTTGATTTCAGCTGGGGAACCTAATATCCAGAACACCTAAGTTTATGGGGGGGGGACCTGAATCAAACCACCACATTCCACCCCTGGCCCCCATAAACTGATAACCATAGATGATTTAAAATGCAATGCATTCATCCAACTTTAAAGTCCCCATTATTTTTTATCAATCCCAATGATGTTCAAACATCCCCATAGTACAAGATCTTTTAACTGAGCCATAATACCAAAAAATCCCCCCAAAACACATAAAGGCACAGAATAAACACTCCCATTGCAAAAAAATGGCATTGGGCATAACAGAGAAATACTCAAACAATACATGATTTAAAACAGGTGAAACACCAAACTCTGTAGCTCCAAGTTCAACAACTCTAGTCAGTGACAAATCTCCCAGTCTTCTAATTCTAACCAGTGACAAGTCTCTGGACTTCCAATTCTGCCTCTCCAGCTAGACTGATCACAGTCCTGGAAAATTTCATCAGGGATGGAAGCTTTCCTTAGCAGACACGTCATGGTCCAGGCATCTCCACTAGGTCTCCTCTGAAATTCACAGTTCCTCCTCATAGTTCCATCGGGTCTCCAAGCAAGCATTCAGCAAACCTGCTTCACACTGCCCCTGGCCATCTCCAAAACACAAGACCATGTGGCAAACTCAATGACCTTCTCTTTCCTTCATTTTTTATACTCCACAATACCAGGTGGGGTGCCAATTTGTTAGTCCAGAGGGGAATAATGCAGACTTTGAAGAATAGGACACTTCTTGAGCACTCAGGCCCCTTCACAGAAGCTACATTTTTGTGCTGCTCCAGTACAGGTCAGCTGGCCCAATCTCAAAGGCTATAATCTCTCAATTGCAGCTGAATGGGCAATAGTTCACCCAAAGATTTTTCTTTCTATGCCATATCCCTCTGCTCACACCAGTTCATTTCTTAGCAAAGTAACCCTGCAAAACTTCTCAGAACATGGGCGTAACAGCAAGCCTCACACGAACTGCTAGCCCAGTCCAAGCAAAGCTCTTTCTTACCCTCATAAGACAAAGTTCACAGTCACCAGTTCTTAGTACATTCAGGTCTTGCAGCTCTGAACAGAGTAATCCATCAAACTGTACTTACAGCACTGCACTGCATCTCTTAGGCCAAAGTTTCAAATCCTTCCACATTCCTTTTGAAAATCAGCTCCACAAGCCATACAGTCAGGTATCTAGCAGCAGTACCACTCCTTGGTACCACTTTACTGTTGCAGTCCAGTTCACATTGCTGGCAGAAATCACCCAACCAAGAGCAGCTTGTGGGAAAAAAAGAGATTTATTTTGGCTTACAGGCTCAAGGGGAAGCTCCGTGAGAGCAGGGACAATAGCAATAGGAGCTAACAGTGCCAAACACTGGCATGGGAAAACTGGCTATAACACCACAAGTCCACCACCAACAATACACCACATCCAGGAGGCTTTAATTTCTAATTGCCTTCAGCCGGGGAACCTAACATCCAGAACGCCTAAGTTTATGGGGGACACATGAATCAAACCACAACATTCTGCCCTGGCCCCCATAAACTGATAACCGTCCATGATTTAAAATGCAATGCATTCATCCATCTTCAAAGTCCCCATTGTTTTTATCAACCCCAATGATGTTCAAACATCCCCATAGTACAAGATCTTTTAACTGAGCCATGGCACAGTCTCTTATTGATATGGTCCACCTCATGTTGACCAGGGGGTGATGTCCACCCTCTGCTTATGCCATCATTTTCCCCTGCCATTGTGGAGCTTTCCTTTATGTCTGTAAGCCAAAATAAACCTCCATTTCCCACAAGCTACTCTTGGTCAGGTGATTTCTACCATCAATGTGAACCTGACTGCAACACCAACAATTATAACACTTCGAAGTGGTAAACATTAGAGTAGTATTGACATTTTCTCTTATTGATAGAAATGCGAATCTCTAGAAGATAAATGGTTCAAGTAATTTCAGTGGCAAATGACATAAGTAAAACCAGAACAGCAGACAGGAACAGAGAGGAATTACATTGATTATGCCTTAAGCTTATCATTAGATTTTAAAACTATAAATAAAAGGTAATTATAAATAGCATACAATATAATCATTTAACTTGTGAACTGACATTCATAAGAAAAATCAGTTATATACAAGCAACATTAAAAAATAAAATGCATGCTATAATTAAGGTCAAATAGAGCAATTATTGTTCATATAAATAGTCCAAAAGCTCTTGACTGATACAGTCAAATTGAATGCAAAGCCATCCCATTTAAATTCAAGTCAAACATGGAGATATAGAAAAGTTTAAAGTAATAGTATATGACATATACAAATATTAAGCAAAGAAATCTGTAATGACCATATTAATACAAGACAATATGTAGAATTCAGAACAGGAATATCACCCCATATATAGAAGTTATTTAAGGGTGTTACAAAACAATACCAATAAAGCTTTAAAATTCATGAAGCAAAACTGGTATACCTGAAAGATAGATACAAAACAATAACATTTATATTTGGTATATAAATAATGCCATCTCTAAAATAAACACAATTAGTAGACAAAGATAAAATGGAATTATAGAAGAGCTGAGTTAAACTAATTTACATGTATAAAATCTTTCAACAAACCAAAGGAAGAAAAAGCACAATTTTAAAGTAGTTTTGGAATATTCATCAAGGGGATATTTTCCAGGCTATCAAACAGAAAAACCTCAGCAAGTTTAAAAGAATAAAAAAGGAGTCAAGTATTCTCTGATGACAAGAAAATGATAATGAAGTAGCAGAAAAATACTTGGAAAGTGTGAAATTTTTAGATATTTCTAAATAATTCACAAATTAAATGGTAAAAAAATAACAAAGTTAGGAAATAATCTGAATTTAATGTCATAAAACAAAGTAACCTATTAGAATCTGTGGGTTAAACCAGACTTAAGTGGGTATATATCCCATACAGCTTAATCCTGGATTATGGACTAAGAGTCTTACATATAAAAGAAATGTATTTCTCATGAGTGTAGATAACGGAAGGCTGATATTAGACTGACAAGCTCATATTCTGATGAGGAAACTCATCATATCACAGGCTGCCTGCATTTCACTGTATTGTCACATGGTAGAAAGCAAGAAAGCTAGCTCCCTGACCCTTCATGTTATGTCAATCCCATGACCATGTACTCCACTCTAAATACTATCACATTATAGATCTGATTTCAATATTTGAATGAACGTTGGCGGGTATGCAACACCATGATTTGTATGCATGCCCTCCATCCTTAAAAAAGGCCTCATGTTCTACAATGCAGATAACTACTATAGGACAGTGGGAAGCCTTAGGTCATGGTATGACTTATGTTCAACATCATTTTCTTTCTATTTGTCTCTACTTGTGGTCTGTGATACAAACAGTGTTGAGCCACGTGATACAGCCATCTTATTTTGTCCTTGTTGGACTCAAAATAGAGACAACTTAATCTTGCATTAGACCAAGAAAACCTTTTTTCTTTATGATTCAGTTTCTGCAGGTATTTTATTATTATAATAGAGAGCTGAACCAGATATTAACATTCAGTGTACTATAGAGATTTTATAAGATGATTATTAGAAGTAAGAATATTATTAAATCTCTTTATCTTTCATTTTAAGAAATAATTAAAAATGAAAAAAAATTCAATCCAAATAAATATGAAAGAGGATATAATAAAATAATTCCATAAAAATAAAACCAATAATTATTTTAAAAAGAAACCTTAGAAAATGATTTAAGAATGTTCAAAAAAAGTGACAAACAGGACAGTGGCAAGGAAAACAAGGAAGAAAAAGTTAGGTAACATAAAAGAGATAAAGAGGGGGAGAGAGAGAGAGAGAGAAACATGAGAACATTAAGGTTAGTTTTCATCATACCTCTCCAGGGCCCTGTGATTCTGGTACCAGCATGTGGTTAACATCCACAATGAGTTATTGAACAGAGAGACATACAAGTTTTCCCAAAAGAAGACAGATTTCAGTCAGAGTACTGTATGACCCACCAAATGCTAGCGGTAAGACACCATATGTTGCTGGTAGGGAACATGGAATGATCTGGCTAGGATCTAGAAGAGAGTCAGTCCCTAGACAATTAGCTTATCTAGTGCCAGAAGGTGCTACATGAGCTACTGGGGGAAAATGACCAACATCTGTCCAATCAACATGTGGTCTAAGGTACTCAGCAGCAAACAACCTAATGTGAGACTCCTACAAGTGCAATAGTGGCACACAGCCATGGTGGGTAACCAGCTGCTCTTGATTTGGCTAACTGATGTGCTCAGTGGAATGGAACCCATAGCTGAAGCTGGGAAACAAGCCAGAACCATATACAAAAAACAAGCCCACCCTCTGTTATCAAGCTCCCACCAATCATCAGCAAAAAATGGGTTTATACCTATTAAATTCTCTCTAAAATAATAATGTTTATCCCAATTATCTGAAGCTGACTTCATGGTCCATTGGAAAATTTGCTTCTCTTTTTCAGATGGATGCAGAACCTGAGAAGAGAATCAGCCCATCACACCTCACCAGGGCCCCCTTCTAAAACCAAGAGTAATTGGGGAAATGAGTGAGAGTGCTGCTTTCTTGGTGAACCTGGCACCAGCACAAGAGTGAAGGAGACAGACACAGAGAACACTCAACTCCTACCAAACCAGATATCCAGAGACACAGAGGCTCCCAAGACCTCATCACTGAAGTAGACCTAAAATAGACCCATCATAGCTCAGGGAAATTTGCAGAAGAGGGGACAGAAAGATTGTTAGAGCCACAGGTTGGGACATTATGCACAGAGACATTGTATCTTACCCATAACTGTTGGCTACCCCCACAATGTATGACCCATATTTCTCAACAAGGAGGGTTCCTATGGAAGGGAGAGGACAGGGAGGAAGCTAATGGTGGTACCAACATGGCTGTATACACACTGTGTACATTACTAATAAAAAAGGAACAAATATCTGCCACAGTGAGAAATGACCTCAAGTCCATAGGAATAAATGAAAACAATAGAATGGTAGATGTTCCTTTATATAGTTTTTCCCTAAGTAAAAAATTTGTAATTTTTTGCAATGTTTCTCAAAATTCATTGATGCAGTCATAAGAACAAATGACTTAAATTTAATATTACCAAAGATGTATTCCTTAAGAGATGTTTTTTTGTCCAAATACTTCAAAGACTGTCTAATCCAGGTTACATATACACTTATAATTTTAAATTTTCTATGCATGCATTTATATACTTATAGTGTAACATAGTTATCAGATTGAATATCATTTCATCCCAATATTAAAATAATCACATAATATTAGTGTAATATGTATCTGAGGTAAAGAAAAACAGTGTTCTGTGTATGAATAGAAACACAATCATCCCCACAGCTTATTTTAGTTTTATATTTGTGTATTATTATTTTAAGTGAATGTCCTGAAATTAATATATAATAACAACAATAAAGAATGTTGAAGTATATCTTGACTTACCTCTATAAGGGGGATCATCATTAATATTTTCTCAAGAAAATCAACATTATATAGCACACATTTTCTTCCTGCAATATAAAATTTTAATAGTAATTATAATATAATTTATTGCAATGCAAAGCAATTGACTTATCAGTATTTATTCTACACAATCTTTCTTCTATATCAAGCCAGCTGTATAAGATTGCAAGCATAAAACAATACAAACTCCCAAGGTGCTTCTCAATAACATACCAGGAGAACTAGAGATGTGGCTCATACTTGCAGAGCATGGGCAAGACCCTGGGCTTAGTCCCTAGAACACAACCAAAAGCGAAGTTGTTATTATATTGAGTGTCCAGAAGAAAAGAAAATATCAGACCTCTGAAGACAGGAAAGAATAATGGATAAGCCCCCTGAAGTTAGGACTTCAGAGTGAAATTGTCAATCTCAGTTCCAAAAGTCGAGACATTGGTGTTCTGTAAAGGTTCTCACACACCATGGATGTGAGTGAATCTGGTGTTATGCATGCCTGCAGAAACAGAGGAGTAATCTTTATGAATATAACCAAGTTAGAAAAAGCATAGATGGTTCTCACAGATTTTCAGGTACTTCTGAGGCCTCCAAGATTCCGGGGGGGGGGGGGGGAAACAAAAACAAAACAAAACAAAAAAAAAACTTTAAAAAGGCAGAGTAAAGAACAATGCTGATACGCTGATACTGATTGTTATAAACATGACAATCTTTGGACTGAGAGATAAAGTTTATTGTTGCAAATTCAGAAATATGAAATGTGATAGTTTGTGATTTTAAAACTTGACTTCATCCAAGTTGTCATGTTTTCTTTTCCTATTTTTATTTTTTTGAGCAGCAACACCCTAATTTTTAAAATTTACACTTGGTATCTAAAACCTTATGATATTCTTGGGCATAGATTCTTTATCAAAAGCCTTAATCAAAATAACAACAGCTCCCAACTTTTAAGGAGCTTTACTTTGATATCATTCTTACAGGACTCTCCTTGTTCCCTGGTCTCTTATCAATCTTAATTAGCTTGGTTTGGTAATCAATAGAAAAGCCCTTCACCAACTTTACTTACACAGGATAATTACAGTTGGATGCAAGAACACCAAAGTGTGTTGCTTGGGGAAGCAGTCTTTCGTAGCTTCGCAGATTCCACGTGCAAGGTAAAGTGCAAGGTAAAGGTAAAGTGCATGTAAGGTCCAACTTCAGCACATCCTATAAAGCAGATTAATGTTCATTACG
Organism: Jaculus jaculus; assembly: GCF_020740685.1. Lineage (NCBI taxonomy): Eukaryota > Metazoa > Chordata > Mammalia > Rodentia > Dipodidae > Jaculus > Jaculus jaculus. The sequence goes on along the minus strand of NC_059102.1, from coordinate 288,880,486 downwards.
GCTCTAGCAGCAGCACCTGCCTCTGTTTCTGCTATTGGTTAGACGTTCTCAAAATTGTCATGCACTATTGCCCAATAGTAACTATCACAAAAGCAGCTTCCAGCATCCAGCAAGATCCTTGTTAATCTTTTGTCCTGGGATTATCACTTTAAAATATCATATGCAATATTCCTCATTTTTATTTTTAAAATCTCCCTCGTCTTGATCTACTTACACAGAATCTCAATTGACTATTCTCACCTCAACAATATTCTGAGAGGCTTTCCCTGGTGCTATTTAGATTGAAGAATTCAAACTATTTTTTAGAGTAGAATGGAATTCAAGATATGTAGAATTTTTTAAGATAAACTTAAACAAAAATAGTTTCTTCATGTTGTTCAGTCTTATCAAGTAAAAATTAAAGACATTGGCAGCTATGGGATAAGAATTTTTACTTTCAAATTTTCAATGGGTTTGTCTATACAGAGAACCAATACTCTTCACAGAGTTATACACTCACAATATCTATGAAGTGTAAGAATTAAAAAAAAAAATCTGATGATGTAAACGCTTCAAAGAATCATCTATGCACATCTTTTAGAGGCATGACTGAAAATTGGTGCTAACATTCATTGCATTTGTTTATGGAAACTAGTAGTAAAGGAAATTGAAATAGCTTAAAGAAAAGTATTTTGATGGGAACTGTATAGTATAAAAGTTTGCATATGGCTGCAATGAAAGGATTGAGAGAGGGGCCTGTAACCTTCTTTAAAAAAAGAACAGTTTGGACTTCCGGTTAAGATGGCGGCGTAGGTACCACGGCAAAGCAGTCTAGGGGGGAAAAAGACCAAAAAAACTCAGCAAAATACACACTTTTACTAAAAAGTGAGGTGTATAGGAAATTGAGGCGGCAGCGGAGAAGTGGAAGAGTGATAGAGCATCCAGAGACTGCACAGGCGGGAACAGCGGCTCCGGGACGGCTCGGCCACCCGCCGCAGCCGCGGAGCGGCAGAAAGCCGCCGGACTCTCGGCTCGAGCCGCAGGACAAGCCAGGTGCGGGATTTTCCCCTCACACCGCGCTCTTCGCAACTCGGGAAACGTGAGGGGAGAGCGGCAGCGAGCAACGGAGGGAGGAGCAGACCGCAAGGTAAAAGCACACGAGAAGAAGCGATACAACCAGAGCAGCCGCGGCTCCCTCCCCTCCCCCGCCGCCTGAACCCAGCTCCAGCGAACACAGCAGCGGCCCGGGACCGGCCACGCCAACTTGGGCTGACGGCGGGACCCAAGCAGGAGCAGAATTTGGCAGCAACGTCAGCGGCTCCAGCACCGGTACCAGTGGCCCCAGCAGCAGCGGACCCAGGAGCGGCAGCGGTGGCAGATCCCGCAGCAGCGGCTTCGGGGTGAGCAGCGGCGGTGAACACGGCAACGGCAGCTTCAGCAGCGGTGGTGGCTCCGGGGGTGGCAGCTACAACAGCAGCAGAGGCGGCAGCAGCGGCTCAGTTTGCCCCATAGGAAAAGCAAGTGCCCAGCTCCAGAAATCAGAACAGCAGCCCGACGACCCAGGCAGCAACTTGACTGAGACCACAATCACCCAAGGTAACTGGGATTGCACCAGGGAAGGGTCTCACTTGGTCACAAGCTGACTTGGATACCTCAACAGACCAGAAATCTAAACCTCTTTGTTGATAGAGGATCTGGTCATTATAATAACTACTCTTGCATACATACTCGGGGCTGTTTTTGATTGAATGTGTACAGTGTTTAGTTAAATTTTAGAATCTACCAGTATTTTATTCCACTCAGCCTGCTTGAATACTCCTATAGCAGGGAAACTCAACCCCTAAGAACATCTTTGTAGATACTCTGAGAGTCTTAAGAGCCACACCTAATACCTTAAGGTCCTACCCTGAAAATATATTACATCAAATCAATTGATACAGCTAAGAATACACAGCTAGCTAGAAAATCCAAGCATTAACTTAATCCAAGATGCAAAAATATATACATTATAACACAAGAAACACTAAAAAGCAAGACAATATAAATCCACCTAAAAGTATTAATGCATCAGAAATGTCCTCCAGTGAGAAAGAGTTAGAGGAAATGCCTGAGAAAGAGTTCAAAAGAATAATTATAAATATGTTCAAAGAGGTCAAAGAACACATGAAAACAATCAAAGAAGAAATCAAAGAGGAAATCAAAGAGGAAATCAAAGGAATCAAAGAAGAGGCAGGATACCAATTTAATGAAATAAAGAAGGCAATACAAGACATAAATAGAGAAATAGAAATAATAAAGAAAAACCAGTCAGAATTACTAGCAATGAAGAACACAGTTAATGAAATAAAAAACTCTGTAGAAAATCTCACCAGTAGGATGGATGAGGGAGAGGACAGAATATCTAAGCTAGAAGATCAGGTGGCAGACCTAATGCAGTCCAACAAAGAGAAAGACAAACTTATAGAAAAGTATGAGTGGGAATTTCAAGATATTCGGGACACTATGAAAAGATCCAATATAAGAATTCAGGGCATAGTAGAAGGAGAAGAACTCCACTCCAGAGGCATAGTAGGCATCTTCAACAAAATCATAGAGGAAAATTTTCCCCAAATTGGGAAAGAGGTGCCAATACAGATACAGGAAGCCTTTAGAACCCCAGCCAGACAAAACCCAGAAAGAAACTCTCCTCGCCACATTATACTCAAACTTCCAAACACACAAACCAAAGAAAAAATATTGAAAGAGGTTAGAGAGAAAAATCAAGTTACCTACAAAAGCGAGCCCATCAGGATTACAGCAGATTATTCAACACAAACTTTTAAAGCCAGAAGGGCTTGGAGTGATATATTCCAAGTTCTGAAAGATAACAACTGTCAACCAAGGTTACTTTATCCTGCAAAGTTATCCATCCAAATAGATGGAGAAATAAAGACATTCCATGACAAAAGCAGGTTAAAGGAGTATCTGAAGACAAAACCAGCTCTACAGAAAATACTTGATAGAATCCTCCATGCTGAACAAAAGGAAAAGCACACATATAAGGAACCTAGAAAAAACCAGCTATACTCAAATACCAGTTAACAGAAGAGAGCACAGGAAGAACAAGTAACACACACACACACACACACAAATGGCAAACATAAATACACACCTTTCAATAATATCTCTTAATATCAACGGCCTCAATGCCCCAACGAAAAGACATAGATTTGCAGACTGGGTTAAAAAGCAGGATCCTACAATTTGTTGTCTCCAAGAAACTCACCTTTCTACAAAGGATAGACATTATCTTAGGGTGAAAGGTTGGAAGACGGTGTTTCAAGCAAATGGGCCTAGAAAACAAGCAGGGGTTGCTATCCTAATATCAGACAGGGTGGACTTTAGTCCGACATTAGTCAAAAAAGATAAGGAAGGTCACTTTATATTGATTAAGGGCACACTCCAACAGGAGGACATTACAATCCTAAACATATATGCACCTAACATGGGGGCTCCCAAATTCGTCAAACAAACACTATTAGAACTAAGGTCACAGATAACACCAAACACAGTGGTGGTGGATGACTTTAACACCCCACTCTCATCAATTGACAGGTCATCCAGGGAAAGAATAAACAGAGAGGCATCTGGACTAAATGAGGTCATAGAAGGAATGGACCTAACAGATATATACAGGACATTTCATCCAAAGGCTGCAGAATATACATTCTTTTCAGCAGCACATGGAACATTCTCTAAAATAGACCATATATTAGGACACAAAGCAAATCTTAACAAATTCAGGAAAATTGAAATAATTCCTTGCATTCTATCTGACCACAATGGAATTAAACTACAAATCAGTAGCAACAAAGGCTATAGAGCATACACAAACTCATGGAAACTAAACAATACACTACTAAATGATGAGTGGGTCAATGAAGAAATCAAAAAGGAAATCAAAAAAATTATAGAGTCAAATGATAATGAGAACACAACATACCAAAATCTCTGGGACGCAATGAAGGCAGTTCTAAGAGGTAAATTTATAGCCTTAAGTGTCTATATTAAGAAATTAGAAAGGTCACAAGTAAACGACCTAATGCTTCACCTTAAAGCCTTGGAAAAAGAAGAACAAGGCAAACCAAAAATCAGTAGACGGGAAGAAATAATAAAGATTAGGGCAGAAATTAATGAAATAGAAACAAAAGAACAATCCAAGGAATTAATGAAACAAAGAGTTGGTTCTTTGAAAGGATAAACAAGATTGATAAACCCTTAGCAAATCTGACCAAAAGAAAGAGAGAAGAGACACAAATTAATAAAATCAGAGATGAACAAGGTAACATCACAACAGATTCCAGAGAAATTCAAAAAATTATAGGGACATACTATAAAAGCATATACTCCACAAAGTATGAAAATCTGAAAGAAATGGATGATTTCCTTGATCTATATGACCTACCTAAATTAAATCAAAATGAGATTAATCACTTAAATAGACCTATAACAAACATTGAGATCCGAGCAGTTATCAATAATCTCCCAACTAAAAAAAGCCCAGGCCCGGATGGATTCACTGCTGAATTTTACCAGACTTTTAAGGAAGAGCTAACACCATTGCTTCTTAAGCTTTTCCAGGAAATAGAAAAAGAAGGAATCCTACCAAACTCCTTCTATGAGGCCAGCATCACCCTGATACCAAAACCAGGCAAAGATAGAACAAAAAAAGAAAATTACAGACCAATCTCCCTCATGAACATAGATGCAAAAATTCTCAACAAAATATTGGCAAATAGAATACAAGAGTATATCAAAAAGATCATTCACCCTGACCAAGTAGGCTTTATCCCAGAGATGCAGGGATGGTTCAACATACGCAAATCTATAAATGTAATACATTACATAAATGGGTTGAAGGACAAAAATCACATGATCATCTCATTAGATGCAGAGAAAGCATTTGACAAAATCCAACATCCCTTCATGATAAAAGTCCTACAGAGACTGGGAATAGAAGGAACATATCTCAATATAATAAAGGCTATTTATGACAAGCCTACAGCCAACATATTACTAAATGGGGAAAAACTGGAAGCTTTTCCACTAAAATCAGGAACAAGACAAGGGTGTCCACTGTCTCCACTTCTATTTAATATAGTTTTGGAAGTCTTAGCCATAGCAATAAGGCAAGAGACACACATAAAAGGGATACAAATTGGAAAGGAAGAAATCAAGTTATCATTATTTGCAGATGACATGATTCTATACATAAAGGACCCTAAAGACTCTACTAGCAAGCTGTTAGAGCTGATCAAAACCTACAGCAATGTAGCAGGATACAAAATAAATACACAGAAATCAGTAGCCTTCATATATGCTAACAACAAACACACAGAGGATGAAATCAGAGAATCACTCCCATTCACAATTGCATCAAAAAAAAATAAAATACCTTGGAATAAACCTAACCAAGGAAGTAAAGAATCTATACAATGAGAACTTTAAAACACTCAAGCGAGAAATTGCAGAAGACACTAGAAAGTGGAGAAACATCCCTTGTTCCTGGCTTGGAAGAATCAATATCGTGAAAATGGCAATCTTACCTAAAGCAATCTACACATTTAATGCAATCCCTATCAAAATTCCAAAGGCTTTCTTCATGGAAATAGAAAAAACAATCCAAAAATTCATTTGGAATCACAAAAAACCTCGAACATCTAAAATAATACTGAGCAACAAAAAAGAGGCTGGTGGTATCACCATACCTGATTTTAACCTATACTACAGAGCCATAGCAACAAAAACAGCATGGTACTGGCACAAAAACAGACATGTAGATCAGTGGAACAGAATAGAGGACCCAGATGTAAGCCCAAGTAGCTATAGCCACCTGATATTCGATAAAAATGCCAAAAATACTCATTGGAGAAGAGACAGCCTCTTCAGCAAATGGTGTTTTGAAAACTGGATAAATATCTGCAGAAGGATGAAAATAGATTCTTCTCTCTCGCCATGCACAAGAATTAAGTCCAAATGGATTAAAGACCTTAACATCAGACCGGAAACTTTGAAACTGCTAGAGGAAAAAGTAGGGGAAACCCTTCAACATATTGGTCTTGGCAAAGACTTTCTGAATACAACCCCAATTGCTCAGGCAATAAAACCACAGATTAACCACTGGGACCTAATGAAATTACAAAGATTTTGCACCGCAAAGGACACAGTGAAAAAAGCAAAGAGGCAACCTACAGAATGGGAAAAAATCTTCGCCAGCTATATATCTGATAGAGGATTAATATCTAGGATACACAAAGAACTCAAAAAGTTAACTAATAAGGAATCAAACAAGCCAATCAAAAAATGGGCTAAGGAGCTAAATAGAGAGTTCTCAAAGGAAGAAATACGAATGGCATATAAGCACCTAAAAAAATGTTCTACGTCACTAGTCATCAGGGAAATGCAGATTAAAACTACATTGAGATTCCATCTCACTCCTGCCAGATTGGCCACCATCATGAAAACAAATGATCATAAATGTTGGCGGGGATGTGGAAAAAAAGGAACCCTTCTGCACTGCTGGTGGGAATGCAATCTGGTCCAGCCATTGTGGAAAACAGTGTGGAGGTTCCTAAAGCAGCTAGAGATTGATCTACCATATGACCCAGCTATAGCACTCCTAGGCATATATCCAAAGGACTCATCTCATTTCCTTAGAAGTACATGCTCAACCATGTTTATTGCTGCTCAATTTATAATAGCTGGGAAATGGAACCAGCCTAGATGTCCCTCAACAGATGAGTGGATAATGAAGATGTGGTACATTCATTTTCATAGCTAGAAGAAATGAAAAAATAACCTGAAATAACTGAGCAAGCTATGAAAATGAATACTTACGTTCTCCTTGCTAATCTGAAGTTGTATTCAAGAAATGTGATCACATATTTTCCTGTTAAAAACATTGCAACCATTTTAGATAGGAAAAGGTAGATAATATTGATAATTTTTAATGGTAGTCTATTAATTTGTGAAGTATCATTGCCAAAATGTGTTAGGCTTGTGTTGTTCAATTAACACTTGAACTCAAGTGAGATTTAGTGCTGGGAAATTGCATCCTTGGTGATGACTACCATCATTTTCACCACATTAATTGCTTACAATACTAGATACAAATTATAATATAGTTAAAAGCATGTCTCTAAAATATTCATTAAACATATTAAATGCAGATCTTTTAAAGTCAGTAAAAAATATCATTCATACAGATAAGCCAAGAAAACTAGAACTTTTGCATTCTGACTTCTAACCAGGTTGAAGACAATAGATTGATGTAAATGAATTTGCAGATGTTCATTTCAGTCACTTTAAATAATCCCAGTAAGAAGACCCAGTAAAACTGTTAACAGAAAACATAAGAAACTAAATGTCATTCATGAATATTAACATCAAGAAAGCATTTTTATTCAATTTTTACTTTATAATTTAATTGAAATATGCAAAAATTAGAATTTATGCTATTAATGTGAGTTTACCCTTACCAAAGTTAATGTAACAGTGAACTAAAATGCTGGGTCATTTTTATGATTTTTATATTGAAATGTAGTCTTACACATCAAAGAATCTTATAAATATTTTGCTTCTATTTAATTTGTAGTTTTTAGGCTACTCTTTTTTTTTTTTTTTTTTTTTTGAGACAGGTTCGTACATTATAATGAAGGCTGGCTTTGAATTTCTAATAATCCTCCTGCCTCATGAATGTTGAAATAAGAGGTTTATAGTGTTGTGGTAGGATTTTGAAAGCAATGGTGCCTCCCTGACAAAATGAGCTGGACTCCAGTTATCAAGGCTTCTTAGTTCATGTTGCATGCCAAAGAAGAATTAAGGAATGAGGACAAGGAGATGAAGAGACTAAAGGCAGAAAGAAAATATAGCAAAAGACTCCAAGAGATGTGAACATTCCCCAAAAGAATGCCTTGAGATTCCCAGGCATGAGGCCTAGTGGAACTTCCTGAACATAGCTAAAGTTTGGTGATCTGCCTCTGGCCAGCTATGACTCAGCAAGAGGCCTAGTGGCTTCTGGCCTGATACTTCCTGGTAGGAGTTAGAATTCCCGTGCATGCACTTGGGACCAATCATCTCAAAGGTCGTGGTTTATTATTGGCCCTTACCTCCCCCCCATCCAACAATCCCTTCCTTTGTTCTCAACATTATATAGGCAACTGCTTATGACAATAAAGTGAGTTCCTGCTTTGACAACTCAGTGTGGTTTTTGTCCTGTGTCTAGGAGAGATTCTGAGTCATCTGATGCTCATCCTTCTCTTCAACCCCTTGGGAGGAACCAGCAGGCCTGGTCCTTCCTCAGCACTACCTACCCACTGGGGAGGAGCCTGGCATTCATCATACCCTCTCCAGTGTCTTGTGGCTCAGGTGTTCCCTCTAAGGGCCTGGTGAAGGTTCAGCCATTTGGTCTGCCTTTTAGGAAGTAGAATTTTATGGTACCATTGCCATTTGGGTCTAGATTTGTGTTTCCCACCCCTCTGTTGCCCTTTTGATGTTTCTGGTGGGAAGATTTGTGGTTCTTATGTATAGTACTTGTTCAGCAATTCTAAGGCTGAATGTTCAACCTCTGGCACTAAGAAAATACATGAAGAAAATATCAAAGAAAAAGAAAATTGCATGTTTCTGGATGACAATAAATTGTTTCATCCTCAAGCAAGAATGCTAAGTTTTTATAAGTTATAGAAGGTACATTTCTATGTTACATAACATCAATATGGTTTCAATAATTAATGGCTTTGTCTACTTCCAGTCACTAGTGTATATCAGTGAGATTTTTACTTAGTTTTATTATTAAAAAATAATAAGGAATACTACACTTTTGTGCATTTATGCTTTTAGAAATTAGAAAATGAGTCTTTAAAACAAGGCATTTAGTTAAACATAGAGACACATGCCTGCAATGCCAGTACTCCAGAGATTAAAACAGGTGAAAGAGAATGACCTCAAAACTAAGCTACATGAAAGAAAAAAGGAAAAGACAGAGAGAAAAAAAGGATAGGGAAAAAGAAAGAAAGAGCTAGGAATGGTGGTGCATGTATTTAATATCAGCCCTTGGGTGGCCTAGGTAGGAGGATCAATGTAAGTTTGAGGCTAGTCTGAGAATACAGAGTGAATTCCAGGTCTGTCTGCGCTACCATGAGACCCTACCTCAACCTCCCCCATCCCTAAAACAATAAAGCGATAAATGTAGATAGAAAGAGCATTTGTGTTGAAATATGACTGTAAAGATAAACATAAAAATATTTACTTTTAGCTCCTATTAGTCTGTGACATGACATGAACTTGGAATATCTTATGAATTTACCTGAGTAGTAGTTCTGTTATAGATGTGTGTTATAGATTGCATCAGTAAAAAAAGTAACTACATTTTAATACTTTGTAATATCTTTTAACATAATAATCAACTTTAATGGTTCTATCCTAAATCATTGGTGCAAAGATTATACAATTTTCTCCCTTGTAGTAATAAATAGACACAATTAAATGGCCTCTTTTATGTTCCATTCATTCAAGCCTTTATTTTGTCCTCAGTGTATTCTCTATTTGAATGGTAATGCTTTTTGAATTTATGAAAAAATATGATTTATAACATACTTACAGAATATCACTTGAGATACAGTTGAGATATAAGTTTAATGTCATAAAATTGACTTGTTTAAAACATTACTAATTCCCTGTTTTTGCTTTTAAAAATGATAAAAGACTCAATCATATTTCTTCACCTATATTGTCACAGAGACTAAAGGAGGCACAGAAAATTCTCAGCAGGCCTGTGGTTTTTTCTGGGGCTATTTCTGACTCTACTTCAGAAACCTTTGGAACTGCTTTTGCAGCATGAACATGAAGCAGGCTAGAGAAAGTTTAAAATGATATTAGGAGAACTTAATGGGTAATAATGTTGTCAGCTCAGAAGAGCAGAATGCTGATAGAAATGTGGAGTGACTATTAGTCTCATGAGCATTCCAATGGATGGAATGAAGAATATTTTGCCAATTAAATATTGTGTCACATTATGACAAAAAATTACTTAGTGTTTGTCTCTGCTCTGAGACTTTGTGGGAGGCAGAACTTAATGAAAATGGACATGTATACATGGGGGGCAAGACCTTCAGGCAGCACAGCATTCCATCTGTATAATTGCTAGCTGCTTTATACAACATTTTCAGTATGAACTAAAAACAAAAAGCACGGTAAAAGGGCCAGGCATGGTAGCACACGCCTTTAATCCCAGCACTTGGGCAGCAGAGGTAGAAGGATCACAATCAGTTAGAGGCCACCTTGAAACTAAATAGTGAATTCCAGGTTAGCCTGAGCTAGAATGAGACCCTATAATGAAGAAAACCAAAAACAAACAAACAAAAAAATCATTTGAAAACTTTATGTTGGGCACAAAAAAAGAGTGTGTTTAATGTTGTAGCCAATGATGTTGTAGCTGATATAGAGGGAAGTATATTTTTATCATAATGTTGTAAATATTAAAATCTAACCCAGATACCAAATTCCTATACTAAGTATGGTGGTTTGAATCAGGTTCTCCTCCATGAACTAATGAGTTTTGATTGTTTAGTCCACAGCTGGTGATTTGGGGGGTCAAGGTTTGCTGGTGTGTTGTGGGCAAGTGTAGCAGACAGATTCAGGTTCGCTGAGATAAACTTCCAGACCAGGCACAGTTATGGAGGAAGGGATTTATTGAAGCTTACAGATTCAGGGGAAGTTCCATAATGGCAGAAGAAGCTGGTCTGCCTTCACAGGCCCAAGCAGACAGAGAGAAGCACAAGCCTAAAGGTCAAAAGCCACAGCACACTTCAGGAACTCCAGCTAGGCACACTTTGCATATCTTTAGATTGAAATCTGAAACCCACCACCACACCTTAAGATCACCCAGTGACATTGCCTCCAGCCAGGGAGCCAGCAGAAGCAAACTACAAACAACTGAATATATTGGGGGCCATCTATTCTATTCAAACCATCACATTCTGCCCCTGGCCCCCAATACATTTCTAATCATTGCACATTGTAAATTGCATGCAGTTCAATTTTAAAGGTCCCCACAGTCTTGACCAATTTAAAATATTAAGACCTGTAAAATCAAACAAGTTAAACATTTCTAACATATAAAGGCACAGAATAAACATTTATAACTGGTATAAGGCACAGCAAGGAGAGACTAAAACAATGCAAGTTCAACCACCATCAAACAAACATCAAACTTTTGCAGTTCAAGTTCAACATAATCCGAGGCTGACAGTCTCCAGATTTTCCAATTCCTCCCCTCCAGCTGGGCAGAGTAGCAGGAAACACTTCCATCCCAGGCCAACAGTGCACTCCATGGTAGCACTTGTACAGTTCTGGTGTATCCAAAACATCTTGAGGTCTTCAAGCAAACCACGGTCCATCTTCCATAGGCTCTTTCAGCCTATCAGGGCATCATGCCCTGCCCCCATGCTGCTTCTCAGCAGCAGCTCCTGGAACCGTGTGCAATTCATGACCACTCCTCACATTTTCCAAAGGCTCTTTCAGCCTATCAGGGCATCAGGCCCTACCTCATGCCACATCTCAGCGGCAGCTACTGCAAGCATGTGCAATTCATGACCACTCCTCACATTTCTCATGCTTCTGAAACCAATACCAGGTGTGTAGGACACAGCCATATTCTTATTTCAGGGTTGAAACAAATCATAGCCTTGAAAAGCAGGTTCCTTCTCCAATCAACTCTTTCCAAAAGTGTTTGCATTTTTATGATAGTCTTTCCTCAGGCATCATTTATATGGTCCTTTAAGATTGCTAATGTGTTTGACAATAGCAGCACTCAGGAAGCAGAGGTAGGAAGATCATGGTGAGTTCAAGGCCACCCTGAGACTACATAATGAATTCCAGGTCAGCCTGGGCTAGAATAAGACCCTACTTTGAAAAAAAAAAAAAAAAGAGAAGCATACCACCAAATTAAACAACATATTTTTGACCAAAATCAAACCAAATCCAAAGCATAAAGAAAATAAAAATGCTCAAAGCAAATTCAAATGGCAATGCAACACACCAATCCATATGGGAAATCACAAAACACTACAAAGTAGGAAGTTTATAGCCAAGTGAACTTACATACAATAGAAATATTTCAAGTAGAAAAAACAAAATCTTAACAATTAATCTTAGTGAGCTGAATTTCAGGAATAAAATGTGTACTTCATATTACAACAAGAAAAATAATACCAATAGAAACAGAAGTAAATAGTTATTTGTAGTAAAGTCAAGACCCATAAACAAATATTTTTATAGAGTGCAAAAGAAAAATAATATCAAAATAAATGAAAGATTCAAGAAGATATATATTCAAATTCATGTCACATGAATACAAAATATAATTAAAGACTATTATAAAGTTTGAGCTAACTAAATAAGAGATGGATTGATTTAAAGACATATATAAACAAAATTAAACAATATGGAAATAGATACTCTAACTGTGGGGTTCCCCGGAGGGGTCCCCGCTCAGGGATGTCTACGGGACCCCAAGAACACTCACGCAGGACGCTCTCAATGCAAACCGCACGAGGTTTATTGATTCCGATGCATCGGGGCTCAACACAGATTCCTCTCGCAAGAGGAAAGGTGAAGAGCCCCTAGCCACGTGTTTGGTCAGCTTATAAAGGCTGAAAACTATAGATATGCAGAGTCATAGGGGCTTTTCAGCCGTGGGTTCCCCTGATTGGGTGGGGCCCACGAGGCGGGCTCGTGAGGGTCCCTCTGATTGGGTAGGGCGTACAAAGGGCCAGGTCCTTATGGTATACTTTTTACAAAATGGAGGTAGTTGCATACTTTTTACAAAATGGAGGCAGTTGCAAAATGGCAGTTTTGTGATTCAGTGCAGTAGTAAGCAAGCCATATTACAGAAGCTTAAAAAGGCAAGTTAGCAAAGCAGCTAGAAAACAGAGCAGCAGATATAGGGCAACTTTTATCCTTTCATTTCCCCCTTTTCTTTGTCATAATTCCAATCATGGAATTTCAGTTTCTGCAAGAGACTGGTACTGTTGTTTAAGTATCATGACTTGGACAGTGCTGATCCTCTCTCTAATAAAGGTAACTAATCTATTTATTATTCATGGACCAAAGGTGAAGAGGAGAATTAAGATGATAAGTGGCCCTAGCAAGGTGGAGATCAAAGTAGTCATCCAGGGGGACCTGGTGAACCAAGATTCATACCAAGACTGGTTCTGTTGTCTCTCCCGTTTGCGTTGTTCTAGGCTTCCTCGTACTTTCTGCAAGCTGTTTTCTACTAATCCAGTCTTGTCTGCATAGAAGCAGCACTCTTCTTTTAGAGCTGCACAGAGTCCCCCCTGTTGTAAAAATAATAAATCTAGGCCTCTTCTATTCTGTAACACAACCTCTGAAAGTGAAGAAACCGAGTCCTTTAGGTTCTGCACTCCTGACTGTAACTCTTGTAGATCCTTGTCTATTGCTAAGCTGAGTGGTTGGCGGTGACAAGGGAAGCTATGCCGGTGCCTGCTCCTGCAACACCCAACCCCATTATTAAGGGTCGAGATGGGGGGTTGTCTTGTTCTTTTGGCAGGTCAGCGGCAGATGTTTCTTCTGTGCGAGGCGATGGTAGTAACCAGCTTGATTGCAGAATCTACCTGACTCTTAATGAAACTGGTTAGTCATCTGAAGTCCCAGGGGCCAAAGGAGATAAGCAAAAGGAATCCAACAAAAGGGCATAAAAGACTGGGAAGCAAAGTAGTTAGCCAGGGAGATGTGGAAAACCAATTTTTCCTCTAGATTTTTTTTTTTTAACTTTATCAAGGCTATTTTGTATTAGCCCAGTCTTATCTAAGTAAAACAACATTCTTCTTTGAGGGCTACACAGAGTCCCCCTTCCTTTAAGAATACCAAATCTAGCCCTCTCCGGTTTTGAAGTACAACCTCAGAGAGCGAGGCCAAAGAATCTTTGAGATCTTGTATCCCCTCATGTATGAGGTTAAGATCTCTGTCCACTAAGGCACTGAGTTGTGAAAAATGCTGTTGGGAGGTTACCAGCGAGGCAATGCCTGTTCTTGCTCCCATAACACCAAGTCCCAGGAGCACAGTCAGGGTGAGGGCAGTTAAAGGCTCTCTATTTGGTTTAATGGCAATGCCTTAATCTATAGTAGATGTAAAACTTTCAGAATCATGAATGAAAAATCGTGGCAAAACTATAACTACAACACAATAGTCCTTAGTCTGTAAAAAGTCCTTGTTGACAATAAAGGGAGTCAGCCCCATGGAACAAGCAAGATAGGAGTTACTAGGGGCTTTAGTATATATAAAGGAGTCATTGATAATAGCAGTTTGGTTGCATACCGGTTCAAGAGTCAGAGGAGGGAGCATATCAGGGCCTAATAGACACAGTCCGAGGCCGGAAATGGATGCAAGAGTAATACCCCCCTCTGGGGCAGAGTGCCAGAATAATCCCTCTGCACTGTTAGTAGACACAGGAGATGTAAGGATGGCAATTCCCTCATAAAAGGGAGGTCCTAATCTGTATGGCATTTCAACCAAGCTCTATAATTTTATTTGAGGAACTTTAAATAAACTTATTTTAAGTAAACTTTATCTATGACAACAGGAACGTATGGTATAGACAGTCTATTTCCCTTTTATTTCTCCCTCTCATGAGAAGACACTCTAACTGCTTTAGGGGACTGGGTCGAAGACATCAGATCATTTACTACTTCCTGCTGAACGGGACACGAAGTGGAGACTTGTTGCAGTTAGAGAATCTCTCCTAGAGAGGGGAACTATTTTAATGTACCCCAGAGTGTAGGAAGATAATCTTGAAAGATAACTTTGGAAAGAATAAAAGTAAGGAGTTACTGAGAAGTGAACACACAGCAAACTGGTCTTTTTGCAGGTCGAGGGAATCCAGGTAGACAGGCTTGGATCATCTCAGGACCATCTGAGGATGAGCTGGCTGAGATCTTCTTTCAGAACTGTTCATTAAATGGCACAGTAGTATTTAACATGGCTCGTAAAACAGATGAGATGCTAGCAGAGTTATCAGAAACATATACATAACATTTAATCTTAATAATAAAGAGCTATTTTTTTTTAATCTTTGGTTATACATTTCTCTCTGAGTGTTTAAGACCTTGTAGATAGCCAAAAGTTAATTAAGGATTAATTTTGGAGGTCATTAATGGCTCTCCAAAGAGACTTTAGGGACACAGGAGTAGCCCCATAGCTTACTGGTGTCTTTTGCCTGTTAGGATGAGTCAGGGCCATGCTGGCCAGGTAGTTTTCCCTTCTTTGGGAAGTCAGGAGGACTGATTGCTCCTCAATTGTGACTCTCCTGTTTTACATTGTACACCACTTTTGTTTGGGTCTCCATATCCTCCCTGCTCAGGAAGACAGGTGACTTACCAGGGGGCCAGTGTAGAAGTGTCCCATCATCTCCAGTGGCCTCATGACATGGGAGCACAGGCCAAAATATTGACACTTTTTACTCCGATGATTCCAATTGGCTTTGGCTTCTACATAGGTGATTAACACACTTAGAAAGGAAGTTACACCAGCTTGGATGTACATACATATAGAGCACATTTAATTACTGAAATAGACTTAACTAAAGAATGGCACAGGGCTTCTAAAATCATTTTGTCCTATCTTTAAAATTTTTGTTGTACTGTGGTAGCATAAGCCATATATCTGAGGTATAGAAAGTAGGCACATCTCCAATTTTAAATATCCAACATTTATAAGTATAGGCAGAACCTGTTACCAGTCTTGAAAACAGTACCAGTTGATTTACAAACTTAACTTATTTAACCTCCTTTTTTTTCTCAGATGATGACCAT
This sequence comes from Jaculus jaculus, assembly GCF_020740685.1. Lineage (NCBI taxonomy): Eukaryota > Metazoa > Chordata > Mammalia > Rodentia > Dipodidae > Jaculus > Jaculus jaculus. The sequence continues at coordinate 288,864,641 of NC_059102.1, read as the reverse complement.
TGTTAGAGCATGAGGCTGTGCCCTAAAGTAGGGGATATGTCTTAAGGGTTAATTTTGTTATAAGCACTGGACTTAAGATGCCAAAATTGAGACAGTTACTTTATATACAACAAAGTAGAATCTGGTCTTTTCTGAACCCAAACAGCTAGCTAAATATTAATATAACCCTTGATAAATCTTCTTGAAAGAAAAAAACATTAATTGACAACCAATGATTTTGGCTTAAACTTGATAGCTGTTGATTTCATGTACCACAGAAATTTTTTATTAACATAAAACAATTTTATGTTTTACCCATGACTTAAATTTGATAAAGCTCAAGCAAACTATCCCAACATACTTCAGCCTGAAAATTTTTTTCTTTTTCACATCCGCACATCTTCATTTACATACTTTAACATTCTGATCTAAGTACCACTCAAAAGACATTTTTAACAAGCACTCTATGTCCCAACATTGAAAAATTCCTTCCCAGTTTCTTTCCTTTTGGGGCATTCGCGAACCCAACATCCTCTTTCCTTGCAATACGTACATTGATCCTTCTCAAGGGGCTTCCTAAAGCCCTCGGGTTTTTTTTTTTTTTTCTTTTTTTTTAATCACTGTAGCCAATATCCTATCTAAGTTCCTTTCTTGTCTTGCTTTTAATGTCTGGAGTGGACTGCCTTATCTATGTCATTGTTATCACTGCCTGTTGACCGGGAGAAGTAAGGTCAAAAGGAGTATATCTCTGGGAAGCCTCCATCAAGCATTCTAAAAAGATAGAGGGAGGTTACTTTAGCCAGATTCGTGGGGCGGCGAGCAGCCCCCCCTGAGACCTGCCATCAGAGCCTGGTGGTAGACTGTCAGTTGCTCCCTACCTTCTGCTGAGTTGTAATTCCATTCAGGTCGGGTGAGAGGGAATCCCACATCAATCTCATTTGGGAGCTAGGTAGGCTGCTCATTTGGGCCTGAGACATGCTAGGTCAGGGGGAGGACCAAAGGCTCATACGGTAGAATCAGGTCCTTCAGTTTCTAGTCCCTGCAGTGGGCCCATCTCCTCCTCCCTCAGCCAAAGCCGGAGCGGGGAGAGCAGGGGGCTAAGGTGGGGGGGATGGAATCGGGGCAGAGGGCCACTCGGGAGGGTCCTCTATTTCAGGATATATTTTGGGCTGAGCCGAGGGGTCTGTGGCCATTCGGCTTGGTTTTCTCGTGGCTTGTTGGGCCACTGCCAGGACTTGGGAGCCTGACCGTGGCGGGGGTGGATCCAGGGCTTGACCCATGCCGGGGGATCCATCATTAGGCTCTCCCAGACCAGGATGTATGGCTGTTGATCTGGGTGAGAATGGGTCCCTTCTGAAAAACAATATTCTTAACAGCAGAAATAATGGTTAGATCAAATGCTCCCTCTGGCAGCCACTCAAAGGAGCAGAAAGTCTGTTATTTACCTTTTTTTTTTTTTTTAAATTTTTACAGATAAGTCATGAGACTTACTTCTAACTTCAGAGAAATGAGATACCGTCAGAGTCAGGGGGGGGGTCGTCATAGTCTGTCCCATAATTAGAAACAAGAGTCCACAAACAGACACAAAATAGATACTGACAAAAAGAAACCAAAAACCGTGACACCTCCGATGTGTCCAGAACAGAAAACCAAATGCAGTTTCAGATGGAAGATGCCTCTGTGGTTTCTCCTGAAGGAGAAATACACAATCTTCCTTTACCAGATAGGAGACTGTCAGCCACCCTGACTCTCCTCAGATCCTGGGGCGTCCCCCAGGATTGCAGCCTGTGGTCCTGCCAACCACCATTGTCAGGTCCTCACGGTCCTGAACAACAGCTGCCCAAACCGAAATTAAAACAGATCAGAGCAACAGAAATCACTCAAACACTCAGACAAACACTCAGACAAGCAGCGCTGCAGACATTTACATTGTTTACCTCCAAGGGGGTCTCCGGAGTCCTGGGTGGACGTGCAAATCCCTGGACGAGTCCTCAATTGAAAGACCCCCAGAGGGAGACCTTCACTCAAGTCTCGAGATAGCATGCACCCAAAGACACACAGGAGACCCAACTTGCTGCAAAAGCATGAGGCTTTATTCAGGAAACCAGAGCTCTGGGGTCGACACATATCTCACACAGGAGACAGAGGTGTTGACTCTTTGCCATTTTTTTTCAGTAGTAAGTTTTTGATTTAATTCTTTACTAACCCTTTGTCATTTCTTGGGATGAATGTTAGGTCCATCAATCATAAACCATGGACATGTCTTATCAACAAAAATAAAAAACTGTATAAGATCCTTTTTCTTTACCTGTATTCCTCGCTCTCTGAGAGAGGCTTTTAAATCCTTTATGAAAGAAGCCTCTTTAGACAATGAATGGCCCATCTTGATGGGACGGAATGAAGAGGGAAAACTTACCAGGTCTTGCCGTCTTCTTGGGCGGAGAAGCGGTGACCCCGGAGCTCATGTGCTGGGGGCTTTCCGTCCAGCAGGGGTCCGTGCCTCGAGCCGCCACGTTGGGCGCCCGTCGTCACCAGGGACGTTCTTTCTGGCTTCCAACAGGATACGTTCCCTCTCCTCGGTCGTGAAGAGGGTCTGGAGTAACTGCTGGCAATCGTCCCATGTGGGCTGGTGGGAGAAAACTAGGGATTCCATGAGTGCAGTTAATTTTGAGGGGTCCTCCGAGAAGGGAGGGTGGTTGGCCTTCCAATTATAAAGGTCTGAGGAGGAGAAAGGCCAATATTGTAGGGGTGGCAGAGGTCTCTGAGTTGGATCATCCCCTGGTAAGATCTGGGTTAAAGGTCCCTCCTCGGGGCCATCCAACATTAAACATAGTCCCTTCTCCCTCACATAGAGTTTGCCATTTTCCTTTCTTTATTTCAACAGATAAATTATGAGCTCAGCTCTTAACGTCAGTCCAGTGAGCTAAAGTCAAGTCCAAAGGGGTTGAGATAGTCTGTCCCATGTTGGAAGGGGAATAAAAGAGATAGGAGAACAAAAGGATCTGGAGAACACCGAGAACAAAGAGACAAAGGCGGCCCGATCGCTGCTCGAGTAAAAACGAAACTGAAGCAGATGGCGGCGAGCGGGACCCAGATGATGCTTCCCGACAGAGGCGAACTCGATCCGAGTTCTTCAGATAGGAGACAGAAAAACCTGTCTCCTGGGGGCAATCAGGAGCGTCCTCCAGATTGCTGGGTGGTGGTTCTCAGGCCCGTCAGCCCCAACTCAGAGCACCCAAAGGGAAGGCATCCAGATACTGAAACCGGTTGAAATCGAGAATTTTTCCAGAGGACAGATATAAAAGTACAGACATACACAGACAAGACGGGTGGCGCCTCTTACCTCTGAGGGGTCCTAGATGAGGTCTGGGGTCCTGTAGAGACTCCTGCCTGGCTCGCCAAATGTGGGGTTCCCCGGAGGGGTCCCCGCTCAGGGATGTCTACGGGACCCCAAGAACACTCACGCAGGACGCTCTCAATGCAAACCGCACGAGGTTTATTGATTCCGATGCATCGGGGCTCAACACAGATTCCTCTCGCAAGAGGAAAGGTGAAGAGCCCCTAGCCACGTGTTTGGTCAGCTTATAAAGGCTGAAAACTATAGATATGCAGAGTCATAGGGGCTTTTCAGCCGTGGGTTCCCCTGATTGGGTGGGGCCCACGAGGCGGGCTCGTGAGGGTCCCTCTGATTGGGTAGGGCGTACAAAGGGCCAGGTCCTTATGGTATACTTTTTACAAAATGGAGGTAGTTGCATACTTTTTACAAAATGGAGGCAGTTGCAAAATGGCAGTTTTGTGATTCAGTGCAGTAGTAAGCAAGCCATATTACAGAAGCTTAAAAAGGCAAGTTAGCAAAGCAGCTAGAAAACAGAGCAGCAGATATAGGGCAACTTTTATCCTTTCATAACAAGACCAATAAGAAATAATTTGATCAAATCAGTACAAAACTAATCTTCCAAACAAAACAGGCACTGTGGGGTTCCCCAAAAAGGGGTCCCCGCTCAGGGCTGTCTACGCGACCCCAAAAACACTCACGCGGGACGCTCTCAATGCAAACTGCACAGGTTTATTGAATCCAATGCACTGGGGCTCAACAGTCTCCTCTCGCAGGAGGGGTGATGAGCCCTGAGCCCCGAGTTCAATTAGCTTATAAAGGCTAAAGCCACCTAGGAGTTCTTTGTCCAGATTGGGTTCCCAGCATTGTCTATGTGAGGAAACTAGGAGTTGTTTGTCCAGCTTGGGTTCCCAGAATTGTCTATATGAGGAATGGTCCAGCTTGGGTCAGGAAACAGGTGTTAATAGTATTAATAATGTGACATAATCCTCAGAAAACTGCATTATTATTTTAAATGTGTATTCATTGTAAAAAGCGGTTATTTAGGATAATATGCTAAATCAAAAGTTTGCATGTCAAGTTGAAAACAAAATCTAATTCGTCTCTAATTTAAGTCAAAGATCAAGTGAAAACAAATTTCCTTGCTATTTTCCTTGTTTGTTTATATTTTCTATTTGTCAAAGTATTGACTTTTCTACAAGTAGAAGTAGGTTGTGAAGTCAACTGAAATCTGAGTGTGACAGTGAGAGTCTTTCTTGAGATACTGAAAAGAAGTCTGTCTTCATGGTGGTTATGAAACTGATATTCAGAATTTTTTTCTAAGTGATCTCTCACTCTCCATATTTAGAATTTTAAAGGAGCAAATAAGTAGTATTTTTAAAAATAATTTATTTTTATTTATCATTTATTTGACAAAAAAACAGAGAGAGACAGAGAATGGGCACACTAGTGCCTCCAGCCACTGCAAACGAATTTCACACGTGTGTGCCCCCTTGTGCATCCGGCTAATGTGAGTCCTGAGGAATTAGACCTGGGTCCTTTGGCTTTTCAGGCAAATGTCTCAACTGCTAAGCCATCCTTCTATCCCCAAAATAGTATTTTTGTATCAGTGTCCTAGAAGAGAAATTTTTAACAGACAAATATAAATGAAAGACTTACAACTTTATTGATCTCAAATTGAATGTAATAAATACTATTCCTATAATAGTTATAAATATTTGAAATAAATATCAATTTATGTCAGTACTAGTTACTTGATACTTGAAAATAATCACAATGCCAGGGATTTTGAAGAGATGAAGTAAATTTTGTTTTTTCTGAAATCTATCATGTATAATTTCCACAGCATTCTCTTATTAATTTTTTTAAAGTACATCTAGTTTACTTCCCTAATCGTTTATTTCATGTTGGTGATTATTTTTGAAGCAACTATGTAATTCTGATTGGAACTGTAGAATTAAGCATTAAATTTAAGAATATGGCTAGCACAAGTGAAAGTATCTCTTTATTAAATAATTTTAACTATGCCTTTAACACATAACTTTAAAAAAACCTGTATTTTTAAACAAAAATCAATATTTGTATATGGCCATTATCTGAATTTTAAAAGGAAGACTTGTGGAATGAGTATGGTTTGTACCTAAACTTCAGTTTCAATCTCAATTATATTCTTTAGAAAGAGTATGACCATCAAATCTGTGTATCCTCTATCAAATGCTCAATGAATTCTTATAATCACATTACCATATTCATTAAACGTTCCAGATGGAATCTGGGATATGTGAGGTGCTAGTTTGTAGTGGTTTATTCCCCTTCATCATGCTATAATTCTGTTTGATCTCATTCATTTGTCTGCTTATAGATCCCTTTCCTTTCTCCATAACTGTTTTCCTACTAGACAGTATATAGCTTTATCTATTTTAATTTAGAATCATATGTAAACTAATTGCTTAGAATATGCCATAGTATGATAATTTATTTAATAGAATTAAAACATGTCTTATGTTTTACAAGAATAAAAATAGAAGGCAAAACAAATGAAAAAATAATTTCTCTATTTTTTGTTTGTTTTTCAAGGTAGGGTCTGATCTGGAATTCATTATGTAGTCTCAGGGTGGCCTTGAACTCACAGAGATCCTCCTACCACTGCCTCCCGAGTGCTGGGATTAAAGATGTGACACAAATGGTACATTTGTCTAACTTTTATTGTAATTATTGGTGCTAAACTATTAATATATGTATTTTATTTATATTTTGGTAAATACCTTTATTCTAATAAAAATTGCTAATTACAATTAAAATTTTGATATAAAACTGAAAGTCTATAGAATATCACATGACTGAACACACATATTTTATATTTTGGTAGTTTGTTGACATACAATTTACTAGTAACAAAATAAGAGAGAACAATAAATCATACTAATTTACTACAAAATTAAATTTGTTTCTATATATTAACAAATCAGGGGAAGTGGTATGCTTGTTTAAATTCTTACTTTTTATGAATAGGTTGATACAGAGACTTAATGCAATGTCTTTAAGTATATAAAATTTAAATTTTTTACTAAAAATTATTAAACTAAATGTAAAGTCAAAATTATCAAGATATGTTACAAACATATTTTCTAAATAGTACACTTTCCTCTAAATTTTTAAACTTCTGTAGTAAAATTAAGTTACAAAATTTTCCAATAATTTTAATGACCTTCATATAAAACACACTTAAATGGGCCTAATATTATATGCCATGTGTTGTAGTAAAGAATTTTGCAATTGGAGTTTCCAATTGAATGATTTATTTTTGATATCCATGTCCAGATTTAATACAATAATGTATAATTGATATTGTAAAATGTTCACAACACCAAACACAACAACTGTCCACTATATGCAATTTCTTATAGGTATTAAACTGATTTGTGGTTTATTTTATTTTATTTTTATTTGGGTTTTCGAATAGCTTGAATGGTATTGGTCTTAAAAGAGTGTTTTAAGTCTCCTAGAACCATGGTGTCAACACAAGCCTTTGACTCTCTCATGAGGGTATGATGTTCAGTGTGTGTGCTTGTGTGTGTGTGTGTGTGTGTGTGTGTGTGTGTGTGTTTGTGTGTGTGTAAGAGACAGAGAAAGACAGAGAGAGAGAGAGAGAGAGAGAGAGAGACTGAGTTAACATCTTGTACTGTGGACATTCAGAGCCTGGGTTAGTAGCCTTTTTCTAGAACCCAAGTATATTATTAGATGTTATAGCCTACCTTATTTTTAATGTTTATTTTATATTTATTTATTTCATTAGTACATAAAATTCTGTTTTATTATCACATTTTTGGAGGTGTACATAATGTACTTTGATCATATTTAATATCTCATTCTAATCCCTTGTGCCAATTTGAAAAGTATTCAATAAAGCAAATGTTTATGGATTTTACTTTTTTAATCTTATATTTATTATAACAGGTTGTAACAGGGTTATCCCATCTCCCTGGCCTCCATTACCTTGGGGGCCTTCCACAGTGGGGTGATGATATTCATTGAAGGGCATGAAGGCCTCATTCAATCCCTGCAGTGTAGGGGGAGGACCATGTCCCATGTCTTGTGTTATTCCTATCCACTCTGAGGCTTTTACATTCTTTCTGCCCCCTCTTCTGCAAAGTTCCCAGGCTCAAATAGGTCCTGTTGGTTGTCTGAATTAGTGTTGAGGTATCTGTATCCTCTGGATTTCTGCTTTGGCAGGTTTTAATTGATCACCTGTCAGTCACCATCTCTCTGGAGCTGATTGTAAGAATCAGCAGTAAGAGCAGTATTCATATTGCTTCTTCCTCTGAAATTCCTTCTGAGGCCTGGCAGATGTGGTAGAAGTGAGCAGTCAGCAATATTCTTGTCTTATTGGTGGATCTTGGCTCTCCTCCATTTTATGTCATCTATGAGATAAAACTGATTCTCCAACCCAGAATGAAAACAGCTTGGGTTCAAGGAGGTATGCAAAGTTATTTGAGAGATTTTTGGTGTGCAAGCCCTCTTTTCTCCAGAGAGTAGTGGAGGCTTCTCTCTGAAGTCTAAGTTTGCAGCTCATGGGATTCTGACTAGATCCCTAGCACCAGATCTGATTTCTTTCCTGCTGAGCAGGCTTCATGTCCAATCAGAGGATAATTGGTTACCTGTAGAGGCTGAGTGACATGATTTCACGCGAGCTTACTCCTTTCTGGCTGGCTGGTTTCTTAGTGTATGAGAACTAAGTCCCTGCTTATTTATACTGCTGGTGACCTTTGCCAGCCAGCCACTCTCACAGTTCTCTGCACCACAACGATGGCTGGCCAGGAGAGAGCTAGTTTCCCTTGCAATTCCAGCATGGTGTTCCAGTATTCTATGACCACAGCTTGTGATGTTTTTAGAGGTAGGGTTTGATCTTTTAGCTCTGGCAAGTAATCAAGTGTTTTGGTACTAACCTATTTTGTTTGGCATGGGTCTTTCTGACCAATCTCTCCCTGTGGGTGCTAACCTAATTCTGGGATTGGGATTTATAGGCTAGAGCTCCTGATTTTAATGTCTAGCTATTTCTACATCCTGTCCACTGCCCCTCTTCTTGCTTTTTTGGTGATCATATCTTGTATAATACTAGTAAGAATGAGGATTTTTATGGAACTGATTCATAACATGTGGCATTTGCCAAAGTCCCAGAAAACACCAGAATCCACAAAACCTCCAATTTAATGGGGATTAACTTAAACCTTACAGCTATAACTCTAAACATTAAATGGTCTCAACATCTCCATTAAAAGACACAGGCTTAAAAGCTGAATCTAAGAAATGGCCTTTCTATTTGTTGTCTACAGGACACCCACCTTAGGAATAATGATAGGCATTACCTTAGTGTGAAAGAATGGCAAAAGGTATTTCAAGCTAATGGACATAAGAAAGAAGCAGGGGTTCCTATACTGTTATCAGCCAAAATAGACTTCAAACCAAATAACCAAAAGGGATAAAGACAGTTACTTCACACTAAACAAAGAAACAACACAAGAGAATATTACAATCATATACCTATGTGTACCAAACACAGGAGCACAGAATTTTTTAAAGCAAATTTTGTTAGACAATAAAGCAGAAATAACAACCATCACAATTATTTTTCTAATTTGTGATGCTACTTTCAGATAACAGTCATTCTTTGGTTATATTTTTCTTGTTTTCCTTGCAGGTATGGGGTATGTACTACATAGACTCTTAGCAAAGCTGTTTTCTTTGGTGGTTTTTGTTTGTCTCTATTCTGGTACCTTTGAGAATATGGGACTCTCTCCATATTAATGGATGGTTTGATTCAGCAATCTATATGGCAACGTAAATTTATATAATCTCAAATCTCTTATATAAAACAGCGCAGTATTTGGCTGTAATGTACATTTCCTCCAACATACCTTAAGGTACCAAGTTCAATGCAAATGTGTAAATGGTAATTATACTTTATTGCTTCAGAAGCAATAAAATATCAAAACTAAATTCATGTTCATGTGCAGTAGGGTACCTGATATTTTTCACATGCATCTGTGAATATGGAACACATCAATAGTGAAGGAAACTGTACATATTGATTGTATGGTCACTCTGAGGACATTTGCTTCACTTTCAGCACAGATTGATTTCATGATCACTTTTAAGTTTAACTTTAAATTTGTTTATATAATTTAATTGGCAACAAGGAGATGAAGAGATGATCTAAGGTTAAAATACTTGCCTGCAAAGCCTACAGACCCAGGTTTGATTTCCTCAGAACCCACATGAGACAGATGCACATTTTGGCACATGCACCTGGAGTTTGTTTGCAGTAGCTAGAGGTCTTTATGTACCCATTCTCTCTCTCTCTCTCTCTCCCTCCTTACCTCCCTCTCTCTCTCATCCTCCAGGTTAGGCCTTATAATTGCAAGTGGAAGAATTTTTTTCACTTGATAGTGTGTCTATATTTTGTGTTGTATTTATGCGTTGAATCGTATGTTAGAGAACAATCAGTACTTAATCAGAATTATGCTGGATGTTTGGGAATAGTAGTTCTTTTGTCCACAATAATGTCATTTCCTTTGGGTACATACACATCTGTGGGATTGCTTGAACAAGTGGTAGTTCCATTTCTCTTCTTGAAGAAAAGCCCAGTTCTTAAGGCCATTTTGTAGGTTTTATGAAGATTTCATGGTCTGATTTTGTCTTTCTTTTATGACAATGGAATAACAAAGTTAACGTTACAGAAATTTGTAGTTTAGCATATGTTTTTAACCAAAAGAAACTTTAAATTCCATATTTTCCCTTCATTTTTTGCTAACGTTATGAGTAATATAAAGTATCATTTGTTTAAATGCAAATTTCACAGCTCAAATCAAAACCATCTGCTACTTAAACTGTAGATGACAAAAAAGTACACAGAAGCATGAACACATTTAATGCCTATAAGTTATTTCCATTCTTAGAGATGTCTAAATTAAAGTAAGTTCATTGAGATACCCACTGATAGCCAGCAAGACTCACATGAATATTGCAAAAATTGAACATAACCAAGAATAACAATCTTTCAAAAAAAAAACAAAATCTTCATTGCTATCTTCAGTCATCAAACTTTGATCTCCCTCCCATGATTTAAAAACAATGGAAAGTAAGATTAAGTTAGAATTTCTTTGTTCCTTTTTTATCATAGAACTAGCACAAACATACATCTAAAAATCACAACTAAATGATTATGTAAGCAAATTTGTGAAAACCAAGAATTTTTTCTACTTTCCAAAGATTTCTTCTTGCTTTAGTTCTTCCACAAAGAGAAATGTAATATTTTCAAGACTTTTTATTATAATTTTCAATTTTTTAGAAGTTTCTATATTTGTTGTATATCCTTTTTTACTTGGGTTCTTTTCATTTAGTGTGATTATTATTTGTATTATCTACATGATAAAACACTAACCTTTTTGATATTGTATGGTACTACAAAAAACTCATCAATTTCTTAATATTTCCCATGGAAATCAGATTTAAATTTTTTAGGTTTTGGCTATTTGTGAAAAACACTACAATATATGTACATATATTTACAGCAGTATGTGAATAAGGTTCTTGTATTTTTACTGAACACACTACTTGAAAGAAAAATGACAGTCCCTATTATTAGTCAGCATTGAATTTTAGTAGATAGTAGACAATTTTTTTTCCAAAGTGTATGCACATTTCCACCTATCTTTATTGTATGAGAGCTTCTGATAACAAAATGGTAGAAAAATTGGTATCTTTTCCTTATCTCTGTGTTTCTTCTCCTGCTGGCATATTTGAATAGAGTTCATCTTTCTCTCACAATGAAGGTATTCTCACTTAAATATATATTGACATTTTAGGCTTTTAGGCATTTCTGTATGAATGTCATCATCTTTCAGTCATTTTATATAAAATTATTATCTGTAGTTTTCTAGTTTTCTTTTAAGGATTTGATTTTTGTTCAGAACATTAGTTATTAATTGGTGAAGATTAGAACCCACTATATATCCCAGGCTAATGATATCAAAAATCATAGTCCTCCAGTCTTGGCTTCCCAATTGTTGGGAACATTTGTCTTTTTATAAAGTTTATCTTTGTGCATATATAAACATACCCTATATATAATGTATGGTTTCAATCCTTTTAATATTGTCTTTAAAATTTTGAAATCATAAATGTAACTCAATCTATCAAAATTTCAGTATGGTTGACAATTTTAAGTATTATACTTTTTTTGTTTTTTTGAGGTAGGGTCTCACACAGTAGTCCAGGCTGTCCTGGAACTCACTATGTAGTCTCAGGGTGGCCTTGAACTCATGGTGATCCACCTACCTCTGCCATCCAAGTGCTGGGATTAAAGACGTGTGCCACCACACCTGGCAACAATTTTAAGTATTATACATTTAATTTGCATGTATATGTGTGTTGTGTGAGTGCATATTTATACATGTGTGGGTATGTATGCTCATCTGTATGTGGTGGTCAAGGCCAGAGGACAGCCTCATATGTCATCTTTAGGAATATCATCAACCTATTTTTGAGACAAAAATCTGTGATTAACTTGGAGCTCATCAGAAGCTGGAGTCTTGGACAGCAAGGTAATTCTGCCTTCCCAGTGCTGGCATTACAAGAACATGCCACTATACCCAGTGTCTACATAGATGCTGGGGATCAAACTCAGGCTTGCATGATTTAAAGGCAAATGATTTACTCCCTGAACTATCTCCTTAGCCTTTAAATTACTTAAAAAAAAATGTTTGCTTATCATATATTATAAGATTATGGTTTATTTATGCTTAAATATTTTACTAGGACTCTGTGTATGTGCGTGTGTTGGGGTTATTAACTTGTTTTGGGACAGGACTTCACATTTTAGCCCATGCCAGTATACAGCTCATTATAATGCACATTTTGATCTTAAATTCAAGCTTATCCTCCTGCCTCACTGTACTAAATTCTTGGATTAGAGGCATGAGCCATCATACCTTGCTGCTATTATATAGTTTTAAATTTCAAATTTAGATTTTTGGGATTGATCTTTCTGTATACTGGGGGAATGGATAGTGGCTAGTTTGAATTAATGGTCCCCAATATACTCAGTTTTATTAAAGCTTCTTAGATTTCCTGCTGCCTGTCTGGAAAACGTATGTTTGGGGGGTGGATCTAGAATTCCAGCCTAAAGGTATGCAGATGACCTGAACTCTTCCTGGGATTCCTTGAGTGCATTTGTGTGGGTGGTGGTTGCTTTTCTTCCCACATGGATATTTGTAAAGGGGGTCAGCTTCTCCAGCCATTATGGAACCCTCCTGGATCTGTAAGCTTCAATAAATCCCATTCTTCCCATAAACTGTGTCTGGTTTGGAGGTTCTGTTTTTTAAAAATATTTGTATATATGTATGTGTGTGTATATATGTATATGATTATGCTTAGATTAATCTTGTTTCACTAGTCTCTTGATCAGTCCTCAGGTGAACAAAACACAGTTTTAATGATTATAGCATTATACTAAGCTGATTATCTGCTAATGCAAATTTGTAGATCTTATCTTTCCTTCTAGATTTTTGGGCTTTCCACATATCACTATAATCTTTGCTTTGACATAGTAGACTAATTGTGAAAGAATTGATATATTTACAATGTTACTCTGCAGGTAGAGGAAATTTTTATATACTTTCATTCACTTAAAGTTCTTTTCCATGCAATAATATTTTATAGGCTTTTTTTTCTGTAAAATCTAACTTAAAAATATGGTGCTAGCTTTTAAAAGTTTCACAGTTAAGTGGCATCAAACTTTGTCCTACTGTTATGCAATTGTCACCACCATCCATCTTCACAAAGTTTTTCATCTTGCAAAATTGCAATTCTAAGCTCATTAAAAAACAATTACTGTTTCTCATTCTTCATCTCCCATTTCCTGGCAACCATTATTTATTTGTGTTTGTATGTTTCTATGAGTTTCACCAAAAGGATCATACATTATTTGTCCTTTGTGGGCTGGTTTATTTTACTTAGAATAATTTCTACTAAGTTCATCCATTTCATAGGACATATCAAAATTTCTCAATTTTAAGACATATATGTATATACATATACATATTCATTCATTCCTTGATACTGTTACAAATGCATATGTAATAATTATGATATGTTGTAATATATTTATATGTAATTATAGGGATAGATAACATTTTAATGATAAGAATACCCCATTTTTTTTAAAAAAAATATATTAATAGTCAGTACTATTATATAAAGTTTTCTTAGTGTTGGGTGAAGTAATAGCAAATATTTTATTCCCCAAGCATAATTATTAAGAGTATTACATTATGTTTTATAAGATTTACCAGTTTAGATGATAACTCATAATCACATCTTTTTATATTCTTTTTCATTTCGTGTATTAATGAACATTAGTAATAGGAGAGTATAATACCTAATTTTTAAACAGCAAAGTTCATGTTAATTTTATTAATGTGAACCTTTCCTTATATTAAACATTTCTATAGGACATAGACATCATAAATTATTAAATTGAATAAATGCATTTCATAAAGCAGATAAATCACATAGTGTACATCCTTCACACACTGTGAGTAATGTATGGACCTCAGCTTTTATGTCACAATTCCAGAGAAAAAAAGATGCCTGCCATGCCCTGTTTGCAGTGAAAACCATTCCCTTGCAATCATCTACAGAAATGCCTGCTTGAAAATTTTAACTTCTTAGTATCCCAGTTAACTTCACTGTCAATGGAATTGCTAGCTGTATTAAATTCATAACAATCAAATGTAGAATATTTTGTGGTGTTCTGTTCCAGTATTTTCCTGCTTTGTTCTTTTTGTCATAGTGTATGGGCCATCTATCTATCTGTCTGTCTGTCTGTCTGTCTGTCTATCTATCTATCGTCTAGGATACTCATATCTGAGAGATAATTGTGAATGTAAGATAAAATATAAGGTAAGGATGAATGAAAATGCTATGTTACATGACTGGAATAATTAAAAAACTAATTCAACATACAAGAAATATTTATACTGAAGAGTACAGTAAATTTTGAAAGTGTGAAATTTCAAGTAGAAAAATCAAAACAATGGGTGGGAGATAGCACAGAGGCTAAAGGCTTTTGTTTATATAGCATAATGGCCCAAATCTGATCCCCCACATAAGGCAGGTGCAGAAAGCAGTGGAGTAGCAGGAAGCCATGGTGTGTTCCCTTCTCTCCTTATTTATCTCTCCTATCCTTCTTTCCCTCTCTACTTGCAAATAAAATGAAAAATATTTACAAATAAGATCAAAGCAGAATCATAATTATGGAACAAAAGTCTGATCACAAACCAGTCAAGACTCTATTAACATGAGACAAATGGATTGCTGACTCCTTGGCAGGAGACGAATCACCCCCTAGCACAGCAGGTAGGGCCCAGGTGAAACCACAGAGGAATTGACAAGATGAGCAAGAGGGTTGCTTCCATGGTGAGCATGACTACTTCTAGCAAGGTGAGGGAGATAGACACTGAGGACACTCGAAATGCACTAAAGCAGAAATCCAGATGTTGCTAAGAGCTCAAAACTAAAGTAGACTTAAAGCACATCCACCAAGACTCAGGGAATTTTTTTTTCCCCCTCAGGGAATTTTGAGAAAGAGGGGCCAGAAGGAAAGAATGTACTATGGCGTGTGAGGGGAATATCCAGAGGCATTGCCCCAAGCCCCAGTAGCAGACTGCTGCTCTGGCATCTCATAACCCACAGCCTCATGAAATACCAGCAATCCCATTGAGGAGGGCCCTCAGTGCAGGCAGTGGGGGCAGGAGGGAGGGAAATGATGGTACGAACACATACATCCATACAAAGTTTCTACTTAATAAAAATAAAATAATTCCAAAACAACAAGGTAATTATATGGTGAAAAGCTAGTGAAAGTGAAGCCAGGACATGTTTCTTCACTCAGAAAATGCAAGCAAGAGAGTATTCACTGAAGTCAAGTAAAAAAGTTTTGTGTATTTAATGCTGAGTAAATGTAATGATGGCATATTCTTAGCTATACTACTAGGTCCATCAGTATTAAGACTGAGAAAATCAGGCTGGAGAGATTGCTTAGTGGTTAAGCGTTGCCTGTGAAGCCTAAGGACCCCAGTTCAAGGCTCGCTTATCCAGGACCCATGTTAGCCAGATGCACAAGGGGGTGCACATGTCTGGAGTTCGTTTGCAGTGGCTGTAGGCCCTGGCGTGCTCTCTCTCTCTCTCTCTCTCTCTCTCTCTCTCTCTCTCTCTCTCCCCCTCTTTCTGTCTCTGTCACTCTCAAATAAATAAATAAAAATGAACAAAAAAATAAAGAAATGACTGAGAAAATTTTTCATTTAGAATAACATTTGTGAACTTGGAATAGAAAAATCAAAGGGAAGTGATTAGACCACATTCTAGCCACAAGCTTTGTTGGTAGAACAACAAAAACATAATTTACTCATCTATTTTTTTCTAGTATAGTGTACTATAAGGCCTTTACCTGCACTGAAATGTGTCTGCCTCACTCTTTAAGCATTAATGACAGCTAAATTTTATAGAGTCATATGGAATATGTTTTGGGCTAACTTTAATATATAAGATATTTCAAAGGTTCTAATTCTTATCTTAATACATCGTGAAAATTTCATTCTTATTTAAACATGTCTTCAAAAATGCAAGTTTTATGATTGAGGGAAAATAAAACAGATCTGAAGCAGGACGTTTTACTTCCATAAATAGCACTAACAAGATAGTGGTAGCTATGCATTTTTATATCAGCCCTGATATATATTACAGTTTTCTAATCATAGAAATACAAAAATGCTATAGTTGATCTAGTAATACAGTTAACAAATCCCATCTGTTATATTACATGCATTTTTATGTTTGCTAATATATCCCTAAATTTCTTGGAATTATGATCATTAGTACAGTAAGCATTTTTCATAAATCACATATGCTGATTAGAGTAAGGACTCTGGCTTCTTCCCAATTCTGGAGATTATACATACTTATGAGAAATTAATTTTTTTATGCTGTTCAAAGTTATTCTACCTACAGTGAATTTCTAATCTGTTTCATGTGCCTTAATAATAAATTATACATTGGCAATAATTGTTACCTGGTTAATTCCCAAAAATAACTAATCCTTTTTTATATAAAACCAAAGTTCTTGAGAAGCAATATTTTAAATAGATTTGCATTGTTCATGTGAAGAAGAAAACCAATTGAGCTTTCTGAGTACAACATAAAAATTCTTCTCAAGAACTGTTAAATGTGACATATTCCCATAATTAATTTTTATAAAGGAAATTTCACAGCATACACTCAAGGCCAAGCAGCTTTATTATCCCTGGATAAAATGCATCATATGGTATGTTTGTTACTTTAGATTTCGATCTCCTTGTAGTGTAAAATATTGCCTTTGATCCATAAGCAGTTTTGCATAAATGCATTGGATATAAAGCACTCATCATAACTACATTCCTTTTTCTGCATTGTATTTTCTCAAATTTTGATCATGTTTGATGAATTTCTTCCTTTGAAAATGTGCTAGCATCAAACTCATGGCATTTCTCACATCCTGCTTGTATTTCCCATTGCCACAGCTACTCCCCCTGTTCAGTTCTTTCTGAGATCACACTTCGATAATAGATCATCTCACAAGTAGATAATAGAAACTGACCTCTAACATGTGTCTCTGCCTCCTGTCTCTTTTATCTATGATTCATGACACCAGTGTTCTCCCCAATATATCAATTCCCTTATTCCTGAGAGGCATAAAAGATTATGAACAGAATAAAATGTATAGTATTTTACTTCTTAAAGTGAGAAAGACACTTTTAAATTCTTCAAACCATACCTTTCCCATTTTAAATAAAATTTTCATTTCAAAGACAAAATTATGGTGAATATACCAGCACATTTTAATTATAAAATTTTCACTTAAACAAATATTTATCATAGATTATGGAATTTTTTTCCCTTATTGGATGTCTTAAAGGTCTGGCTTACAGCTGATCTTGATTTCTATCCCAGTTACTTGACCTCTGACAGATAAGTTAATAATTCCTGATAATATAATTAAATCAGAAAGTTACAGTCCAATTCATTTTTAAAAGTCCATAGATGTTGTAGTAATCCCCATGTTTCTAAAACAAGTCACCTGGCCAAAAGCAGATAATATGAAAAAAGAGATTATTTTTGGCTGATAGTCTCAAGGGGAAATCTCAGAATAGCAAGGAAAGGATAGTAGAACAGAGCTGTCAGAGCAGCTGCCTGTAGGCAGCAAAAGCGAACTGTCTCTGGAAAGGGGGAGCTGCCTACAACATCCCTAATGTCATCCTCAGCAACACACATCCTTCAGCAAGTTTCCATTGCTTAAGTTGCCACCCTCTGGGAACCAGTCATTCAACACACATGAGTTTATGGAATACACTTAATCCAAAGTACTGCAATGTCAAATTCAGACAGTGAAGTAGGATCACTGGACCTGATCTCAAGGGAAGACCCCCCACTGCATAGAAAAGAGGGATAGAAATTTTACCAGTGTTTCTCACAAGAAATGGAGCTGAAAGATTTCAGCATATGTGAATCTTGCCAACAGTTTTCATACTTGCCTGGGGTTTATGAGAGAAAATTGAGTCCCAACTAACTGTAGGAAGGAGGAATTTTACTGTTAGACAGCAGAGGATAACAAACTCAACATTCAAGACAAGGTGTTGTCCCTAGGTTCAGGAGAGATGCTTAGAACAAGTGAGATCTCCTCTGTGCCCCATAGCTGAAGAGTACCAAAGTCAGTGTGTTCTGGGTTTCATGCCCAGTGGGCAACGTGGTATACTGGACTAATGCATTTTTGGGTATCTTAAACTAAATAACTTCTCTTTTTCCAATCTCTCTCCCTCTCTCTCTCTCTCTCTCTCTCTCTCTCTCTCTCTCTCTCTCTCTCTCTCTCTCTCCCTTTCTCCATGTATGTGTGTGTGTCTGTTGTGTGATATCAGCATTAAAAAATAAGAGATGATGGTATTTGTGACATCTAAATCCCTTGTAAACATTTGAAAGAAGTAGAGAGGAAGCTATGCTCTAATCATTGTTACATATAAATTGGAAAAAGTACAACCCACAGAAATAACTTGGGCCAGCCATGTGAGGCAGGGTCAGAGTCCCTGCATGGAGATCCTAGAAGATGTGAAGTTGTGATGGTGAATCCTAGGTTGCAGTGAAGACCTGAAGATTTTGGAGGTGCCAGGAGCATGGGGTGTCTGCCAAAGAGCATGGTGGGCTGGGTAAATCCAGCTCAAGGAAAGGCCACAGGCTTTGAGGAAGAGGGCTGAAGCTACACAAGCATTTTGGAGCCCAGATATTTCACTATCAGTCCCAAACACCAGATATAGAACTGCATTATTTGGTGTGTACCATGCTGGGTTTCAATCTTACGTTGCTGTAATCTTTCCTTTCTATTCCCAAATTCCTCCCTTTTTGGTAATGGGAATTATTGGGGGCTATATGTTTGAAGTATATGTTTTGATTATATAACACTTTCAGTTAAGAAATCATAACTTAAATCTCAAATGGTACTATGGATTTGGACTTTTGAGCAGTATTGAGACTCAAAAAGGCTATGGGGACTTTCACACTGGAATGAATGCATTTTGTATCAGAAGTCAGCCCTGGGGATCTGTGGGGACCAGGGGTGGAATTTGGTGGTTTGAATATAAAACATCTCCCCATAGGCTAATGTGTTTTCTCTTTATCTAATGTCTTACTCTGGTAGGATGTAACATTACTTCCAGTTCTGACCAGCCATGCTTTCTCAACTAGGATGATAATGGCTCTCAAAATTATGAGAGGTTAATTAGCTAAGCAAGCAATACATTTCTAGAGTCCTTATTCATAATGTCTTTAATTTTGTTTATCATTCCTCCCTATCCTTTATTTCACTTGTCTTTCCATAACCTTTTCTACCCCTATATTCCTGTCCCTCTGCTTGCCTGTCTACTGCCCCCATCTGCATCCCTCTCCATGTCTCTTCTCTGTCAGCCTCATTCTAGCTTCCTGACCAGTACTTCCAATGACTACAACAATTCTTAAACAAGTCCATGTCAAGTCGGGTTGCCCATTTGAGAGACAACATGTGGCATTTGCCTTTCTAAGTTGAGATGCTTCTCTTAGCATAATTCTATCAAGTCGGTCTGAGATGGAATCTGGTAACTTATTAGGCAGTTAGTGTGACTGGTCCCCTGAAAGTAACCTTACAATCTCCACTTTGCTAGAGATCAACATATGATCTGACTTTTTACCTCTATCTCTTCCTTCAATCTGTTTTCCCACAAAAAAAATCAGGGACCTTCCTGGGAGAGAGGTCTTCTTTCCTAGTATTTAATCCTAACATCATGGTAGGTCTATTTCAACCCCTCAAAACTTGGCGTCATGGCTAGCATTTTAATGAAATGGCCCCTATCCCAGACCAATCAGCTGTCTGTCTGACTCCCCTGCATCAGAAGCAAAACCCACCACAGTAAGGTTATAAACATGTTTATAAGGGGAGAGCAAGCTCTGGGCTGACTGACCATTACTAAGCCTCCAGGCTTAGGTGAGGTTCCCTTGGCCTCAGCCTGGCTTGGCTAAGATGAGGGAGCACCCCAAGTCCTACTTCCCACATGGGCTCTTTATACCTCCTGCCTCTTCATGGCTCTTTATACTTTCTTCTCTTTCCTCTCTAACTCGCTTTTTGTGTATTTTCCAGTCCTTCAAGATGGGATCTCAGACCATGTGGGTATATTCATTTTTCTTCCCTTCGTTCTTTATTTTCCTCATTACACATAATAATTTAATAATGAACCTCAGTTCTGTTTGCCCAATTATTTGATTAAATGCAAATGTGAACCCAAGGTTTGTGGATTACGGAGATTTATGAACTCCTACCACTCCATTTCACATCGATTTCCTTGCAGACTTCATAATTTTATTTTTCTTTACAGCTGAACAAACTTCTATGAATATATGTAAAAATAGTAATTATCCAGTCATCAGTTGATGGGTTATTGAGGAAAAAAGGAGATAGAAAGAGGAAGATTGAGCAGAAGTACTCTTTTGGGGTAGAGAAACCTAGACCCTAAACCACACGTTTTTGCTAGTAAATCTTAATGTTTAAGATAGGTCCTCCTCCCAACCCCCCTACACCAGGATTTTAATTACTTTATCAGTGTTTGGAGAAGCACTTGACCAGAAGAAGCTTAGGGAAGAAAGAGCTATATTATAGGCTTGCAGAATCAGAATCTTGCAAAAACACCATCAATGATGGAAGAAGCTATATCTTTTTCATAGATCCATAACAGGCAGAAACCACTGAACAGATAGCAAATACCAACAGCCAGAGCTCAGATTGACAGTGGACACAATTTAGGGCTGGACTGCAGGATGTGCCCCCATGATACATCCCCAAGCAGGCTGCTGGACTTAAGTAGGAAGTTTAATCTTAATAACAAAGCAATCCCTGAGGCTATAGAGCATACAGTCACATTCAAAACACTGCAATATGCCCCTGTCCTCCAGAAACTCATGATCACCTCACAGGCAAATTGTACTCAGACCAACTTGAAAGGTCCCCATAGTCTTTACTTACATTAACATTATTGAGACTTCCTACATCTCATCTGAGACTTAAGACTCTTTCTTAACTGTGAGACATGTAAAATCAAAACAAATTACATACTTCTAAAGCATAATGGTACCATGTAAGCATTTCCATTATAAAAAGGCATAAGGAGACACTGGATCAATTGAAAATCAATAACCAATAGGCAACATCAAACATCTGGAGTTTAAGTTCAACATCCATAACCAGTGACAAATGTCTCTGGATTCCCATTCTGCACCTGCTGCTGGTTTGAGCAGTCCTGGTAAAATTCCACCTCAAGCTAGCAGCTCTTTGTGGCATCTGTTCCACATGCTGCCAAATAAGAGGCTGCCAAGAATTTGACACAAAAGGAGACTTTTATCTCATACTTTCTCCCTAGGTCATGAAATATTGCAGAAGAAGAGGCAGAAACAATGTAGAACCACAAGATGGGAATGCATACCATGATGCATTGTACCCAGCAGACAGGTGTGGCAGAAGCACATAAAAAATAATTACTGATAAGATTCAGTAACACATTTTTTTTCTGTGTTTCATAGATTTCTAAGTCTCCACTTCCTCCAGCCTAACCCAGAGTGTATTCCTAACCCAGAGTGATTACTGATTTCCTCACCAAGGAGGGCATTTGGTGGAATGGTGTTAGGGAGAGGGGACAAAAGACCATAACCTGATGGGAACATTACCATATTGCTGCATGCTCATATATTAAAGTTCTCAATAATTTCTTTGAAATGACAAAAAAAATAGCCTATAAGCAGGATTGAATCATTTTCTTCCATGAGCTACATCATGTCAAGTAGTTTGCCTCAGCAATGCAAAAGTTACCACTACAGTGGCAAATATGTCCATGTTAGGTATGCAGTATCTCACAGTAGCCAAAATATGGTAACCCTTAAGTGTGTGTCAATAGATGGATGGATAAACAAACATAATCTTTCCATACACTGGACTGTCATTTGCAATGAAAGAATGTTTTTGACTTATATTTGTTATGATGTAAATAAAACTTATATGTATCAATAATAGTGAAAGAAGCTTATTACTAAAGATCAATTGCTTTACAGTTTTATTGATGGGAAATGTTCAAAGTCATCAGGTTTATAGTTGGAGTGGATACATGCTTTGTTGGGACACATGGATTGTTAGTAATAAGTAATAACTGGCTTTGACTGGCACAGAATTCCTTTTAGAGTGACAAAAATGTTCTAAGAGAGTTGGAGAAATAGATAAGTGGTTATGGTGCTTGTCTGCAAATTCTAAAATGCCAGGTTTGATTCCTCAGTACCCACAGAAAGCCAGATGCACAAAGTATCACATGCATCTAGAGTTCATTTGCAGTCACTAGAAACCCTGGCATGCCTATTTATTCCTCTCTCTCTCTGTCTCCCCTCTTGCCATTAAATAAATAATATTTAAAAATGTTTCAAGATTAATGGTGGTCACGGTTTTACAACTTTGTCAATTACCTCAAAAATGGGAATTGTTTGTGTGTACCATGTGAAAGATATCGCAATGAACTTCTTAAAACATTGTATGCATGACACGATGTGATTTGAATATCCCTTTCTTTACAGTCTCTTGCTCTTAAAAGAAGTTTATGGAAGATCTCTTGTTCATGTTTGAATCATTCTAATGTGAGTATGATTGTCAGTATCTGTGTTGGTCTTTTAACTATAGATTTCAGAATGAAATAAGCACCAAGGTCAGAGGCTGGAGGAAGTGGAGAATTAGAAATCTATGAAACACAGAAAAAAAATGTGTTGCTGAATCTTATCAGTAATTGGTTTTTATGTGCTTCTGCCACACCTGTCTGCTGGTATGCCCTATCTCCCTCTGAAAGCCACATAAAGCAGCACTCTCTTTGCTGACAAATCATTCATCATCACACAAGCACCTCACTCTGTTCTCCCTGCTTAGAGGGACCACCTACTCTCTCTTTCCTCTACTCCCAGGTTTCACAGCAATCTTATATTTGGTTGTTTGTACTGCTTGTTGACTGTCTGTTGTTGTTTTTTTTGTTGTTGTTGTTTTGTTTTTTACTTTGTTTTGAGCTAGGTCTTGCTATCTATCCCAGGCTAGCCTTGAAGTTGCAATACTTGGATTAAAGTCATGTGCCACCACACCTGGCTCTCCTGAATAACAACTAGAAATCACTATAACATTTAATGACTTAAAAGTTAGTTATAGTGTCAATTTTGAATTGTTCTGTAACATCTACTTCAAATATAACAAGTGAATAAATACTCTATAATAAAATGAAGTTGAATTATAAGTGATGTTTTATTTAGAATACATAAAGGGCTGGAGAGATGGCTTAGTGGTTAAACACTTGCCTGTGAAGCCTAAGGACCCCAGTTCAAGGCTCGATTCCCAGGACCCATGTTATCCAGATGCACAAGGGGGCGCCCACATCTGGAATTCATTTGCAGTGGCTGGAAGCCCTGGTGCGCCCATTCTCTCTCTCTCTCTCTCTCTCTCTCTCTCCCCCTCTTTCTCTGTCTGTCACTCTCAAATAAATAAATATAAATAAAAAATTACATAAAAATTAAAAAATAGAATACATAAAGACCAAGACCTTTTGAATTATATCAATGAGTATTGAGTATACTCTTTAAATAGTAGAAAGATAAAACAGTGGTTTTGTCATTTTCTCATGAATGTATCTAGACTACTTTAAGTATCTGTCACAAAAGACAACAAAACCTTTAATGGAAGTGATCTACACACATCACCACATGTATATCCAAAAATATTTCATCCTATCAATCAGACAAAACTGATATTATGATATGGATGTCCAAAATTTTTATTGATACCTTCAATTATGTGACATTCCTTTGTTATGTTTAATGATTTTGTAAATAGCACTGCAAAAATTCCATATATATATATATATATATATTTGCACTTGTTTTCCCAAGAGTGACTTATCTCAAATTCTGGTTTTCTTGCATAGTCTTACATAAGTGCTTCTAACTAAAGTGAAGTAGAGTTTATATACTTTGAAAGCAAGAAGGAAACCGTTTGACATAAGGCAAGAAATGTCAGCATTTCAAGGTGCTTTAAACATTGAAATTAAACCACTAAGAATCGACTGAGCTGGAAACTGTGGTAAATGCATTTAATCCTAGTATTTGAGAAGCTGAAAACGATGACCAGTTTATGGTGAGCATGGGTAACATGAAAAGGTTGTGGTCAGCTGGGCCCCAGAGCATTTCTTGTTTGTTTGTTTGTTTTGGTTTGGTTTTATTTTTTGGTTTTTGGTTTTTGGAGGTAGGTTTTTACTCTGGTCCAGGCTGACCTGGAATTCAATATGTAGTCTCAGTATGGCCTCAAACTCACAGTGATCCTCCTACCACTGACTCCTAAGTGCTGGGATTAAAGGTGTGTGCCACCATACCCAGCCACATAGCAAATTTGAGACAAGCTGGTATAAGTAACAAGACACTGTTTCAAAAGGCATCCTAAGAGAAATAGGATAGACAGAAACTACAGAATGCATGGTTCATAAATACATGCTTATGTAGCTTCTTTATATCTAAGCAAACTGCTTACACAATAGTTTAGGCAAATAAATTATGTATATTAACTGTATTAAGACTAATGAAATATATATGAACACATTTTCTGAGAATAGTAAAATTGTGCAAATGCAGTTATTAAAATTATTTTAATAATAATATATCATATAAAGTTTCTAAATTGTAAGGATTTTAAATTTTAGATCATACAGTTTTGAATTCTTATGTAGCCCATAGTACACCATCTCACCTAATTTTATATATGATAGTGGTGAAGATAGAACTATAATGAGTGTGTAATTTCTTCAAAGGAAATAGAGTTAAAATAGAGGTACAAATATTAGTAATTTGCATTTCAATAAAAACACATTCATACTGATGACATATATTTACATATTCATGTTTTTGTACTCCAAGCAATGAGAATTTCTACTTAAGAAATACATTTCTAGGGCTAGGGAGATGGCTTAGTGATTAAAAGTTTGCATATGAAGCCTAAGAACCCAAGTTCGAGGCTCGATTCCCCAGGACCCACATTAGACAGATGCACAAGGGTATGCATGCGTCTGGAGTTCGTTTGCAGTGGCTAGAGACTCTGGCACACCCATTCTCTCTATCTCCTTCTTCCTCTGTGTCTTTTGCTCTCAAATTAATAAATAAAAATAAACAATTTTTTTAAAGAATTACATTTATAGGGTCATCTGAGGTAAGCAGAAAGTTGTACATTTTGGTAAGATTTAGGGTTAATTTTCTCTTGCTAGTTGTTACTAAACCTCCTGTGATGGTTAATATTTTCAACTGGATAAGATTTACAGACACCTAGGAGACAAATCTGTATCATGTCTGCAATGACTATTAGGTAAGGTTGAGGTGGGAAGATATGTTCTGAATATGGGCAGCACCATTACTTGGGCTGGTGTTTCAGATTGAATACAAAGGAAAAAGTGAGCTGAGCATGTGCATTCTTTCTCTGCTTTCTGTGTGTTACCTCACACTACTTCCATCCTGACTTCCTTCCCTCAGTAAAGAATGACATCCTCAACCTGTGAGGCATAATAAACCCTTCCTATCTTAATTTGCTCATTGTCAGGTGTGTTATCATAGCAATAAAAATTTCCTAATATACTTTCTCTGAAAAGTGATGAAATTAAATTATGCCATTATATTTCCTTAAAATTCCTGTTACCAGGAATTTTACTACTCATGCAATATTGCCTAAAGATTTTTCATATTGAATCTATGTGTCTTTATACCTTCATTTTCCACAAATACACATTTTTCCTTTAATTCATTCTTTTCAAGCTTTTTTTCTGAGAATAACTATTACTCACTAGAAATAACTAATTTGATAAAATATAAATATTTAATGACAAAATATGACATATCATGATCCTATTTGATCATATTCATTGAAGTTGTATATTTAAAATTAAAGAGGAGATAAACAAAGTTGGAAAGCATTAAGTAGGTTACATATTTAATGCAAGTATGATTTTATAATTATTTCTAGTGGAAAGCATTACATATATATAGGCCATGTGTGGTGGTGCACACCTTTAATCTCAGAACTGAGTAGGCAGAGGTAGGAGGATAGCTTCAATTTCAAGACAAGCCTGATACATTGTGAATTCCAGGTCATTTTTTACTAGAGTGAGATCCTACCTTGTAAAACCAAAAACCAAAAAACAAAACAAAACAAAAAAGTGAATGTAAATGTGTGTAGGTAAAGTATCTATATAGACATACCTGTGAATGGAAATAATTTTAAAACCTAAACTTAATTTTATTCTGTGTGATACAATTATTATTCTGGTGTTATCCAAAATGTGAAAATGAAAGCTTGTGAAAGTGAAATCCAAGCAGTTATAATTTTTATCTCCAACTAAATGAATCAATAAGGTTTTAGTTTATACTCTTAGTATTGAAATAGTCCAGTATTTTAGTCATGTGATTGAAAATTTGCTAGACATAATTTTATAAGAAAAAAGGGCTGGGAATATAGTTAGTGAAGGAGTCTATGCCAAAGATGTAGGAGGTTCTGTGTTCAACAGCCAGTGCCACATACCAGAAAGATCACCATTTTTTCCCAGCATTCTTTTATTATTCTGTTGAATACATAAAATAATAAATATAAAAACAATATTTCAAAACTATCAAGCACAGTTTAATTCATTTGTAAGGAATTTCATTTTGAAGTTAACTAAATTCCAGTTATCAGTGTAATGTATCTTCTTGGATCTATTGCTAACATAGTGGGAACACTTGTACAACTCATCTGACCTGCTCCTCAAGCACCTCATCTGCATGGTGTTTTTGAACAAAAATTTAACTTTAAATTTAAATTTAATTAATTTAAATTAAGAATTTAAAAGATCTCACGATGAATTCAAAATGCCCCCATGTATCCTTTGAACTCCTGTAACTTACTCATGCTTTTGTGTGTACCATCATTTCACTCCTCCCTGCACCCATTCCACCAAAGATCCTCCTCAATGGGATTACTGTGATTTACCTTAGGGCTGTCAGTTATGTGTCCTGAGAGCAGCAGTCATTGGAGCACGGAAACAATAACAGTGGATATTCCCTTCCACCCTGTGGCTTT
This sequence comes from Jaculus jaculus, assembly GCF_020740685.1. Taxonomy (NCBI): domain Eukaryota; kingdom Metazoa; phylum Chordata; class Mammalia; order Rodentia; family Dipodidae; genus Jaculus; species Jaculus jaculus. The sequence continues at coordinate 288,837,558 of NC_059102.1, read as the reverse complement.
TATAGTCTTGCCACTCATTGACAAAATCTTCTGAGCAAGGGTAGATGTGTTTTAAATCTACCTTAGTGTTCAGCATTCAGCAGGTTCTGGACTTTGGCTTTGGTACATTTTGAGTATCCTCAGTGTCTGTCTCCATTACCTTAGCAAAAGTTGTCAGGCTTACTATGGGAGCATCACTCTAGCTCATCTAGTCAATTTCTTTGTGGTTTCATCTGGGTCCTGGCTGATGTGCAAGAGTTGGTTCATCTCCTGCAAGGGAGTCAGCTATCTTGTCTTGTTGAGAGGTTTTGGTTGTCCTCTGTTCTAGATGCCTTCTGAAAAAGAAAACCAGATTCCCCAATGAAGAGTGAGATCCAACTAGGTTAAGGGGGATAAGCATTGTCTATTTAAGGAGATATTGACAAATGGCAGCTTCTTCATGGAGTCCATAATCTTGGTCTCCACAGGATTCTGACTTGGTTCCCAGTTTAACAATGGGTCCTTTGCCTCTAAGCAGATCTCTTAGCCAATCAGAAAATCATTGGTTAACCACTTAGGCTGGTTGGCATAATTGCACAGGTGTGTACATATTGTCAGGCTGGTTGCTTTTTAATGGCAGTATCTCCTGCTTGCTCACAAATTTGTTGGCCATTTTCCCCCAGCAGTTCATGTATTGCTTACCAGCACTATACAGGCTAATCATCTGGGAACTAGCTTCCTTCCAGATTCCAGCTGGATCTCTTAATGTTCTGCATTATCAGCATGTGGTTCCTTCAGCAATAGGGGCTTACCTTTTACCTCAGGTGGGTAATCAAGTGTTTGAACAAAAAACTGCCTTGTTTTGAGGACCTCCTAATTCTCTTTGATCAACATCTCAATGTGGGTTTGAACCAATTTCGGGTTACAAGGAGTTACAATCCAAAGCCAAATGTTTTAAGGGTAGGCTTCATCCCACCCTCTCTAATTCCCCTCTTACCAGAAGATGTCCCCATACTCTTATTGAGGAGGACATGAGAAGATTCAAAAACTTCCCAAACTCCTGGATAGGTAGAATTATTATTGTGAAAATTACAAATCTATCAAAGCAATATACAGAGTTAATGCAATGCCAATAAAAATCTCAGACTAATTCTTCACAGTCAGAAACTATAATCTTAAAATTCATATGGAATGCCAGAGGACTTCAGATATCCAAAAATATTCTCAGCAAAAGAAACACCTCTGGAAGTATCATGATACCCAATCTAGTGGTATACTACAGAGTGATAATAACAAAAACAGCATGGTAATGGCATAAGAAACAGACATATAGACCAACATAACTGAACTGAAAACTCAGCCCTTAGTTCAAGTAAATATAGCTACTTGAACTTTGACAAGGAAACCAATAATGTACACTCAACAAAAGACAGAATCTTTAACAAATGTTGTTGGACTATTTGAATAACCACATGTACAAAAATGAAACTAGGCACACTTTTCTTACCATGCATAAAAATCAACTCCAAATGGATTAAATACCTCAGTATGAGACAATAAACTCTTAAAGAACTAGAGTAAAAAACAGGGGGAGGGCCTCAAGAGATGGCTTAGTGGTTAAGGAGCTTGTCTGAAAAGCCTAAGGACCCATGTTTGACTCACTAGATCCCATGTAAGCCAGATGCATAATGATGAGGCAAGCAAAAGAATGCACATTCCCCCTAGGTGGCACAAATATCTGGAATTTGATTTCAGTGGCTGAGGCCCTGGCATGCCAATTCTCTCTTTCTCTCTCTTTCTCTCTTACTCTCTAGAATAAAAACAAATAGGGGGAACACTCTACTATATAGGAGTAAGGAAAGACTACCTGACCAATAATCCAGGAGCACAGGAAATTAAGCAATCACTCAACTAGTAGGTTGTAATGAAGCTAATAAGCTTTTGTACAGACAAACATACCATAAACAGAGCCAAAAGTCTACCCAAAGAATGGGAAAAAGTCTTTGCCAGCTATACCACTGAGGGAGGCCTAATATCTAAGATCTTAAAAGAACTTAAAAAACTAAGCAATACAATATTAAGCAATCCACTCAAAGAATAGGGCAGAGAACTAAATAATTAATTCTCAATGGAAGCAATACAAATGGCTAATACTTAAGAAAATGTTCAACAACCTGAACCATTAGGGAAATGTGAATTAAAACAACTCTGAGATTCCACCTTACTCCAGTCAGGCTGGCAATAATTAAGAAATCAAACAACAATAAATAGTGGAGAGGATGTGGGCAAAGAGGAACCCACATTCAGTATTGGTGGGAGTGTAAACTTGTACAACCACTACGGAAATCAATATGGAGAATCTTGAAAAATATAAAAATAGACCTAAAAATGGACTCAGTTATACCTCTACTGGACATCTCTACTAAAGGCTCCCCTCTTCATTGCACAGATCAACCATATTTATAGCTGTTCAATTCACAACAGCTAAGAACTGGAATGAATCCAGATACCCATCATTTGATGAATGGTTAATGAAGATGTAGTGCATTTACACAATGGTATTCTACTCACCAGTAAGGAAAAATGATATAATGAAATCTGTAGAAAAATAAACAGACTTGGAAGAGATCATTGATAAACTCACACAATCTCCAAAGGACAATGTTTGGTAAGTTTTTGAATCTTCTCATGTCCTCCTCAATAAGAGTATGGGGGCATCTTCTGGTAAGAGGGGAATTAGAGAGGGTGGGATGAAGCCTACCCTTAAAACATTTGGCTTTGGGTTGTAACTCCTTGTAACCCGAAATTGGTTCAAACCCACATTGAGATGTTGATCAAAGAGAATTAGGAGGTCCTCAAAACAAGGCAGTTTTTTGTTCAAACACTTGATTATTGCTAATGTTCTCCCTCATCTGTGGCTCCTAAGTTGTAATAGCTTGACTTTTATGCATACCTGACAAGAAACTCCAGTAACAGATAATAAGGATGGAAAGGTTTAGGGGTAGGAGAATGGGAGGATGGGATAAATACACATAATGCTAAATACAAAATGATTTGGTACAGCAGAAACCTTTCTCATGGATAGTAGACTAAAAGGTATAACTTTAAAGTTTGGAATGCTAGTTTTCAGTTCCGTTAGGTCTTGACATTCATCTATATGTATTCAATGTATCTTTGTGTGTAGAGTCAGGAATGTTTTCTGAAATCCTAACTTCAGTTAAGGTGTAGTGCAAACAGACCTCAGTTTTCATTGATTCAAACATGGTAATATAGAAAATCAAAGCTCTTCAAAACTGGGAAGAGCGACAGTGGTGCTTTAGCCAAAGTGAGAATACACCTATAAACCCTAGCCACTCTGTTGTTTTGTAAATGCTTATCAAAACACTGGGAAGTACATAAAATATTTTATAGGTATGTATAAGAGGGAAAGTTACAAAGCCTATGACTGTAGCTGGCAAGCAGAAGATCAAGAAGATAAAGATATGCTTATTTCTGGAAATATTTTCCAGAATATGCTTGGGCAAGAGAATTTTATTGATCATTCTGAATTTTTTATCATTCTGATTTTTATAATGAGTATTTCAATTTGAGTAAGTTAAATACATGTTTTTAAGATGAATTTCAAGCTTGCTCGATGATTTGGTGTTGTCTAATGCCTTAGAGCTAATTTGATTATTGCTTATATTATGGTGGTCTTGATAAATCATTCCATTCAGAACAATTATGTTAATATTCTTATCTATGTTATGTCCTGATTAATTTACTTTTAAGTGATGTATGTTTAAAAAAATTCAATTTCGTAGTAACTTACTTAGATATATGAGTTAAAGAGGTTTTCTATTAACTAAGATTTTTAAGCTGCAAGAGGCTGAATTTGAATGTGAATTGCTTCACCTTTGAAGAATAGCTATATCATTAATCTGTAATCAGCCATTGACATATTCATTTGTTCAAGAGACCAGCTGTTGGTAGGGCAATTTTCATGAAATTAAGAAATCAATGTTATAACCATATGTAGTATTTGATTGGATACAGAGGGGAGTCTATAATAAAACTACAATGCAGTACTTCATAAAGAGATGACATTTGCATAGCCTTAAACTTTGACACCAATAAATCTGAAGTTTGAATTGTTTTATACTTATAAATAGTTTACTTAACCTTCTAACATGTGTCCTGATTGTTCTTTACTTCAGTTCATAGAAAAGCAATATCAGAAAAATATAAGCACCAAGCAAAAAGGGACTTATTATACATGTACTTTATATAATATTGGTGATTATATTAAAATAAATATAGTAACAGTTTACAAGTAAAATTAACAATGTAAGTGTCATTATATAATTATATTATAACATACATGTTTATTGTTGACATAGTTTTGTAAATATGTCATCTAGCCTAACCTAGAATTAATGATCATATTGCTTTAGCCTCCAAAGGACAATAATTACAGGCATATGCCAGTATATCTAGGCCCAAATGAATTTGAGTAAACTACTTGAACATGTATGTGTGTGTGTGTAGGTGTGTTTCATAGTATTTAAAAACAAATATGTAAAAATATATTAGTGGAAAGAACATAACAAGAATGATGGGGTTAATGCATTTGCTTAAGAAAATTAAACTGTCCTAGAATTATGAAACTTTAATTAAAATGAAATTCTTTGTAGTCAGAAAAGCTTATCCTAATAATTTCCAGTTTGAATAATAAAACATGTGGAATTAAGGTTTTTAAACTTTTATATAAGTTCTTCCACAAATGTCTAATTGTAACAATTTAAATTCCTGAATTAATTATTTTTAAATATTTTAGTGAGACAGAGAGAGAGAGAGAGAGAGAGAGAGAGAGAGAATTGGTGCACCAGGGCCTCAGCTACTGTAATAGAACTCCAGATGATTCCTCCACCTAGTGGGCAGTTGTGACCTTGCACTTACTTCATCTTTGTGGGTATGGCTAACTGGGATCTGGCAAGTTGAACATGGGTCCTTAGGCTTCTCAGGAAAGTCACTTAATTGCTCAGCCATCTCTCCAGCCCTTAAATTCCTGAATTTATAATGTTACAAAACAGAGTCTCAGTTCTAGTGATGAGACATTATGCTCATCCCACGCATACCACAGCCTCAGTGCTGTGCAATGACTGGGCTGCTGGAACAGGTGGTATCAACACCAGCACACACTACATGCATGCTGCTTATGGTGACTGCCAGATCTTTCTGGAAGGAAAACTTTCATGAAAGGGGTATATCCAATTATATTATATTTTCAATTTCTGAAGTTTCTCAAACTTTATTAATTTTGATCCTGGAAGTTCATAAATTATATATAATGGTGTCTTTCTTCTTGAATTAATCATGCTTATAATTTCATATATATATATATATGTGTATACACACACGCACACACACACACACACATATGTATATATATATATATAGTGACAAATGGCTTCTTTTTCACCCCTTTTTACCCAGGGTACAAACAACCCAGATAGAAGTTTTATGTAACCTTAAGGCTCCAGAAAAAGGATGTGTGTGTGTGTGTGTGTGTGAGAGAGAGAGAGAGAGAGAGAGAGAGAGAGAGAGAGAGAGAGAGAGAGAGAGATACAGATAGATGTTTGGAAGTAGAAAAGTATGAAGGGAATGTGTCTTATAATTACCCCTCCCTTCATTTCTTTTACAATTTTCAGAGTAAACATGTGAAGAAGAGGTCTGCCTGAAGCTTCACATAGCAGTGTGGGTTAAGGTGCTGGGGGTTAAGAACATAAGAATGTGACCTACCAGGATGGCTGAGTCCTTGACCAGAAAAATGACATTCATAAATGGCAAAGAAAGAGCCTGTATACTGGGTCTGTTGTTGGAAGGACAGCTTTCTTACCTGACCCCTATCTGAAAAATTCTGTCCTAACAATGACTGAAACTTTATGTGCATCTGAAATGCAGTAATATTTTTAAATAGCTTGTTGTCTAATCTTTTACTTTTTAAAACCCGAGTGGCTATAAATAATTGAATTTGAGGTAAATGAATGAAAACCTTGGACAATTGCAAAGTAAACAATTTGAGGCTAATATTGTATATTTCTTAGCAGTGGCTTTTATTATATCCCATTTTACAAAGTCATCTTACTTACATCTTTACTTATAAGAAGAGATTTCTTAGAGCTTGGCTATAGTAATTAATGACAAGTAACTAAATCATATCCAGAACTGATGACTGAAAGTCCATTTTGATTAAATCTTAAATTATAAGATCATATAACACCATACATTGTCAAATATTTCTGATAATTTAGTTTCAGTGATAAACAATGATAATTTCTGTATTTCACTGGTCTTTACATAAAATCTAGCAATGGGAAGAATTCCAGTGCAATTGTCATGTCTGTGATTAGGATAAAGTACAAGGCAGGGTCTCAAACCTACAGAAGGATATGTGTGGCCAGCAGCCATAGGCACTACAAGTCTCATATAGGAAAGGAATGCAGGACTCCCTTCAATGTTTACTTGATGATTTCCTATTCCCTGCTTGCTAGCAATTTTCTTAACACAGCTTCCAGAATCCTGAAAATGAAGGTAAGAGAATTGTGAATTTCAGTGCACCCTCGGCTAGAAATTTAAAAAAAAATGAATTAAATTAACAATGGTGGTGCATGCCAGTAATTCCTGCACTCAGGACGCAGAGGTAGGAGGGTAACCATGAACTCAAGGCCACTGAGACTACATTGTGAATACTAGGTCAGCCTGGTAGAGCAATAACCTACCTTGAAATATTAAAAAAAAAAAAAATTAAAAAAAACTTTAAAAGGAGAGTTATTTTACTTGTCCTTATCATATCTTTTTCAGATACTATATTTATTGCAAGTTCATATTAATTTACTTATCTAAATTTTATATTCTTTTCATAGGTGTTGAGTGAATGGCTAGATACAGTTATAAGGGTTGAAGTATTTTCAGTGAATCAGACAGGAGAGAGGTGTAATTTTTTGTACCATAACTGGCAATTTTCAACCCTTGAGCCCATGAGGCTGATATTTCATATCAGTTCAAAGGGAAAGAGTAAAGAAGTAATCTTATCAGTTTTTATTAACACTGACAAGAGTTATTTATCAATTTTAAAATATTTTATTTATAAGCAGAGAGAGATTGAGAGAGAGAGTATGTGCACCCCAAAGCCTCTAGTCATTGTAGACAAACTCTAGATGCATGCTCCACTTTGTGTATCAGGCTTTGCATGGGCACTGGGGAAGTGAACCCAGGGCATTAAGCTTTTCAGGAAAGTGCCTTAACTGTTAAGCCATCTCTCCATCTCTATCATTTTGGGGTTTATTTTTTTAATTCACGATATGAGTAGCAATATGATATAGCTGAGCAAGGATAGAGATGGTAGAAAGGTTATTTTTAATGTGATAAATATAGTGAGAAATCACTGGAAGTAATGAGGTATGAAATAATTTTGAATTGTCTGCGTGAATCTATAACAGATACTGGCTTCAGTTGCTATTATGTATGTTATATAGAGTTTATTTCATTTGCTGACCTACTAAGCTATTTCGTAAATACCAGAATGTATATCATTGTCCATAGCAGATAATTATAAGTTTACTCTGGTAGAATCAATGCCAAATATAATTTTTTTTCATAAAACAATAATAACCTTCTCTTTTCTCATTATTCCTAATTAAAAACTCAGGCTCTATAATGAATAGGAGAGGACACAGAGGATCAGAGAAGGAACAATGAGGAATACAAATAGGAAATGAAGGCATGAAAATATCCTTATTTGCAGATGATATGAGTATATACACATGAGACATTAAACTTGCACTAGAAAATTCTAAGAACATAGAAGCACTTTCAGTAAAGGGTTAGGATACAAAATTACTATAAAAATACAATATCCATCAATATACAAATGATAAATATACTGAGACAGACATCAGGGAAACAATTTAACTCATAATATCCTCATAAAAATTAAATAGCATAAAATAAATCTAACCAAAAAGTGAAAGATCTTTGTGATGAATACTTTAAAATACTGAGGAAGGAAATTGAGGAAGACAGAAAAAATGAAGGATTTTCCATGCTCAGGGATTGGAAGAATTAATATCATGGAACTCACTGCCTTGCCAATGCAATTCCCAATAAAAATGTAACACCATTTAAAAAAATATTTTCATTATTTATGAAATAACAAGAGAAAGACAGAGAATGTGTGAGGTCCTCCAGGCACTACTGACAAACCCTAGACATATGTGCCACTCTGTATATCTGGCTGTACATGGTACTGGGGATCCTTAGGCTTTGCAGACAAGTGCCTTAACTGTAAGCCATCTCTCTAGCCTTCAACACCATTCTTCACAGGTACAAACAAAACAAAACAAAACTTAAAATTCATATTGGATCACAAAAGACCCAGAAGAACCAAAGCAATCTTGAGAAAAAAAGAATATTGCAGAATCTGTTACCATATCTGACTTCAAGTTATACTACAGACCAAAAGGAATAAAAAAAATAGCATGGCAACCTTAAGAAAGCAAGCCAGGGAGTGGCTAGCAACCCTGTTTAGCTCCAGTGTGGTGTCCCAATGTCCTGTGGCTGCATCCAGTGGTGTCTTTGGCAATATGTTCCTACTTTTTAGTCCTGGCTGGTAATCACATGTTTTGACTATGGCCTATATGGTTTTGGGGATCTCATGGGTCTCCCTGAGCAACATCTTAGTCTGGGTGGTAACCCAATTCTGGGCTTGGAATTTACTGGACAGAGTCCATGGTCTTAAGATTAAGCTCTTTGGACCTCATGTCTGGACTATTCCCCTTCTTGCTTTATTGGTAGTTAAATCTTGTAGAACACTAATGAGAATGAGGGCTTCTTTGGAACTGAATCTCAATGTCCTAACTGTATAATTCCCTACCCACCCTCCCTATTCCTCCAAGCCCTTCCTATCACTTGTGTTTTTCCCCTGACAACCTCTAAGGTAACTCCTCCTCTCCTCTCTCATTATTTCTCTCTACTGGTATAATTCTAGTTTTTTTTGCCCCTATTTCTGATGCTTACTACCATTGCACCCATCTCTAATTAATCCCAGTAAGGACATGTAGATGAGATAGTTCAGGTGGTGTTTGTCTTTCTGAGCTTATGTGACCTCACTCAGAATGCCTTTTCCCCAAGACCCTCCCCATTTTACTGCAAATTTGATAATTTAATTTTCCTTCAGTGATGAATAGAATTCCATTATATAAATGTACCATATATGCATTGCTGAAAAACAATGGTAACCAAAAGCATGAATAAGCAGGGTACCCTGCAGCCTTTGAAGTCAACCAGCTAGACAAGAACAACACACATGTGCAATATGTACAGCTTCTCTGCAGGTAAATAACTGTTCTCTGATGGGACATGAGGCCAGCTCTCTGGGAGAGAATTCACATTTGGAACTGGAAACCAAGCCAGAATCCCATTGCCAAGAAACTCAAAGAACCCAACCAACGTGGCTCAGGGAAATTTGTGGAAGAGGGGGCAGAAAGATTTTTAGAGCCTCAAGTTGGACCATTTTGCACAGAGACACTGCCTCTTCCCCATAACTGATGGCTACTTCCACAATGCACGACCCACATTCCCTAATGAGAAGGGTCACTGTGGAGGGGGAAGGAGAGGGAGGAGGCTAACAATGGTACAAACATTGCTGTTTACACACTGAGTATGTACATAAGTAATAAAGAAGAAAAGAAACTCAGAGCCAGGCATGGTGACACATGTCTTTAATCCCAGCACTTGAGAGGCAGAGGTAGGAGGATTGCTGTGTGTTCGAGGCAACCTTAAGACTGCATAATGAATTCCAGGTCAGCATGAGCCAGAGTGAGAGCCTACCAAAAAAAAAAAAAAAAAAAAAAACCTCAGACTTTAGAGAGAAGAACGCACTGCTCTCTGGAGAAGAATGGACTTGAACACCAAAAACTATCTCAAATAACTTTGCTTACTCCCTTTAACCTAAGCTGTACTCACTCTTGTTTGGAGAGTCTATTTTATCTTACAAATAGCAGAAAAAAAAAAAAAGGAGAACAAAGAGCCATCATAAGAAAAGAAAATAGCCTACTGCTCACCACAACACTTGCCACCTTTACCAGGTCTTTCAGGGCCCAGGAGAAATTACACAGGAAGAGGTGACATGAATACTCACTTGCTAGTCTGACAACCAGCTTCAGGGTGATGGTGACTGACACAGTGATTGATTAAAACCTATCAAAGCAGAATTTCGAGGCTACAGAGATCTAAACACTAATTCACACTGCCAACAGGCCTGCAATGGCTCAGAGAACATTATGAAAGAGGGGGCAGGATGATTGTGAGTGCCTCAGAGTGGGTAGGAACAACCTGAGACATGGACCCCCACTATCCCTCAGGGACTGACTGAGGCCTTTATGTCCCACAGTGAATACCATAATCTAACTGAAGAGGGTCCATGGGCAGTGAGAGCCAGGATGAAAGGATAAAAGAAGATAACCTATTATATTACATATAAAATAGTATTTTAAAATATCATGGCACTTGAACATAGGCACATAGATCAATGGATCCAAATAGAAGGCCCAGATATTTTTAAGAAAGCTGCCAAACATACACATTGAAGATAGTAAGGCCTCTTCAACAAATGTTTCTTAGTAAATGGGTTATCCATATGTGGAAGAATTAAACTAGATACTTATCTCTCACACAATATAGAAAATGAATTCCAGTTGGATCAGAGACATTAACATAGGCTCTGAATCTCTAACTTTTCTAGAGGCCAAAGAAGGAAAAACACTTCAAGATATAGGCATAGGTGAGGGTTTTCTGGATAGGTGTCCATTCACTCAGAAAACAAGGCCAACAACTAAAAAAAAATGGTACTTCTGGGTTGGAGAGATGGCTTAGTAGTTGTTGCTTGCCTGCAAATTCTGAGGACCAAGGTTCTTCTCCCTAGAATCCACATAAGCAAGACACACAAGGTAGCATAGGTACACAAATCAGCCCTGCACACAAGGTGTTGCACACATCTAGAGGCCCTGGTGTGCCATTTCTCATTCTTTCTCTCTCCCTCTCTCCCAGGAAAAGAAAAAATACTTAAAAAAAAAAACACATCACTTCATGAAATTAAAATCCTCCTGGGCTGGAGAAATAGCTTAGCCTTTAAAACACTTGTCAGAGAAGCCTATACAGACCAGGTTCAACTCCCCAGAATACATGTAAGCCAGGTGCATATGGTGACACATGTGTCTGCAGTTAGTTTGCAGTGTCTAGAAGCCCAAGTGTGCTCATTCTCACTCTCTCTTTTTCTCTCTCCCTCTTTTATTAAATAAGTAAAAATAATAAAACACTTTTACAAAGGTTCTGTATAGCCAAACAGTTGAATGAAATTTCATATACCTTATGGGAGAAAATCTTAGCCAGTTATTCATCTGACAGAGAATGAATATTCTGAATATAGAAAAAAATAAAATAATAAATATCAAGGTAACTTTTAACCCTATCAAAAGATAAATGGACCAAGGAACTTAAGAAAATAGCCAAAATAAGAAATACAAATGGCCAAGAAAAATATTAAGTGTTGAACAACTTTAGTCATCAGGATAATGCAAATAGAAAATACTATGGGATTTCACCTCAGTCCAGTCAGAATGTCAGCCATCTAGAAAACAATTGACAGTAAATGTTGGTGAGGATGTGTGGAAAGCAGTGTAAACTGCTGCATCTACTATGGAAAGAAGTGTAGAGGACTTTCAAGAAACAAAAAATAGAACTTCCATATGACCCAATTATACCACTCCTGGACATATACTCAAAGGCCTCCAAAGCCTACCAAGAGATACCTGCATGTTCATTATTATGACCAGTTTCTTTAAAACAAGATGAAAATGTAAGCATCCTAAATGTCCATCAACTATCAACTGATGACTGGATAATGAAAATGTGGAACATATGTGCAATCAAATTTTATCCTGCCACAAAGAATAATAAAATTTTCTGGAAAATGAATAGAATTGAGAAATATGATATTCAGTGAGTTAACTAGGCAAAGAAATACAGACACCGCATATTCTTTCTCATATGCAGATCTTATATTCTGATGAGACAGAGAAAATAATTCTTTAAGGAGATGAGAATAGTAGACATATATGATCTGAAAGCAAAATGATAAATACTAGGAGTAGCAAGATTTAAGTAGGGAGGGCATGAAGACAGGGAGGAGGAGGATATCAGGGAAAGAATCAAACAAAACCAATAGCATATGAGAAGAATATAAGAATATAAGGTAGTATGATACTGAATATGATAAAAAATAAATTTAAAATCGTTTGATTGAAGATAACCTTTACTGGTGGATAAATCTAGTCCTGAAAGCCATATTCAACAAAACTCCCAGTGCCAGGGGTGGACTACTTCCCTACAATTGTTTGTTTGGGAGGTCCTGATGTCCTCAAAACAATATAGTTAACTGCTATTGCCATTTGTTTTCCTCCAAAACAGCACTCTTGCTTGATTCCCCAATTATTCCTTGTTTCAGCTGGGGCCTTTTTGAGGTATGATGGGGTGGTTTTCTCCTTAGGATATGTGTGTACCTGAAAAAGAAAAGCAGATTTTCCAGCAGAGTGTAAAGTTAGCACAAGATAAATGGGATAACCATTACTTTTAGAGAGAATTTAACGGGTGTAGGCTCTCTTCTAGGCCACATGGTGGAAGCTTGATAATGGAGAGCAGGCTCATTTTTGCATACAGTTCATACTGGTTTCCCAGCTCCACCTATGGGTTCCATTCCACTGAGAAAATAGGTTAGCCAAATCAAGAGTACTTGGTTTCCCACCTTGGCTGGGCACCACTATTGCACTTGTGTGAGCATCATGTCAAGTTGCTTGCTGCTAAGTAGGTTGAACCATGAGTTGCTTGAACAGACACTGGTAATTTTCTCCAACCACTCATGTAGTACCTTCTGGCACTAGATGTGTTAACTCTCTGGGAACTGCCTCTCTTCCGGCTTCTAGACATGTCGCTACTTGTTACATGCCAATGATGAAACTCAGATTTACAATTACATGAACACAGAAACAAATCTGCAGAGAATATATCAAAAAATTCTACACACAGAAGGATCAAATAATCAACATTAAAAGCCTACAAGAAGCAGATCATAATAAACAAACTCAGAGAAGACACAAGACACTTCAAAGTCCGTGAAAATACCAAGCCGCATAGACAACACAATATGGCTGGGATCAAATCAAACCTCACAGTCATTACCCTAAATATTAATGGCCTTAATCTACCCATCAAGAAACACAAGCTAACAGGGTAGATCAGACAATTAGACCCCTCAATCTGTTGTCAGACACCTCCGCAGGGAGAAAGAGTGGAAAACAATATTCCAAGCAAAAAGAACAAGGAGGCATAGCTATATTAATATCGGATTAAATAGACTTCAAACCAGAAATAATCAAAAAAGACAAAGAAGGCCACTTCCTACTTATCAAGGGAGTAATCTATCAAAAGGATATCACAATAATAAATTTTTATGTACCAAACACAGGGACACCACAATTCATAAAACAAAATCTACTTGACAATATAACAGAAATAACCACCAACACCATCATAGTTGGGGACTTCAATACACCATTATCACTAATAGACAGGTCATCCAAACAGAAACTCAACAGGGAAGTAAGAGAGCTCAACAAAAACATACATCACTTAGACCTAACAGATATTTACAGAACATTCCACCCAAATCTACACATGCTTCTCAGCAGCCCATGGAACCTTCTCTAAAATGGAACATATACTAGGTCACAAAGCCTGCCTCCATATATTTAGGATGAGTGACACAATTTGCTACATGACATCAGATCACAAAGCTATATTACTGAAATTAACAATAAAAGACCCACCAAGAATCACATCAGTTCCTGGAAACTGAACAGTACACTTTTAAACAATAAATGGGTAGTGGACAAAATTTAAAAAAAAAAAAAATGAAGTTGCAAAATTTCTATGAATGATAATGAGAACACATCATACCAAAACTTATGTAACACAATGAAGGCAGTCCTCAGGGAAAAAATCATAGCACTAAATACCCTCATAACAAATACAGAGAGATCCCAAATCAATAACCTAACGATCCAAATAAAGGCACTGGAAAAGCAACAAAAATCCAACCCAAAAAGCTCCAGAAGGAAAGAAATAAAGATCAGAGCAGAAATTAATGAATTGGAAGCTAAGAAAACAATTAAGAAAATTGACAAAACAAAGAGCTGATTCTTTGAAAAAATAAACAAGAATGACAAACCTCAGGCCAATTTGATCAAGCAAAAAACAAACAAACAAACAAACAACAACAACAACAAAACAGACACTTTAACAAAACTAGAAATGAAAAAGGAGAGATCACAACAGACATAAGTTTAATTGAGAGAATCATCGGGACTTATTTCAAAAACCTCTACTCCACAAAACTGGATAACATGGAGAAAATGGATAAATTCCTGGACACATACCATTTACCAAATGTAAACTCAGAGCAGATTAGTCTCCTAAACAAATGTATCACACCCATCGTGATTGAAAAGGTAATAAAAAAGCTTCCCCAGAAAGAAGAGTCCAGGACCAGATGGCTTCTTTCTATCAAACCTTCATGGGAGAACTCAAACCAATTTTTTTCAAACTCTGCCACACAATTAGAGAACAAGGAAAGCTCCCCAACTCCTTCTATAAAGCTAGCATCACCCTAATACCCAGGAGTTTTTATTTATTTATTTATTTATTTATTTGAGAGTGACAGACACAGAGAGAAAGACAGATAGAGGGAGAGAGAGAGAGAATGGGCGCACCAGGGCTTCCAGCCTCTGCAAACGAACTCCAGACGCGTGCGCCCCCTTGTGCATCTGGCTAACGTGGGACCTGGGGAACCGAGCCTCGAACCGGGGTCCTTAGGCTTCACAGGCAAGCGCTTAACCGCTAAGCCATCTCTCCAGCCCACCCAGGAGTTATTGTGGCTAAATTCTAATCAGGCCATGGATGAATACTTTCTTTATTTCATGAATAGGCTGAACCTTAAGGAGCCACAATAGAGAAACTTCACTGAAAAGTAATATTTCAGGGAAAATACAACTATATTTTAATGATAAGCAAAGTCTTATACCTAAGCTTGCATATAACTTTACTGACCAGATAAGAATATAGTGTTATACCCTACAAAAGGGAGTGAAAATGTATCCTATGATCATTAATTGTCAGTGCTGAGGATTTCACACTATAATATAATGTGCAGAATATATTGGGTCATATTTAATTTTATGAACACAAATTCAGTAAGATGAATGTATAAAATCAAATCTTATTTCATTGGGCATAATTTTGTAAGGGATTATTTTATAATACATGAAAATTTATTTGTACATACTTATAAGTATCCTTATATTAACTATAAAAAATTAAGAAAGTGATCAGATGGGCAGGAAAATAGCTCAGTTAGTAAAGTGCTTGGTTTTGCAAGCATAAAAACCTTTCACCAGGTCTCCAATACCTCTAAAAATACTCAGCATGGTACAAGTGCTTATAATTCTGTCATAATGAATGCAGAGACAGGCAGATCTCTAGAACATCCTGGGCAGTTCGTCAAACAGAAATGGTGGAGGTTTAGGATCACTGAGAGACACTGTCATTAAAAATAAGGTGCAGAATAATTGAGAAAAATGCCCTGTGTGGACCTCTGCACAAAACTGCACACACATGTGCATATAGAAGCAAACACACACACAAACATGTAGCACACAGACTGGAAAAAGCAAAACGAAGAACTAGAACCAGGAAATTTACTCTAATTTATTGTTTTATATAAATATGAATTAGGCTGACATGCAACTCAGTTTGTAGAATGCTTGCTTAGCATGCTTGAAGCCTTAGCACTGTACAAACTGAGTGTGGAAGACATAGTGAAGATGAAGAAAATGAGATAAAAGTGATAAAAGATACTCATAAGTTCCAACTTTTAACATGAAGAGAAAAATCCATGATTCAATATGCAGTTTGGGGTCATAATGATGGTACTTTTTAATAGATCATGAGAGTCGGTGATTACTCTGTTTCTGAACCACTTGAGTGGAAAAAAGATTTCAACCAAGAATTTAAAGAACCACACATGGCCTAGCTTATGATGCTGTTGAACCAGGAAGCAAATTTGATCTGTATCAGTGCTGTGGACTTAGAACAACTGAATAATAAAACTATACCTTTTCTCCTTGAAGCAAACACTGCATAACTTGAGGTCAGATGAAGGAAATCAGTCATTGTTGGACTGGCTCAAATGAGTTATTAAGGACACTTGGTCATTACTGGTCTTGCAGGGATGCATGGATATGCAGGGGTATCTAGGACTAGAAAAACAGAGGAGAGATGAGCATTACTGATGGAACTGGCGATGAAAAAAGCTGTGTTTGTTACTTAGTGTTCTTGTCCAAGTGAAACTATGTTCACAGAAGAATTTAAAAAGAAATTGTGCTGTGCATAATGGCACGTGCCTTTAATCCCAGCACTTGGGAGGCAGAAGTAGGAGGATTTCTGTGAGTTCGAGGCCACCCTGAGACTCCATAATGAATCCCAGGTCAGCCTGGGCTAGAGTGAGACCCTACCTCAAAAAAACAAAAACGAAACAAAACAAAAAAAAAGATTCAGCAGATATTTCACAACTGGTATGGGACTTCCATGGTTTTTTTTAATCCTATTTTAGTATGTGATTTTTAAGTGGTAGGAAAGGCTTAATTTAGCTAAGTGATCTAAATTAACATGAAAATTAACTATGTCTGGGTGGACATCTCAATGAAGCAACTACTTTTGATTCACCCATGTTCCTATTCTGTATACCTTCATCCATACTTCTGTGAGTAACTCTAATATACTGACTGGTTTACAAAGCTCGACGTTAGTGTGATTGTTCCTTTGGCAATGTTGTTGCTAGTGTTCTATGTGAGGGAAATGAACTTTGTTCATGTCTTCTCAGGAAAAGTTAATGCAACAGCACCACAATCTTCATGAAGTGTCTCTGTGTTCTTATAGACAGTGGACTACCTGTCTGTGGTTCTGAAATTATTCATAAATATTTTTCTGATTCAGATCTTCTGCAGGGGAAGTTATTTTATATATTGTTTGAAGAACTTTTTGGCTTTTTAAATAATTGGTCATATTTATAGTATGTTAAACATTGGCCTCTAACTTCTTTTATAGCTTCATAGAAATAGCAAGCATTGTACCCTCTCTTAGTGTTTAACCTTTCTGTAGGGATGCATTTTACTGATGGTAATCAATCAATCATATTAATATCAAAGGCCTAACTATGTACTTACAAATGCCAAGGTTGTCAAACTCTTCTTACCCACAGGAAGAGCACCTTATAACATGATACATCTGGAAGCCATCTGAACCTTTGATATGTTATTATGACATAACTTTTGATAAACTACACATGATTTCCAAGCATCAGTTATGTCTTGTGTGAACCCCATTATTCACAGATATACACAGCCAAAATTTGTCAGATGTACATTTGGCCTCTATTGAATTTTAGATCAATTCATGCAACAGGTCTTGGAATGATATTTGCTCTTTTGTATAACATATTCCTGCCTTCATCTGAGTTTTTCTCATTTCTTGAAGATAACTGAGCGCTGAAGCAACTTATAAGCTCATTTGTTCCCTTGATAAATATTTCTTCTTGCCAGTAAGTAGCCTTGACTACTGAAATTTCAACCAGCACCCTTTAGCTTTAGGTGACCTTTACTATGAAAGAGTACTTGAGATCTGTAGAGTAAATGGAATGGCCCTAAGCTTCTGATGATGAAATCACATTTTTACTAATCCCTTATTGCTTCTTGTAATCAAAAATAACATGAGATAAAAATTGACTTCACTATGGTTTGAGAAATCTGTTACAATCAGCCAAATAAGATTTATTTTTATTATGTTCCATATAATAGACAATGAAATAAAATAAAAAATATTTACAAGCAATCCCATTTCACTAGCTTTCTGTTTTTCACTTCTTATTTTAAACTCTATACAAATAAAGTTTTGCTGGTTGTATGCTGGAGACAGTATTAAACTCATCTTCCAGCACATCTACCTAATAATAGAAACATGAGCAAGTGTTAATTTTAATATGTCACACATAAAAGAAATATTTTAGTACAGAAGAAAACAGAAAGTTTGATTCATTGAAACATCACAAGCAATGGCAGAGAAAGAAGATGAAATATGCAACTTCCTTTCTTAATCTCTTCCCAACTCAATTCCATTCACCAGTTTTCATGACTATTTATCATCATCATCATTTTCTCTGTAGTAGAGAGCTGTTTTCGTTTTTGTAGCATACTTTTATACGCTTCCTGTATATTTTAGCCATTACCTGGAATTGCAAAGAACACATTACACTCCTATTCCTGGACTGAATTTCAATTGTTTAGAAGAATAGTTGCAAATATATATATTGAGATTTGTGGGCATTGCCTTCCTCCATAACTGGCACATAGTTCCTGCATGTCTACAGAATGAAGAATTGTCAAAAGAAAAAAAGTGGCCTAGAACATAGGTTCTTTAAATTTACTTCAGTTGTGCTTACAAATATCCTGTATGAACAAATTGATTCTTTTTGAAGGAAAACTAAGTCACTAGTAGAATGAAGTAATATGAACAGAATAGGTATGTTTTAGTTTTTTTTTTTTTTTTTTTTTTCAAACCAGGGTATCACTCTGGCACAGACTGACCTGTGCTCATTATCCCAAAAAGGTATTTATTTTTAAGTTTACAAATAACCAAAAGTAGAATAGGAGAGGAAAAATGAAATTTAAAAAGGTAAGGAAAGACAAAAGAGTGATGGAAAAAGAAAGAAAGGAGGAAAGAAGTGAACAAGCATTAAAATGGAAGGTGAGGTAGGAAGGAAGAAATGATGGAAAGGATGGAGAATGAGGTAGGGAAGAGTAGAGGGAAGGACAAAATTGGGGATGGAAAAAAATGAGGGAAACTTTCAGTACAATGTAGTTTTGACACAATAACTCTATTTCAATACACACAAATGTTACATCTAAATTTCAAATCAGATTTATTCACCACTTATTTTTAATGATGGCCATTGTTCCTACCAACTTTGATTTTATCTCTATGGCTATATCTGCTAAGTAAATGTGTTCATTATTATGATGACATTCAATAAAGAATCATTGGTGAATTTCAATGTTATATCTAGGAAGTAATACAGCATAAAGCAAGCCAAAATGTTGTAATGTGAAAATAAATTAAGCATACACTTAGTGTCACCTAAAATCCCTGCTAACCATTTATTTGTTATTTCACTTCACCTACATTGTTTTGTATGCTCACCAGCAATATGTGTTAACTTTCACAAAAAGCTATATGTTCATCCTTGGATATTTCATCACTTGAGATTAGTTTATACTTATTAGTCATTATAGCAAATAAAATTTAACTGTGCTATAGTATATTCTATAATTATTGTACATATGTAAAAACTTCATTACAATAATATAATATTCCTTTGTTTTGTGGCAATGAATAGATGAATATTTCATTTTATAATTTTAAATAGTCTTATTTAAAATGAAAGTAAATATCATCATTAACTGAATTATTTTACTGACTCTAGAAGTTCTCTCTTAAATAAACATATTACATATTTTTTAAACAATGTTTATTATTTAGGAAATTATATCATTAATTTTGGTAAATGTTCATATTTATCTATTCAAGGTTTGGAAATTAAAACAAAGGTTGGAACATAAATTCTAACAAAATATCCCCATAGTTATTTTTGTAAATATGTACAAATATACTTGGTTACATTTATAAAAAGAGGGGCAAATGCAATTCTTACAATTCAACTTTATCCATATCTTTAAATATTTGAAACCCTTTGAAAGATTCTACAAGTTATTCTATTGAAAATACCATAGTAATTTGGTATTACAGAGTGAGTTGCAGGTCAGCCTAGGCTAGAGTGAGACTCTACCTCAAAAGAAAAAAACAAGCAAACATAATTTATTGTTAAGTAAATTCTAATTTAACACTGTTCTATGAAAAAAAGCCTTACTATACATTTTATAAATCATATATTATAAAACAGATTAGTGGAGCAGATTAGAGATTCTAAAATAAAATTATTAATATGAAGAACATTATACTTACATAAATACAAATAAGGAAAAGATTTTTAGCTTTTAATTAATTTAATCTTTTTTGTGAAGACTGAATTGGACCAATGAAATGCTCTGAGTCTGTATCCTGAGTAATGATAACACAAGGTAATTAACATGTCGTGTCAAACATCTTTAATGTTCATTCTTTTATGCTGAGTGTCATAAAAAAATCTCACTGATACATTAAGTCATTCCATTAACACAAATTACTAATAGAAAAATAATTGCATCAAACAGTGTCAACAACATTAGTCATGATGTAAATATAAATTGATTTACTGCTACTTGTCTATTGTAGCCTACGAAATAATAGAAAAAAAAAGCAATTGCTGCTCATCCTGTGCATTCGGGTTAGCATGTAAAATGACTTCCTTTTTTTTTTATTTTTGTAAACTATCACTTTTTGGTTTTAAGACCTTTTAGTTTATTTTTTAATTTGTTTTTGAATTTAACATTTGGGCATAAAGGACAGTACTTCCATTACGGTTTCTACAAGATAAATGAAACAATATGTCCATATAATGTTCTTTATATAAATGTTCATAGCAGCTTTGCTCAAAATATCAAATAATGCAAACGTGTAGTAGTTAGAGTGCACAGAAGAATAATCATAGAATGCTGCTCAAAAATAGAAAAGAAAGAAAATATGGTTATTTGAATCACACAACTGCATCTTTAAAAGAATTATGCAAAGTGAATGAACCCAGACAAAATATTATATACTAAATGACCTTGTTTCTAATATTGCAGGGAATAACAAACAATAGCAGTCTGGAATGTGACAAAACAATTGATTGAAAGGAAAAAGCTTTTGGAGATGATGAATAGTTCATGTGTTTTAAAATATCACTGTGATTAGGCCACTACATTTACATGTATGGAAACATGTCAGTACCTCCACTCACAGTAGAATGGATGCAACTTTTTTTTTTTTTTTTTTTTTTTTTTAGAATAGTTAAGACCTATTAACTTGTTTGTAATGACAGGAAATACCACACTGGGCTGGAGGCTGCAGTGCTAAGGGGGCAGAAAGGAGAGAAAGGCAGAGCAAGGGCTCTGAGGTTGACTGCCAGGCAGAATCATCAGGAAGCCTCTAAATACAGTCCACATGATCACCACAGATTGAGAGAGAAGACATGGGACGGAGCACACAGCCTGTAACAGTCAGCAGGACACCATTCTACTGATGAACAGGTAGTTGAGGAAGGGGAATGCATTTCCTGCCTGCCTTGTGAGGCCAGGCAGCCTTAGCCGTCTTCAGAGTGTGAGAGGCAGGAGATGCTAAGGAAGGGAAACGCTGGGTCGTGGAGGCCCTGGCAGCAAAGTCCTCTGAGGGGCTGTGAAGATGCTCTACAAAGGCTTGGATGATACTGCGACAATGCGGTGAAGGACTCTAGCAGCAACACTCAGGGACACTGAAGTATGACAGGTGCAGGGGTGATGGGAGTATGACTTGTGCTTCAAGCAGGATTGATGGTACTGAACAAGCCTGTGCCTGAGAAGCTGAGGACGCATAGGCACCAACTGCACTCTGGCCCCTCAGCCAGGCACATGGGTCCACAGCACTGTGAATGACAGATTCAGAGTTATCCGCTATCTGCATCTAGCCACACCTTGGAACTTCAGCTGTGAAAGCATGGGCAGGGGAGAAAGCCAGGAGGAGCCTCACCTGCACCTGTCTTTGGCTCAGCTCCCAATGCTGGTCAGCATGACCCCTTTCTAACAGTAGGAATTGTGCAACAGATGTCCATTGAGAGTCAGGGCATTGCCCATTTTCTAACTGCCTGTGCTATGAACCGGAAGCTCTATGTTCTCACAAAGTGCCTACCACTTTCCAGCTTTCATGGGATTCTATAGCAAAGGCCTATGATTTGAAATACTCCCTCCTGAAGGGAGGAGGGACTCCTCCAAGTGAGTGAAAGTTGAAACGCAAAAGGTCACAGGACAACTCCCCAAGGTTATAGGAGCAGTAAACAACTTTGAGGGGAAGTCTCACCAGTGTAATACAATTTCCTCTGAATTGAAACATTCCTTCTGGAGGGAGGAGGGTGTCAAAAGGTCAAGAAGTCTGAGACTGCCTGTCCTTTAAAGTTGTAAAAAGGTTAAGAATCTCCTCCCGGATGGGATTGTTTAGCCAGTGGAGCTGCCTTTAAGTCCTGCATTTTTTCTAGAGATTCTCCAAATAGCAGAGCTGCCTGCAAACTGCGTGAGTGAGAGATGCAGCTTCCCTTACATGTCTGCAATTTGCTGAGGTGGACTTTTCAGTCAGATAGTTGCCTTTGAGTCATCATTGCTCCTGAAAGCAACCCTTTACCCTGCTCTGTAATGAATTCCCATAAACTCATTGGTTCACCAAAACTGGGATTGGTGCAATTATACTTTGGTCTGTCATCTGGGCCCTATTTGGGATGTCTAGATGTGTGCTCATTTCTCCCCAGTGAAAAAGTTTCCTGCACCACACAGTGAAGGCTGCTCCGACTCTCCGGGCTTCTTTGAGGCGCTGTTGGGAAAAAATTAAAATAAAAATAATAAAAAAAAACCTGCAATTCCCTTTACTTTTGTCCTAAATTGCCTGTCCTCAGGGACTCCACAACACCATGTTTCTCCTCTGAAGTAGCAGAAAGCTGAGTTTGCTTTAAAGGAAGTTGCAGAAGGAGCAGGCAGCTGAGCATGAGAAGCCTGGCCTCTTCCTACTGAAAACAGATGGAGCAATAGTAACAAGGAAGATAGTGATACTGCCAAAAGTCTCTGTTTTCATAGAAGTTTATTGCTGTGTTGTTGGTGGTAAGGACACAGGAAAATGGCTTTGCAGTGGTCTGAGGCAGAGGCTGAAAGGTGATCCTTTAAGGTTTCTATTAAAAGAGTGAGACCCGGGCTGGAGAGATGGCTTAGCGGTTAAGCGCTTGCCTGTGAAGCCTAAGGACCCCGGTTCGAGGCTCGGTTCCCCAGGTCCCACGTTAGCCAGATGCACAAGGGGGCGCACGCGTCTGGAGTTCGTTTGCAGAGGCCAGGAAGCCCTGGCGCGCCCATTCTCTCTATCTCCCTCTATCTGTCTTTCTCTCTGTGTCTGTCGCTCTCAAATAAATAAATAAAAAACTTAAAAAAAAAAAATTTAAAAGAGTGAGACCCTACCTAAAAAAAAAAAAAAAAGGAAAGAAAGAGAAAAGAAGAGAAGGAAAGGAAAGGGAAGGAAAGGAAAAGTAAAGAAAAAAAGAAGAAAAGAAAAGAAAAGAGAAAAAGAAAGGACAGGAAAGGAAACCTTGCAGGGTGTGGCAGCTGCCTTTCAACCCAGCACTCTGGAGGTGGAAATTGGAGGATTGCCCTGAGTTAAAGGCCAATGTGAGATTACATACTGAATTCCAGGTCAGCCTAGACCAGAGTGAAACACTACCTTGAAAACAAACAAACAAACAACAACGACAACAACAAACTAAAAGAAAAAGAAAATTATAATGCTCTTTCTGAATTCTTTCACCACTCCCAGTTGCACTGTATGCAATTTATGTGAACAGAGAAGCAGGTGGCTAGAACATATCAGTCATCTTTATGTATTTGGTCCTGTTCTTAATTTAACTCACTCCCATCATGGCACCTCTGCAGGTTGTAGCAAAAATAACTTCTTGTGGGATGGGGATAATGTGGTTACATAAGTCTGGGTGCTAAATAGGGAACAGGTTGTTCACAGTATTTATGTCATCGTGGCAGAGGCAAAGGCTGAGGTCACTGAGGGCACTAGAAGCCACCGCCTCAGTCACTCATATGGACTGTTCTTGGACACGTGTAGTTTCCTGCTTGCCTTCTGGGAGTCATCGCCTCTCTCAGAGGCTAGGCATGGTCAACAAGCTGAGAATTCACCACAAGAGACCTAGCAGCTGAACTGGAAGTAGCTGCTTATAGAACAAAGAAGAAACTCAACTGACCCCTCCCCTCTTTTATTTTCTTTTTGGTTTTTCGAGGTAGGGTTTCACTCTAGCTCAGGCTGTCCTGGAATTAACTGTGTTTTCTCAGGTTGTCCTCAAACTCATGGCGATTCTCCTACCTCTGCCTCCCGAGTACTGGGATTAAAGGTGTGCGCCACCATGCCGGGCTAACTGCCTCCTTTTTGAAACATGAATGTGTGATGTCAAGCTTCATTTTGTGTATGAAATTCATGTATGTATACATAGAGTCAACCTTCTTTCTACATTCATATCGAGTCTTATAATTGAATAGGATTGTGGTCTATAAGGAGCCCATCTGCTAAGATGCTATTTGCTCTATGATTTCTATGTATCTGATTATCCTTTTAATTTACAGTAGGAATCAGGAAATAAAATCACCTTTTTAACAAAAGAAATTATCAAAAGATGTTGCTTCTATTTTTTTGTTTTGTTTTGTTTTACTTTGTGTGTGTGTGTGTGCTGAAGTTCATCCCAGGGCTTCACGAATGCTAGGCAAATTTTGTAGTGTTGAGTTACACACCTACCTTCCCCCAAACAGTCTCTTGATCAGGGAAGTATATTAGAAAAATAATTACTGCCTACAAAACATGAACAGAGTGCTATTCAATAGCCTAAGAAATAATAATGCAGATAAATAAATCTTATTTTTTGTTTAAAATATTTTATTTATTTATTTGAGAGACAAAGAGGCAAATAGAGAGAGAGAGAGAGAGAGAGAGAGAGAGAGAGGAAAGAAGGAAAGAAGGAAGGAAGGAAGGAAGGAAGGAAGGAAGGAAGGAAGGAAGGAAAAAAGAAGAATAGCACCAGATCTCTCGCCGCTGCAAATGAACTCCAGAAAAGTGTGGCAGCTTATGCAACTGGTTTATGTGGGTACTGGGGAATCAAACCTGTGTCTTTAGGCTTCGCAGGCAAGTGCCTTAACCACTAACCCATCTCTCTAGCCTTATCATAATTTATGTATGTATAATCATAGACATATAGACATAGTTATTATAACAAATCTCTTCATAGCATTTGAAATAAAACTGAAAAATGTTAAGTATATATTAATTATTATAATAATTAATATAATAATTGGATTGTGGTTTTATGCAGTGAGACAATGTTTGCCTCTTTCTCACTTCCCAAACAACAATGGCTGTATCTTATCATATCAATGTTTAAAATGTGTATTTTAAAATCAGATTTCATTCCTGCTTTCAAGTAGATTTATTAACTTGAATAACTTCAGCTAGATGACCCCTAGATGTATATTTTCGGAAAAGAAAACATGGTCATTTACTTGCACATTGCTTCCTATATGAACCATTTTCCTGTCTTGGAGCCTCTGAGGATGGTGCATACCTAATGTGAGATAGTCCTAACTGGAAACTCACTCATGTGAAACTAGTACTAATGCTTAAGTATTAAAAAATATAATAAAATGAACCTCATATTGATCTATCTAAACTATTATATACTTATTCCACAAAATCTGTTGACATTTTACCAATTAATAAACTAGAAATTATTTTAAATCTATTTTTAAATTTGTGATTATATATATATATATATATGTATATATATATATATATATAATATATAATAGCATGTACATATATATGTATGTACATACATATATATAATTATTTCCTCAGATAATTTCATATTTATTTTGTTAAATTTTGCTCCTCAGATATTATTTTTGGCACATGTTCAGAAGGTTATGCTTTAGAAGCCTCAAGAAACACTTCTTAAAAGTTTGAAGAACAAGCTGGGTGTGGTGACACACACCTTTAATCCCAGTACTTGGGAGGCAGAATTAGGAAGATTACCATGTGTTCAAGGCCACCTTGAGACTACATAGAGAATTGCAGGTCAGCCTGGGCTATAGCAAGTCTCTACCTTAAAAAAAACAAAAAAAAAAAAAAAAGTTTGAAGAACACAGTAGCATATACATTCTTTTTATTAATTAGTTTTGTACTCAGTGAATACAGTCAAGTTGGTACCCTTGTTATGCTCATCCACGCCCTATTCCCGTCCCCTTTCCCCTCCTTGTTGAGGTATATGGGTCATGCATTGTGGAGTTAGCCCACAATTATGGGTAGGAAACATGTCTCTGCATATCATGACACCAATCGTGGGCTACAAGAGTGCCCATACCTATTAAATTCTCTATAAAATAATAAGGGTTATCACATTTCTCTGGTGCTAACTTTATTCTCCTTTGGATAATCTGCTTTTCTTTTTCAGATATATGCTTATACATTCTTTAAGCATTCTTTAATATTAATTGGATTGTTAGGCATTTTGATGAATATCCATCATTACCTGTTAGTAACTCTTATCTATTTTTCCTCCTTTTACTCTATTTACCAGGATCTCCTCTTTTTATTTATTTATTTATTTATTTATTTATTTATTTATTTATTTATTTATTTGAGAGAGACAGGCACACAGAGAGAAAGACAGATAGAGGGAGAAAAAGAGAATGAGTGCGCCAGGGCTTCCAGCCTCTGCAAACAAACTCCAGACGCGTGCACCCCCTTGTGCATCTGGCTAACGTGGGACCTGGGGAACCGAGCCTCGAACCGGGGTCCTTAGGCTTCACAGGCAAGCGCTTAACCGCTAAACCATCTCTCCAGCCCAGGGATCTCCTCTTTAAAACACGAAGATACATTTAGTAAAAGGAATTTCCTTTGTTTGCCAAAGAAAAGAGGTCATGTGTTTCATTTTTATACTCATATCATTGGCATATTCCAGTTATGGATACTTTTGTGTGGTGCCAACCTTCAACAGGACCATCACTCCTTCCATGATTTCAGAATATTGCATATTCCACAAAATCTGTTCATTGTTATATCTACAGACATCATTACTTACAATTTCAAAAAGAAGCAAGTGGCTTCTCAATTATTATTATTTTTTTTTTATGAGTGAACAATTTTTATTGAAACCCTCAAAGATTAAAGAGGACCAAATGGTGAGTTTGGGTTCCATAACAACAACAACAAAAAAAAAAACCTCACTTAACTGTACCATCATTCACAGGAATGAACAAACCCAAACACAACAAAATTCAAATTCTAATGTAACTGCTACAAGTGAAGGGAAATGAACTAATCATTTTATCATAACCCTCCTTTAATCATAGGAAAAAGGGAATTTACATGGCATAACAAAAGATATGCAAAACTTAATGAAAACACATTTCTCTTAAATCTCTCAAACTTACTTTTAAAGGATGCAAAATGCATTTGATATGATTAAATGACTTAAGCTGATTCATTTTATTATTGCAAACTTCTCATTCTCAATAGTGTCTAAGTTATTTCTATCCTCTCTGATTTTACTCCTGCCCTGAAGCTTGTGCAATAAGTTCTCTGTATAAAATTACTTGAAGGTAAAATTTCCAGAGAAGATATGGAAAATATTTATGGAAGTATCTTCTCATGAATGTTCTGTAATGGTGTTACCAAGTATGACATAGTAACGCACATCTGCAAGCTCAGCAGTTGTGAGGTGAAGGCAGGGAGTTCAGGCTTTCAGGACCATCCTCAGCTATACAGTGGGTTCAGAGCAAACCTCGGTTGTTTGAGACACTTCTTATTCCTAACCCCAACTAAAACTGCAGAATTGTGGTTTATATTTCTGGTGATTCCAAAGGCTACATGCTGAGGGTAACCATGTTATTGGGAAATGATGGAATATTTAAGACATATAGCATTCTAGAATGTTTTATCTCACTGAGGGATTCCCCAAAGTGGAACACTGGGACCTCGGTTTCTTCTTGTATATTTTGTGTGAAGTAGCCATGAGGTGTATATGCTTTGCCTTACCATATCCCAAGTATACCAAAGCCTAAAATAGATGCGACCATGATCATGAGCTATGACTTTACATGTAAGTATGACAATAATTTACCCAAGCTACAGAATGATGTAGGAATACTAGGTATATTGAAATCATATTAAAAAAAAAAAAAACCTGCTCAGCTTTACTTGTCTCTTGCACATGATTTCCAAATAATCAGCAAATGAGTTGTGACATGAAAGTGCCTGTATGGAAAAGATTTGAATGATGTCAATGAAGTAAAATTAAAAGCAGAGGTTCCAATATAATGATGCTACAGATATTTTTTTCATTGATTTAAGTGGTGATATATCACTATGTCAATTAGTTAATTGAATTTAAGGTAGTAGTTTTACTGCTGATCTTAGGAGTGGAGATATATAGGATACAGGAATCTTTAAAATATTTTTTTTTCTTTGAAATATTTATCTTGGTCAAGTTTGAACTTAGTATTTGAAAGAGATAAGCCTCCTGGTTTTGCTACCATACTTAAACTTAGGAGTGGTCTATTTTTTTTTTATTTCAGTTATACTGTTTAAGTATTTATCTCAAGAAGAGGAGATCATTATATATGCTGTGTTTGTTTACATATCAGCTAGTAGTACATAAGTGATGCATAGTAGTATTAAACATTACATAGTTTATGAATTGATGCCAGTGAAAATTTTGAGAAAAAAAATACAGAAGTAAAGAATTGTGGCACCATCTTCCTATGAGGAGCAAACATGAAGATTATCACTTGCTTATTAGTGTTAAATGTCTGTTCAAGACAGTATGTCTGCATATGGTTTCACTAAGGAGATAGTGATATCGCGGTGCTAGTATAGTGCTGAGTCCATCTGCATTCCAAGAAGTAGACACGCTTGACTGGAATGGGCAGCATGAGAGTATTCATACTGTCATCACTGAAGATGTGAAGGTTTAGACGCTTGTATAGTTGCATTTCATTGTTTTAAGGCTTAACTTACATACTTCATATGTCTTTTCTAGTTTCTTTCTTAAAGGAATGATCAGATTTTGAGTTAGATGTAGCCAAAAAAAAGAAAGGTTTAAATTAAAGCATGTGCCTTAAGAACCTATAATTTTATTTAAATTGCACACGTAACCATATATACTGAAGCTGAAGTGAAATGTCCTCCATATGTTTCTGTGTTTGAACATGTACTCCCTAGAAAGTGATATTATTTTGGGAGGTTCTGGCACCTTTGGTAATGGGGACTTGCTGGCATAAGTAGGTCACTTTGGTGCTAGAGAGATTGTCCAGTGGTTAAAGCAAAGCCTGATTGGCTGGATTTAATCCCACAGTAACCCCATAAAGCAAAATGCACAAAGTGGAGCATGCATCTGGAGTTTGTTTATAGGCAGTAGGCTTTGGCATCACAATACTAACTATTTTTCTATCTTCTGCTCTCTCCCTGTCTAGCTCTGTCTCAAATAAATAAATTACTTGTAAAAAAAAAAAAAAGGTAGATTAATTGGGCAAGTCTTGAAGCTGTGGTTATCTCTGGTATCGGTCGACTTCTCAATCTCTGGTCTGCTGCCATGAGAATAAGCAACTGACAGCTTCTCTGCTCTGCTTTTCCCTCGCCGCTACGATCAACTGTGGCATTCTGAGAATGTGAGCCAAAATAAATCATTCCTTCCTCAGGTTGCTTCTGGGAGGTGTTTTGTCACATTGAGGAGAAAAATAACTAATGCAGGATATATATGAAGATTAGATTAGGATAATTTCTAGGTAATTCTGTTTTATAAATTTATAGTACTTTTATTTTCCCCATTAAGAACCTTTCCTGAAATTTAACCTTCAGGGTTATTAACTATTATTTATTAATCTTTAATTGATATAACTTAAATATAATATTTTATGTTCTTTAGTCTCCAATGAACATTTTTTGGTGATTAAAATTTTTGATAAAATTTTATCTCCCATTCCAGGATTGTTATTTGAAATGTTTATAATTTGTTCCCTAACACTCAGCTTAGACTGGCCTGATGATGTTTTTATAAAGTATTGTGCTAATTTTTGAATTTATATGTACTAAGTTTATCATACATAATAATGCTGAGATGTGGGAATTTCAAATAAGTTAATTCTTTTGTATGCAGAAAGCAGACAGAAACAGTACCTTAGAAACCCATGCACTGAGCCTTTTATATTTACATTGTACAACGTGCCCTAAAAGCTAACTTCTACCTTACATTTTTCTTGTTTAAAATTTTGGATAAACAGGCTACCCCTTTAATAAATACCCTTTTCAATATTTGGTTTTGCTTATCTATTTAATTTTGTATAATATTTAAATATGGTTTTCCCCTGTTGTGTGATTTCTTATTCAGTAATGTACAGTGTACCTCATCTGTATTCACTTAGTAAGTTGTTTTTATGACTTGATCAATTTTTGTTACATTAGTTTATCATGGTTTATCTACTAAATTCACTTCCAATGGCAATTCAGCTGCTTTTCAGATTTTATTATATTCATCTTCTCTGACCATATTTATCACGTTTAATTACACAAATATAAAAGGTTCTATAGAGTTTGGGTCCTCAACTGGGGAGCTTGTGGTTGCTCTGACATGACATGTTTGACATAAGCTAGAATTATTTCAGGTTTACTACAATTTATTTAGAAGTGTATTTGCATCTAGTTGATGCAGATCATCAGGAGTGCAATTATAATCCTTCTCTTCATAAGACTCCATCCTATCCACATGCATAAAGGAGCCTCTCACAAAAAATGTTAAAAATGGTGTCGATGAGACAGTTTGTACTAAAAATCAGTAATAAAATTACTGCATATGTCAAATTTATTAGATGATACTAAAATACCTTTCTTAGCTTAGCTTTCCACAGTGTATATGAAAGTCCCATCCATTCTGTGCCCTTTTGGAGTTTCCTACACTCAAACTTTGACAGTGAGGTAGATGTTCATGATGATAATATTTTTATATTTGAATTTGTATTTCTTTGTTAACAAAGTATTTTTGACATCCCATCATGTATATGATATATTATGTATATCCATGTATGTGTATCTATATAAATTACATATGCATATTAGGTATTTGATTTAAATTTACAAGGTTTCGTTTCAAAGGTTTTAAGGTCTTTTTCTTATCAAATCTTACCCTTTGTAAAGTATTTTTGGTGTGTCAGTATATTTGTGTGATGTGTGTGAGTGTGTACCCATGTGTGTGAATGTGAGTGTATGCATACCACAGTGCACATGTGGAAGTCAGAGGAAACCTCTCAGGTGATGTTTATTAACTTCCACATCCTTTAAGGCATGGACATTGTTAGTTTGTTGTTCCCTGCTATGAGCATTGGCTGTCTACATCTATCTAGCTCTCTGCATGCTAAAATTACAGAAGCATACTTTTGTTTATGGCTTCTGTATGAGATATGAGAACTGGAGATCTGAACTCAGGCACTCAGGCTTACATATCAAGAACTTTATCCACTGAACTATCTTCCTGGGCCCTTATTTTACTAATTAGACTCTAATTATATTTTATAGATTGTGGAGATTAACATTTATTTATTTATTTATTTATTTATTTTTGTTGTTTTTTGTGGTAGGGTCTCACTCTGACTCAGGCTGACCTGGAATTAACTATGTAGTCTCAGGGTGGCCTCAAACTCACAGTGATCCTCCTATCTCTGCCTTCTGAGTGCTAGGATTAAAGGCATGCACCATCACACCTGGCCCAAAATTAACATTTATTTTAATTATTATAATTGTGCATTGATCATGAAAAATGATGCATTTCATTAGAATATTTACATATATGCCTTTAATCTACTTTGATTATGTATAATGTCCATTATCCTCTCTATTCTCCCTCCATCTCTCCTGCACCCCCTTATTCCTTAACACTTCCCCTTTACTGTATTTTTTATAGATTCTGTATATGAGATGAAATATGCAACAATTGATTTATAACCCTGGCTAGTTTTGTTTATATTTAAATAAACACAGCAATTTTCATCAGCAACTGAATTCTTTGAAAAATATGATTCTGTTCTTCTTTATGGCTAATAATATTTTATGTATAAACATCACATTGTCTTTATTCATGCATCCATGTATATGTATGGTTGCATAACTGGACTCTTGTGAATGACCCTGTGACAAGCCTGGGATGAAGTTACATATATTGTGTTCAATCTGTGACTTATTCAAGTATATGCCCCACAGTGATACAGTTGGATCCAACATGAACTCTACTTTTAAGTTTTTGAGAAAACTTTGATCTGATTTCTGAAGTGGTTGTACTAAGTTATATTCCTATCAGCCATATATAAAGAGGCTACTTTTCTTCTCAAATACTCATCAGCGTTTGTTTTCTTAAGATAGTCATATGAGAACAGCGTGGAAAAAAAACTCAGTTAAGTATTGATTTGCGTTTACTGGATAGCTATAATGTTGAACATTTTCTGTGTATTTATTCACCATGTATGCTTCTTTTATGAAAGAATGGGACTGTTGCAATTTAAAAAGCTTCTGCATAGCAAAGAAAATTAGTGAGAGAGAGGCAGCCTAGAGAATGGGGTATTTTTGCTAGCTACTAAAGTGACAGGGGATTAACATCCCTAACATATGTAGAATTCAAAGTATTAAGTCCCATAATTTGAATTCAGTAGAGCAATTGGCCAAGGAATTATGTTGGGCCTTGAGAGACCTGGACACGAGGCCTTGTGGAACTTCTGAGCCTAGCTAAAGCTTGGCGACCTGTCTCTGGCCAGCTAAGACTTAGCAAGCCGCCTAATGGCTTCTTGCCTGCTACTTCCGCCAGGAGTTGGAATTATCATTTCAATGGTCACAGTTTACTATTGACCCTTACCTCTCCTCCCCCAACTCCCAATCCTAGAATCCCCACCTTTGTGCCTGTAACAATAAAGTGAGTTCCTGCTTCGACAAGACTCCTGACTCAGTGTGGTTTTTCTCCAGTGACTAGGAGAGGTTCTGAGTCATCCAAAGTTCACCCTCTTTCTCAATCCCTTGGGAGAAACCAGTGGGCTTGGTCCCTTCTTAGCACTACCTAACCGCTGGGGGACCCCAGCATCATTGGAAACTAAAATTTGTAGAGACATTTGTGTATTTTCTAATTCTATCTTATATATATAATAATTTAAATGTGTATGCTTTGGAAATATTTCAAATTTGCTGTTTTGAGTACATGTACATGCCATATGGAAGTTTTTAATTTATTGAGACCTCATAGCTACAAGTTGACACATTGTTGACTTTAAAAGTTGTTAAATTTTATGAGTTGAATGCATAATGGAAAGCACAAATAAATTGTATATTTTCAAAATATAGTCTGACTCAAGAAAAGTAATGATTTTATCACAAAGATAGCAGATGAGACTCAACCAGAATTTTTTCACAGAGTTTTATGGAGTAGATATGGAGATTATAGTGACTGATCAGATAATGTAGCTCAGGAAAGTAAGCTATCTATGAGACATGATGTCTATGTAGTTGCAAATGTAGAGTTGTTTGTGTAATCATGACACTTTTTAATGAGTTGGGAAACTAGATGGAGGAACAACTTTCTGTTATCACAAAAGCTGTATTTACATGCTGATGATTGCAGTTAGGATAAAGGACTATGGAGAAGTAGAGTTTATATTCTCAAAAGATGCTGATATCTCCATTTTCCAGTTGCTCAGCAAACACTCAGTACCAACCCTTAACAACTCTACTCCTCCATGTCATCCTATATCAGCTATGGAATTCAGCTTTCACCTTTCATTTCACACACAGACACACACACACACATTAAATAGGTATATTACAAAGTATTAACCCAATTTGACCACTTGAGCCTGGAATTTGTCATTCCAGTCTTACAATTGCTGCAACAGTTCCCTCCCCATTCTTCTTGCTTCCAGATATATTTCTCCATTCCCACATTTTCAATTCAAAATAGAATGACTGAAAACAACGAAGTCTAACTTGGCATAAAACTTCTCATATAAAACCAAGGAAGCAAACCAATATAAGCGTAATGAAAGCTAGTAGGTCCTTACAGCCACACTGGAAGCTAATAAGACAGTTCCCCTATTACTTGCCCATACTTCTGTAATCTCACTTACTACTACTTTTCTGATCTCTAAACTCAGTATTAGCATAGTGGTCCACACCTTTACTTTTACATAGGTACTTCTGGTATGGTATACAATTTACAAAGTATGTATTCATCTAACTGCTTTATTTTTCCTACTATTAATGTGGAATTGGCATTGCTTGTTTTTTAAACAATTTGAGTGATACATTGAAGTGAATTGTAAGAATATCTGGGATATCAAAGACCTCAGAAAATATTTCCGAGAAGATGAATGATTTCTTTGATATAAAATTTCCAATAGATTGAACAGCAATATGAAATATTTTAGCAACTTCTAAGTATAACTATGGTTACATGTAAGCACATATATAGCACATGTATATGTTTTGTCAAATACTATTAATTGCATGTTACAATTTACCTGTTACAACGAACAACTCAAAAAGCATGGTGAGGGCTGGAGAGATAGCGGTGGTTAAATGGTGGTTAACCTTGGTGGTTAAATGCTTGCCTGTGAAGCCTAAGGACCCCAGTTCGAGGCTTGATTCCCCAGGACCCACATTAGCCAGATGCACAAGGGGGCACACATGTCTGGAGTTCCTTTCCACTGGCTAGAAGCCCTGGCACACCCATTCTCTCTCTCTTATCTGCCTCTTTCTCTGTCTGTCGCTCTCAAATAAATAAATAAAATAATATATATATATATATTTAAAAAAAAAACATGGTGACTCTTGGTCATTCTCATACTACATCCAACTAGAAATAGAGATAGAAGTTTGAACAATACCATTTCTCTGAATTTCCCAAGAGACTCTGAATGGGAAAGCATTCATTATTCCAAAAAATCATGATAGGAAGGATGAGTTTTGCTCATATGCCTGAAGGAACTTCTGTCCAGAAGTATCTTCTCAGCCACCAGGCCAAATTAATATGAGGAGGGAGGGGAACAATTAATTCCTTTGATGTGAAGGAAATGGAATTCATTAATGTAGTTCATGAAAGCATTTTATATTTGAGTTATAGTATTATTTTGTTAAGCCCAGTTTTATATGACACTAATTTCATTACTAAATAAAATATATTAAACATAAAATATTTATACCCACCCCTTCATTCACATTAAAGGCATGTACACCTAAACTGTGTGCTTTATTAGTTTCTCTTCCAAAAGGCAGAAAGCTTTTTTATGTTAACAATGACATAATTTGAAATTTAAAATATAAAATAACTGTTTTAAAGAGGACACAATCAGAATA
This sequence comes from Jaculus jaculus, assembly GCF_020740685.1. NCBI lineage: Eukaryota > Metazoa > Chordata > Mammalia > Rodentia > Dipodidae > Jaculus > Jaculus jaculus. The sequence continues at coordinate 288,802,260 of NC_059102.1, read as the reverse complement.
TGTTTCCACATTCAGGGAAATTTTGACTACTTCTCCAAATAACAACAACAAAAAAAACAAATTGCAATTGAATAATTATAACACAAAAAAGCTTTAATCAGCATTTAAAGTTAAATAATAAAAATTCATTTATATTTTAATGTAGCCTCTATAAATGCAGGGACATAAATGATTTGGAATAGATGTCATATATAATTACAACTATATATTCACCCATTTTCTAAATTTTTGAATTTTGTTCTTGTTATAAACATTATACTATACTATATATATCTTATGTTTATATACTATAAACATAAAATTTTACAGAGATTTTGTTGCATATTGGAAAGCTATTTCATTTAAAAATCACTGTTCTACTAGTGCTATTAAGCAAGTGCAGGTCAAAACATTATTGAAGAAGGATGATGCAGGATATCGAAGTGTTTCTGAATTCCACATATTTGAGTCTTTAAAATCTTTCAATTCGTGGGCAAAGAAGGAGTCACAAGTCTTCCTATGCCCTACCCATTGTTCCTTTCCTTCAGGTATTTCTTGCCAAATAAAAATCAGCATGTGAGATGACTCCTCAGACAGCTGGCCAGTGAAAGTGATGATTTGCTCCAGCTGTGCTGAGAGGATAGGGAATCAAAAGACAGTAAGTGAGTTTCTCACCCTGCTGTCCAAATATTTTTAAACTAATTTTAGGATTATCTATTCTATATTCATCAGTGACATGAGTTAATATTCTCATGTCAGGACATCAGTCAAGCTTTTAAGATTATTTAAAGCACAGCATGAGCACCAAAAATAGAAAATACCATCCTTACAAAAACATGATGAAGATATATTTAAAATCATTAATTTCCAAATGTAATATTACCAGAAAAAATATGTTTGAAACTGTATAGCATTAGATACAGCAAGAGTAATCCTTTTTAGCCAGTTGTGGTGGTACACAACTTAAATCCCAGCCCTTGTGGGCAGATATTGGAGGATAACTATGAGTTTGAGGCCACTCTGAGATTACATAAAGAATTTCATGTCAGTCTGAGGTGGAGCAAGACCCTATCTCAAAAAACAAAAAATAATAATAATAATAATAATAATAAAAGTCCTCTTATATGAAAGAAATAAACTGACACAATTTCTACTCTAAAAATGTATAGCTCTACATAAGAATCAGAAACCTTACTATATCAATTACAAACATGCCAAAGAAGAAATCAGGGAAATAATAACTACTATAAAAATTATGATAAACTTAGCTAAGAAGTAAAAGACCTCTAGAATGAAAACTTGGAAACAGTAAAGAAAATTAAAGAAGACATCAGAAGACAGACAAACCTGCCATGCTCATGGATTGGAAGAATCAATACTGTTAAAGATGGCTATCTTACCAAAGGCAATCTCAATATTGTCCCCATACAAGCCCAATGCCATTCTCGCAGAAACAGAAGATGCAAGGTCTTATAAAGCACAAACAGCTTGAGAGACCAAAGCAAACTTGAGCAAAAAAGCCAGGTTGGAGGTATGACCATTCTTGAGTTAAAGTTACAGTACAGAGACATGGTAACAAAAACAGCATGGTCCTGCAAGAAAAAGAAAAATGTAGATCAGTAGTGCAGAATAGAATATCCACACAGAAACCCATGAAGCTATGACCAAGTGATTTTTGAAAAAAAAAAAAAAAAAAGCCAAATACATTCACTGAAGAAAAGACAGCACTTTTGGCAAATAGTACTCAGAAAACTGGATATGTATATGAGGGAGGATGATTCTAGATCCTCATGTCTCTTTATACATGAAAATAAACTTCCAATGAGTCAATAATGTAAGGTTTTAAACTCTGAAATTACTAGAAAGAAAGTAGGAAAACCACTTGGAGATGTAAATATAGGTAAATATTTTGAACACTCAGGAAATAAGGACAATAATTGACAAGTGTGTTGTCATGATATTAAAAGTTTCTGTAAAGTATATGTAACAGTGGTGGTTTGAATGTAAAATTGTTCCCAAAGCCTCCAGTATTTCTGACTAAGATTAAGCTTTGGACTAAATTCTCTGGAGGAGGGTCTTCACTGAGGGGCAGATCTATCTGGATTCCAGCCTTTCTGTGTGTGTTCAGAGTCAGCTCATGCTTGCTGATGTATGTGTTCTCTCTGTGTTATGGATGTATGATGAAGTGAGCCAGCTTCTTCACACAATGAAGCTTGACCTGAATTTGTTAGCCTGAACTAAACCTGATCTTCCCATAAACTGTATCTGGCTGGGTGTTTGTCCTAGCAGTATAAAGGTACTGCGACTAAAATCATTATTCAAGCAACGAGGCACCCTACATAATGCCAAAAAAAAAAAAAAAATCTTTGCCAGGTCTACTCACTAGAATATACAATGAATTAAAGCAAACATTAAGGAGACAAAAGCTCCATCACAAAATAGGTTATAGAACTGAATAGAGAAATTCCAAAAAAGAAATAAATGGTCAACAATTATTTTAGTGTTCAACATTCCATACTATCAGGGTAATGTAAATCAAACTACCTTGATATTCCAATTAACCCCAGTCAAAATTGATTGCTACCATCAAGAAAAAAATAAATAAACAAACACATATCAACAACAACAACAACAACAAAAATGGGCGGGCGAGATGGCTTAGCAGTTAAGGCATTTGCCTGCAGAGCCAAAGGACCCAGGGTCAATTCCCCAGGAACCATTTAAGCCAAATGCACAAAGTAGCACATGCATCTGGAGTTCATTTGTAGCACTTGAAGGCCCTGGCATGCCCATTCTCTCACTCACTCTCTCTATCCCCTTATTTCTCTTTCTCTCTCAAGTAAATATCAATAGAAAAAATATTAAAACAAGAAAAAACACTGGCAAAAGGGCTGGAGGGATGGCTTAGTGATTAAAGTGTTTGCCTGCAAAGCCAAAGGACCTAGGTTCAATTCCCCAGGACCCATGTTAGCCTGAGGCACAAGGGGGCGCATGCTTTTGAAGTTCCTTTGCAGTGGCTGGAAGCCCTAGCTCACTCTTGCTCTCTCTCTCACCCCCCTCCCAATTTCTCTGTCAAACAAATAAATAAATAAAAATAAAATATTAACAAAACTGACAAAATACACTGATAAGAAGTTAGAGAAACAGAAAACTTATTAATTCTTGCTGGAAATTTAAACTGGTGCAGCAATAATACAAATCAATTTGAATTTTCCCTAATGTGGTGGTTTGATTCAGGTGTCCCTCATAAACTTAGGTGTGCTGAATACTAGGTCCCCAGCTGATGGCAATTTGGAATTAAAGCCTCCTGGAATCAGTGTATTGTTGGGGTGTCTTATAGATGTAATAGCAAGCTTCCTCTCACGAGTTTTTTGCACACTCTGCTGTTGCTTTTGTCCACAGAATGTCCACCCTTCACTTGTGCCATTATTTTCTACTCCCATCTTCGAGTTCTCCCTCATGTCTGTAAACCAAAACAAACCAACCCCCCCCCCCCCACACACACAAGCTGTACATGATCAGGTTGTTTTCTTTCAGCAATGCAGACCTGAATGAATCAATTAAATAACTAAAACTAGACTCATTTTTTTTTTACTCCTGGGTATATACCTAAGAACCCTATACCTTATGCCATTGATATTTGCACATCCATGTTTACTGTCTCACTGTTTACAATAAACAGCATATACAATCAACATATATTGAATGTCCACCAACTGATTAATGGATACTGCAAATGTGATATATATATATATATATATATATATATATATATATATATATATATATATGGGAATTTTCTTCAGCAAAAGAGGAAAATGAGATTATGAATTTACAGAAAACAATGGACTGGAAATTATTTTATAAAATTCAAAAGGTCATATGCCTGAATGGGGAATTTGCCACTGTTGTTTGGCTAAATGGACATGCTGTATATCCCATCTAAGTATTTATGTTTATGCACATAGATGACTATTGATCCTAAGCTTTGTTGCAGTAGATGGTAGTTACTGCAGAAAATAATAACTGGTCAAAGTGTTAAGAATAAGTGACTGTTTAAAGCGCATCCCTAAACAGGTAATCTATATTACCCTTCCAAAGCTCTAAGAGCATTTCAGAAGAGGAAGAAGAAATAATCTAAGAACTAGAGAAGGAGAGGTGTCATGGAAGGCTGTCTTCCTGACATGATATGGCTGTTGTTTTCATGATCTCAAATAAGATCTCATAGCTGTAGCTTCCTGCAGAAAACCATCAGCATAACCTTATGAATGGGGACAGGGCTCATGAGTCACCCACCTCTCCATGAGGAGTTATTACCAGTCAAAAGTTTCTGGAAAAGGAGAGGTATTTTCTTTAATGATACAGGGACTAGAAAGTTGTTCATGCTCCAGTAATAACTCCCACACTCATCCCTGTAAGCAGCCCTAAATAAATTCAGTGAGTCACACAAAACAAACTTCCAGCATGCAAACAGAAGTACAACTAATTGGGATGAAAATATTTGGAAGGAGTAGGATGAGTATAAGAAAAGCCAATAGGGTGTGAAATGTATCAAGATAGATGGATAGATAGATAGATACATGATAGATAGATAGATAGATAGATAGATAGATAGATAGATAGATAGATAGATAGATAGGGATATAGATATTTGTCAAAGAAAATCAATTAGAAAGTGCAGAACTAATACAAGGCATACTAGTGACTGCACACAACCCCAACATTTAGGAAGCAGAGGCAGAGGCAAAGGATTAATAGGAGTTTAAAGCCAGCCTGGAATACAAAGCATGTATCAGGAAAGCCAGGATTACATATTCTTGAAACAAACAAAACAAACAAAATGTATTCATGTCCTTTCTTCCTTATATTTCTTTGAGGACAATCTTTATAACTTGTCATACATATTTCACGAAACAATCTCCTAATTTTTCTGATATCATTCCCATGTTTTCACTTATCTTTGATAATAGTCTCCATTCACCTCTACACATAGCATGCTATTGCTATGTATTTTCTTTGATTTTGGTTATATGATTTCAACCATGTAAGGATGACGACCTGAACTCCTCTCCAATCTTATCTTAAGCCTTATATGGCTTCATTTACTTTACTGAACCAAAAATACATCTCTATAAAATTGTCATTCCAAGTTTCCTTAACACCTGTAATGAGTGCACCAAGAGTTGCGTCTTTTAATAATCTGAAGAGATACATATAAAAGAAATTTGTTCTGTGATGCATGCAAGTTTTCAACTGATACATGTTAGGTTTTTGTTTTTTTTTTTAAATTTTTATTTATTTATTTGAGAGCGACAGACACAGAGAGAAAGACAGATAGAGGGAGAGAGAGAGAATGGGCGCGCCAGGGCTTCCAGCCTCTGCAAACAAACTCCAGACACGTGCGCCCCCTTGTGCATCTGGCTAACGTGGGACCTGGGGAACCGAGCCTCGAACCGGGGTCCTTAGGCTTCACAGGCAAGCGCTTAACAGCTAAGCCATCTCTCCAGCCCGATGTTAGGTTTTATAATTAATTAATGGGATCTGATTCCACTTTTCATCAATCATATATATCACTAACACACACACACACACACACACACACACACACACACACACACGTTCATTGGTATACTATTGTAGCTATTTTCTAGTTCCTGGGACAAAATACCTGAGTAAAAACAGCTTATGTAAAGAAAATATTTATTTTGGCTTACAGTTTTGAGAAGTTTCTATCATGGTGGATAAAGCAAGGCATCACATCAACAGGAAGTCAGACAAAAGCACAAGGGTGCCAGTCAGGGCTGGGATAAAACACCAAAGAACTGCTTCCAGCAATATCCTTCCAGCTAAGTTCTATTTCCAAAAACTTCAGAAAAAGTGCCTCCAACTAGGGATGAAATATTCAAACACATGTTTTGGGGTTACATTTTACATTCAAACCAGCATAGACCCTTATGGTTATCCATTCAATTATTTCTAATTCCATAGAGTATAAAATGCAGGACCCTTCTCATAACAAGATCTTACATCCTTGCATAGCAAAATCTGTAGCCCCATCTCTCCTTAAAGCATATGAAGATTTTTATAAAAATAGTCTCTAGCTACAGAAATGTAGAGGCTTGTTTAGAACATTTCATTCAGTAGTGTTTTGAAACCAGTCTCTTTTAATGATTACATTAAAATTACTTGGTTTTCCAGGTTTCTTACTGAGCATTCTTCTTTCTTCATTTTTAGTTCTTTAGGAGTATCAAGAAAACACTGTCATTCAAAAAGTAATAAAAGTTACCTGCTGAACATTTTAATTGTGATTAGATAGAATGTTAAGAGCATAAGTATAGCGTGGGCTTTCATATTATGATTAACTTAGACCAGGAGGGATGGCTTAGCACTTAAGGTATTTGCCTGCAAAGCCAAACGACCCTGGTCCTATTCCCCAAGACCCACGTTAGCCAGATGCACAATGGGACACTCGCATCTGGGGACCATTTACAGTAGTTGGAGGCCCTGGTGTGCCCAATCTCTCATTCTCTCTCTTTCTCTATCAAATAAATAAATAAATATATTTAAAAAAAGAAATACCCGAGGAGGATGCCATAGTTTATTATAGCCACATATGGTACAACTTATAGTGATTCACAATTCCAGGCAGAACTAGGCAGATAAGTCTTTAGGCATCAAGAATAGAGCAGCAAAAGCAAAGGATGATGAAATATGAGACTTTCATGGAGTTCTCATAGCAAATTAAGAATAATTTTTGCTGGCATGATAAACTTAACACAGTTGGATTTAATTATTCCTGTGTTGTTCAGACATAGAACAATACAAACTACTGAGTGCAGGTGAACTAGGTAGGTGTTCATTTGAGAATAGCTTCATTCTTCTTTATCATTTGCAATGGAGGCTTTTAAATTCCTTTTGCCCTGGGAAATTACAGCTTTTTTTTTTTTCTCTGTGTTTACTTCAAAAAGAAAAGATAATCATGGCTGTATACAACTATCAGTACCTCTTAAGACAACTTAATTCCAGAACAAACATCAGCGTTTTAAAGCTGGTGAGGTGAATGTATTTTTATTATCTTGCTGACCTTTTAAAAGGTGTAGGTCAATCCCCTCCTCAATAACAGACTCTTCACAATAAGACACTGATTCCAAGTGTTTTTAACTAGTCTATACTTGAAATATAGAGGTCAAATTAGTAAGATGTTATTCATCCACAAGTCCATGTGGAAGTTTCACGGAAACTGTCAGTCATTTCTTTCTGTAGCTGTGATTTTGTATACTCAGCCCTGAAGCTCATCCTTCAGTACTGCAGTGTCACCTGGACTGACTCTGAATTTAATACAACTAATATATATATAGACACTATGATGTTAGAAATATCTGCAAAATAAAAGGGTTTCTTTATGTAGTGAAAGCTGGCAATGAATTCATTATGTATCCTCAAGCTGGCCTCAAACTCACAACATCCTACCTCTACCTCCCAAGTATAGGTATTAAAGGTGTATAACACCACATAGAGTTTTATGTAACATAATCACAGCCAATAAATAAAACTCAAAATTGTTGTTGTCACCACTTTATTAATGGTTAAAACAAAGTTCGTTGAATGATTTACTTAAAGAACCAAGGGTCATACCCAACTGAATCCTTATGGCCTTGCTATACATTCAATTTTCATTATTTTCACAGTTATTCTATACCTAAGGTGTCATGTAATCTCCCATAATGTATATAGCGAAGTGACTGATACATATTGTGGTTCAAAGTGTGCAAGATATCCATTGTGCATTTTACTTTAGATCTCATTCAAACAGGACTAATATCCTCTTAGACTATAACATCACTTTAAATCCTAGCTCAATGTAAACGTAAAAGGAAACAGCCAGCAAAGAAGTAAAATGTTAAAGTGATTTCTTGAGATGCTTTCTCCTCAAGAGCTTCATGAAATGAGACCTGTCTAAAATACATTAAAACAAGAATTCCTAGTCCTTCATTACAATCACCGCTGCCTGCTTTCTCTGGGTAAGTATTCAGAGGAATATCTTGACTTCTTAATATCTGCTAATATACTAAATATCTAATATGTGCTAATTCATTCTGCCATAGGTCATCTAAGGCACTTTTATAAGAGATGAACAAGCTTTTGGCTGTCCAGTTTAATATATTATATCTTTGCATTTATTTAATTGAAGTTATCATATTGTGTAAATAAATGAGGGTTATCAGGAAAATTAAATGTTATGTTGTAACTAATTCATTTTGAAATAATTTAACAGTCATTGGGTTCTACACTAATTGCTTTACAGGATTAATGAATTTACATAGTTATTTGAGTCTCATTACTTGGCTGACTACAGAAAAAAGATGCTAATAAAGTAGCTCGAGAACATTTGGCAAAAGCTTGTAGAAAAGGAAATTCTGCTTAGAACAGCAGCAGGCTCACTTAGTGTAGAAAGTCTGATAGGAAAGCCCCTCTCCTTTTTGTCAGTACTGTGTGGAAAACATAAGTTAAGATGAAATAAAATTACACACAGAAAATACTTCCTATGTAAATTAAATTATCAACATTAGCTGGGAAATATATCCTTGAACAAGGGCAACTAGTGCAGGTTGGGGGAAATATGTGCACAGAAATTTGGGAAGAGAAAGCATCCGAAGCATGGTGAACAGGGAGGTAATGGACTTGAGGTTACCCAGGAAGTGAGTGGATAGATTGATTAATTCTTGTAGGCTATATTAAACCACAACACATTGCATTCTATCCTACTGAAAATATCAGACCAATGAGCTACTGTCAAGAGTGAACTTCACTTGAATTACTGTTTACAAAAAATACTGTCTAACTACTTTAGACACTGACATGAAATGGAACTACTGAAATAGTAAAATAATTGTACCATTACTTTATAATTGATGGCCTATGTGATTACTATATTTTAAAAATATTAATGTAATCCTATTTTACTTAACATATTAGAATATATAATTTATTTATTGTTTTAAACAAGCATTTAAAATGTGAGGATATTACATTGTTTGTGTTTAAACTGTTACTGCCTTTGTGAATACAGCTTCTGCAAAGATGTACTGAATACTTTGACTTCTCACATAATTGCCTGTTCTTGGCCTTAAACCCAGAGAAAAAACATTGTTTGTATAGTCCCCAGCTCTGAATTATTATTCTAGTCTATAAGAATTTATATAAGGATAGTGTCACAGCATGACATAAAATACATCTAGCATTTAGACTGAAGTGATGTGTAATGCACTACATGAATGATTGTTGAGTATAGGAAATGTAAAAGTTCTCCAAAGCCTTGATAGATTCACCATTTTGAAATATTTTTGTTAAGATTGTGCATAGGATAGCTGACAATGCTTTTATTATGCTGTGCCCTCAGCAAAAAAATAAATAAATAAATGTGATGGCACTTGTCATGTCTTATGGATCCATTTCTCTGCACACCATACCTCATCTGTGTCAACACTCAACTTGACAGTGTGTGAAATCACTTAATGGAAGAATATTTAATAGTCCAATAAAACCATTTACTTATACTTCTCACCCTGAAAGTAAAATCCAACTGAATGTAGGATGTATTCATGCTTCATTCTTGAAGGCAAATGTTTTGTAGAGGGAAAGGAGAGTATACAAGTCTGTTTCTGCATCTTCAATTTGTTGGGAATTAAATAATAGAAGGATTGGTTTAATTATGACAATCCATTGGAAATCCTCACCAAAAAAAAAAAAAAAAAAAAAAAAAAAAAAAAGCTCAGTGTGTACAAAACCACTGCTATGCTTGCTCTGTGTTCCATCATTTCTTTCATTGATTCCTTTGGGGTAGGGCTAACATCTAACCCATGATAACTTCATGTGTTCTCTTTATATTTGTAAGGTATAAGTATACCATAAAGGGGAAATTATCATCCATATTTGGGATTCTGAGCATGCAACATCCAGATACTGTCCTTTTCTATTTAAGACCAATGATAAAGCAGATATTTATTCTTTCTAGATACTATCAATTTGTTAATTTTGAAGAATATATCCTTTATAAAATTGACCACTAATTATGAATTGGAGATATACACATTGCTTCACAGTGACTACATGAAGAAGAAATGCAATATTAAGTACAAATGTTTCTTAATAGAAAACAAGCTTCTCTCTGGCTCACATGTGCATCAGTAGGGTACTTATTTAGCTTTTGTCAACTTACTCTAAATACTACCTGATATTTTTCATGTATCACAGCAGCACAGGAAGGACTCTAAGGTCCCTATGTGTGTTTCCCTTTGAGTAGCTACAGCTACAGCCTGAGTCAGAGGAAGCACAAGGAAAAGGAGAATGTGGGAAGGGTTGGGGTGGCTCAATGGGTGAAGCAGTTGCCACAAAAGCATGAAAAGCTACATTAAAAGCTAGATGCAGTAACACGTGTCTGTAATCACATTATGCCTGGGGAGAGATGGAGACAGGAAAGTCACTGAAAGCTTATGGGCCAGCTAGAGCAACTAAAACAGTGATGAACAACAAAGAGACCCTAATTCACAAAATGTGGAAGGCAAGACTGACACTTGAAGTTTTCCTCTATGTGTCATACAAACCATAGGACATTCTTTCTTTCTCTCTCTCTCTGTCTTGTTCTGTCTCTCTCATATACACATGAAGGGAAGGGAGGGGAAATAAGAATGGCGACCTTGGATACAGTACCTTGGATATTGCTTACCTCTAAGACTTTGAGGGTCTGCTAACTCTAAACCAAGCTTTCAGTGGAGACAAATCCAACCAAGTAAAACTGTGAAATGAGAAAAGAAACAAAGGCATCTGTGAAAGAGTTAGAGAATTCTTTTCTGCATTGCAACTGTCAACTCATTTGCCTCTCCCTCTGTATATTACTAGGTTTTATTTTGTTTTTATTTTATTCCTTTTGGTTGCTTTGTAAATTATTATTATCATTATATAAATGAAATCTACACCTTACAGTAAGAAGCCAAAAAAATTTCTCTATCACTGAGCTACAATCATTTTCCAATACTTAATTTAACCTCTGCTCTAAGTAATTTGATCTCCCAAGCTCTTTAAATAACTGCCAAATTCATTTCTTGCTATTAACATGTAAATGCAACCTGCTTGATCCATTGGTGAATATCTCCAGCAAATAAAAACTTATTTAATCATTTATAAATTACTTAAACAAATTCTTTCTAAACAAGTATTGATGTTGCTTATCACCAATGATCAAGGTTATTGTGTTTCTATTTGCTAGGCTCTAGTTTTCCCCAACAAATATTTTGTGACAGGAACCATATGAGTTGGTAGTCTGCAAGCAAAGACGGAGTTTGTGCTTGTTTCAGTAGTGGAATTTCCTGGCTCTTGGTACCTAAAGCCATACTCACTACCACCATGGATCAAAAACTCATAGGGGATTGAGTGTCTGGCACATAAACATAACGAATTACATATCTCAAGGCTACAATTTGCTCAGTTTAGTAGGTTAAACTAAAATGTATGAATTTGCATGATATTGGTATTTTAACTTTGAAGTTTCTCAAAAAATTTTTTTTCTAAACTTTTTAAAAGCTATATATTAGTACAAAATGAAAGTTCCAAAGTACTCAAAATTTAGAAAGTTGGATGAACTTAGGGTCCCATTCATTATGTGTTTGTTTTCCCTTCAAGAGGAAAAACTGGTCTGCAATCTCATTATCTATTGAAACTTCTGTGGGCTTCATATATATATATATATATATATATATATATATATATATATATATAATCTTAAACATACAGTATAAAATGGGTTCCTTTTACATTATTCTGGCTTTGGTTCTTTACCTTGAAACATGAACATAAATTTAACAATAATTGTTCTAACTTGTTTCCCAGCTCCAGCTCTGGGTTCAGTTCCATTTATCAGATCAGTTAGCTAAATCAAGAGCAGTTGGTTACCCACCATAGCTGTGTGCCACTATTGCACTTGTGTGAGCATCACATCAGGTTGTTTACTGCTGAGTAGCTTAGACCACGAGTTGCTTGGACTGATGTTGGTCATTTTCCCCCAGTTGCTTATGCAGCATCTTCTGGCACTAGATGAGTGAACTGTCTGGGGACTGACTCTCTTCCAGATTCTATCCAGGACATTCCATGTTCTCTACCAACAGAATATGGTGTCTTCAGCAGTAGGATCTTACCACTAACTTTTGGTGGGTCATCATGTACTCTGACAGAAATCTGTCTTCATTTAGGAAAACTTAATAGGTCTCACTGATCAACAGCTCATTGTAGAGGTTAACCACCTGCTGGTAGTGAGAGTTACAAGCCAGTACCAAGGAAAAGAAAGAAGAAAAATATAGGTAATATAAAATATATAGAGAAAAGAAGGAGAGAGAGAGAGAGAGAGAGAGAAACAGGATATGTGGATCGAGTTTCATTTTCCTGCATATGGTTATCCAGTTTGTCCAGCATCATTTGTTTAAGATGCCATCTTTTTTTCCATCTACATTGTTAGGGCCTTTGTCAAATATCAAGTAGCTGTAGTTACTTGATCCAAAGTCCCAGTCCCTGTTTCTGTTCCATTGGCCCACTCTGTATTATCAAGGTCCCACCAATCATGGGCTACAAGGGGGCCTATACCTAATAAATTCTCTCTAAAATAGCAATGGTAATCTCATTTATCTGGTAGTGACTTCACTCTCCATTGGAGAATTTGCTTCTTTCTTTTCAGATGGATGCAAATCCTGAGGAGATAATCAGTCCATCACACCTCAACAGGGCCCAAGCTGAAACCAAAAGTAATGGGGAAAATGAGCAAGAGTGCTGCTTTCTTGGTGAACCTGGTACCAGTACAAGGGTGAAGGAGATAGACACAGAGAACATTCAACTTCTACCAAACCAGATATCCAGAGACACAGAAGCTCACAAGACCTCATCACTGGAGTAGACCTAAAATGAGCCCAACATGGATCAGGGAAATTTGTGGAAGAGGGGGCAGAAAGATTGTCAGATCCACATATTGGGTCATTATGCACAGAGACATTGCTTCTTATCCATAATTGATGGCTAACCCCTAATGTATGAACCATATTCCCCAATGAGGAGGGTCCTTATAGAGGGAGGAGGACAGGAAGGAGGCCAATGATGGTACCAGCATAACTGTATACACACTGTGTACATAACTAATAAAAATGAATTTAAATAAAGCCAAAATAAAAGATCCGAATGAGAGATAATAAAGTTAACAATAATGGGAATGATAGATTAAACTGCATTTTAATTGTTTTATTAAACTTAAATACATAGGGCTGGATAGATGTCTCAATGGGTAAGAGTAGTTCCCTTGAAAGCATTAAGACTTATAGGGGCTTGAGAACTCTTATTTCTATTCCCCAGCACCCACAGGAACAGCTAGGAATTAAATTTCTGCAATCTTAGAATGATGGGGAGCAGAGGCTTCAGAATTGCTGAGGCTGAAAAAACAAAAATGGCAAATTCTGGAAAGGAAATATTTGGATGAACAATGGTGGGGGGCCAGGTGAGCAGATACACCTGCATACATACATGCAGACATACAAACATGCACCACATACATACATACATACATACATACCTACATACATACCACACACATATAAACTTACACAAATCAAACTTATAAATACATTCATTCACTCTAACACTTATCTTTTTTTTTCCTCTGAGTAACCATAATTATATTTCTTCCCATATAAGTTTTATTTTTATGTGCCTAAACATTTCATGAATTATGAATCATTGAAGTAAAACTGCAAACACATTCAGTAAAAAGGAGCTTTTTAACTGAGGTAACTATTTTCTGATTCCAGCTTCATGAGCATTCAGATTCACACTATTCTATGAATCAATTTGGTGGATTTTTTTAAATCTATAACTATAATTAAAGGCTAAAAATTTCTTGATTACCAAGTCCAGGATAAGAAAGTATTTATATAAAAATCAATGAATAGGTCTGAGAGGTAAAATTAACCCAATATTTCTTTTTGGTTCCTTAAGGTTATATATAGGACAATGAAACAAAAGGCTCAATGGTGTTAATTCTTATTTATCTTCAGTGCTGGGAGCTGGTAGGGCATGAGTGACAATTGATGACACATTAGTCCTCAATGATTGACACGCTTTATGCTTGAGAGCTAAACAACTGAAGGACAAAATCATACATTGATTAACTGTCACTTTGTCTATGTGTCCTATGAAAGAATGAATCATTTTACAAGTACACAAACAGTATTAATAGTAAGGTATACTGATCCATTAATAAAAGTAGATAAAATTTAAGGATTTTATAATTAAATAAATCAAACTCACAAGGAGAAATAATGATTACATGTTTACTCCTAGAAAATAAAGTATGCAGGTAAAATTAAGCCATTATCTTTATCAAATTATAAAACAAACGACTGCAAAAAATACATAAAGTACCTAGTTATTATTCAAAGTCATTCCTTAGCACTGATGATATGGTAAAGTGTGCCAATGCTGTTCCATTGGTGCATTAGTGTAAAAACAATTTTGAAAATGTTTTAATATTCAAAATCAATTTTTCTGGCTTATATTTCATTCAGAATTTTAATGGACACTTTAAAAATATATCCTAAACCGGGCATGGTGGCTCATGCCTTTAATCCCAGCCCTTGGGAGGCAGAGGTAGGAGGATTGCCGAGTTCAAGGCCACCCTGAGACTACATAGTTAATTCCAGGTCAGCCTGGATCAGAGTGAGACACTACCTCGAAGCCCCCCCCCCAATTATATATATATATATATATATATACTCTAAAATATAATGATAGGTAGCATGTAAGAATTCTTTACTTTAATTTGTTTGTTTATTTGTGTGTGTGTACATGCCACACATGAATGGACATGTCAGGGCCTCTTGTAGCTACAAAAGAATACCAGATGCTTGCAAAACATATTTTGTGACCAGCTTATGTGCTGGTGGCTTGAGAATTGAGCCAGGACCAGCAGACTTTGCAAGCAAGTATCTTTAAGTTCTCAATCATGTACACACCCCCAGAAGTCTTTTAAATTAAACTTATGGTATCTCCATTATGAATGAAGTTACATTTATTGAAATGGTGTGATTATTTTCTTCCATTCTAAGAATGAAGTGAATATGTACCATAATTGTATGCTTGGTGACATATTAACTGAATTCATCAAGTTCTGACCCAGAAGTTAAAACTTCTATATAAATAATGGAACAATCCCTTAACAAGACTTGTGAGGTAATATGGCACCAGGGAAAAGGAAAATTTTAAGCACAACCCCTCTACTCACCAAGGTCTGAAGAGATGGAGAAGAAGTGGTGGTGAACAAATTGCATTTGTATTAGTGTGAAGCAGGATAACGGTGTTTTGAGAGCTAATTATGGATTGTGTCGAAGCAGATCCAGTGGAATGCAAAGGCCCTGGCAAACTTGTATCTGTGCATAAATCATTGAACGAATGTTATGCATGTAAATTAGATGGGTGAAGTAATGGAAAAATTCCGGATCAGGTCAAAGAGACTAGAAGTTACCGATGAGGGGTTCTGGGTAGAGGACTGGTAGTATCCATCAACACACCATCCTAATTTGAAATTAACAAGTACTTGTATCATATTTCCAAACTTATAAGTCACATAATAACAAAAATAAGGCAGCTTTCTTGAACTCAGTCATCTCTTGTAAGTTGCAATATGAAAGTAAGAAAAATTTTTGAATCTTTATAGTTAATGTTAAGAATTCTATATATGGCTAGAAAGATAGATCAGCTTTTAAGTCATTGGCTTGCAAAACCTGATGGCCTGGGTTTGATTCTCCTGTACCCATGTAAATCAAAATGCAAAATCTGCATCTGAAGTTCATTGGCAGTAGCAAGAAGTCCTGACATGCCCATTCATTCTCATTTTTATCCCCCCCCCCTCTCTCTTTCTGTCTTCCATTGTAAGTAAAGAAATAAAAATATTTTTAAAATAAATTCTATATAATTACAAGTCAGGTATACTGGAAAAAAGTAAGTAGGTAATTATATAGAAATAAAAAATTGTATGGAATCAAAAGGGCTCTATTTTATTCAGCTTTGGGAGATGGTTATACAGTTTTACATAGCTGTTCACTTTTGTACTTGATGCTAGACTTGAGGCAGCCAGAGAGATAGTGGGGAAGAAGAGAATAGGAGGTCAGGGGTACATAAAATTGGAAGTAATGAAAACATGCTCATATCCATTTTGCTCTTTTTACTACACTCAACAATTTTGTTTGGAACATAATTTTTCAACTTCAACATATTAGAGGGTAAGAAATTCTAAATCTCAGGGCTATATAAGAAGCTCAGCTGTTAAAGGCATGTCCTTGCATCGCCTGTCAGCTTGGGTTCAGTTTTCTAGTACCCACATAAAGACAGATACACAAAGTGGCACATGCAACTGAAGTTAAGGTGCAGTGACAAAGGAGCCATGGATCAGTTCCCCTCTCCCTCCCTCCCTCCCATTCTCTCTCTCTCTCTCTCTCTCTCTCTCTTTCTCCCTTTGTCTATCTCCCCTAATGAATGTATAAATAAAATATTTTTTAAAGAATAAATTTTAGGTATCTGCATAATTTTGTTTTTATTTAAGAAACCTGAATACACACTAAGTAGCATTAAAGTAGAAGTAAGGACATATGAAGAGAAAGACCAGATATGCCACAATGCTATGCATTGATGAAGTGTAATGAACTTCATGAAAGTTGTATTTTCAGAATGATCAGCTCCCTTGTCCCTGTGGCATTAATGCACATAATACCATTTATCCATTCTTGTTTCTTATGCCAGTGAATTACACATGCACCAGTATCACCTATAATTTTTGTTTACTGTTAAAATCTTAAGAAGCCTTCCTCCAGGAAGGAATGCTTAAATTGTAGGAAATAGTTATACAACATTTGTAAATAATTAAAATTTAAAATATGCAATATGAAATATGGGTACAGTAGAACAAATATACCAAAACAAAATTAAAATATCATTCCTTGCTATTTCAAAACTTGATAGGCAGGGCAGATTTTCAGCAGTAGAATGCACTTGCTTGAAAAGCTTGTAGGCCCATGTTCAATTCCACAGTAACCATGCACTATGTGGCACATGCATCTTCCCCCCCCCCCCCAGTGGCAAGAGGCCCATGCTTATGTGTTCCTTCTCTCATCTCTTTCAAACAGATAAACAAAATAAATTTTAAAATGTTGGGCTGGAGAGATGGCTTAGTCATTAAGGCACTTGCCTACAAACCCTAAGGACCCAGGTTTTATTCTCCAGTACCCACATAATCCACATGTTCAGGTTGGCACAAGCATCTGAAGTTCATTGGCAGTGGCTAGAGACCCTGGTGTGCCCATTATCTCTCCCTCTCTCTAATAAATAAATCATAATAAATTGTAGGGCTGGAGAGATGGCTTAGCTGTTAAGTGCTTGCTTGTAAAGCCTAAGGACCCAGGTTGGAGGCTCAATTCCCCAGGACCCCATTACCCAGATGCACAAGGGGGGGTCGCACAAGTCTGGAGTTTGTCAGCAGTGGCTGGAGGCCCTGGCGTGCCAATTCTCAATCTCTCTCTCTCTCTCTCTCTCTCTCTCTCTCTCTCTCTATCTGCCTCTTTCTCTCTGTCATTCTCAAATAACTAAAAAATGTACAAAAAAATAAAATGCATTTTAAAATGTTTTAAACAAAACTTTATGTATTTCACTAGCTCACAACACATTCAGCTATTACCATAAATCCTTATTGATACAACTCAAAGTACAAATACATATGACTCATCAGGCTTTTGCTTTTTTCAATACCTAAAGTATTAAATAATTTGGGCATTTTCTGATGTATCATTAGCAGATAGGGCTGGATTGGGCATACTGACTATAATCCATTCCACAGAGACATTTTAAAATGACAAATGAGTTTTGGTGATTAGGAAATAAGTTGAACTGAAGAAGTTATATAAAATTCTCTGAGAATTAAATCATAAGACATTAGGAAAAACAAAGAAGGCAATGAAGTACATACATATTAAATTTAATTTATTTTAGTGAATTGTCACTTTTAAACAGCGAAGAAACTTTAAATGAAAATATTAGCACAATTTTAAAACTTTTTGAAAATAGTATTTAATTTTCCAATTTAATAAATATCTCAACAATAAATTAACTTTCTCTCTGGACCCACAGTAATTCTTTCACCAATATATATAAAAAAAAAAAATCCCTTACTAGCCTAACAGTATCAAATGAAGTGAAAGTAATTTAACACTATAATCCATTATTCAAACATTATAAAGATGATTTATGCATACAAAGCTGAATCTATGTCACTGAGAAGTTGTAAAATAACATAGTATTTTCAAGTTAAAATTTTATGATAAAATAATGCCATGTTTCCTTAATAATTAACAGGTAACATATTTTCAATTCTTAACTATTTGTTAGCATGTACTGCACATTAAATGACTATGAAAATGTTAATTACATTATAGTTTATTGTGGTGGTTTGATTCAGATATCCCCCACAAACCTTGGTGTTTGGAATGCTAGGGTACCAGCTGATGGAGATTTGGGAATGGAGGCAGTGTATTGTTGGGGGTGGATTTCTGGGTATTATAGCCAGCTTCCTCTTGCCAGTGTTTGGCATACCCTCCTGTTGCTATTGTCCACTTGATGCTTTCCAGGAGGCGATGTCAACACTCTGTTCACGCCATCGTTTTCCCTGCCATCATGGAGCTTCCCCTCGAGTCTGTAAACCAAAATAAACCTTTTTTTTTTTTTTTTTTTTTTTTTTTTTCCCACTAACTGCTCTTGGTAGGGTGATTTCTGCCAGCAATGTGAACCTGACTGCAACATTTATAAAATCATTACATTACTGGAATTTAAAATTACACTTCACATATAAGATGTGGTAATTTAAAAATTAGAACATTATATAAATGCTAGTGTAAAATGTCCAAATGCTTTACTAATGAATTGTACTTTGGGAATGTTGAATTGTGCTCACATGACATGTTTTATAAATGTCACATGCTGTTAGAAACGTGACAGTGAATAAAATAATCAAGTAATATAAATGAAAAATGCCACCCTCAAATCAGCAGTAGTGAGTAACCAATCTGGAACAACAGATGGAGAATTAACTGCAATTCAATTATCTATATTAAAATGACTCCTAGGTGCAATTGAAGAAGAAACAACATAAAAAAGAGAAATTGACCATATGTAGCTGTTAAAAAAAGGTTTGTCAATGAAAAATGAATGATTGTCATACATAAGGCATTTGTTTTGTCGTGGGAAATGTTTATGTTTGTCATTCTATATCATCATGAGAAAGATATTGTGCTACATAGGGGAATTGTAATTGCTGCTTCACAATGTGTGCAGAATTTAGACAAGAAAAAATATTTTATTACAAAACAAATTGTGATTTCATATATATCTGATTTGAATTTTGTATTGTCTTAATAACATTGAAAGAGGGAAGAAAGGATTATAAACTTGTGAGGCAGGGAATATTAGGTATTGCAGGAATCAGACAACATGGGATGAAGCAGGCATGAGACTTTCATTGCCTGTTAGATAGGACTGAATTGGTTGTTTCCAACTAGAGCATGGGGTAGGGAAAAGCACTACTGGTGCTATTAAATAAAATGAATGTTAGAATGATATTAAAGCACATCCCAGGACAGTTTCCAATTGTCATCACATCCTAGTATGTTCGTTGACCTTGGATCAGCATTTTAAGTTCTGGGAAACTATCTGTCAGACATATGCTTAATTGCCCACAGTGATAGAGATTCAAAGGTGTTCACTGTAACATTATTTGTAGTAGGTAAAGACTACAGAGTTAACAAGTCTATCTCCTGGTGACAGAGAATGCTTTTAAATAATAACTACTAGAAAATAACACTTCCAGGAAAAGAACTTAAAATTGTATGAATATCTAAGATATTTATTTCGTCATCATGGACGAAAAATGTATAACATTTTCATTTATAAATTGTGTTAAAAATTCATAATATATAGCTTATCATGAATTCATTAAATAGTCTTATGAGTGCAAAACACACAATTAAAGAACAACTTATAATAAAATAACTGATGTTTAAAGCACTGATTGCCTGTGACTTGCATAGACAATTGAGCATAAGATTGTATGCATGATTTTTTTTCTGTTTCACATTTATAATTTTAATAAGATTTGTAGTACTTCATTTTGGTATAATTCTGAAATGACTGCTTCAGTCAGTACTTTCATGTATATACTTCATAATAAAATTGATGTGAGTGAGTACACATTGTGTATTTCAGCAAATTTGCGTTATACAATGTTATTTTAACAGTATTATTCTGAATATTAGTTTTCATAACTTATTCTTTCTACCTAATTACAAACTTACACCCTTTGGCCAGTAGATTCCTGGTTCTCCTGGTAGCCATTGTTCAGTTGCCCACATCAATATATATTCAAATGCTTCAACTTCTACAGACAAGTGTAATAATGTGCATATGTGTTCAAAGATGAACCAAGTCATATGTATACAATACATACTTGTGCTAATTTAAAAATCATTTCATTTGCATTTATTATTGAAGAGTTACCTATTAATGAGAGTGGAATATCCTTCTCTTTTTGGATGTTTTGAACTTCTAACTTGTATTTTCTGGTTGCTTTCTTATTTTGTAATCTTTTATGCTAAAAGACAAATCAAAGTTTAGGAGTGTATTTAACCTCTTAAGGAATATTACTATTTGCCTGCAAAAAAAATCAGTTCTGGGGCTAGAGTGATATGGATTAGCAGTTAAGGTGCTTGCCTGCAAAGCCTAACAACCCAGGTTCAACTCCGCAGTACCTATGTAAGCCAGTTGCACAAGGTGATGCTTGTATCCAGAATTCATTTGCAGTGGTTAGGGGCCCGGGAACACTCATTCTCTCTTTCTCTTTCTCTCTCTTCCTCTGTCTAAAATAAATAAATAAATAAATATATTTTCAAAATCAGTTCTGCTTTCAATATTCTTAAGTACTCACTGCTACTCATAATGACAGGAGTGATTCTTTTCTTTGTTTGCAATATTCTTTTTTTGTTTATTTTACTTATTTATTTGAGAGCGACAGACAGAGAGAGAAAGAGACAGATAGAGAGAATGGGCACACCAGGGACTCCAGCCACTGCAAATGAACTACAGTCATTTGCGTCCCCTTGTGCATCTGGCTAACGTGGGTCCTGGGGAATCGAACCTCGAACCGAGGACCTTAGGCTTCACAGACAAGCGCTTAACAGCTAAACCACCTCTCCAGCCCTGTTTTCAATATTCTGATATGATTTAATTTAATTTCACATGTATAAACATTGATTAGAATAAGCAAAATCCTATGTCTTCAGGATCACTCTACATAATTATTAATTTTAAACTTTTATTAATCACAAACTCTTGACTTTTATTATGTTTCTTTAAATAGTCATTTGTGAGTTTATACTTTAATCAGTAAATGTTAGGTTAAAGAAAATGTACTTACTGCAATTCAAAAACAAGTAATTAAAAAAACAATATTACATTATCATTTTTCACATGTTAACATTTTTATCATTTTTAAATATTTGTTTCTTCTATCTAAATGAATACAATAACATATATTTTCCCAGGGGTGGCGGAGCATGTTTTTAATACTGGTACTCAGCAGCCTGAGGGGGGAGGGCTGCTGTGAGTTTGAGGCTAGTCTGAGACTACATAATGAATTCCAGGTCAGCCTACCTCACCCCACCCCCAGAAAAAAAGAAGACATATATCTTAGTATGCATTTATTTATCCAAGAATTTCAATGGTTATCACTATGTATTACTATTAACCAAACATTTTATATGACACAGATAGGATAAATGGAGAAACAAACAAATTTCCTTGTTCTCAGGGAGTTTCTATTGTAGCAGGAAAGATGTAGTCTACAATATTTAAGATGGAAATATGGACTTTGGAGAAACTGAAAGCAGACATAGGAGCTTACATGTGGGACAGAAGAGGTCCCATGAAGGTGATATTTGCAGAGTAGTCTGAAGAAGAGGAACAGCAGCCATGAGGGCATCCGCATGAACAGCCACGTATGGTCAAGAATCCATGGAAGTAAACTATCGCCACATGTTTGCTTCACAGTTCAGACCTGTGGGACAAGAGGTAGAATGTGGGGCAAGCAGGATAAGGAAATGAAGCATTTAAGTTTGATGTGACCTTTCTCCGTGCCTTGAACAGACTACTGGACAATAAGTAATGTCTTTTAAAAATATTTTATTTATTTATTTATGAAAGAGAAAGAGATGGATATAGAGAAAGAGAATGGATATGCCAGGGTCTATAGCCACTGCATACAAACTCCAGACACATGTGCCCTCTTGTGCATCTTGCTTACATGGGTTCTGGGGAATGGAACCCCAGGTCCTTAGGCTTTTCAGGCAAATGCCATAACTGCTAAGCCACGTCCCCTGCTTTTTATATTATTATTATTAACAACATATTTTGTATGGATACATCATGTGTCTCTGCTCCTATTCCATTGGCTCCCACAATGCATTAAGCCACAACCCCATGGAGAATCAGTAATTTCTTCAGTCATATTTTATGATTCTCTCAATGGAATTCTGTCACTAAGGGAACAAGTTTTCTAGCTGTGTGCTGGCATGGTGGCTTATGCCTCTAGTCTCAGAACTCAGGATGCAGAGTTGGGAGGACTGCCATGAGTTGGAGGCTGGCCGGAGGTTACTGAGTGTGACCCTAGAGATGAGAGACACTACCTCCAAAAACCAAAAACCAAACAAAAAGTAAGAAAGCAGAATTACTTGATGGGCTGAATCTCTCCTTAGGTTCTGTGTACATCTGAGAAAGAAAAGCAAATTCTCCAATGGAGAATGAAGTCAGCACTGGATAAATGGCATAACCATTATTATTTTAGAGGAAATTTAATAGGTGTAGGTTTTCTTGTAGCCCAAGATTGTTGGGAGCTTAATATTGGAGAACAGACTTGAATTTTGAATATGGTTTTGACTTTTTTCACAGTTCCAGCTATGGGTTCCCTTCCAGTGAATGGATCCATCAACCAATTCAAGAGCAGTTGGTTACCCACCATAGCTGTGTGTGCGTATGTTTATGTATATATATATACATATATATATATATAATATGTATGTATACATATAATATGCATATGATATGTATAATATATATGTATAATATGTATATATATGGATATTATGCATATATTACACATATATATTATACATATATTACACATATATTATATTATATATATTTTATCATATATAGATATATATATATACATATATATACATGATAAAACTTTGAAAAATATTGTGTTAGGGTCAAGAAAGACAAAACCAGAGGCACTGGGAATATGCTTCAGTGGATACTGTGCTTCCTGTGTAAGCTTGAGAGCCACAGTTCAAAACCCCAGAAGACATGTAAAGTCAGATGCTGAAGCAAGCAGCTTGTGGTCTAAGCTACTCAGCAACAACCTGATGTGATGCTAACCCAAGTGCAATAGTGGCACACAACCATGGTGGGTAGCCAACTGCTCTTGATTTAGTTAATGGATCTACTCAGTGGAACAGAACCCATAACTGGTTCTTGGAAACAAGTCAGAAACATATACACAAACTGAGCCCACTCTCCATTGTCAAGCTCCCACTGTTTGTGGACTTCAAGAGGCCTACACCTATTAAATTTTCTCTAAAATAAAAATGGTTATCCTATTTATCTGGTGCTGACTTCACTCTCTGTTGGAGAATTAGCTTCTCTTTTTCGGATGGATGCAGAACCTGAGGAGAGAATCAGCCCATCTCACCTCAACAGGGCCCAAGCTGAAACCATAGAGTAACTGAAGAAATGAGCAAGAGTGCTGCTTTCTTGGTGAACTTGGTACCAGCTCAAGGTTGAAGTAGATAGACATGGAGAACACTCAGCTCCTACCAAACCAGATATCCAGAGATGCAAAGACTCCCAAGACCTCATCACTGAAGTAGACCTAAAATGAACCCAACATAGCTTAGGGAAATTTGTGGAGGAGGGGTTGGAAAGATTGTTAGAGCCACAAATTGATACACTATTCACAGCGTTATTGCCCTTCCCCATAACTGATGGCCACCCCTACAATTCATAACCCATAATCCCCAACTAGGAGGGTCCCTTCCGATGGGGGAGGACAGGAAGGAGGCTAATGAATGGTACCAACATGGCTGTTTACACACTGAATATGTATATAACTAATAAAGAAAAAATTAAAATTAAATTTGAAACATAAAAGAGTGGCTGTAGGGCTTAGAAGAAGATGGGAGGAGCAGTGGACCAGGTGTGAAATGGAGGCTGAGGATTAGCTCTATAAAACAACTATTCCATGTCTTTTTGAGTTGTTCAGAAATATGTCCAATATAAAGAATGTTTTGGGGCTGGGGATGTAGCAAATGTTCAATCTTAGTGTTTTACCTTCCTTCCAATTTCTTTTTTAAAAAAATGGTTATTTTATGAAATATTATTGTGTGGATTGGACATGTGTCAGGCATTAAACAAAGCTTTATGAAGTAAAGGTGAGAAAAGATGATACTGTCTGCTTTCAATAATATTACTATATGAAGAAATTCACCTCTATTTGTACCCTGAGGAGAATTCTTAAATCATAACAGATAATTGAGTTCATATCATATGATTTTTATAAATCTATAGTGATAATGCCATTTCATTTTAACATGCTGAATTCATGTGTTAAAACAAATGTACAAACCTAGAATTAATACACATTTCGAAATTCAGTAGAAATATATATATTTTATTATTTTTCTTCTAAATGAAGACTGAGATTGATTTCTTGTTTATAAAAATGTCACTTTTCATGAGTTAGATATGCATTTACATTCATTATGGTCAAACTAGCTGATAAAGTTTGCTATTTAAAAATCTTTTTATAATATTTTAGTAAGTAAGCTAACTTCATTATATATATCATTTA
This sequence comes from Jaculus jaculus, assembly GCF_020740685.1. Taxonomy (NCBI): domain Eukaryota; kingdom Metazoa; phylum Chordata; class Mammalia; order Rodentia; family Dipodidae; genus Jaculus; species Jaculus jaculus. The sequence goes on along the minus strand of NC_059102.1, from coordinate 288,777,248 downwards.
AATATTTGTAGGATATATTTCATTTCAAATACATGTACTTAATTTTGTATTTTAACAATAAACATGTTCAATTATAAATAATCAACGTATCCTTTCATTTTGCCCAACAATTATAATCATCTTGCTTTACTTTTTATAATATATGGTATTTTCTAATATTCCTGGCAGCTCTAACTTCTGAGTCATTTGGAGATTTCTAAATTATAGAACTGTTTTCAAGTCTCTTTCTGTCATAAATATTATTTCAATTATGTCATATATAAACAATACAGATTATATAATACACATTTATTTATATTGTGGAAATTAGTTTTATGCTTGAAAAAAATGACTTACATTGTTGAATTTCCATGAAGAATTTTAAAAAATGAATGTCCTTTGTTCACAGTGGCAATAGTACATAAGTAACCACTTTTTATGCAAACATTAACATTTGTTTATTTATTTTTTTAATTTATGTTGTTACTTTTAAAATTTATTGTTATTACTTTTATTTTCATGTCATAGATACATTTTTCATTGTTTATTTTATTATTGAACTAATATGTTGTTTACAGAGAACTTACATTACAAAAATGCAACTTTTGAATTGTATTCAGGATGTTTGTGGCACCAAAATTTGCCAATTTTCTCTTAAGCAATACATGTAAACTTGAAAAGAATATCTCTGTTTGCCATTAAGAGGTGTACTCCCAGTACCAGCATGTGGCTATCATCCACAATGAGCCTTTGATCAGAGAGACCTACAAGGTTTCCTAAAAGAAAGACAGGATTCTGTCAGAGTATTTGATGATCCACCAAAGGTTAGTGGTAAGACCCTACTGCTGAAGACACTATATGTGATGGACATGTAAACTGGAATGACTTGGCTGGAAGCTGGAAAGGTCAGTCCCCAGACAGTCAGCGTGTCTAGTGCCAGAAGGTGCTACATGGGCGACTGGGGGAAAATGACCAATATCTGTCCAAGCAACTCATGGTCTAACTTACTTAGCAGCAAATAATCTGTTGTGATGCTCACGCAAGTGCAATAGTGGTGCACAGCCATGGTGGGAACCAGCTGCTCTTGATTTGGCTAACTGATCCCATCAGTGGAAGGGGACCTATAGTTGGAGCTGAGAAATAAGTCAAAACCATATCCAAACATGAGCCCACTCTCCATTGGCCACAAGACGGTCTACACCTATTAAATTCTCTCTAAAAAAAAAAAAAAAAAATAAGGGTCATCCTATTTGTCTGGTGCTAACTGTACTCTCCATTGGAGAATCTGCTTCTCTTTTTTAGATAGAAACAGATCCTAAGGACAGAAGCACCCCGTCATACCTCAAAAGTACCCCAGCTGAAACTAAGAATAATTGACCAAACAAGCGAGGATGCTGTTTTCTTGGTGAACCGGGTACCAGCACAAGGGTGAAGGAGATCAACACAGAAAACAATCAACTCCTATCAATTTAGATATCCAGAGACCCAGAGGCCTCCAACACCTCAGTACTGAAGCAGATCAAAAATGAACCCAACATGGCTCAGGGAAATTTTGTGGAAGAGAGGGAGGAAAGAATGTCAGAGCCACAAGTTGGATCATGCTAAGCAAAGACATTTCTCCTACCCATAACTGTGGGCTAACTCCACAATGCATGACCCATATACTTCAACAAGGAGGGGCAAGGGAGAGGGGGTAGGACATGGATAAGCCTAACAATGGTACCAAGTTGACTGTATTCTCTGAGTACAAAATTAATTAATAAAAATTAAATTAATTATAAAAGAGGTATATAGATAAATAAATGGATAATTAATTAAATGTGCTAATATCAATATATGTAACATATGTCAAAGTTCTCAAGGGAAATATGATTGAATATAAAAATATTGATAAAATGTACATAGAATATATATATATATATATATATATATATATATATATATATGATAAATACAATAGATAAATGATTGATAGATGACAGATAGACAGATATTTAAAAAAATGATATATTGTGAGAATTGACTATGATTTCAGAAGTCAAAGAGTCCAATATCATGCTGAATAAGGGCTGGGGAATCATAAACGTATGTAGTTTACCTGACCTGAGCCCAAAAGCTAAAGAATCAGGTTCCTCAATGTCCAAAAGCAGTCACAACACCAAGAGGATACAAAGAACTTCCCCTTTCTTCACTGATTTTTTTTTTTTTTTTTTTTTGCTTCTTCTTCATGGAATTGTGTGATGTTAATTTTCATTAGTGAGGGCTGATTTCCACAGAATTCAGATTTTAATCTCTGGTGGAAACATTGTGATAGACACAGAAATAACAAAATTTATCATTACATGACCATTTTTTTTAATCCAGTCAAGTTGACAACTGAAATTATCAAACTGTTGTATAACTTAAATTTATTAGGATGAGCTCTTAACTATTAAAATTTTAGCAGATTTTTATTTCTTTGTCAGTTTTGTGAAATATATATTCAAATTGTTCATTGTATTTATGGAAATATTGTTATTTTTAATATATCTAGTATCTTGAATTTTCTAATGCATTTTTGCATATTTCAAGAAGCTATTACAGCTTTTATTGCCCTTTAATCTCAAGAATAAGAGAGGAAAAATTATTAATCAGAATGTCAAAATCTGCATGTTCATATTTAAATCATTTTAAGTATTGATGAATGTCAAAAAACTAGGATATTCTTAGACTAAAAGGTTGAATTTATTACCAGAGAGATGCATTATTAATGGATTCATTATTCAGATATCAGAATTCTTAAATATGAACTCTGAATCAGTGTTTCTTTCATAAACTTTAAATAACACTAGAACCTCAAAGACATCCAGTTCTACAAAATACTTGATATGTTAACTCCATCAATACATTATATAATAAAAACTTACTGGATATAAACTGCAAATATTTAGATAGTGCACTGTAATCATTTATGTTGCGCTTTTAAACTATTGTTGCTTCTGGTGAATAATATATCAAGTTTTTACATTTTAAATAGTGATTAGGTGAGTCTACCATAACATCTAATTTAGAGCATTTAATGTACATAGGCATGAGTTATTATGCGAAAAGACCCAAGCACATTAGCTTTTTCTTATATGTAACTAGGAATAAAAACTAATTGATTTTTATAGGAGAAATAATATTTAGAACTGGACCAGATCTATATCAATGAATAAGTCTTAATGGTTTGAAGTTGATATAGAATAGCCATAGCAAACATTATTTTTAAAATACTTTCATTTATTTATTTGAAAGAGGGAAAGAGGCAGGCAGAGAGAGAGTGAGAGAGAGAGAGAGAGGGGAAAAAGAAGAAGAAGAAGAAGAGGAGGAGAAGGAAGAGGAGGAGGAGGAGGAGGAAGAGGAGGAGGAGGAAGAAGAAGAAGAAGAAGAAGAAGAAGAAGAAGAAGAAGAAGAAGAAGGAGAAGGAGAAGGAGAAGGAGAAGGAGAAGGAGAAGGAGAAGGAGAAGGAGAAGGAGAAGGAGAAGGAGAAGGAGAAGGAGAAGGAGAAGGAGAAGGAGAAAAAATGGGCACACTAGGGCTTCCAGCCACTGCAAACAAACTCCAGATGCATATGCCACTTCATGCATCTGGTTTCTGTGGGTCCTGGGGAATCGAACTGAGGGCTTTTGGCTTTGCAGGCAAGCTCTTTAACTACTAAGCCATCTCTCCAGCCTGCAAACATTAATGTTAACTATTTATCCACTAAAAATAAATCATTCCAATATGTTAAATTGAAATATGTATAAAGACAAGTCAATATGATTATTTCTAAACTAAGTAATACAGTGTTTTTATAGTGACTGTTTGCTTATGCATTATGAATTCATTCATTCATTCCTTAATTCACTCATTGCTTACTCTTTTTTTTAAACATTTTTTTGTAAAATTTTTTGTTTGTTTATTTTTATTTATTTATTTGAAAGCAACAGACAGAGAAAGAGGCAGAGAGAGAGAATGGGTGTGCCAGGGTTTCCAGCCACTGCAGACGAATTCCAGATGCGTGCGCCCCCTTGTGCATCTGGCTAACGTGAGTCCTGGGGAATGGAGCCTCGAACCAGGGTCCTTAGGCTTCACAGGCAAGCGCTTAACTGCTAAGCCATCTCTCCAGCCCTCATTGCTTACTCTTTAATTCTAATGATTCTTTGTTTTAAACTCTAAGTCTCTTTCTTGGAAGGGATGAGAAACACCCTAGTAGCACCAAAGCCATGCTTTGCAGAACTTCTTTTAGGAAGACATAAACAAAAGTTTATTCATTGAAGCTTGGTTACCAAAACAGACAAAAGAAATGATTCTGAACAAGTTCATTTGCTGAAACGATGAGCTCACTGGGTTCCACAGAGGAGAAGGCTGAGTTGTTTCTTAAGGGAACAAAGGTGACTCAAAGAGAACTTCATCAGCAACATGAGTGATGGCACTCAAAAGTTGTATCAATAATGTTCCTTGCAACTGCCAGGCAGTTCCACTGAAAAGTCAGATCCCCACACCCAATAATTGCTTGTCTCTGATATACCATTCATGAGAGGCCTCCCAAATCTTGTTAAGCTTTATGAGCCTCCATATCTAATGAACATTTCTCCTCCCTCCAAAGCAGAATGTTTCAAGTCAGAGGAAATAGCTACATACCACCATGTTTTCCTTCATTTTTTTTTGCACGTTTGATAACTTCTGTGGTGGTTTGAAACAGATGTCCCAAAAAACACATGTGTTTTCAGTGTTTGGTTCCTAGCCAATGGCAATTTGGGAGGCGGGGATCTTGCAAGAGGAAATGTGTTGTTGGATGTAGACTTAGGGGTACTACAACCACTTCCCCCTTTCTAGAGTGCAGCTCAATCTCCTGATGGTGTTTTCCACCTTCTTTGGCAGAGGTGATGTGCATCTGCTGCTCATTCCATGCTTTCCTGCCATCATACAGCTTCCCTTTGAGACTGTATTTCAAAATAAATAACTTTCCTCTCATCAGCTGCTTTTTATGGAGTGCTTTGTTCTAGCAACAAGAATGTGATTACTACACTTTCAACTCAATCATTCAAGGATCAGAATGTGTTAATTTAAGATGAAATTCCTAATACCAATGGGAAATTTTAATACAAACATTTAAATGTAACTAAACTATGAGGATGAATTCTTATTTAAAATAAATCTATTTAGTCTTTAGCTTATACATGATATTTACATAAACAAAGATAAATATTATGAGCAAATGTAACCCTTTTCTGTAAAAAGCCAGTCAGCATATATTTTTATCTTATTTGATTTATGCTTAACAATTCTTGAATATTCTTATTTTTAAATCCAGTCACAAATTTGACATAACACAAAACAGGCTATGGAGCAGGCTCAGAGATTAGACTACAGTTCGCAGATCCTAGTTTTATAATCTGTAGCATCCACAGTGCAGGTTATGAAGCACAATACCACCAACTGAGACTAGATACCAGAAAGTCTTGAATTTGAGAGTGTTCTCATTTTATTTTACTTCCTCCATTTTGTTAGGAAAAGAAAGAGTAGTTTTAAAGTTAAGGGAAGAAGATCATGAAAGCCATTAGGAAAGAGAAAAAAAAAAAAGTAAGAGACCAAAAGAGAAAAATATGACCTATTACCCCTTGAAGGATCCCTTTCATAGTATGTTTCCTGGACTTTTATTTCATGTAATTGAGAAGACAGACTAGTGGATGGATACTAAAAACTTATTATCATCACAAACAGTAAGAAGTCACATAGAAAAAAAAATATATTGAAGAATAAATAATAAATAAATAAAATAAATTTCAGTGGGAATCCTCTAAATGTTCTACTTCAAGGTGTCATTGTTAACTAAAGGCATTGCTCATAATATACTACTAATAATTTATTAACCTTCTAACAGTAGTCATTGCAAGAAGAGTCTTAGAATTGAAGTTTTAGATAATAAACCCAAGTAATACATAATCTTAAATATTAGCATAACAATGCAATATTCTTATAGGGAAAAAAAAAACTAGCAAAGAGATTAAAGTGTCAAAGTCATGCCAAAACATCATATTATCACTTTGGGATGGGGAATAATGATCAAGTTTTTTTTTTAATCTTTCTAGCTATGTATTTTTTTATTTGCTAGAGAGAGAAAGAGGCAGATAGATAGAAAGAGAGGGATATAGACAGAAAATGGGTGTGCCAGGGACTCCAATCATTATAAACAAACTCCAGATACATGTGCCACCTTGTACACATGTCTTATTTGGGTACAAGGTCCTTAACCTTCACAGCAAGCACCTTAGCCACAAAGCAATCTCTCCACCTCATTGACCAAGTTTTTGAAGTCTGTGAGTCTAGACTGTCCTTTGTGTACAGATTTTATATAAGGTATGAAATTAATATTTGGTTCTCCCTGAAGTTCTTCCTTTAAAATTTTAGAGTAAGAAGGGACAAATGCTATTCTCAAGGTAGATACCAACACTTGGAAATTAGTCCTTGTCAGTGAGCACTCAAAGAGCATTAAGCAGTAAACACACTACTTTTTCCACATTCTTCACTTTCTCTGTATCCAGGCATCCATTCACTGGAAAATTTCAGTGGGAATCCTCTAAATGTTCTACTTCAAGGTGTCATTGTTAACTAAAGGCATTGCTCATAATATACTACTAATAATTTATTAACCTTCTAACAGTCAAACCAGGAACTTATTTGAATTAAAACCAGAATTAAATAACAAGTAATTTTCAATAGTTAAACTTCATTTTGCCTGTTATTCCTTAATTTTAAATACAGACACATAGATAAGCTATTTTTCTGGTGAAGAAAATATTAATGAACATTGAGGTATAATCCACATGCATCCAAATTTCAAATGTTTCTTGAGATCTGTATATAAGGACAACAAAATCTGAACACAATGATAATGGTTTTAGAATAATATAATATAAATAAAAATATAACTAATCACACTTACTTTTGCACACAATAGTTTTATTTTGCTATAACACACATACATCAAAAGAAGTATTTGATATTTGTGTTGTATAAAGTAGTCGTAACATTTCTTATACTTCATTTTGCAAAACATCAGTTTTGTGTATGAATAATACCAAAATAGCATTGTTCCTATATTATAAAAAATTGGGGCTACTTTCTATTATTTCTTCCTACTCATACTCTTGGTATTTATAGTCAAAATATTGGAACATCAGCCAAGTGTTGTGCAGTTTTCAGAAGCTTCCTAATTTGGCTGACATATCTCAACTTGAGAGGGAGCCACAGTGAATTAGATATAATATGCTTTTTGTTGGCTTTTTATTATTAATATATGTCAGCTGTATTGCTAACCTCACCTGTCTTAGGTGCTTATAGTGAGATGAACAATGGCCTGAAACATGAGACAAGAAGCATTCACATTCTACTCTACTGGAAACACATTTCAAAACTATGAAAGCTTTGCATGTATTTTCTACCTTTAGTAAACTTAAAGAGAAGTCTATAGTTCTCATTAGGAACTTATCTAAGCCTCTGGCTTTATTCCTTTCCTCCTGTTATAAATTTCTATTTGGTTTTTCACAGTAAGTTCTCATTCTAGCCCAGGCTTTCCTCAAATTCACTATGTAGTCTCGGGCTGCCCTTGATCTCAGAGAAACCCTCCTACCTCTGCTTCCTGAGGGCTAGAGTAGTCATTTTAATGGATTGGTTGGAGATATAATCCTTCTATCTCAAGCTGGCCTGGAAACCCAATTCTATCTTCTCAGCCTCCTCTTCATAGCTGTATTATTACATACATGCCACTGAACTCAGCTTCTTTTAATATATTGAATCATAACTATGCCAACAAATACTGATAAATACTATGTTTTATATTATCAGATTTTTCCAAACTTAGTCTCTGGGAATTTTGTTGTAGGGGCTTAAATCCATGAGGAATACTACTTATGACAGGCAATGAAAGCACATGGGGGATTTACTTGACATCAAAGAAGTCAAGCTGAAGGAATCCTAGCTCACCTCTATTTGAATGGTATGGGTGATGGGAATCACTTCCACCCAGAGGAATGTCTGAGTTTTGCTTGACTCAAGACCAACAAAACAAAAAAAAACAAGTCACCATCATTTGAAAAGAATGGCTAGTAGTTTTGTTAAGATACATAATCATACATTTTATGACTAAGCATAGAGACTTTTGAAACGTTGCTTAGAATCCTGGACAAAATACTATAAAAATTGAATAATTTTCAAGATTTATTTGAAAATTGCATAGAATGGGAATCACTTAATCATTTTGAATTTGGAAAGAAATATCCAACATCTTAATGTTAATGCATTTAGAGAAGAAGGAATCAAATTAAGAGAAAGATTTGAAACTGGAAATTATAAATTAAGGGGATCCAGAATTTGTGATATGCTGAACAGATAGCTAAATAATTTCATAAATTGTTAATGAAGGAGAAAGATACAGAAGAGTCAGTTTCTAACACAAATACACTTTCCAATTTTATGATTGTTTAATGATAAATTTTATATAATAATTATTATTCCATGTCTATTTTATGGTAAGGTGGCTTTTGCTATTCATTTATAGATCAATAAAGCACTAAAAATTTTATATAATCTATTCTCAAAGTTTAGGAAGAACTACAAAACACCATGTCTATTTTATTTTCCTCTTATAATGTGATTTTCCAGCTGACATTATGAACAGTATTGTTCAAGAATGTTCAATATTACAATGGTCTAATGATTCAAGATATTGCCATAATGTATCACAATTAATTTGGTAAAAAGAAAAATATTGATGGATAACACAAATACTATCCTTTCAAATATAAATGGAATCTAATGTACTTTAGCAACAATGTAAAGGGAAGATATGCAAGCCTGTGCATAACTATTTAAATTCCATCACTTTAAAGCTAACCAAATGTATTTCTTGTCATCTTGTATTTTCCCATTTAGGTTTTACATTATTATATAATGACAAGTATTGATAGTTGTCTTAAAGTCCTTCGTGTTAATGAGATTATATTGAAAATAAAATTAGTTCACCTGACATACTTTTGAAATAAATATATTGGCCTGGCAGTGTTTGACAGTGCGATTATGCATTTCATAAATTTTCTATCCTTCACTAAATTTTAATTTTAGCTTGTAAGAAAACATGGATATAAACTAGACAGATTAGGTTACGTAATTCAGTAGCAAACATTACATAGCAGGCGATGTGATAACTCCTTTGTAAAACAACTGAATTTTATGGATTTAAGAATTACTATGTTAAATAAAAACACAATTAGTAAAGTCACTAACAATTAGCAAGCAGTGTTTCAAAAAGTAGCATATGTTCTTATAGAAGGCCCTGAAGTAATATAAACAGAATTCATAAAAAACCTCTTGGCTTCCAAATACATAAAGTTAAATGTAATTTTTGGAAGGATCCTAAATAGGAATTAACTATGATGGCTTTACTAATGATATAAGTATATTCCATGAACTATATCTGTTCATTGAAAATGTTAAAGAATCAAAAATAAAATGTTGCTTTACTCTTGCAATAAAATAAAACCCACCAAATTGAATGGTAATATAATTTCTCTTGTCTTAAGCACACATTTTTAACTAATCTAGGATTTGCTCTATACACATTTATTATGTATAGCTAATGAGAAATTACTTTTTTTCCAGTATGCCCTATATTCAGCTCTATCTCTTCATATTTGCACTGCAATATGGAAGAAGATTTACAGATCTCCTTACTTCCTATGTGACTTAATTTCATAAAGCCATGTCAACTTTGAACTGGAATCTTTTACAAAATATTGTATACAATAAACACATGTAATTTTGTCAACTGTAGCTCAATCTAGAAAATAATGAAATAAAAGGTAAATCATATCATCTCTAAAGTATGATTTTTCTGTAACTTTTGAGCAAAACCCAAGCTCCTTAGAGTAGCATGAAAGATGATTGGATTCCTGAGCCTACCTTGTTCTTATTTTTTGTCATTGTATCCCTTTTTATTCTATTTCACAGAATGCAATATCCCTCTGTCTTGAAAACATGAAATCTGAATTAAAGTCAAAATTCCTTTCATTTGCTCTTATTTCATAAATGTTTGCCAGACTTCCACATGGAAGACCTAGTACACAGTTATTTGAGAGACTTCTCTGCCTACCCTATCAAGAGTTATTCTCCAAATTTCAAAGTTTAATTTTAGGAAATATGTATTTTTGTTTTGTTTTGTTTTTCTAAGGTAAGATCTCACTCTAGATCTGCAATTCACTCTGTAATCCCAGGCTTGCCTCAAACACACTGCAGTCCACTTACTTCTGCTTATCAAGTGCTGGGTTTAAAGGCATGTAGCATCATTCCTAGTTTCCAATATGGTAGTTAAAAATATATATTTTATTTATTTGTTTGAGAGAAAGAGAGACGGAGGGAGGGAGAATGGGTGTACAAGGGCCTCCAGCCATTGCAAACAAGCTCCAGACACATGTACCACTTTGTATATATGGCTTATGTGGATAGAGAATCGAACCTGGGTCTTTAGGTTTTGTAGAAATACTTTAATCACTAAACCAACTCTTCAGCCCAAATATGATATTTTTATTTTTTTTTTAGAGAGAAAGAATTGACACACCAGGGCCTCAGCCAGTGACACCTAGTGGGCATGAGCAACTTTGCGCTTGCATCATCTTTTGGCTTATGTGGGATCTGGAAAGAAAGAGAACATGGGCCCTTAGGCTTTGGGGGCAAACACCATAACTGCTAAGCTGTCTCTCCAGCCCCAATATGATATTTTTTTCATGTATACCCATTTTCAATATCTAAATTGATATTATAGAATAATTTATCATCATTTAAATTAGCTATTGTAAAGTAAGTGTTATATAAGGTAAAAATATTTTTGTTAGTGAAAAACATTACTAAAAAAATTTAAATATATTCCTTTTTTCAATTAAAAACATTTTATTTATTTATTTGAAAAAGAAAGAGGGAAAGAGAGAGAGAGAGAATGGGCACACCAGGGCCTCCAGCTACTGCAATCGAACTCCAGATATATGCTCACCCTTGTGCATCTGTCTAATGAGGATCCTGGGGAATTGAACCTGGGTCCTTTGGCTTTGCAGGCAAACATCTTAACCACTAAGCAATCCCCTCAGCCCATTATATTCTTTTTTTTTTAAAGTTTAACATTTATTTATGTCCTTTTTAAATTTTATTTTATTTTATTATTTAATCTTTTCACAATTTTTCTTAACATTTTCCATGATTATAAAAAATATCCCATGGTAATACCCTCCCCCCCCCGCACTTTCCCCTTTGAAATTCCATTCTCCATCATATATTCTTGAATTAAAAATTAATAAAATATGGGCTGGAGAGATTGCTTAGTGGTTAGGTACTTGACTGTGAAGCCTAAGGACCTGGGTTCCTAGCATGGCCATTCTCTATGTATCTGCCCTTTTCTTTCTCTGTCTGTCTGTCATCCTCAAATAAATAAATAAATAAATAAATAAACAAACAGCAACAAAAAATTAATAAAATATGTTGGCAACACAGTTATTCAAGCAGACTAGGTAAACCAACATAAGACAAGAATCACACCCTTTCTGTCATGTGAAGGTGTTCAAAGAAAGTTGAAAAGCCAGATTTGGAGGCATTTTGGAGACTGAAGCAACCAAATCAAAAGTCCAGTCTAGGCTGTAATACTGTGACAGTTAAATCTGGATCAGGAAGAAAATAAATGACATGTCTGTTGGGCAGCTCAATGAGGGCATTTCCAGAAAGTAACTGAGGGATGAAGACCTTTAACCAGAATGTTCAATCCTTTTGTTGGCAACACCATTTGTCTGGCTATCCTTGCTGCTCACTGGTGAGGGCATCTACTCTGTGGCTACATCCCTTTAGATGTCAAAACCCAGCATCTTTACCCTACCAACACAGACTGAAGACCACTGATTATCAGTGATACTCCAAGTCTTCAGAACTAGGTTGGGCCTGCTGAGGCATTTTGCCTATTTGCCCTGAGCAGATACCAGGTCTCAGATGCTTCAGCTTGCAGACAGTCATTATTGGATTGCTCAGTCCTTATTTTCTAAGCTGATCTTAATAACTCACCTTTGTAAAGTGCATTTGTTCTGTCAGTTCTGTTCCTGTATAGAACCGTGACTAATACAGGCACACAGGATGAGTCAATCAACAAAGTGTGCGTGTGTGTGTGGGGGTGGGGGTAGAGGGACAAAGGAGGAGAAAGAAGAAAAGAAGGAAGGAAGAATGAGAAGAGGAACAGGAAGAAAGAGAAGAAGAAAAAAAGAGAGGGAGGGAAGAAGGAAAAATAAAGAGAAGGATGGATGGAGGGAGACAAGGCAAGAAAAATATTGATCAGAATTTAAACTATGTGGAAAGGTGATCACTAAGATTGAAGAGGTGAGAGCAGCTGGATTTCACCAGAGAACATTGCTGCAGGCACTGAAGTATCACAATGAATTCTATTAATATGTAAATGCTCTAAAATAAATAAAAGTTATATTTAATAAACATTAGTACCTTTGTACATATTTAGATAAACTAGTTCAATATGAGAAAATAAAAGTAATACACTGATTGCATAATACTTAATAAAAATCAATTTTGAAATTATAAATACAACCCTTCCACATAATGTAATATATGTAAACATTTTATTTCCCTTTTCTGTGTTATTATTGTTTGGATAAAATATAGAAGTAATATTTAGAGCATATTTCCAAAGTGGTAATATTTGTATGTTTATAGTTCATTTTTCCTATGCAATTTTGGAAGCTGAAAATAGAACATATGAATACTTGGAAACTGCATATATCTTTAGATAAAAATATTATTTTAGCAGGAAATATATTGTGAACCAATATAGAACATTTTACTATGATTTCCATTTGTGAGTAATTTAAACATGTCAAATGTATTTGTTTAAACTCAACTGTCTTACAAATATTGAATACACTTACATTAAATTTTGCTGAGAAAAAATGTTATTACAAATAGAAAAACTGGGGCTGGAGAGGTGGCTTAGTAGCTGACTTCTTATCTCTTGCTTAGTTCCCTAGACCTGTTTTTCCACAACCTGGTCCCCTCCTGGGAGGAAGGTCTTTCATAGGATTTAAGTATCGTGGTTGGTTAAGTTTAACCCCCAGAACTTGGTATCAGAGCTGGCCTCTTCCTGAGATAGCCCCTAGCCCTAATAAACCAGCTGTCCCTCTGGTTCACCTGAGCCTGAAGACAGCCCACCTCTATAAGGTCATGAATACCTTTACAAGGGGAGGGCAGAGTCTCTGACCACTTGGGAACTTCCAGTTGTGGGTGCATTTTTTCCCTTGGCTGGAGCTGGGCTGGCTAAGCATAGGTCCGGACCTGGGTCCAGTTAGAAAAGCCCACTAGCCCTTACTATCCCTGTAGGCTACTTTACCTCCTCCAGCTACCCATATGGGAGGAGCACCATGAACTTTATTTTCTCTCTTTTCTTTCCTGGTTTTGCCATACCCTCTATATGGAATCTCTAGCCACATGGGTGCCTTTCCTAGGATATGTACTTCCCTCAATAAATATAATAAATTAATAATTATCCTTCTCAGTCTTTTCATTCAATTTTTTGATTAAAAGTAGAAACAACATAGAATTTAGGTTTAAGGTCTTTCTTGGACCCCAAATACTCCATTACAAAATAAGTCACAACTCTGCTGTTCTACTATATTTTCTTGACCCTAACTTTTTTTTTTTAATTTTTTGTTTATTTTTATTTATTTATTTGAGAGCGACAGACAGAGAGAGAGAGAGAGAGAGAGAGAGAGAGAGAGAGAGAGAGAGAGAATGGGCACGCCAGGGCTTCCAGCCACTACAAACGAACTCTGGACACGAGCCACCCCTTGTGCATCTGGCTAAAGTGGGTCCTGGGGAACAGAGCCTCGAACCGGGGTCCTTAGGCTTCACAGGCAAGCGCTTAACCACTAAGCCATCTCTTCAGCCCAACCCTAACTTTTTAATGCACTTAGTAAGTATACTCAGTGGATACCACTGAGCTCTTTGTTGGGATTTTAAACAATGTAGTTCAATCCACTTCAGACTGGGAAAGCAAGATGGTAGTGGGAATGGCCATTGCTACAAACCATTGTCAATATAACACAGACTGTAATTTTACTTTGAAGCATCTTTTTTCTCCAGCATACAGAAAATTTTTAAAGGTGTAAATTGTTTGGAATTAAACTTTGAAAAACACAGCTTGGCTTCAGCTCTGCAGTAGTCCTGCCACAGTGATCACCAGCTGGCTTGCATTCAAGCTCAACATTCCATGACACACACACAGTCTGTAAGTTTATACATTCTGTAATACATAAGGACTTTACATGTAAGCTTCAACATTCTGTAATACATAAGGATTTTACATGTAAGTTTCAACATTCTGTAATACATAAGGATTTTACATGTGAGTTTCAACATTCTGTAATACATAAGGATTTTACATGTAGGTTTCAACATTCTGTAATACATAAGGACTTTGAGGGTTACGGCAGTAATTTTACAAAGTTGTGCCTTAGCAGTGCACATTTTTCTGTATTTTGAGATGTTTTTCAAATGATAGAACTATACCACTTTTGTAGTTTGCAGGTGGTTATGCTCAATTTCATGCTTAAATGAAACACAATATAATGGTACCATTCTTCTCTAAACAGGTTTTTATTGCTTTGATGGCTTTATAGCTCATGAATATTTCTCATTTTCTAATGTGCACCTTTTGTGGGTAGTTATGCTGGAATTTTTTAGTCAAAATATGTTAAAACTGCATTGTAATGCTAAAGACTGCCTTATGAAAATCCATTCATTATATTTTGATAACATTGGCAAATATACAGCTTCAGATATGAAAAATATATTTCTCTTTGATAAGCATTGAAAACTTTATGTTTTTATGTTCTTCTGAAAGATATTTACTATATATTGAATCTTTCAGCTAAATCAGAATATGAAGCTCTTGGTTTTATGTCTAAATGGACTGACTGCATAGTCATAGTCAGTTGCATAGGCTTAAAAGTTTGGTCTAGTATTCCCAATTCATGTGACTCTTACTGTATTTCCTCAATACTCTTTGATTCACTTAGTTTTTAATGAAATACAAATTCACATTATAGTCTTCACCTAGCAGAAACATGTTGATAACAAGAAAATTTTGTTAGGTGAATGCTTCATAAAGTCTACACTGTCTTTTTTTTTTTTTTAATTTATTTGAGAGCAACAGACACAGAGAGAAAGACAGATAGAGGGAGAGAGAGAGAATGGGCGCGCCAGGGCTTCCAGCCTCTGCAAACGAACTCCAGACGTGTGCGCCCCCTTGTGCATCTGGCTAACGTGGGACCTGGGAAACCGAGCCTCAAACCGGGGTCCTTAGGCTTCACAGGCAAGTGCTTAACCGCTAAGCCATCTCTCCAGCCCTACACTGTCTATTAAATGTGGTTTTATTACTATGGTTATTTCTAATGATATGGCCATCATGAAACACAGATTACCATTATAATTTTCACATAAAGAATTCCTGTGAAAATATAGAAATTCATTGGACATTGCTTAAACAATATAACTTCATTAAAAAGCTATTATATCTGAATCTGTCACCTACCCTTTGACAAACCCATTACTTTATCTTTACTACTTAATCCATTTTGAACCCAGAAAACACTGTCACCATTTTGATACTTTGAAATCTGTTGATTTACTTTTCTTTCCTTTCCCTTCTCCCTCTTTTCTTTCCCTGTTCTTCTGCTGCCTACTCTCTGCTTCTCACCCTTTCTTTCCCTTCCTCACCTTATCCTATATCTCTTTTCTTCTGGATTCTTCTATTCTTTCCCTTTTTCTTCTTTTCCTTTTCCAACTTTTGTCACACCCAATTCTTCTGAACTGAAATATTCTCTGTGATGGAACTGATTAATATTTTTGTGGTTCTACTAATTAGTACTTGTTAGTATGTATTTTTTTATTTGGGTTTTAAAATAGCAATGAATATTTGGCTAAATAATCATCAGTGTTTTCTAGAGTAGCTACTATGTGAGGACTTATATTTCAGTGATTTTTATGTACAGCTACTATGGTCCTCACATTCCCTTTTGAATATCTGTACTTAATCTCTTTCATTAAAATTTGCACAATTTTATTAGGAAGGCTTGTTAGAAGAACAGAATCAACACAGTCTACAGAGAAAGAAAAAGAAGGACACACACACACACATACAGAGAGAGAGAGAGAGAGAGAGAGAGGAGAGAAAGAGAGGGAGATAAAGAGATGTTGGCAGCAATAACAATAGTAAGGATAGACACACCACTAAGAGGCAAAGATAAACAGGTGAGTAACAAGCAACACCGTTTATTCCTCAGAATTCTTCATATCTGGGTGACCTGTTGGAGAGTATGACACACACTAAATGATGCTTTTCTTTGTTCTGTTAATACATCCTGGAAACCAGAATTATGTCTTTTATTTGATTCCTGATCATATTATTAACAATTTAGATTAACCATCACAAGTTCACCTTTGTCAACCTGAGACCAATCTAAATATCCTAACATCATGCTTGAGTTCAAAGTAAGAAAATAACAAGGTCATAATTCCACTTGTTATGATTTATCTACCCATATACAGTTCACAGCACATTCTCCACCCACAGGAACACATGGCAAAGTCTTTTGAGGAATGCTTAGTCTTTTAATATTTATAATATGAATATGATAATAATAGAGATATTGATGCAATATTTATGTAGATTTAACAGTACCTATCTTCTGATATTTCATCTCATGTTTCATTTCCTGATAAAGGAATATGAAAGAAAATGCAAATATCTAATTAAGATAAGTACAAACATTTCTAATAGTTAATCTTTATTGTCAAATTGACTGGATATAGAGTCAAAGTGGAATGTCTGAGAGGTATTTCCTTGGTGCATGAGTTGATTTGGGAGGAATCACACTAACTACGGGGGTGCATATTCCATAGGATAGGGTGGAATAGAAAACATAAGGAAAACACAAGGAGCACCAGTCTTCATTGTTCAGTGCTTCCTGATAGTG
The DNA here is from genome assembly GCF_020740685.1 of Jaculus jaculus. Taxonomy (NCBI): domain Eukaryota; kingdom Metazoa; phylum Chordata; class Mammalia; order Rodentia; family Dipodidae; genus Jaculus; species Jaculus jaculus. The sequence goes on along the minus strand of NC_059102.1, from coordinate 288,760,197 downwards.
GAGAGACTGTGACCATGTCTCCTTTATGCTCCTGCCACTAGGTTTTCTTAAATCAACATCCAAAAACAATCCTGGATTTCTAAAAAAAAAAAGGAATAAAAAATATGGCACATTTTGAAAGTTGAGTAGGGATTCACAAGGCAGAAAATGGGAGACAATAAAATTATGAAAGAGAAGAAAAAACAGTTATTCAGGGACAGTCAATCTGTTTTATATTGCTTGAATATAAAACTGTTTAGCTTTTTCTTCAGTTCTAATATTCTTTAAATATTATTTTCAATTAATCTCTGCAAATTAGATGCCATTATGATGCTATTAAAATATGAATCACAGATATGACTAGGAAAGCTGCAGGTGTATGAAAATCTGCAATAATGGTGTGAATAAAAATAGACTACATTCCACCAATATATGCAAATTTTTTTCATTAGTTTTCTATTCTGCAAGTACAGGCAGTTTGGTACCATTATTAGGCTTATCTGTGACCGACCCCCCCACCATTGGCCCCTCCTTGTTGAGGTATATGGGTCGTGCATTGTGGGGTTAGCCCACAGTTATTGGTACGATAAATGTCTCTGTATATCATGACCCAACATGTGACTCTGACATTCTTTCTGCCCCCTCTTCTGCAAAATTTCCCTGAGCCATGTTGGGTTAATATATGCAAATTTTAATTCTCCTTTTTATATATTGTTTATACTATTAATATCAATTAAACATTGTCATAACACACTTATCTCTAAAAGTAATAAAAGTCTTAATTATTAGTACAATTTATTTCTATCTCCTACTTCATCCCACTAGTGGCTTTGAGAGATTCTTAGCAAGTCTAATAAACATAAGCAGTTTCCTGCTAGCTCACTTACAAATCATTCTTTTATCTTCCTCATTCCTTTATTACCACTCCAGATGTGATTTCATTTCAAATTCTACAATGTTTAATTTCTTTCTGTCAACTATTCAGTGAATTGTCCAGCCCACATGAGAAAGTCCTAGTGACTCATTTTTGCTAATGCCCTCTGTTAACAAGCACATGCCAATCCATCATATATCAATCCTGAAACATTTATATTTTCCCCATATTATCCCATAAAAGATGTTGATTATTTCTGAAAATTTATCTGAAGTACCTAGACTTATACCACCACAACTTTATGTTTTTCAATTCAAAAAGAAGTTGGTTACTATTTGATGTTCTCCTAACCATATGATGTTCCAGTTATCTTCTTATAGCTGAGATTAAACAACCCACAAGAAACATCTCATAGGAGGAAGCAGTGTATTTTATCTTACATTTTCAAGAAGTTTCATCCTGGTAGAAGAAGCATGACAGGCCAGAAAGCCAGCCTAGAATCATATCTCCATTGCAGTAGTGAAGAGGTAGAGACTCTAAGCTGATTTAGCAATAGCAAGGCAGGTTAAATCATAAACTCTCAATGCACACCCAGTGACATACCTCCTCTATGAAGGCATCACTTCCAAAAACCTACACCAGCTGTGGATCAAGCATAAGTCTTAATCACAATCACATGAAGCTATGGGGGATGTTTTACCTTGAAACAACTGCACATGGGCAAGACAGTTTGACATCCCAATATAAGTAAACACTTCTATTACTTGAAATAGTAATTCCATGAGATTGGAAATCAAAGAGTAAGTCATACAAAAGTATCTCCTTTATGAAGCATGGTGTTCTGTGGACTTCAATATCACCTGGGGATGAAAAATAAAGTCACATGCCATGTGCATTAAAACATTCACTATATATTAGATAAAAGTGCTCATTAATATTTTATACAGACTAGTATACAATGTACAATTAATTATGTGTACTTCACTTCATTTATTACACATTCCCTTGGTCATATGCATTTATAATATTGTGCAAAGAAAATAAAATTTACTTCCAAGGGACTGTCATAGTGAATGTTGCTAGAAAAAACTTCAAACAGACACAATTTATGGAAGAAAGGGTTTTATTTCAGCTTAAAAATCTAGGGGAAGTTCCATTAATGACAGAAGAAGGTATCCCCCTTTAATAGATACAAACATAGAAAAAACACCAATAATCCAGAAAACACCAAGAAGCAGCAAGTATGCATTCACCTGAGCTCACACCTGTCGGTATACCTTTTGGCTATAATTCAGATCCACTCCCAGTGACATGCTCCAAGTAGCAAGAGTCAATGTGCTGGTATCTGAAGCTGCAAACTCAATTATAACAAAAGACCTGAGTCTATGGGCCATAGATTCAAAATATCACAGGGACTACCAGGTCTCTCAGTTTATCTTACCCTTTGTGGAAACTATTTACAGTTTGCATGTGGGGTATAAGGCAGGATTGCACTATGTAGTACATGCTGGCTTCTAACCAAAAGTCTCTCTGACAACAGAATACAAAGTACAAGGGTTACAGGCATTACACACTACATTTTAAAAGTACTTTGACTCATTTATTTGAGAAAAATACAGAGAAAGTGTGTGTGTATAACTAAGTAGGACCTCTTACCACTGCAGAAGAACTCCAGATGAATTAATACTTTGTACATCTGTCTTACATAGTTACTGAGGAACAGAACCCTGAGCCATTAGCATTTACAAACTAGTGCCTTTGACCACTAAGCAATCTCTCTAGCCCTCACACAACATTATTTTCAATGAGCAAGCACTCTTCAGCTAACATTAATATTGCATTATATATGTACTTAATAGAGAAGTGGAAATGTTCTCCCTACAAAACTTTACTTGAAGTTTGGTATGGTATGTCTATCTCTTGTAAATGTAATCAAGTTGATAAGAGGGTTTCATTAAATATTTAAGAAAATATTTGAAGATTACATCTCACTGAGCACACCAAGCATACCATTTTTTTTCTTTAGTGTCATAATACCTCCTATTGCATACAGTCCCTCTGTTCTCTTTACTTCATAAAACTACCTCAGCTCCAAACAATTGAATATGTTTTTTTAGTGCTAAATCGGTGGGAATTTAAATACTTCCCTCATAAAATTTAATTTCTTTATTTCTCATATGCTATGTGGAAGATTCATGATTCTTCAGAGAAACCACATATCACAAAGAGAATGGACATTATTATTTTTTTCTCCAGGTAAGGTCTTGCTCTAGCCTAGACTGACCTGCATTTCACTATGTTGTCTCAGGGTGGTGTAGAAATCAGAGAACCCTCCTATCTCTGCCTCCTGAGTATTGGGATTAAAGGTGTGTGCCATTATGCCCAACTAGAACAAATTATTATTTTACAAACATTTTTAAATGTTACTATATCATTTTAGTTTACTGTGCTTCAGATACAATTTTATATGTAAATAAACTTGAGTATTTTTAGGAATATGACACCAGTGTCAAATAACCTTAAGAAATGAGACATAGAAAATTATTTCAACAATTATTGCTTATAGTAATGTAAAATCTTATTGAAATACAATTATACTATATTTTTATTAATTAGTTTTGTACTCAGAGAATACAGTCAATTTAGTACCATTGTTCGGCTCATCCATGTCCTACCCCCTCTCCCTGGCCCCTTCTTGTTGAGATATATGGGTCATGCATTCTGGAGTTAGCCAATACTTATGAGTAGGATAAATATCACTGCATATCATAAAAAAGTAAGGGTTATCTCATTTGTCAGGTGTTAACTTTACTCTCTGTTGGAGAATCTACTTCTCTTTTGCAGGTAGACATAGATCCTAAAGAGAGAGCCAACCCATCATACCTCAAAAGGGCCCCAGCTGACACTAATTATACTGAAATTTAAACATTTATAATATGTGTAGTAGATAGCTTCAGGTTCACTGAGATGAACTTCCAGATCAGGCACAGTTATGGAAGAAGTTATATTTGTTGAAGCCTACAGATCCAGGGAAAGTTCCATAATGACAGAAGAAGCTGCCCTGCCTTCATAGGCCCAAGCAGAGTGAAAGAGAAGCACAAGCCTAAAGCCAAAAAGCAAACTTTAGGAACTCCAGCTAGGCACACTTTGCATATTTTTAGATTGAAATCTGAAACCCACCACCACACCTTAAGATCACCCAGTGACATTGCCTCCATCCAGGTGGCTACAAATGCAAAGTACAAACAATAAAAAACTGAATATATTGGGGGCCATCTATTCTATTCAAACCACCACATTCTACCCCTGGCCCCCAATAGATTTATAATCATCACACATTGTAAATTGTACTCAGTTCAATTTCAAAGGTCCCCACAGTCTTGACCAATTTAAGATATTAAGACCTAACTCAAACAAGTTAAACATTTCTAACATATAAAGGTACAGAGTAAGCATTTTCAACTGACATAAGGCATAGCAAGGAGAGACTAAAACAATGCAAACTCAACCACCATCAAACAAACATCAAACTTCTGTAGTTCAAGTTCAATACAACCAGGGACTGACATTCTCCAGATTTTCCAATTCTGCTCCTCCAGCTGGGCAGAGTAGCCAGGGAACACTTCGATCTTTGGCCAACAGTACACTCTATGGTAGCCCTTGCATTGTTCTGGTATTTACAAAACATCTTCAGGTCTTCATGCAAAACACAATCCATCTTCCAAAGGCTCTTTCAGCCTATCAGGGCATCATGCCCTGCCTAATGCTGTGCCTCAGCAGCAGCTCCTGGAACTGTGTGCAATTCATGATCACTCCTCACATTTTACAAAGGCTCTTTCAGCCTATCAGGTCATCAGACCCTACATCATGCTGCATCTCAGTGGCAGCTCCTGGAAGCATGTGCAATTCATGACCACTGCTCGCATTTTTCATGCTTCTGAAACCATTACCAAGTGTGTAGGACACAGTCATATTCTTAATTCACAGATGAAATAAATCATAAGCTTTAAAAGCAGGTTCCTTCTCCAGTCAACTCTTTCCAAAAGTGTTTGCATTTCTATGATAGTGTTTCCTCAAGCATCATTTCCATGGTAAAGCAATTGGACCATCTTCCTTTAAGATTGCTAATGTGATTGACAATAGCAGTGTCAGTAACCTAAAACCAGTCTCAGTTCCTGTAATTGTAACTTGCTTGAGGTTTTCCAGCTTAAAATATTAAATCTCTCAGTCCAATATCTCTAGCCAAGCACATCAGCCCATTACAAATTTAACCTTGATCAAACTCTCTGGGCCTGGGCAGCAGGACACAGCCATCCCTTATGTCAGTAGCCCAGTTCCAACAAAGACCTCTGTCATCTTTCCTTCCCCATAGAAAGCTCATAATCCAAGCCTCTAAGCTCAATACTATCTGCACTTAACATTCTCAAACTCTGATCAGAATAGTCCATAAAACATGGCTTACCACTCCAGAAAGCATCATGTCCATGCCTATTTCTCCAAAACAAAGGCTCCAAAAGATCAATATCCACATGGTCAGGTTCATCTCAGTCCACTCCTCAGTACCAAGTTCTGTAGCAGACAGATTCAGGTTCTCTGTGATAAACTTCCAGATCAGGCACAGTTATGGTGGAAGGGATTTATTGAAGCTTAGAGATCCAGGGGAAATAACATAATGGCAGAAGAAGCTGGCCTGCCTTCACAGGCCCAAGCAGAGTGAAAGAGAAGCACAAGCCTAAAGCCAAAAAGTGCACTTTAGGAACTCCTGCTAGTTACACTTTGCATATCTTTAGATTGAAATCTAAAACCCACCACCACACCTTAAGATCACCCAGTGATATTACTTCTGTCCAGGTGGCTACAAATGCAAAGTACAAACAATAAAAAACTGAATATATCGGGGGCCATCTATTCTATTCAAACCACCACAATATGTAGGACTAGTAGATTTGGGCATGTTATTTTTCAATTTAATAATTAAAATCTTTTTTTCATAGAAATAGTCATCATATTTTGATTTATAAGAGTTTCTAAATATCAGAATACAATGGAAAGACTGCACTTCTATATTATTTTTGTTTTCCATATTTAGATGTTTCCCATATGAAAGGAGAACTTCAGTATAAAAAATAGAGGAAAATTTCATTTATATGTCTATATTTGTTATTGTCCTAGACTTTATGAACTACATTTCTCTCATATTTTAGATATCATGCTCATGCTTTTGCTACCATCTCACTCTCAATTTCAGTAAGTATACACACTGTAAATAGTCTCAGAAGAAGTTGTATTTAAATTATGTTATAAAATAATAACTTTTTTTTTAAATCAGCTAAACAAAAATATACTATAAATCTAAAAAGTTCACATTTTCTATTGAGTGAAAGATGGAAATAGTTGATACAGCACCAAAAAATTAATTGCTAAATAATTACAATGTTTAAAATTTATTTTAAAGTTAGGTTCAAATTTTCTTTGTGCTAAGAAGTATATGACTTATTTAAGTCCAGTTATATAGATTTATAAATATTTTGTATCAATAAGTAAATACATTATATTAATGCTCTTGATTTTTAACAGTGACATGTAACTGACCGAATATTTATCTACTATAATTCTTTGTGTTGTTTATTTCAAAAGCACCTGGTAATTCATTCATTGAAACTTTCCCATTAAATCAGTTTATTAGCAAATTCTAAAGAATACTCATAACCAAAGTATTAGAAAATAAAATGACATTTTAATTACCACTTCAATGAAAGAGTTTAGTGATGCTTATTTATAGGAAAATTGGATAATAAAAACTTTAATTTATTAGAGTAATTAAAATCTCTTGTACAAGCAGTGATGTAGAATAAGCTGTGAGTTTCAAATACAGAACTACAGTCTGAGTAGGCATACTTGTTTCAATTATTCTAGTCTTATTCCTGCTAAAAACATTTTAGACTTCCAGTTTTCTTTGTAGACTACCATTTAGTGATGAGAAGTAATATAATTTGAAGATATAATAAATCATAACTAGAAATATTACATTTCTTTATAAAGAGGTATTAGACACATTAATTTTATAATGTTTATGAATTAAGAAGTTGCTGGTATATAGATATAACAACTGCTTGTGAAATGGGGAGAAAAGGAAAATTTTCAAATTCATTTGCATGTTAAATTTCAAGACCCTATATTTCCATATTTAAGAATGAGCTGAGCTGTGTGATACACTAAAACTTCAAAGTTAGTCTAGCTCATGATTTTTTTTTTTAAATGTAGCATGCCTACTATTAGTGAGTCACAAATCTGATACTACCATGCACTAACCTTTGGTGGGTTATCAAGTACTCTGACAGAAATATGACTTCTTTGGGGAGACCTTGTAGGCCTCTAATATACAGCTCATTGTGAATGTTAGCCACATGCTGGTAATGGGAGTTACAGGCCAGTGCCAAGGAAAAGAAGGAAGAAAAATATAGGTAATATTAAAGAGATAGAGAGAAGAGAGAGAGAGAGAGAGAGAGAGAGAGAGAGAGAGAGAGAGAGAGAGAGGGAGAAACAGAAGATTGAGTTTAGTCTTCAGCATATGCTCCACAGGGCTCTGTGATTCTGTTGTTCCCTCTAAAGACCTGATGAAAGTTGAACCATTTAGTCTGTCTTTTAGGTCTTTTAGGTCCGCTGGTTCCTTCTGAGGGGTTGAGGAGTAGGTGTGTGTCAATGGCCAGGAACACACCGAGCTGGGAGTCTTGCCAAAGCAGGATCTCACTTTATTGTAACAGGCGGGAGGTGCTTATATAGCGTTGAGAATGAAGGTGGAGATCTCAGGATGGGGTGAGGTGTAAGGGCCAATAGCATACTGTGACTTTTGAAGCTCTAACCCTATGTGGAAGTAGCAGGCCAGAGGCCATTAGGTGTCCTGCTGAGTCATAGCTGGCCAGAGACAGGTAGCCAAACTTTATCAAGGTTCAGGAAGTTCCACTAGGCCTCGTGTCTGGGCCTCTCAAGGCCCAACATTAAAAAAATAAAATAAATAAATAAATGTGACTGATTGAAGGGGTAGGGGGTATAATTGAGAGTCCAGTTGTGAAGGGGAAAGTTGGAAGAGGGGATTATCATGGTTTATTGTCTTTAATTATGAAAGTTGTCCCTAAAAATAAATCCTGTGTTCAAAAAAAAAGAAAGGTTTCAACTAGGGGGTGGAATTGGGGAAATGAGCAAGAATGTTGCTTTCTTCATTAAGCTGATATCAACACAAGGGTAATGGAGAAAGATACTGAGGACACTCAACACCTACCAAACCAGAGATCTAGATGCTCCTAAGTGCCCACCACTGACTTAGGTTTAAAATGCTCCAAGCATGGCTTAGGGAATTTTGCAGAAGAGGGGCCAGAAAGATTGTTAGAACCACAAGTTAGGACATTTTGTACAGTCATTGCCTTTCTTCCACAACTGACTACTGCCCTTATAGTGCATGACCCACAATCCCCGTGAGGTTGACCTGCATCCCCAATGAGGAAGACCTCTTCAGAAAAGGGGGCAGTGAGAAGGGAAAGGATGGTACCAACATATGATGTTTACATAGAAAAATATGTCCATATCTAATACTAAAAAAGACAAAAAATAAAAACAGGGCTGTAGGGATTGCTTAGCTGTTAAGGAATTTGCCAACAAAGCCAAAGGACCCAGGTTCAATTCCTCAGAACCCATGTAAGCCAGATGCACAAGATGGCCCATGCACCTGGAATTCGTTTATAGTGGCTAAGTGCCCTGGCATCCCCATTCTCTCAATATCTCCCCCCCCCCTTTCTCTCTCTCTCTCTGACTTTCATAAATAAATATATCAAAAGAAAGTTTACAGAGTTATTTTGACTTTGGTCAGTTTAGTCTTTGAAAGATAACCCTTTGTTCCTTTAATGAAAACTGTCTAACATTCCATCAGGTTACAATATATGAGAGGTCTAAAAACCCTATACTTTTCAAAATTGGGACTGGGATAACAATGTTATCTCCATACAGGCTCACCAAATAAATGTGGTAAGTTTGTCTCTTTTTCACTTGTAAGTCATCATACTGTGGCAAGGCCTGTGTGTAACTAAAAGAATAAATATTAGAAATGTTACACTAAATAATGTTTATATGTATGTATATAATGATATAATATGAATTTATGTTGATTTTAGTCATAAAATGACTATTTCTAAATATTTTATGTTTCAATTTGAGCTAGAATAATCTACAAAATACCTACACAATTTAAAAATTGAGTTTTCAGAGTGAGGTGTTTTCTTATGTGAACTAATGTATTTGTGAAGTTAATAGGTTAAAATATATAGGTATAGTTATATATTGAAGTATATGTTCATTTTATATATAGTTTGAAGTAAGCATAATAAAAAAACTATATGAATGCTCAAATATCTACTATTTTTTCATTAGGGAATGGTAATGCTTGGTTTTATTACATATTTATAGGCTATATTGTATTTATTAAAAATTTTAAGTAATTTTTGCAACAGCAAAAGTATAGTTGTATGGATGGATTTATTTTTCATAAGTCACAGCAATTGGTACAAATAATCATTTATATAAAAATGAGTCATAGCTGTAGAAATTTTACAAGGTAACAATTTCAAGTACACATATTTGACATGACTACTGTTTCACACTAATTATCATAGTAATTTGGTATTTATACAATGCATGTTATTAGATATTTATGTTTCAAATAATCATTAAATGCTATGTAAAAATCCATTCCTTTCCCAGCAAAATGTAGATTATAAAAATATTCTCAATTCTTTTGATTTTCTCCTGCATGGTGTTTCCAATATGAAACACACAATTTTAAATATTCCTCAATAAAAGAAAATATACTACAAAAATCATGCCATTTAAATAATAATAAAGAGAAAATATTCTATATAGCTATTATTATACTGTAATTAAAATTTAAATGGGGGGGGGGGCTGGAGAGATGGCTTAGCAGTTAAGGTTCTTGCCTGCAAAGCCAAGGACTCAGGTTTGATTTCCCAGTATCCACAAAAGCCAGATGCAAAAGGCGACGCATGAGTCTGGAGTTTGCAGTGGCTAGAGGCCCCGGCGCATCCATTCTTTCTCTCTCTCTCTCTTTCTGCCACTCTCTCTCTCATAAACAAATAACATAAAATATTTTAAATTATGGTTTTCCTAAAAGTCATGTTTAAAGTTGAAATTAGCAATTGTTCTATAACAAAATTTTACTATATGAACTTTAAAAGAAATTGAGAGTAAAAATGAAATAGTTTAACATAGTAATTAAAAGAAAACAATAATACAAGACTCAAGACTCATTAACTAACCTATAAATGTTGAAATGATTTGTCAAACACATCAAACTTGTTATAGGATTTTTTTTTTTCTTTTCAGAAATGTGTTCACTTGTAATAAGTTAGCTTAGTAGTTTCAACATCAAGAGTTTCATTAGCTTCTGTGTTAGCCTGATTTATGTAACTTGAGAGACTACTGAGGAGAAATAATTATAGTTGCACAATTGATTTTTTTTTTTACTAACAGCGACCTTCTACTTAATATTTTAATAATAAATAAAAAAATAAAATATAGCAATGCAATGAGTTCTGTTGCATAACTGAGTACCTATAGATGGCTATGATATATTATGAATATTGACTATTTCATTTATAAATAAATTTGAGAGAAGATAAATATGTTAATTACTTTCACTTGATAATTACATACTGTAAGCATATGTGGAAACATGCATGGTAGCTCAAATAAGTGTATTTTTAATTTGCTTAATAGTTAAAATTGATTATTTATTTATGTATCTGTTTCAGAATGAGATAAATGGTGCCTATATAGCGACAACCTTGAGGAATCTATGTTCCATCTTCTTTGAAACATGGTCTCTTAAAGCTGTAAAATAACTGCTAGATTGTAAACAAATGTCAGATTAGCTGGCCCATGAACTTCAGTTCCTCCTGGTTCTGCTGTCCATCATCATAGGCATGTTAGAATTGCGAATACATGCACAATTTTGCATCTGATTGAAATGGGTGCTTGAGGATTGAACCCAGGACAGCAAGCTTTATATGCAAGTTCTGGTATCCAATGAGCCATCATGTCCTAGCTCCCAAATAATATCATTCTTAAAAATAATGAACTACTGGGCTGGATAGATGGCTTAGTGGTTAAGCGCTTGCCTGTGAAGCCTAAGGACCCTGGTTCAAGGCTCCATTCCCCAGGTCCCACGTTAGCCAGATGCACAAGGGGGCGCACGCGTCTGGAGTTCGTTTGCAGAGGCTGGAAGCCCTGGCGCGCCCATTCTCTCTCTCCCTCTATCTGTCTTTCTCTCTGTGTCTGTTGCTCTCAAATAAATAAATAAAAAATTAAAAAAAAAAGAATTTATAAAATGATAAATAGAAAGATAAAAAATAAAAGTTACTATGAGCTAACTTTAAAAAAAAAATAATGAAATACTGAAAATCTGAAACAATCGATATCATAATACCCTTAAAATTCTGATTAGTGACTATGAGATATCTATTTATATAGTTCTTCAAAGTTTGCCAAAAAGAAAAAAAGAGAGATGACATGCTCTTTCTTTTATTACCAAATGTTCACTGCCCAATTAAATGACCACTATATGCCACAAGAATTACATTAATTTTCTATTTTTCTTTTTTTATTTATATTTTTATTTTTTTATTTGCTAGTAAAGAGAGACTGCGGGGAGAGAATGGGTTCAAAAGTAATATCAAGATGGGTGAGAACAGCATTAAATATAACATAGTAGGGGATGGGAAGATGGATCAGTATTTTAAAACACTTGTTTGCAAAGCCTGCCAGCCTATGTTTGATTCCCCAGTACTCACATAAATATGGTTGTGCACATATGTCTGAAGTTCTCTTGCAGCATCAAGAGGTTCTGGGTTACCTGTGCTTGCTCTTGCTCCTTCTCTCTCTCCTTGCAATTAATTTTTAAAATCAATGTTTATTATATTTATTGTGTACATCATTCCATAATGTAGAATGTATGTTGTTCAAGTCCTTCTGTTTCTGTCATTAGAACATGCGAGTGATGTTTAAATGAAATTCATTAAAGAAACAGAAGACAATTTTGAAAGGTCAGAGAATTATATTAGAGTTTGAACACGGAGGTAACATAACTCTCCTGTAATTCTTGATATGGCTCTTGCTTTTGACTATCCATATTTTACTGCAAACTCTAAGAGGTAAAATTTGTTATTGTAACAACTAGTTTTTAATATATTCATTAAATTTAGGACACATTCCAATATATCTTGAATGCATGAATAAATGATGTAATTTGCCAATTTTAATACATTGCACCATAACAAAAGAAAAAAAAATCAGTGATAATCAATATTTAATCTTTGTTCTGTGCAATATATAACATAACATTTAATTATTATAGGTAAAGAGTATTTTAATAAAATTGTTTTACCCTCTAGTATTTTATATTAAGGCAATGTAATATCAAGCCTGTACCTCATTTTTCAAGGCTTCATCTAAATTCACTTGAGTAAAGATTTTCGATGATGCCTGGAATCTAAGAAATGATACTTATACTATTTTATTTTAGCAAAGACTAGTTCAACAGAATGTGTAAACAGAGGCCTAATCAAGATTTTCCTAAACATACTATGGCATATATTTGCCTTAATTTAAAATTAATTCAAGAGAAGAAATCAACTTTTGTTTTGCATAAAATATTTGTCCAAAGTATAATTCACTATATCTAAAATGTCTATATCCATGTCTATGCAATATTAATATGATTCACATTATTTGAATGTGTCAATTTTAAGATTGTGGGTTGAGGTAAAATATAATTCTATTTAAAAATTACTCAGAATTGCATACATAAACTTTAGTAAAATGTATTAAAATTGTATTAAGCTAGCAAAAGTTATAGAAAAAAATTAGTTTTTTAGCTAATTTAGTAAAATGTAGGTGGAAATTTTATTATTTTGTTTGTATTCAACTTTATTTGAAAGAATTATAAGAAAAGAGAGAGAGAAAGAAAATTGGCACACTAGGGTCTCCAGCCACTGAAAACAAATTCCAGATGCATGAACCAATTCTAGCTTACATGGGTTCTGGGGCGTCAAACCTGGGTCCTTTGGCTTTGCAATCAAGTGCTTTAACTGCTAAGCAATCTCCTCAGCCCCTAATTTGATTATTTTAAGAAAGTATCTTTGCTTTCCTAAACTTTTACCAATTATGACATCATAAGCAGCTTTTGAAGGAGAAGTTATTTTGTTGATTGTTCCACATCACTCAATCAGGTCACATTAGATTACTGTGCAATGGGCTTAATACTTCAATTCTGGAAAAAAAAAATTAAGATGCAAGTTACACATATCCAACACATAATGGCCAAGGATATACTCACATAGCAAATAGAAAGCAAAATATGAGACCAGAGCAATGCAAGATTAATAACCAGAAGGCAAATATCAATCATCCGTAGTACCAAGTCCTACATCTATAACCAGTTAGGAAACATCTGGTATTCATATTCCACCCCTTCTGTAGGGTTGCTTGCAGCCCATAGAAAACACCATACTAAACTTGAAGATCTCTCTGGAACAAATCCCATAGCCCTGGAAACTCCATTATTACTTGAGTCTCTATTACAACCTATGGTTCATCATTGTAGCTCCATTAATGGTCTTACTGGTCTCCCATACAGGGATTTCAACCCTACTTCAAAGTGACACATCTTAGCTATTCTTGGAACCATGTGTCCAGTGTGGCTCTCTTCCTGAATATCTAATTCTTCTAGTACCAGTACTAGGTAGGTAGCATACCACATATGTAAATTCATGGTGGCATAAAACTTGACCTTGAAGAGCAGGACACTTCCTCACCAGTATTCTTTCAAGACACTCCTTTAAAATAAGAAAATGTATTCTTACTAGTTTAAGCCTTCCCTGGTTTGGTTTCACCCTCTGAAAATCTTTTTCATTGTCCCAAAGCACAACATTTGGCCCATTTTTATTGGTGGTAAACTCCTTAAATATTTCAGCTTAAGCCTAAAGCTTTGCTTTAAATCTTCTGCAATTAGCTGTGCATCTTTCATATATTTCTGTTCTATACTTTTTATAGCAAATATACCAGTCCATTGCTTTTATATTCAACTTTCCCCAAATTCTCAGAACATTAGCAGAATGCAGCCAGACTTTCTGCCAGTAGCCATGTTCCAACAAAGTTTTTTTTTTTTTTTTTTTTTTTTTTTCCTTAAGTACTCAATTGTCACAGAATTTATGATTTTAAAGCCAGGGGTGGTGGCATACACCTTTAATCCCAGAACTTGGGAGGCAGAGGTAGAAGTATCACTATGAGTTCAAGGTCACCCTAAGACTACAGAGTGAATTCCAGGTCAGCCTGAGCTAGAGTGAAACCCTATCTCGAAAAACCAAAATAAATAAATGAATAAAATAAGTAAATAAAAAAGAACTAATGATTTTAAAACTCTTAACAGAATAGCCCATTAGTCTCTGATAACAGCCCTCAAGACTTCTCCATTCCAAACTACTAAATTCATCCATATTGCTCTAGAAAACATGTTCCAAAAGACGATAAAACACTTGGTCAGATTTATCAAGTCAATGGCCCTACTCTTGATACCAATTTTCTGTTGTGGTTACCTTCTCAGTGCTCGGAAAAACCATAAGCATTTCATGGGAGGAATCGATATTATCAGACTTATAGTTTCCAGGGGAACCTTCAACATGACAGAGGAAGTTAGTTCACTTCATACATCTGTAGCAGAGACAACAGCAAATATTAGCTATCTTAAGCTAACTTTGAACACATAGGGTTGTGTCAACACCAAGGTCCACACATGGTGCCATACATCCTCTAGCAAGGCTCCACCTTCCAAATGCTCATTTTAATCAAAATCACCTGAGGATCTTGTGGCCATTTGTTTAAATAAAAATGTAAAAATGTCATAAGTAAACCTGTTACTTTGAATGCTAAATTAAAAATAAAATAATTGAGCCAGGTATGGAGGCATACACCTTTAATCCCAGTACTCAGGAGGCCTGCGAAAAAGTATCACTGTGACTTTGAGGCTAACTTGAGACTACACAGTGAATTCCAGGACCTCCTGAGCTAGGAAGCCCTACCTCAATACTCCCAAAATAAATAAATTAATAACATTTTTAAGATAACAAGAACTGATTAACAAATATGTAAAATTCATATGCCTAGACACAAAATATCAATCCAGGTATTATATAGACAAATAAAGGTTATACATAATAAGTAAAACAATAATGTAATTTTTAAAATGTTTATTTTATTTTTCTCAGAAATTACAATTATAAGCTAGACATGTGCATGTATATCTGTAATACTAGCCTGAAATAGGAGAATGAATTTGATCCCTGTCTATAGTAAAAACAAGTCTCAAAAAATATAAAACAAGAAAAAGAAAAGAGAACACAAAAATAAAAATTAATGGTAGGGGCTAGAGAGATTGTTTAGCACTTAAGGTACTTGCCTGCAAAGTCAAAGGACCCAGGTTCAATTCCCCAGGACCAAAGTAAGCCAGATGTACAAGGTGGCACATGCATCTGGAATTCGTTTGCAATGGTTGAAGTTCTTGGTACACCCATTCTCTCTATCTATATGCCTTTTCTCTTTCTTAAATAAATAAAATACACTATTTTAATAAATGAATGGTAGGAGGAGATGAAGGAAAAAAGAAAAAGTAAAGAAATTTAATGGGAAAGGATAGGGGAGGATATTAAAGGGATGGAAGGTAAAGAAGGGAAGCTGGAGGAAAAGAAGGGAAAGGGAGTACAAGATGAAAGGAAAGAGGAAGATAGGAGGAGAAAGGGGAAAAGGAAACAAAATAAACAGGAAAAAAAAAGGAAAATGAAAAGAACTTTCTGCATTGGAGATTTCCCTCAGTGATAAGCACCCTGTGGTTTGGTTCTAAACCTCTGAACCACCATAATAAAATAATAGAAAAATTTAGTTAACACATCCCAAAGTTAATATCGATAACACTAAAAATACATTTTCTTTATAAATATGTAGATTTGGATGTTGGTCTATTTAAGTATTGGACAGACTTTATTTTCTATCTTCCTTTAAGATTATGTTTTTTATTTGCTTTTATACTTATTTATCAAATTAAAATAATAGACAAAGAACACATAGTTTTGCTTGTATGATGTGGATGTACTGCTTCCTTTTAATTTCCAACTTGATTTAAATTAAGGATCACCCATGGGATTATCAAAACTAATTTCTAGGCTTATCTGCAATGATACTTCCATATACATTCTTTTAAATCATAACATTTCTGACCTAACCCATGGGTTAGCTTCTTTTTGAATCCTGAAAAAATTCAATAGATTAAACCCTTAATACATTCCTAATATAAGAATGGAAAGTAGTTAGAGGTAGGATGTGAGACATTATTGGAGGTCTGCCTTTGAGGCTATATTCCTCTCTGGAGTCTTTCTGTGCCTCCCTTCACTCTGCTTCCTGTCCTCCAATAATGAAGAAGATCCCGAACACAAACTCCTGCCACTGTGATCTACTCAAGCAGATGAGGTAAATACTCATTTCTGAAACCGATGAAACTGTGAAGACAAATAGATCCTTCCTCCTTTCCATTATGTCAGGTATTTGGCTGCAATCTATAGCAGGTAACTAATACATATAAAATTTTATCTTGAAAAATTATCAATTACATTTGGAATTTTGGGGGAGTAAACTGTAAGATATGATCTTTCAGTTGTACTCTTAGTTGAGAAGTTGTAGTTTAGATTAAATGTCACTCATAAACTAGTATCTTCTGAATACTGGGACCCTAGCTATTGGCAATTTTGGACTTGGATCCAGGCAGGAAGAGGTATGCTCCTGGGGGTGATACCTAGCTGGCTAGTGTTAGTTGAATCACTATATTGCTGTGGTGACCCACCTGCTGTAGCAAAAGTGATGTCCAGCCTCTGTTCATGCCATGTTTTCCCCTGCCTTCATGGAGATTCCCCTAAAGATTGTGAGCCAAAATAAATACCTCTCTTTGCATTAGCTTCTTTTACTCAGGTATTTGATAAAATTATGTGATGTATATATATTACCAATAGCAAGATGAATATCAGACAATAAAAAGCATCTCTGTTCCAAATTCTCTTCTTAAAAATTCTTTAAATGGTAATGGAAGGGTGATATTAGCTTTAATTACTCAATAAATATGAACACAATTATATGGTAAAATGTGAAATTTAAAATATGGGCAAAATGCAGGGAAATTTATATTAAAACTTTATAAAGTTTCAAGAATGGTATAGTAGTAATATTTCCCTGGAATCCATCCATGTTGCATCTAAATAGGTGATGAAGAGTAAATCTACTAGGCTTCTGAAAGTTAGTAAGTGTCAAGAATTGAAGCTATGACTATTGCCTAAAATCACTGCTATTAATCAAAGAAAAATGAGAAAATGTGGCACAATTTATCAATTCAAAATATAACACTTGAATTTTGCAGGACTTTGAAAGATGCATGATAGTTTTGGAGATAGAAATTGAAGGATGATTAGATTAACTACATCAATTAAGTTACTGCATGGTGCGATGCATTTTTCTGGGCTTGGAGTTTGATTGATGAAGGAGAAAAGCTATACTCTCACAGGAATGGAAACCTAAGCCATGTGCCATGGAAGAAAATTTCCAATTAGAAAACAGGACAATGCTGCATCAAAATTAAGAATGAGTTGCTAAGATACCAAGGAGCATACTTCTATAAGTAGGATTTAAGTATATACATTTGTGTCATACTCATATTTTTATTGATTTTCCATATTGATTCTTGACTTCAAAATTTTACTTTAGGCCTAATAGCTTCATTAGCTTATTTAAGTCTTTAGAATAAGCACAGTATACTTCCAAGTATGTTGCATATAGTAAGAGATCAGTATATTTCAAGGGTCTTAATTGTTATAAGATTAAGAATAGCGGAGATAAGGGCTGGAGAGATGACTTAGTGGTTAAGTGCTTTCCTGTGAAGCTTAAGAAACCCAGTTCTAGGCTTGATTCCCTAGGGCCCACATTAGCCAGATGCACAGGGGGTTCAAGCGTCTGGAGTTTGTTTGCATTGGCTGGAAACTCCCGCAAGCTCATTCTCTCTCCCTCTCTCTATCTGCCTCTTTCTCTCTCCCTCTGTCACTGTCAAATAAATAAATAAAAATCAACAAAAATATTACAAAAAGAATAGCTTAGATAGGAAATTTAAGAAGACAAAGAGGGTAAAGGAAGAGAATTTTTGGTATACTATACAAGATTTGAAACATAGTTAAAGAAATACTGCATCATCTCTCCTTGTATTCTGTAGTGGCTTACTGATGGTTTTCAGTTTTAGTCATATACACAAAGAGAGATTATGTGTGTATGTGCACACATAAATACACATGATGAGAGCCATGAGAATTATAGCAGTTAGCTTTAGGTCACTGTGGTACTCTTCTAAGCCAGGCACAGTCTATGAGAGGAGGAAGGGATTTATTTGAAGTTTACAGATATAGGGAAGGTGCGTAATGGCAGAAGAAGCTTGCCCGTTTTATAGGTCCAAGCAAAGAAAGAAAAGCCACAAGCCACCACAAGCACTACCAGCAAGCAAGCAGCAACTCAAGCACTTTGCATCTTTAGACTGGTGTGGTGGTTTGATTCAGGTATCCCCCATAAACTTAGGTGTTGTGAAGGTTAGCTCCCCAGCAGATGGATATTTGGGAATTAATGCCTCCTGGAGGGAGTGTATTGTTGGGGGCAGGCTTATGGGCTTTATAGCCAGTTTCCCCATGCCAGTGTTTGGCACACCCTCCTGTTGCTGTGGTCCACCTTATGTTGGCCAGGGGGTGATGTCCACCCTCTGCTCATGCCATCGATTTCCCCTGCCATCGTGGAGCCTCCCCTCGAGCCTGTAAGCCAAAATAAATATCTTTTTCCCAGAAGCTGCTCTTGGTTGGGTGATTTCTACCAGCAATGCGACCCGGACTGCAACAACTGGGATTTAGACTGGGATTCCTAATCTACCTGCACACCTTGCAGCCGAACCCTAGGATCTCCCCAGTGGCACTTGCTCCAACGAGAAGACTGAAGATATAAATTATAAGCATTAATAAACTCCTGAGTATATTGGGGGAAATTAAGTTCAGCCAGCACAAGAATATACTCCACTTACACTGTATTTATTTCATCCTTTATTCATGTGTACACTCATTTATTAATTCACCCATTGAGCACCAATTAAATAAAGGATCATTACACAAATCATTAGACCAAGTAAAGAAAATTCATATACCAAACAGAATTACCTGATAATTAATACAGATATTTATATTATTCTCAAATATGGGTCCTTTGTTCAAGGCAAGGCAAGGTATACCTGTATTGTCAGCCAGGCTAGATGGGGGTAAAGGTCAGACTCATGTGTATTCTTGTGTTGCCAGTGAAGTCAGACAAAGCAGAGCAGGTCAGAGCAGAGCACAATGCTAAATGAAAGCAGAACCACATTTATATGCAAGGGAGAAACCAGACTGGTTTGTAGATTTGGAGGGTAAGCCACAGAGCCATTCCACCTGGGCCATCTGCTAGACTGTCGGCAGCAGGGTGTGTTGTAGATCAGTCCCAATCAGCACAAGTTCTGGCTCTGCCAAGAGTTCTGTTCTTTTACAAGGGCAAGGTGCATGAGAAGTGTCATCTCCTAATTCTCTTTGGGCCACAGTCTCTATCTGAAACTACATAAAAAAGCTAGCATTCCGCTAACCTTCTTCATTCTTCCTTCCTAAGAAGAAACTTACTGCTGTTAGAGGGAACAGGACACCTACCGCTCTAACTTCTTCAGGCTGAGTGGAGTCATAGGATGCAGCAGTCAGAGTCTCTCTCACAGGGAGGCACTACTGTACCAGCCCAAGAAAGAAAACTGAGAGCATTCTGATGCCTCATCTCCAGCTTCAACTTGGCTGAGTTATCTGGTAATGTTAGTCAACTCTTCATGGGCAAATTGGTCTTTAATTCTTTGAAGAAATATCTGTTTATATGTATTTCCTGTTTCTTAAAATTGTGGTTGTGTCTTTTATTACTGAGTTCATGTTTTTTACATGTTTTGAATAAAAATTTTTATGATATGAATTTTATGATATGCATTATTTTCACAGATATTCTCTCTTTCTGTACATCTTTTAATTGGGTGAAATACAAGTTTCAATTCTTTTCCCCCTGTTCATTACTTTGTTCTATCTGAAAGAATCTAAGATAATGAAGATGTACCCTTATTTTACTTCTGATTTCTTTATACTTTCATATCACAGTCTAGGTACATATCATTCACAATTACTTGATTTTTGTATATTTCAAGTAAAAATTCTACTTCCTTCCTTACTTCCTTCTTTTTCAAGGTAATGTTTTTTTTTTGTTTTTTTTTTTTTCCTAGAAAATTACACGCACTCATGCATGAGCGGGCACGCACGCATGCACACACACACACACATTCTCTTCTATTCCCTGATACTGCTTCCCTGGGGTCCTTCTCTGTAGGTGTATGGGATTCACTGTGAGTTCATAAAGGCCTTAGTGAAACCCTATACAATATTGGGGGAAATATGACTCATGATATTTCTACTATGTCTGTGGCTCTCACAGTCTTTTACTCCCTCCTCCGCAATCTTCCCTGAGGCATGGTAGGCCTGTTGGCAGTCTAACTTAGTGTTAAGTTCTTTTTAGCCTCTAGATTTCTGCTATGATAGGTCTTGACTGGTCATAGTGTCTGCCACCATCACCCTGGTTCAAGACATTTTACTGTAATTTTATTATAATTACTTGTAAGGAGAAAGAGAGGATGAGTATCCTAGGGCCTGTTGCCAAGGCAAACACATCCCAGACACATGTGCCATTTTATGAATCTAGCTTTATGTTAAAACTTGGGAATCACACCAGGGTTTTTAGGTTTTGCAAGCAAACATTTTAACCACTGAGCAATATTTCCATCCCCCAATGCAAATTCTCAGACTATTCTTGAATGATCTTAAAGCCTGCTTAGAGACCATTTTCAAGAACCCTTAAAATCATTGCTAGGTATTTCTACCACTTTACTGACCACAATACCTTTCATCATGATGATGTCATACTAGCTTGATTACATTGACCTTCGAAATTGAATAATTTGAGAAAATCTGAAGTTTTATGATTAAAACTGCATATATTTGGTTAAAATTATAATTTGTACTAAGCATTTTATTTTTTATTTAGTTTTATTATCAAATTGCTTATTATAGATGTATGAAAATATGGTGAATATGCTAAATTCCCTATTCAAGTTTCTAATATATTAAATTCAAAATGTATAATCATCTGCATATGTGTGGTGGTTTGAATTAGGTGTCCTCTATAACCTCATGTGTTCTGAATGCTAGCTTTCCACCTGGTGGTAATTTTGGAATTGGAGCATTGCTAGATGAGGTGTGTTGCTGTGTACAGGCTTATGGGTGTTGTGGCCACTTTCCCCTTACCAGTGTCCTGCATACCCTCTTGCTGGTCATGTCTAGACTCTGTTCATTCCATATTTTCCCTGCTATCTTGTAGCTTCCCCTAAGGTTATAAGCCAAAATAAACCCTTTCCTCCTATAAGCTGCTTCTGGTTGGGTGTTTGTCCTTGCAATAACAAGGTAACTTCAACTGCAATTGCTATTGAGAAGTGGGGTCATTGCTACAAGCAACCTGACTGCTTTTTTAAATTTGAAGATTGATTTGTGGAAGTAATGTGGAAGGATTTTAAAACTTGGTTTAATAGTCACCTTGCAGTGCAGAAAGGTACATCTTGATAGATCATTCTGGTCAGAATTGAGAGAACTGTGGATTGTGAGGTTTGTCTTATAAGGGGAAGAAAGAACTTCATCACAACTTGTCTGCAAGCAGTTTGTGAGAAGCTTGGTGCATACTGCCTGCCTCTGTCCTGAGAACTTGTTCAGGATTGTGTTGCAAAAATGTACTGGTGTAAGTGGAAACATATGACACAAAAGAAATAAAATTTTCAGATTGGAGACAGAACCCACTGTGCTGTAATTGTTTGAGAGATTACTTCAATAAAATTGGGCTAGCTGTTCTGCTTTGGGACAACAGACTTCATTTTGAAAGCAGGGAACCTGGGTGCTGAAAGCATGTCCTGTGATTCAAAGTTGGCTTCACTCCCCCTCCTCCCAGGCTTAACAAGGTGGTAGCCCACCTGGTACTATGGTGTATAGTAACAAATGAAGGAGGGGTTCATTGGAAATGGCCATGGACAATGTGAAGGAGGTTTGTTGAAAAATCCCTGAACCGAGACATGATAGAACCATCAGAACCATCAGGATGAATGGCAGTCTGCAGTGGAGAGCCCCAGGCATTTTCTGACATGCCAGGACTGTGGAAACACTGCCACAGAGTGCTGAACTCTCATGAGGTAGTTTTCCCTAACTGTAAGCACGCTAGCTAGAGGGGAGGAATTGGAACTCCAGAGATTGTCACCAGTTAGAAATTTTTGAGCTACATTTAGGATTTGATATTTGCCCTCTTTGTTTTAGATCCTTCATTGTTTCATGTTTTTCTTATAATGTTATCTTTTTCACTGTGAATATTTATATTGTACCATTATGCTTACTGGTTTTGCAGGCTAACAATTGAGAGACCTTGGATTACAGGGACACTTAAAAATAGTGTCAGAATTTATAAAATAGAAAAAGAACACTTTTACAGTTGGACTTAATGTATGGCATATTGCACCATGGGTGATCATCATTTTATGTGACCCAGAGATGGAATATGATGATTTTAATTAGATTTCCTGGACAAACTCATGGTTCCTGAATGCTAGCTCCCCACCTGGTGGTAATTTGGGAATTGGAGACTTGCTGGTGGAGGTGTGTTTGGGGGGTGAGCTTTTGGGTGTTGTATCCAACTTCCCCTTGCCAGTGTTTGGCTACTTTGTCCAGCTGCTGTTGTCCACCTGCTGTTGGCCAGGAGGTGATGGCCAGACACTGTTCATGCTACAGTTTCCTCTACCATTATGGAACTTCTCAAAATAATCCTTTCCTCCCACAAGCTTCATTTGATCAGGAGCTTTGTGGCAGCAATGTAAAGATAACTACCACATTATGTATGTTTCTTATGATTTCCTATTTATGAGATTATTTTGGGACAAGGGAAGCAGCAGCTTGTAGTGAATGTCTCCATTTACCACTCCCAGTGTGCAAGAATCTTGATGAGTACAGATAGAGATTTGTATCAAGTGATTCACAGGGTAGAGCCTTACAAATGAAGAAATGGTCTCTAAATCTACACTTAAGAAATAAAAACAGAACTGTGTTTTTTCTAAGCCGGTGTTCCTCAAGGACAAAGCCATGTTCAGCTCGAGGGCCAAGATCGTGAAGTCATCAGGCAAGAAGCCTGACGAGTTTGAGTCCGGCATCTCCCAGGCGCTGCTCGAGCTGGAGATGAACTCAGGCCTCAAGGCTCAGCGGGAGCTCAACATCACCTCAGCCAAGGAAATTGAAGTTGGTGGATGGAAAGCTATCATAATTTTTGTTCCAGTTTCTCAACTGAAATCTTTCCAGAAGATCCAAGTTCGGCTAGTGCTAGTTCAGTGGGAAACATGTAGTTTCCATTGCTCAAAGGAGAATTCTGCCTAAACCAACAAGAAAAAGCCACACGTAAAAATAAGCAAAAGCACCCCCGAAGCTGTACTATGACTGCTATGCATGATGCCATCCTTGAGGACTTGTCTTTCCAAGTGAAATTGTGGGCAAGAGGATCTGTGTGGAATTGGACGGTAGCTGGATCATAAAGGTTCATTTAGACAAAGTCCAGCAGAACAACGTGGAGCACAAGGTTGAAAGTTTTTCTGGTGTCTATAAGAAGCTCACAGACAAAGATGTTAATTTTGAATTCCTAGAGTTTTGGTTTTAAAAAGATAGCTAAATAAAGTTGTCATTCACAATGAAAAAAGAACTGCAAACAAATGATCAAATGTTGATATCAAGTCTACATCAATTTGTTTAATTATCATTTTTATTCAGAGTATTTTTAGTATTACTAATGACAAACATAAAATAAGCGATTTTGAGGTAGGAATCTGGATCTCTGGCTTTCCTTCATACAAAAATTGGATCTTGGGCTGGAGAGATGGCTTAGTGGTTAAGCTGTGAAGCCTAAGGACCCTGGTTCGAGGCTTGATTCCCCAGGACCCACGTTAGCCAGATGCATGGGGGTAGGGGGGCACACGCATCTGGAGTTCGTTTGCAGTGGCTGGAGGCCCTGGCGTGCCCATTCTCTCTCTGTCTCTCTTTCTCTCTCTGCCTCTTTCTCTATCTATTGCTTTCAAATAAATAAATAAATAATTTTAAAAAATTGGATCTTTATGTAAGTAGCAGCATTGACTTCCTGCTTAGGTTGTCATATATATGCTGTGTGTTTATTCCCTGTCATTCCTTCTCATAGGTCAGAAATGAGGTCAGTGTCAGTTTTCACCTGGGCCATATTCTAATGTATAATATAATAGCCTAACTCTGATCAACTAAATAAACCATGTAAGCACTTCAGCATGCTCTATCATTTGAGAAACATAGTATTAAATGCCTGTGAATGAATTCATTTAACAGCATTGAAAATTATGTTTTTCTTATAGTGATTCTCAGGTTTCTATTATAACACTTCATTAGTAGAATCTCAAAATATTCCATCTATAGACCATCCTTATTGAACATTATGAGGCCTATGCCCCTCAGAATCCACAACTCAACAGAAACAGTAATCCATATCACCTGAAAACATGAATTAAAAACAAAAAAGAACATTGAGCTGCACTTTAGCTTCATGCCTCATTTAATATAACTGATCACTATGACTACAAAGAATAAACAATTAAAAAGAGATCCCATTTATATACTGTGTATCAAGCATTTTAATTGTCTTCATTAGGGATGCATGAAAAATTCAAAATGTCTTTTGGTCACTGAAAGTAATGAACCAAGCTAAAAAATATATCAACATAGAAGAAAAAGAGCATGCAAAACCCTTTCTGAGTTGTCACCTGGAATTAGAGCCCTCTTTTCATGACATTGTCGTAATTGTCAAGCCTGTGATTTAGTTATTAAATGTGTGGATGATTAAAACATGGGATATTCAAAGAAATCCAATTAACAGTGTAGATTATTCTCAGAAATGAGCCACTACTTACGAAGCAATGTCAGCACCTTGAAATGCTTTGCAATAAGGATGCACTGATAAATGGTTTTATGAAAAAGAAAATTGTAGACAGTAGTTGTCATAATACAAAAATCCAGGGGAATTGTGTGTTTAAAAACCACATAATATTTTTATTAGTTATGCACACAATGCATATACAGCCATGTTGGTACATCATTAGCCTCCTCCCTGTCCTCCCCTATTGAAGGTACCCACACATTGAAGAATATGGGTCGTGCATTGTGTGGTTAGTAGCCATCAGTTATGGGTAAGAGGTAATGACTCTGTGAATAATGTCCCAACTTTTGGCTCTAACAATCGTTAACATTATTATTTTAATATTAAGAAATACATTCTATAAGAACTCATTAACTGTAACTATAAAAATGCATGATAAAATAGCTCAAATGAAAAGATAAAATCCATCATTTAAGCCAGGCATGGTGGCATATTCCAGCACTCCAGATGCTGAGATAGGAGGGATCACTATGAGTTACAGGCCAGCCTGAGACTACACAGTAAATTCCAAGTCCCTAATTCAAAAAGAAAAGAAAAATCATTTACTTGACTTTAAAATCTTATAATAACACCATGGACAGAGTTCACATCTAAAACTACTATATTAATTTTTAGTGCACTTATACAACTTTATAATACAAATTTCAAGCCTTGCATCTCGATGTTTTAGTGTTTTCTTATTACAGAATTAGAACTACTGAAGATGGAGGCCCTGTTTGTTTCCCCTCTTGGAAAGCTCTTATTTTGTTAATTAATAGGCCATTTATATAATTGAGCTATCCCTTTATCTTTGGTCATACATTTTTCTCTTAGTGTTTAGGACAAAGCAGATAGCTAAAATTTAATCAAGGGTTAATTTTGAAGGTCACTAATGGCTTGCCAAAGTTGACTATAGGGACCCGGAAGTAGCCCTATAGCTTATCTGATACTGTCTGTCTGTTAGGATGAGTGAGGGCTATGGTAGTCAAGAAGATTTCCCTTCTTTGGGAAACCAGGAGGACTGACCTTTCTTCAGCTGTGCCTCTCTTTTTTCAGACTGTACACTGATTTTTTTTTTTTTCCTGTGCCTTTGTCTCTTCCCTGGTCAGGAAGATAGGTGACTTAACAGGGGCCAATGTAGAAGGGTCCCATCATTTTCAAAGGCTTCATGACCTGGGAGCAGTGACTAAAATATTGGCCTTTTTAGTTCAAATGATTCCAGTTGGCTTGGGCTTCTACATAGATTATTAGAATCCTTAGGAAGTTATACCTACCTGGATGTATGTACATATATAGCGCATTTTATTATTGAAACAGCTCTAGTTAAAGAATGGCACAAGAGCTTAATGGCATTTTGTCCACCCTTTTTAAGTTCAGTTGTCCTGATGTAGCATAGGCCATATCTGAAACATAGTAGCACATCTTATCCTTTGAATACTAGTAGCTTATTGGGTGTATGTAGTATGTGTGGTGGGGTATATGCACATGTGTGTGCAGTTGCAAGTCATTCCCTCCTACATCATTCATCCACATCATTCCTGGAGATGAATGTAGTCTCTCTGAGTATAGATCTGAAGTGTTAGTGAATCCCAGAGTTCTGCAATATCGAGAGGACTAGGTTTACAGCCATGTGTCTTCATGGCTACCTGTTTACCTGGGTGCTGGGAAGCTAAACTCAGGGTGAATTGGGCCACTCAGGCCCTCACTGAGCCATCTTTCCAGCCTTAAAAAGTTATAATTTGTGTTTGTTAAACAGAATATGGGCTGCAGAGAACATTGGAAAAATGACTAGAGAACAGTCTTCTCTTAGTGTTAATTGCTTGTAGTTGCTAGCCATGTCTCACTATGTTTTCATTTTAGGTTGTTGTGGTAATTTTAATTGTAAATGGTCCCAAAAGGTTCATGGACTTGAGGTTAAGCCTCATACTGGATATCCACCTGGGGAAAACTCAGAGGCAGGGCCGTTCTAGAGCTGGTGTGCCACAGTGGGCAGACTTTGAGGTTTACTAGTGAAATCCTGGGTGTTCACCAGCTAACTCATTCTGACTACCACTGGACTTCTGGTCAATATGGCAACTGCCTAACTTTGCTGCACCACCCCAGGAAAGAAAGGCAAGCCATTAAGAGTTCACTGGGTATTTTATGGAAGATCCATCTCTAATACATTGCCAGCGGGAGGGTGCAGAGGGAGCAAAAAAGGGAATTGCCGGTTCCCTTACTCATGGGTAGCCCACAAGTCCCCTAACCCCCCAAAGCAGTTACCATAGCCATAGTCCCAGCCTCAGGATACTCCCACACATACTGTAAGAAAGGGGACCCAGGTCAGCATAGTTCCACTTGCCTCACTGCTCAGGGGTGATCACCTTGCTACCTCTGACCAACTATGAACTTGGGCAGGCTCTGACCGCTGGCTTGCTTGATCTCAGGCTCAATCCATCCACCTGCCCACCACATGTGTGCCACCCATCCTCCCCTGCAAGCTTAGCTTGCCGTGCCCAACTGCCCACTTACTACTCTGGCCACCTGCCCATCCACACATGAACTCAGGCCCATTCCACCTTCCCATGTGTGCTCAGGATCACTCTGTCTGTCCGCCTGTGAAGCTCTGGCCCAATCTGTGGTCTGCTGTGCTAGCCACCCACCCATCTGCCTGCCACTGGCATCCTGCCATGTGAACCCAGGTTGATCTGCCCACCCACGTACTAGCTCAGGACCACTTTGCCCATCTTCTTGCCTACCTGCCAGCTAATGCTATCACCCCCAAGTGGCACCACTGCCCCTGCCCATAGAGACCAGTCCTACTCTTCCTGCCCATACACTGTGATAGGCAGACCACAGCACAGAAGAAATAACATGAAAAATCAAATGCAAGTAAATCCAGTAAGATCATCCAGTCCTGCAATCAATGAGTGTCCCTAATCAAAACACAGGAGAAACATAAGGATCACAACACCAAAATGAAGCTATAAGCAATGCAACCCTGACCAAGCTACTTGTAGAGCTTGCAGGAAAGCAACAAAGGACCAATAATTACGCAGATGCTGCCATCATTAGATTACACCTAATAGATAAGAAAATTGAAGGAGTTCAAAGACAGTTAAGATATATGAAGGAGAGTGAAAAAAAAGGACCTCAAAAATCAGCTAGTGGTACTAAATAAAGATATAAAGAAATGCAAGGATGAATTCCAAGAAGCATCAAGAAAATCAGAAAATGATGTGAAAAGAGAGCTTGACAGAGGGATGGAAACTATACATAGAAAAGTAGTAGAAAATGCAAACCTAATTGAACAAGCCCAAAACTTTTTAGAAGTTCTCAATAATAGAGTCAGCCATGGGGAGGATAGAAACTCCAATCTGGAAGACAAAACAGAAGAAACAGTTCAAGAATTCAAAGGTTTCAATAAGTTCAAAAATTTCTGTGAACAGAATACAAGGGAATAGTGGGATACCCTTAAATGTCCTAACATCCAGATTATGGGAATACCAGAAGGGGAAGAAATTCAGACCAAAGGCATGGAGAAATTATTTAACTAAATAATCAAAGAAAACTTCCCCACTCTCTCAAAAGAAAGGCCCATGAAGCTAACAAGAAGCTAACAGAACTCCAAAGAGATTGGACCAAAGGAGAAACTCTCCAAGATATACTGTCATTAAGATTCTGAACATTGACACCAAAGAGAAAATCCTAAAAACAGCTAGGGAAAAACAGCACATCACTTTTAAAGGTAACCCCATCAGAATTACTCCAGACTTCTCAATGAAATCCCTGAATGCTAGAAGGGCCTGGAATGAAACACTGCAAAGTCTAAGAACCAATGGCTTCCAACCTAAACTACTCTAACCAGCAAAAGTATCCCTCATAATATATGGTGAAAGAAAAACTTTCCTTGACAAATCTCAGCTTTACAATTATATGAACACAAAACCAAGCCTACAGAGAATATTTCAGGAAATTATCCACAGAGAAGGAACAAATAATCAAACTCAAATGCCTACAAGAAGAAGATCACAATAACCTAAACCAGAATAAGCACAACATACTTCAAAGTCCATGGAAACACCAACCCATATATACCATCACAATATGGCAGGGGTCAAATCAAATCTCACAGTCATTACCCTAAATATTAATGGCCTTAATTTACCCATCAAGAGACACAAGCTAACAGGATGGATCAAGAAATTAGACCACTCAATCTGTTGTCTTCAAGAAACCCACCTCACACTAAAGACAGACACCTCTTCAGGGTGAAAGGGTGTAAAACAATATTCAAAAAAATGGGAATAAGAAAAAGGCAGGTGTAGCTATATTAATATCAGATAAAATAGACTTCAAACCAAAAATATTCAAAAAAGACAATGAATGCCACTTCCTACTTATCAAGAGAATGATCCGTCAAGAGGATATCACACTCATAAGTCTTTATGCATCAAACACAGGGGTGCCACAGTTCATAAAACAAAACCTACTTGACAGTAAAACTGTAATACTCACCAACACCATCATAATTGGGGACTTCAATACACCATTATCAGTAATAGACAGATCCTCCAAAGAGAAACTCAACAGGGAAATAAGAGAGCTCAACAAAATCATAGATCACTTAGACCTAACAGACATCTACAGAACATTCCACCCAAATCCACAGACTGCACATTCTTCACAGCAGCCCATGGAACATTCTCTGAAATAGGTCATATACTGGGTCACAAAGCCTGCCTCCATATATTTAGGAAAATTTACATAATTCCCTGAATCATAATAGATCACAATACCATATTACTAGAAATTAACAACAAAAGACCCACCAAGAATCCCATCTGCTCCTGGAAACTGAACAATACACTATTTTAACAATAAATAGGTAGTGGACGAAATAAAAAATTTAAAAAAAAAGGAAATTGCAGGATTTCTAGAAATAAATGATGATGAGAACACATCTTATCCAAACTTATGGGACATAATTAAGGCTGTCCTCAGGGGAAAATTCATAGCACTAAATGCCCTCATAACAAAGACAGAGAGATCCCAAATCAATAACCTAACCATTCACCTAAAGGCATTGGAAAAGCAAGGACTATCCAATCCAAAAAGCTTCAGATGGAAAGAAATAATTAAGATCAGAAAAGAAATTAATGAATTTGAAACTAGGAAAACAATTTAGAAAATTGACAAAACAAAAAGATGATTCTTTGAAAAAATAAACAAGATTGACAAACCCTGGCCAATTTGATCAAGCAAAAGCATGAGACACTTCAAATTAACAACATTCAAAATGAAAAAATAGAGATCACAACAGACATAAATGAAATTGGGAGAATCATCAGGACTTATAAAAACCTCTACTCCACAAAATTGGATAATATAGAGGAAATGGATTAATTCCTGGACACATAGCATCTACCAAAGTTAAACTCAGAGCAGATTAACCTCCTAAGCAATCCTATCATACTTATCGAAATTGAAAAGGTAATAAACTCCCCTAACTGAAGAGTCCAAGATCAGATGGCTTCTCAGTTGAATTCTATCACACCTTCATGGAAAAACACAAACCAATCTTTATCAAACTGTGCCATACTATTGGAGAACAGGGAAAACTCCCCAACTCCTTCTATGAAGCTAGTATCACCATAATTCCAAAACCAGGTCTACTACTGTCTTGAGGCTGTGGAGATGTGATATCCTGTTGTCTGTTCTTCCTATAATTTTCTTGCCATGATGTAACTTCCCCTTGAAATTATCAGCCAAAAGAAAGCCTTTCCTCTCATACCTTGCTTCTGGTTAGATTTGTTTTGTTTACTTCTCTATCTCTCTCTCTCTGTATGTGTGTGTGTGTGTGTGTGTGTGTGTGTGTGTGTGTGTGTGTTTGCCACTTTTAAACAGTTTTTATTTAATCCTTTAAATCGTTCATGCACATACAGTGCTTATTCAGTGCAATTCTACTTCCTTCCCCTGTGCATGCATGTTCTATATTCAAGTATTGGGAATGCTCAATAAAGTTTATAGTAGCTGAACATTTAAACTGCCACAGAACTTTCAAATTTGGTTTCTTCACATAATTAGCTGTGGAACTATGTTGATATGTTTTATTTCAGCAAGGAAAAAGTAACTTCAATATGTCCTTGCACTGGTGTTAGTGAGAGAATGTAGTTTGAGTGCTTTTGCAAGAAGAAAGCTAATAATAGACCAATTATATTATGTACCTGCAGTGATCAAGAACCTGTATTTATAAAGATCACTGTGCCTGGATTCCAGATGGCCACTTGCATTAATACATTTTTTTTTTCTTATACTCTATTCTGAGTGTTATAAATGTGGCCAATTCCCTAATATTTCTCCTCATTTTTCTGAAACCTGCCCTCCCCCATATGCATGTAACCTGTGTTTCAAAGTGCACCAAAGTTTAGCCTTACTAGTGTCTTATTTTCTGTATCATATCATACTTACTGGCTCCTCACTGGGGAAAAAAAAAATGCATCTAGGTCTTCAAACCACTCTTCAGATCCAGTTTATCTTTTGACATCTTTAATTTAAAAGGATGTTTTGGATAAAATCACAATGGCAGGTACAATTATGTTGGAACACTTCAAATTTCAGTACATAATATCATTAAATTTATACATATATTTATGCCCTAGAAATTTGTTCCTAAAGATGTAAATTAGGCCAGGTGTGGTGGTGCATGCCTTTCATCCTAGCACTCAGGAGGCAGAGGTAGCAGGATCACCATGAGTTTGAGGCAACCCTGAGACTACATAGTGAATTCTAGGTCAGCCTGAGCTACAGTGAAACCCTACCTCAAAAAAACAAAATATATATATATATATATATAAATTAATGTGTCAATAATATAGACTTATAATGAAGAAAGTCTGTAGGAGCTGTATATGTGTTAGTCAAATAGCAGTCAGCAGTTTCATGTAAACCTAATCATAGTATTACCATATAAAATGACACTATGCACCTATAATAACACACAGATTGATGATAAGTAACATTACTAAATATCAAAGAAGTCAAATGTGCAAATTTTTTTTAATATTTTTTTTAACTTTTTATTGACAACTTCCATAAATACAGACAATATACCATGATCATAATCCCCACCGACCACCTCCCTTACCCACTCCCGCAGGTGTCCCTCCCCTGAATCCCTTCTTCTTTCCAACTATTCTCTCTTCTAGTTTGATATCAGTTTAGTACCTCTCCCATATCAATGTCTTTGTCATATGCCACCATCATTTTTGTACTTAATTATTAAGAAAGAGTTGGCAAGGTGCCTCAGCATTTAAGGTGCATGCCTGCAAAGCCTAACAACCCAATACCCACAATGTGGCACATGCATCTGGAGATTGTTTGCAGTGGCTAGAGGGCCCATTCCCTTGGTATGTTCCTCTTCTATCTCTCTCTGGTTACAAAAAACACAAAGATTTTAAAAATGGAATTTAAGGTTGTTGAGGAGACAACAGGCTGGGTGATACGGATGTCACTTCTCTCCCCAAAGACTGGAGGTAGAGAAGAAAATGCTTCATTGGAGCTTGGCTGCTAAAGCTCCCTCCCTGTGAGGAACTCTCACAGGGGCACCACTTCCCTCCATGCATTCAATGATACATTCATCCTGCTGACTGCTAATCGTTCACCTCATTCTACCTATCTGCTACAATCCATCCTTCTTAGCCATGGGAATCATTTCTCCCAAATGTCACTACTTCTAAAGACACATATCTATTTCCTTAAAACTTAAAAACTCTTCATTTATACCAATAACTGTACATCCTGATGGGTACCACACAATATTTTCACACAAGTATGCAATGTGGATTAATCAATTCAGGGTAACTGACATTTCTTTTTTTTTCAAATATTTTAAAATATTTATTTATTTTATTTATTTGTGAAAGCAAGAGAGAAAGAGAATGGGAGTGCCAGGGCCTTCAGCCTTTGTAAACAAACTCCAGACACATGTGTCACCTTGTTCATTTTTTATTTATTTATTTGAGAGCAACAGACACAGGGAGAAAGACAGATAGAGGGAGAGAGATAGAATGGGCGCACCAGGGCTTCCAGCCTCTGCAAACGAACTCCAGATGTGTGCGCCCCCTTGTGCATCTGGCTAACGTGGGACCTGGGGAACCGAGCCTTGAACCGGGGTCCTTAGGCTTCACAGGCAAGCGCTTAACCACTAAGCCATCTCTCCAGCCCTAAATGTGCAAAGTTTTAAACTGTAAGTTTTTCATGTATTACACTCATTAATTCATTTGCTAATGAAATTAAAAGACAGATTGAGTCTTTTTTGTGAGGGAAGTTGTTTGCCTGGATATAGGTGAGATAAAACCATATTCATCAACTAAGTGGCTTTACATATGCCCAAATTTAGTGAATCAAATAAGAAGCAATACCTTTTTCATTGTACTAATATTTATTCAAAAATGTTAAATTTATGAAATTTCTATTCACACTAGCCTTCTCAAAGTAGAAATAAGGAGTAATACACTCAACTTTCTATTACAATTACCAGGGCTCAATTGTGAGATTGCTTTTCCTTAGCTCACTCTCTATTTCTGAGTTCTAGTTGCTGTTGAGTGGCACAGTGAATCATCCCTATAGACTGACAGAGTAATTATCATGACACTGAATTTACACCAAGACAATTATTTATTCTCATTGAGAGAGAGATAGTGTAAGTCTCTCAAAAATGCAGAAATACTTTTTTAGAACATTCTATACTGGGAGGGTAGTGGTATGGGCACAGCCAGAGAAACCTCAAAAGAGAAAAATGAGCTAAAAGTGAGCCAAAAAATAGAGGATCTCAATACTAGCTGACTAAACCTAACAAAGACATGATTAAATGCAAGAATGAATTCCAGGAAGCATTAAGAAAAGCAAAACATGACCTGAAATTGGAACTTGGAAAATAAATATATAGTATACAGAAAAAGGTTAACAGAAAATACAAACCAAATAGAGCTTGTGAAAACCTGTCTTGTGAAAGCCTTATGAACAGAGTTAATAATGTGGAGAACAAACCCTCAGAGCAGGAATACAAGACAGAAGAAACAGTACAAGAGTCCAAAAAAATTGACAGGTTCAAAAAAATCTTGTGAAAAGACCATGAGGGAACTGTGAAGTATGCTAAAGTGAGCTAACATCTGGATCATGGGTATACCAGAAGGAAAATAAATTCAGACCAAAGGCATGGAGAACAAATTCAAAAAATTATCAAAGAAACTTTTCCCAACCTCTCAAAACAGAGACCCACCCAGAAACAAGAAGCTAACAGAACTCCCAACAGACTGGACAAATGAAGAAACTCTCCATGGCCAATTATCATTAAGCAATGATACAATGAAACAAAGAGAGAGTGCTAAAAGCAGCAAGAAACAAGCAACTTATTATATACAAAGGCAATTCCATCAGAATTACCTCAGATTTCTCAATGGAAACTATGAAAGCCAGAAGGGCCTCAAATGGAGCATTTCAAAGTTTAGTAAACTATGGCTTCCTATCCAAGCTACTTTACTCAGTGAAAGTATCTCTAATAATACATGTTGACTACAAAGCCAACCCTACATAGAATATTTCAGGGAATATGCTACAGAAGAGTTAAACAACAAATCTTAAGGGCCTATAAGGATAAGATGACAAAAACCAAAATATAGAGCATGATTGAATAAGCACAAAGCTCAATGAAATAACAAAACCATTAAAGCTCACAGCATACAAACAACACAGATATAACCTTACAACTAATGGTCTTCACTCACCCATAAAATGACACAAGTTAACAGGGCAGATCAGAAAAATGGACCCTTCTAGCTGCTATCTTCAAGAAACCCACCTTACTACTAAAGACCTCTTCAGAGTGAATGGATGGAAAAAAGATATTCCAAGTAAGTGGAAATAGGAAACAAGTGATCGTCGCTGTATAAATATCTCATAAAATATACTTCAATCCCAAAGTAATCAAAAAGGACAAAGAAGGCCACTCATCAAGGGAATGATCCAACAATGAGGGCCTCAAAATCATAAACTATATGCACCAAACACAGGTGAACTACAGTTTAAACTAAAACCTAGTTAAAAATAAAGCAGAAATAAACATCAACACCATCATAGTTGGGGACTTTAATACTCCACTATCATCATTAGATAGACAATCCAAATAGAAAAGCAGTAAGGAAATAATATTGCTTAAAATAACTGTAGATCAACTAGACTTAATGGACATCTACAAAACTTTCCACCCAAATTGTATATAATACACATTCTTTTCAGCAACCCATGGAAACTTCTCCAAAATAGATCATACATTAGGCCATAAAACAAGCCTCCATAAATTCAGAAAATTGACATAAATTCCTGCATCATATCAGACAACAATGCTTTCAACCAAGAAAAGAGTAAGAGACACAACATAAATTCAATCAACTCCTTGAGACTAAACAACACTTTTCAATAATGAATGATTTGTGGAAGAAATTAAAAGTGATATTGTAAAACTTCTCTAACCGAATGATAGTGAAAACACAACATACCAAAACTCATGGAACACAATGAAGGTAGTCCTATGGGGGAAATTCATAGCACTAAATTCCTTCATAACAAAAACAGAGATATCTAAATTAATGACCTTACTATGCTCCTAAACCCGTTAATAAAACAAGACCAATACAACCCTAAGAGCTTCAGACAGAAAGAAATAATTCAGAGTAGAAAGTAATGAATTGGAAAATAAAAGAATTGAAACAAAGAACTTTTTCTTTGAAAAAAAAAACAAGAATGGTAAATGCCTGGCCAAGATAACCAAAAAAAAAAAAAAAAAAAGGAGGAATCTCAAATTTAAAAAAAAAAAAAATAGAAAATAAAAGAGAAATTTCCCAACAGACATCAAGGAAATTAGAGGAATAATCAGGACATACTTCCAAAATCTTTACACCAAAAAATTGTGTAATCTGGAGGAATGGCATAAAATCCTACACCTAAACCACCTATCAAACCTAAATTCAGAGATTAATCTTCTAAACAAACCTATCACATCTATCGAGATTAAAAATCAAATCTAAACCTCTCCTAAAGAAAAGTCCAGGATCTGATGGATTCTTAGTTGAATTCTATCAAACCTTCATTGAGAACTGAAACCATTTTTTCTAAAAATGTGTTACATAATCAGAGAACAAGGAATTCTCCCCAGCTCCTCTTATTAAGCTAGTATCACCCTAATAGAAAATCAGAAACAGAAAAGACAAAAAAAGCAAACTATAGGCCTATATGACTGTTGAATATAGATGAAAAGATAATGAAGAAAATCTTTCAAAACCAAATTCAACAACACATCAAAACCATTATCCCCCTTGATCGGGCAAGCTTCATTCCAGAGGTACATGGGTGGTTCAACTTTTCAACTTATGGAAATTAGTTAAACACTACATAAATAAACTTAATCACAAGATCACCTCAGTGGATGTAGAGAAGGCCTTTGACAAAATACAACATCACTTCATGATCAAAACTCTGGAGTAAATAGGCATGGAAGTTTTAAGTCTTAGCACAATAAACGTTATGTATAAACTACATCAAGCACATATAACCACTAATGGGGATGGGCTCATGGTGTTCCAGTTAAGGTAAGGAACAAGACAGGGGGCCCACTCTCACCACTGCTCTTCATTATAGTACTAGAAGTCCTAGAATAAGCACATAAGACAGGAGAAAGATATAAAAGAGATAGAAATTGGAAAGGAAGAAGTTTATTAGCCCTATTTGCAAAAGATGTGATCCTATACATAAGTGACCCAAATGTTTCCACCTCAAAACTT
The DNA here is from genome assembly GCF_020740685.1 of Jaculus jaculus. Taxonomy (NCBI): domain Eukaryota; kingdom Metazoa; phylum Chordata; class Mammalia; order Rodentia; family Dipodidae; genus Jaculus; species Jaculus jaculus. Next base: position 288,723,285 of record NC_059102.1, on the reverse strand, counting down.
CTAAAGGTAAATAATTCCTTCAGCAAAGTGCCAAGATACAAAATCAACACACAACTCAGTAACCTTTCTATATGTGAAGGACAAATCTACAGAGAAAGAAATTATTGAGGCTGTCCTATTTTCAAAAGACACACACACACAAAATCGAATACCTTCGAATGACACTAAGAAAGGATGTGAAAGACCTATATAATGAAAATATAAAATTGAGGACATGAGAAGATGGAATGACAACCCATGCTCCTGTGTAGGTACAATTAACATTTTGAAAATGGCAGTTCTGCCATAAGCAATATACAAATTTAATGCAATGCCTTTAAAAATCCTAGCATCATCCTTCACAGAGACAAAAACATGATTGCAAAACTCACATGGAATGTCAGTAGTCTTTGGATATCTAAACATATCCTCAGCAAAAGAAATACCTCTGGAAGTATCACCATGCCTGGTGTAAAGCTATACTCCAAATCCACAGTAACAATATCAGCATGATAAAGGCATATAATAAAAACATATATACCAATGGATATAATTTAAGAACTGGCCATTAGGTCTAAGTACCACTACCTGATATTTGAGAAAGGAGCCAACAATGTAGAACTATAGAAAAAACATCCTCAACAAATGGTTCTGGTCAAATTGGATAACCATATGTAGAAAAATGAAACTAGACTCACTCATCTCACCATATACCAAAATCAATACCAATGGATATAAAACTCCATAATCTTTTCCTACTGGAAAAAAAAAAAGAGACGAAATACTCTCAACATATGAGTGGGGAAAGATTTCCAGAGACTATCCCAGTAGCCCAGGAAATTAAACAATCACTCACCCAGTGGGACCTTATGAAGAGAAAATCTTTTGAGCAGACACACACACCATGTTCACAGCCAATAGATTACCCATAGATGACAGAAAAACTATACCAGCTGTACCACTGAAAGAAGCCTAATATCTAGAATGTCAAAGAACTAAGCAATAAAAACTCAAAGAAACCACCAAAAAATGGGGCAGAGAACCAAATAGGCAGTTCTTACAGGAAGAAATGCAAGTGGCTAATACACACTTAAGGAAATGTTCAGCATTCTTAACCATCAGAGAAATGAAAATTAAAACTACCATAAAATTCCACCTTACTCTAGTAAGGATGGCAATCATTAAAAACTCAAACAACAGTGAGTGTTGGCAAGGTTGTGGGGAAAGCAGAAACATGATATACTATTGGTGGGAATGTATGATTGTACAACCACTGTGGAAATGAATAAGGAGATTCCTGAAAATAATGTATATAGGGATACCAAAAGATCCATTTATTCCATTACTGGACATTTATCCTAAACTCTTTGTGCTTCACAATAGAGAAATTTGCTCAACCAGGTTTATAGCTGTTCAATTCATTACAAATAAGAATTGGGATAAATCCAGGTGCCCATTATTGGATGAAAGGATAACAAACTTGTGGCATGTTTACACAATGGAATTCTCTCAGCAGTCATAAAAAAATTACAATGAAATTTGTAGAAAAATGTGCAGACTTGGAACAAATCATACTCAATGAACTCACACCAGCTCAAATTGCTGACATACCTGATAGGAAATTCAAGTCTCAGACAATAGGTGTTGACGAGTTTGAGGGGAGGGGAAGGAAAGAATGAGGAAAAACAAACACAAAACTAAATTCAGAGTGAACTGGCATCATATAAACATTTTTCCTGGCAGGTAGACTAAAAGATTTAACCATAAACAGGAATGTAGGAGGATCATATGGAAATAAGGGCCCTAGAGAGAGTGGAATGAAGCCTAACATTAAAACATTTTGCTTTGGAAGCCAGGCATAGTGGCTCATTCCTTTAATCCCAGCACTCAGAAAGCAGAGGTGGGAGGATTGTTGTGAGTTCAAGGCCACCCTGAGACTCTGTCGTGAATTCCAGGTCAGCCTGGGCTAAAGTGAGACCCTATCTCGAAAAACAAAACAAAACAAACAAACAAAAAAATTGCTGTGAACTATAACTCCCAGTACCAGAAATTTGTTGCTACCCACATTGAGCTGTTCATTGGAGAGACTAACATGGTCACCAAAACAAGACAGGCTTCTGTCACAGCACTTGATTAACCACCTGAAAAAAAAGTAAGACCCTATTGAGGAAGATACCATATGCTTCTGACAGAATACTGAGAGACCTGACTGGAATCCTGAAGAGATCCAGTCCCCAGATGGTTTGCTCTTTTAGCACTGGAAAGCACTACATGAGCTACTGGGGAAAGTGGTCAACAATAGTATAAGTAAGCAGGGGTAAAGCTACTCAGAAGCACCCAGCCTAACAAGATGTGCATACCAGTGCAATGGCAGAACACAACCTTGCGGTCTTTGTGATTGGCTAAGGGATATGGTCAGTTGAAAGAAACCCATAGCTGGAAGTGGGAACCAGTTCAGAATCATATGGAGAACAAGATTATGCTCTCCAACAACTAGCTCCCACTAGCCTTTGTACAAAAGAGGGGATACATACCTCAAAATCTCCCTAAATTAATAATGATTATCCCATTTAACCTATTCTGACCTCATTCTCCATTGGAGAAACTGTTTTTATTTTTTAGAAGGTACCAAGACTTGAGGAGATAAACCACCCCATACACTTCAGCCAAGATCTGGGTGAAACCACAGAGGAATTGGTGAAATGAAGAAGAGTGCTACTCTCATGGTAAATCTGACAATCGCTGTCATGGTGATAGAGACAGACCCTGAGGATACTGAACACATACCAACGTATAAATCCTGAAGCTCTTGGGAGCTTATTTCTGAAGTAGACTTAAAACACAACCATTAATACTCAGGGAATTTTGTGAAAGAACGGACAGAAAGATTGTCAAAGCCACAAGTTTGATCAGTATACCTATTTGCATTGCACCCCCTTTCCAATAACTGCTGATCTCATAACTCATAACTTAAAATCCCATGAGTAATACCAACAACCCCATTGAGCAGGGCCCTCAGTGAGATGGGGGTAGCAGGAGAAGAAATAATTGTACCAACATATTATGTGTCCATACAAAGTACATTCTGAATAAAGTGGAAAAAGGTGTCTCCATATATATATATATATATCATTAAAATGTCAAATTGGAAGAGTGGAAGAGTGTGCTTCCATTGTGTTTGTAAGCTCAATTCACAAGTTGTAGTAGGAAGGTAAAGGAAAAATGCTTGACTATTTTATGGACAAGGATATTACACACACACACACACACACACACACACACACACACACCCCATGCAGTGTATTTAAATAATTATACAGCCTAGCCATCCACTCAACCTTCTTTTTTGAGCTTTCTTCACCCATGTCATATTTTGAAAACTTTACCTGAGTATTTTTGTATTGATTGGGGAAAGGATTTTTAAATTCACAATTAAATTAAAAGGTCATTAGGATAGGTCTTAACCCAATATGATTGATAACATTATTATGAGAAGAATGAAGGCAGGGATATAAAGGAGACACAGACCGTAAAGTTTAGGTATCTATTAGCTAATGAAAGAGGATACAGAACACACCATCTCTGCCAATATGTCGATGTTGGACTCCTAGCTGCCAAGCTATGCATAAAGGAAACTGTTAAGATGCCTGTATAATAGTACTGTACTGACCTTTAAACACTGGCACAGTGCTACGTGGTCAGAAGTCTGCATAAGACTGCTAATACTGTTGAAAGCCTGACCAGCCTTCTTGTCTTCTAAGGTAGTTACCTTGCCCTTTCTAAGACAAAGCACTAAACCAAAAGCAGCTGATGGAACTAAAGGATTAATTTGGGCTTACAGTCTCAAAAGGAAGCTTTATGACAGCAGGGGAAAGCATTGCATGAGCAGAGGCTGGACATCACTTTTGCCACAGCAAATGGAACACAACAGGAGATTGAGCCAATTAACACTGGCAAGCTAGGAGCTAATAATCTTCAAGGTTCACCCCCAGCAACACCTCATCCAGCAAGACTCTGTCTTCCGAGTTGCCATCATGTGGAGACCAAAAATTCAAAACGCATGAATTTGGGGCTGAAGAGATGGTTTGGCTGTTAAGGCTGTTACCTGCAAAGAAAAAGTACCCAGTTTTATTCCCCAGGACCCTTGTAAACCACATCTGCAAGGTGGCTCATGCATCTGGAGTTCGTTTGCAGTGGCTAGAGGCCTTAGCATGTCCATACTTGCTTGCTTTCATTTTCTCTCTCTATTTGCCTCTCTCTGTCAAAAAAATAAAATTAAAAAAATACTTTAAAAATATGTGAGTTTGTGGAGGTCATTGATTCAAAGCACATCACCCTATCTGTGAATTTGTAAAGAAAGTGGTCTCTATTTGGTTAATAGAAGAATTAATTAGTTGAAGTAAAGAGAAGCATCATACACTCTATTTGTTCCAGACAAGAACCCTTCTTTTGATGTTTATTTTCTTATAAATGAGTAATGTGCTTTCTACATAGTATTGTGTACATGCAGCAATCTGTTGGTGTGCAGTAATTGGCTTATTTCTATTGTCAACTTGGACATCATATTGCCTATTCCTTTTTGTTCAATTTATGCACTTTAAAGTTAAACAAATTCACTAATGACCATGCTGAGGAAGGTTCTTAGTGGAATTGAGGTGGGGAAGAGGTAGCATAAGAGTATAGTCCAAAGGGAATATGAATACTGTACAACATATTTGTAGAATAAAATTCTCAAGAAAAGAGTTAAACAAATTATCCTTTACATATAACTGTCAAGATATTATACTCTAACTTTAGAAAACACAGAAATGTTAAAATACATAGGTCCCTATTGGTAGTCATCATCGTATTATTCTATCTTGAAGCCATGAAACATATTGAATCAAGAACCATAAGATTTTATCTCTACACTACTATGAGTACAACTTTTTTTAATATTGAGATTATATTCTGATATGTTTACATGTGTTACTGTATATAGTCAAGTTGTTGCTAGCTCAAAAATGCAACTAAGTTTGTGGGAAAATTAAAGGAATAAATAGCTGTAAACTGTCCACTGAAAGCCTGATTGACATATCTTATTAGAAGAGTTGTACAACAGAGTTAAGGTAAACATGCTTGAGGTGGTTCTCGAGATCTATTCAAATTCATCACACTTAAAATGATCTCTGCATTTATTTTCTTTTTTGCATTTGCATACACTTTAGAAAAAAGAATTACAACAAAGTATTTTGATTTGTAAGCTTTTATATCAACTGTATTTTAATCAAATGAGGTTTATTGCTAGCAGGACTTATTGAAATTTTAAATAGAAATAGATAAATAGATAGATAGAGATAGAGAACATTGCTTGCTGATTCCTGTCCACATGTGCATATGTAATCATTGATTATTAAGAATGTTGCTAGTCAAAAACATATATGCTTCTAATTAAAAGGAAATAAATTCTTATTTATTTGTTTGTTTGCTTATTTAAGAGAGAAAAAACAAAAAGAGAGAGGGAGAGAGACAGAGAGAATGGGCACAGCAGGACCATCAGCCACTTCAAATGAACTCAAGATGCATGTATCACCTTTTGCATCTGGCTTACATGGTTCTTGGAGAATTGAGCCTGTGTCCTTTGGATTTGCCAGCAAGTGCCTTAAATCCCTAAGCCATCTCTCCAGTCTGGAAATTAATTCTTAATTGTTTACAAATCACATTTCATATATAATTTTACTTAGTTGATCTCTCAGTTGTTTTATAACTTGAATTTATTATTTTTATTAATCTATTTTTTAACATAGGTTGTAGAATGTCCCCTTATACACCCCCATCATCCCCTGCCCCTTTTCCCTGATGGCCTTCTGCAGTAGATTTATGCGTGTTACTGTAGGGTGACTAGGACCTCTGTCTCTAGGGGGAGGTGTGTTTCATGCTAGTTCTACCATCTTGTGGCTCTTACAGTCTTCCCACCCCATCTTCTGCAACTGTACCTGAACCTTGGTAGGTGTGCTACCGGTTAGTGTTGACTTCTCTGCACTTTCTGTATTTCTGTTATGATGTGTGTCTGTTCACCAAGGTGTTTGATCATATTTTCCTGGGTGGATGGTTAGCATTTGGAGCAATACTCTTGTTGCTATTTCCTCCATCTTTTCTTCTGGAGCCTGATGGATGTGGTAGAGGTGGCACAGCACATTGCAATAATTAAGTTTTCTTCTGTTTATGGACCTTGTACCACCCCATTATTCTCTGCCATCGGTAAGATACAACAGATTTTCCAACCAAGGATGAGAGCAGCTTTGAGTAAATGGAATATGGTGAGGAGCTTGAGAGACATTTTGATGAGTATATTCACTTAACTTGAACTGGAAACAGTGGGGGCTTTTCTCTGGAAATTGTGATTTTCCTGACTGTGGCTTGGTTCCCCATACCATACCTGGCTTGCATGGTCTACTGCTTATTCATGCTTTTGGTGACCATTTTCACCTAGTAGCTTCCTTAGCACTTTAAAGTGCCATGGAGATTTTCCAAGCAAAGGTTTTTTTTTGTTTGTTTGTTTGTTTTGTTTTGTTTTTTTCTTTTTTTCTTTCTTTTATTCCTCTCAATTCCACATTGTCTCTCAGTGTTCTGTAATGACAATCTGTGTGGTTTTCAGCAATGGGGTCTTAGTTTTTAGAACTGTCTGATAACCAAGCACTTGGCAAAGGCCTACATTTTTTATGGGAAATTGCAAGGTCCTCCACCCCCCTCTACCTGGCCCACTGCTCAGTGTGAGGTTTGACCAGATCCAGTCCTAGAGTCCACAAAACAGAGCTTGTGCTTTAAGGATTAATGTTTCTCTCCCTTCTAATGGGTATTTAGGTCTGGTCTGTCCACTTCTCTTACTTGGGGGTTCTATCTCACATATTGGCTTCCAGGAGGAAGTTTCCTATTGTGTTGACTCTTTTATCCTTTGGTATAATTTTTAAATTTTTTTTAGTAACTTATTTGCAAGCAAAGAAAGATAGAAGAGAGACATGGAAGAGAGAATGGGCAGAGCAGGGTATCTAGCTACTACAAACAGACTTAGGTGAATGTGCCACTTTGTGCAACTGTCTTTATGTGGATACTGGGGAACTGAAATCTGGAAGATATGCTCTGCAGACAAGTACTTTAATTGCTGAGCTACATATTCATCCAGAACTCTCAATTTTTTAATAAGCATACTACAGTTGACATGTCCCTGGTTTATATTCACCATTTTGATCTTCAAGTTCTGGCATTTTTGACTCATGACTGTGTCTCCATTCCATTTTATTACTAATTTATTCAGGTTCAGTGAAACTGAAGGTGAAATATAAATTCTCTATTTCACAAAGATCTAGTTTTTGTAGGCATTGATCACATCCTAGCATTCACAGTGTTAAATACTTACTTTCACTATTTATATAAAGGTGGTTTCAATTAGCATGACAATAACAGGTTATCACAGTATCTTAGTGCCCATATAAATTTACACAATGTTTCTATAGTTCTTTGACTTCTAGTGACATTTGATTGTCTTTTATTTAAACTTGTCTCTTCCTATTACATGACACTTTCATGTTTCTTTTTCCTGGATGACCCTTTAATACATAATATTTTTGATTATCAAGCAATAATAATTTAATAGCTCAGGCATGAAATAGTTTCCCTCACTCCAATTTCTTTCTATCCAAGCCAAGAGACTAACATTTGTGTTCTTTGACTTCCCTAAAATGTAGCAAAATTCTCAAATACATGTTGAATCACTTTAATTACCAGAAAATGGTTCTTTCTATGAAACCTTTCGGATGACACAAACAGTATTCCCAATTGTAATCCATGTACTTCCAAGACTGAAGCAGGAAAAAATTCATGAATTCAAGGCACTCTAAGCTACAGTTTGAGACACTGTCAAAGAAATATAAAGCAAAATTGGGGTTTGAGAGATGGCTTAGCAGTTAAGATGCTTGCCTGTGAAGCCTAAGGACCGAGGTTTGATTCTCCAGGTCCCACATAAGCCAGATGCACAAGGTGGCTCATGTATCTGGAGTTTGTTTGTAGTGGCTAGATCATCCTTTCTCTCTCACTCTCTAATACATATCAAAAACAATAAACCAGCCAACCAACCAAACAAACAAAAATAATTCTTACAGATATTTCCATGAAAGATCTGTGGGACAACTCTAAGAAAAAGCACTTAGAACCAGGAACCTTAATGCATACCTTTAATCTCAGCACTTGGGAGGCAGAGGTAGGAGGATCAATGTGAGTTCAAGGCCAGACTGGAACTACAGAGTGAGTTCCAAGTCATTCTCAGCTAGAGTGAGACTCTACTTCTGTGGGGGCAGGGGGATAAAGCACACAGCTATCTTAGCTGTCTTAACTCTGTTCATTGACCAGAACCAATGCTAATATTTATTGTTTGTACTACTACTCAAATTCTCTATGTTCATCACTAATTGTGTCCCATACCCCTGTGAATAATGGAATATGTAAATAAAGTCCTTTAGATAATATGATATGATATTTGCAAATAACCTATGCATCGCACTGCCCTATCTACTTATTCATCTGAGGATGACTAATTCAGTTTAAACTCTCAGCAAAAAATTGTGTTACATTATTTATAGAATAATTCCAAATAAAACCCTTCAAACTTTCAAATCAGCCATATTTTTTCAATATTTGATCCATAGGGTGGTTGATTCCATGTATGCAGAACATGTGAATTCTGAAGACCAACTGCAATGCCTATTTATTAAGACATTACCCACATTTCCAAGGTTGTTAGGTATTCTATCATGAATTATTATTCTCATTTAACAAAGCTACAAAGAGTAATATATTCATGCAGTGATATATAAGACTTGGAAACTTGATAGGGTATTTTCCTGAAAATTAGAATGCACCCAACATAGCTTCAAATATTTTGTAGGTGCGTATGATATATTGAGTATAGGTTTATTCTTAGATAAACTTTCTTTTGTAAATTCTAATTGTGTTTTCATGTAACTTATAATTATTATGACATCATTTTATGAATTTTAGAGTATAATAAAATAGAAAGGATCTGTGTTTGGAAAACTTTTACATTCCTTTTGAAATTGTGTAATTCTATGGGAAACACAGATGGGAAAAAATAAAATAGATGATTATATCAGTAATAAAAATGTAATCTGAAAGTCATGAAAAATAAAATTATTTTTATGTTATTATGTTATGTTATTTTATGTCTATTAATTTACTACAGTTATCTTTCTTGAAATTAAAAGTTATAATGAATTTCTGGCATGCAGGACAAATATTGTGGATAAATCCTCTTATTAACAGACACCAGAAATAACAAGCTCATATATTTTATTCTTTTGTGTTTTGTAATACAGAAAAAATGGAAACACATTGCTTCACTTTTATTAGATGTGACAGAAAAAAAAAAAAACATGTTCAGAACCATTTAACAAGTATGGAATTAGAGAAAAGATGGTTTACATCTTGAATGGACAAGAGTGGGACAGCCAGAGTCAGTCCCCCTGGAGATTGTCTTTGAAAATAGATTTCTTCTGTGGAAGAGAAGTTTGTGTTTTTTTTTTTTTTCCTTCAAATTTCTGCTTCAGTAAAAGGTGGAAAAAAGGGAAGAGACTATGAAAGCTCATGTGACACCAAATATGATTATGGAAGAAGGCCACCAGGTAACCCTTCCTGAAGAAAGGATAGAATCAGTCATCTTCAAGACCACAGTCCTCTTTCCATGGATAGTGGATGAAGGAGCTAAATGCCTGGCCTCTTGCCCCTGGCTCTCCAGCTTCCCAGGTCCTGGTTTCCCAAACTCTGATACCCAAATGCTTGAGAGTGCATTAAATTAGAGTAAGTAAGCCAGAGAACCCAGTTCCCCACCTCCCAGTTCCCCAGGTACCTTTGATGTACTGGCAATCATCACAATCTGTGCATTTGTGTTTATAACCCCATTGTACACTAATTCTGTTCACATTAAAAATATAGCACTTACTGAAGACCCTGCAAGGATAAAATCTTGCTTTCTTCTCAATAAAATAAGACTTATACCCCAAGATGGGTAGGCAAAAATGAAAAAAAAAAAAAAAAAAACAATGAGTGTGCTAATGAAAGAGCCAACAAAAGTTAGAAAACAAATAGCTCCACAAATAATGCCTAATCCCACAATGGAAGCCTCCAGTGAAATATAGAAATAACAAAATTGAGTTCCAAAATGAAAACACAATAAGCAATGTAAACTTGTTCAAAAGAATTGCTGAAATGGAATGAACCTATCAAAATACCAATAATCATATGAATTAAATTGAATAGAATCATCTCTTAGAGCACTCAGCTTTGGTCACTAGGATTAACTTAATTGAATAAAACCATAGAAACCATAAAAGAGATATAAATGAACTGTAGGTGAGTCAACAAATAAAGATCTTAATAACCAGCTGGTTAAGCTTAATGAAGATGTGGTCAAATGCAATAATGAATTCAAGGAAGTATCAACAAAATCAGACATCAAACTGAAATCATACTTCAAAAAAGAAATGGACATGATGCAAAATCAGACAACAGAAAACAAAAATCAAATAGAGCTTTTACAACCTCTCCAGAACCCTTCACTAACAAAATTACTCAAGTGGAAGACAGAACATCTGAGCTGGAAGGCAAGACAGAAGAAACTGATTAGGAGTCCAACAACTCTGCTGTGTTCAAAATATCTTGTGAACAGAATATGAAGGAATAATAGGATACCAGAAAATGACCAAACATCTGGATCATGAGTATACCAGGAGAGGAAATCCAAGCCAGAGGCATAGAGAACATACTCAACAAAATTATTGAAGAAAATGTTTCCAATCTCTCAAAAGAGGGGCCCATCCAGATACAAGATGCCCACACTACACCAAACAGACAGGGCCAAAGAAGAAACTCTCAACAACGAAACCAAAAAGTGCTAAAAGCAACAAGAGAGAAACAAGGCACTATATCCAAGGCAATCCCATCAGAATTACCTCAGATTTCTCAATGAAAAACCTGAAAGCTGGAAGGGTCTGGAATTGAACACTTTAAAGCATAAAAAATATGGCTTCCAACTCAAGCTAATGTATCAAGCAAAAGTATTCCCCATAATAGATGCTGAAAGGAAAACTTTACATTAACAATGTCAACTTTATGATGATATGAACACAATGACAAACCTACAGAGAATACTTCAGGGAATACTCCACACAGAAGAGTCAACAACCCATATCAAGAGCCTTTAAAAATATGATCATTAAAAAAAAAAAAAAAAAACTAGATCAGGATTGAAAAAGTACAAAGCCCAAGACAGCAACAAACCTGTAATTCCTCCAGTATGGCAGGGATTGAATCTAACCTCACAGATATAACCTCGAATACTATTAGTCTTAACTCAAAATACATAAGTTAACAAGGTGTATCACAAAAATGGACTCTTTCATCTGCTGTCTTCAAGAAACCCACCTCACCACTAAAGGCAGACACCTCCTCAGGGTGAAATGATGGAAAATGATTTTCTAAGCTAATAGAAGTAAGAAACAAGTGGTTGTGGCTATATTTGTATGTGATAAATAGACTTCTAACCAAAAGTAATCAAAAAAGACAAAGAAGGCCACTTCTTACTCATCAAGGGGAATGACCAAGCCTGAGGATATCACAATCATAAATCAATATGCGGAAAACAGAGGTGCACCAGAGTTTATGAAACAAAACCTACCTGAGGGCTGGAGAGATGGCTTAGCAGTTAAGTGCTTGCCTGTGAAGCCTAAGAACCCCAGTTCAAGGCTTGATTCTCCAGGACCCACATTAGCCAGATGCACAAGGGGGCGCATGCATCTGGAATTTGTTGGAAGCCCTGGTGAACCCATTTCTCTCTGTCTCTCTCTCTCCAAAAATTTCCAACCCACTTCTACAGAGCACACATTCTTCTTAGCAGTCCATGAAACTTTCTCCAAAATAGACCATATATTAAGCCATAAAACATGCTTCCAACAATTTAGGAAAATTGAAGTATCTTCTTGCACCACATCTGATCACAATGCTTTAAAGGTAAAAATCAACAAGAGACACATCAGGAACTCTACAAGCTCCTGGAGACTGCACAACACTTTTAAACAATAAATGTGTTATTAATGAAATTTTTAAAAAATAAATTGTAATATTCCTAGTATTGAATGTTAATGAAAACACCACTTACCAAAATGTATGGGACACAATGAAGGCAGTCCTAAGGGGAAAATTCATACTGCTAAATGTCTTCATAACAAAGAGAGACAAACCCCAAATTAATAACCTACGTGCCCACCTAAAGAAATTGGCAATACAAGAACAATACAAGAACAATCCAGAAAGAAACAAACAAGATCAGAGCCAAAATTAATGAATTCATAATTAAGAAAGCAATTTAAAAAATTGGTGAAACAAAGAACTTGTACTTGGAAAAAAATAAATAAGATTGATTAAACCCATAGCCAATTTTATCAAAAAAAAATGAGTATTCTCAAATTAACAAAAACAGAAATGAAAAAGGAGAGGCCACATAAAACATCATTGAAATTAGAAGAATCATCAGGACATACTTCTAAAACCTGTACTCCACAAAACTGTGCAGTCTGGAAGAAGTGGATGAATTTCTAACCAAATACCACCTACTAAAAGTAAACTCAGAGCAAATTAATGTTCTGAATAAGCCAATCATACCCATGGAGACTGGAAAGTTAACCAAAAACCTCCCCAAAAAGAAAATATTGTAACTAGTTGGTGTCTTAGCTGAATTATATCAAGACATTATTGAAGAACTGAAACAAATTTTTCACAAACTGTTTCACATAATCTGGGAACAAGGAACCCTTCCCAACTCCTTTTATGAAGCTAGTATCACCCTAATAACAAAACCATATAGAGATACAAGGAAAGGAAACTATAGGCTTATATCCCTCATGAATTTAGGTGCAAAACTCCTGAACAAAATCCTCACAAACCGAATGCAACAACATATCAAAATTATTATCCAGTGCTGGAAAGATGGCTTAGTGGTTAAGATGTTTGCTGGCAAAGCCAAAGGATCCCAGTTTGATTATCCAGGACCATCCATGTAAGCCAGATGCAAGGGGTGCATGCATCTGGAGTTAATTTGCAATGGCTGGGAGGCTCTGATGTGCCCAGTTTCTTTCTCTTTCTCTCTCTCCCTCTCTCTCTCTCTCTCTCTCTCTCTCTCTCTCTCTCTCTCTCTCTCTCCCTGTCTCTCTCTCTATTGTTCTCTCTCTCTCTGTCTCTTAAATAAATAAATTAATTATTTTTTTTTAAAAAAAGTATTATTCACCTTAGTCAAGTTGGCTTCATCCCAGAGATGCAAGGATGATTCAACATATGACAGCTGTCAACAGAGTACACCACATAAATAAACAATCGCAATAACTACATTATCATCTTAATTTTGGCAGAGAATGCCATTGACAAAATGCAATACCAGTTCATGATCAAAACACTGGAAAGAATAAGCATGAAGATTTTATATCTCAACACAATTAAGGCTATATATAAAGCACCTAAAGCCCGTATAATACTTGATAGGGGAATAGGGGAAAGACTCAAGGAGTTCCCATTGCGCTTGTAACAAGACAGGAGTGCCCAGTCTCATCACTGCTCTTCTACATAGTACTAGAAGTCCTAGCCCAACAAGGAAGACAGGAGAAATATACAAATGGGGTAGAAGTTGGAAAGGAAAAAGTCAAGTTAGCCCTATTTGCAGATGACATGATCATATCAAAATTTACCTGAAAGTCTCCATGTAAAAACTTCTAAATGTGATTTATTCCTTCAGTAAAGTGGCAGGATACCAAATCAAAACAGAAAAATCAGGAGGCTTTCTTTCTTTCTTTGTTGTTTAATTTTTTTTTTCAAAGTAGAGTCTCACTCTATCTCAGGCTGACCTGGAATTCACTCTGTAGTCTCAGGGTGGCCACAGACTGATGGCATTCCTCCTACCTCAGCCTCCTGAGTGCTGGGATTAAAGACATGAGCCTGTCTATATGCAAATTACAAATATACAAACAAACAAACAAACAAACAAACAAAAAACATCAATGAGGCTGCTCCATTGTCATTATCAACAACAATGAAAAATTAAATACTTTTGAATAACACTAACCAAGGATGTGGAAAACATACAATTAAAACATTAAAAAATACTCAAGAAAGAAATTGAGGAGAACTTCAGAGGATGGAAAGACCTCCCATGCTCCTGGATGGGTAGAACTAATATTTTGAAAATGGTAGTTCTACAAAGAGAAACATAGACATATTGTCATACCAAGAAAATACTAGCCTCATTCGTCACAGAATTAAAAAATAATCTCAAAATCAAATCATATAGAATGGCAGCAGCTGGCCTCAAATATCTAAACATATCATCAGGAAAAAACAAAACAAAATACAAAAAAAAATACTGGAGGTTCACCATTCCCTTTCTAATGGTATATGAGAAGGTCATTGTAACTATAGCAACGTGGTACTAGCATAAAAACAGAAATACAGACTAATGGAACATAATTGAAGACCCAGACCTTAGGTTAAGTAACTACAGTTACTTGATCTTTGACAAAGGTGCCAATAATGTAGGCTGATGAAAAGACAGCATTTTCAACAAATGTTGCTGGACAAATTGGACAACCATATATAGAAAAATGAAACTAGACTAACTCATCTCAGCATACGCAAAAATCAAGTCCATGTGAATTAAAGAACTAAATATATAATGCGAATCTCTTCTCCTACTGGAAGAAAAAATTGGAGGAACTCTCCACAATATAGCCGTGGGGAAAGTCTTCCTGAACAAAACCCCAGTAGCCCAGGAATTTAAAAAAATCGCTCAACCAATGTGTGATATATTGAAGCTATAAAACTTTTGCACAAACATTCCATAAGCAGAGCTATATATTATATAAATTATTCACAAAATGAGAGAAAATTTTCACCAGCTATACAACTGACAGATTCCTAATATCTAGAATCTACAAAAACCTCAAAAATATAAACAATAAAAAAAATCAAATAACCCACTCAAAAAAAAAAATAAGTAGCAGAGAGCTGGGCATGGTGGCACGTGCTTTTAATCCTAGCACTTGGATGGCAGAGGTAGGAGGATCACTGAGAGTTCGAGGCCACCCTGAGACTACATAGTGAATTCCAGGTAAGCCTGGACTAGAGTGAAACCCTATCTTGAAAGAAAAAAAGAAAAAAGTGGCAGAGAACTGAATAGGGAGTTCTCAGAGGAAAAAATACAAATGGCTAACACACACTTAAGAGAATGTTCAACATCCCTAACCATTAAGGAAATGCAAATTACAACAACCATGAGATTCCACCTCACTCCAGTAAGTATGGTAATCATAAAAAAATATACAACTGATGTTGGTGGGAACATGGGGAAAGAGGAACCCCTCATACGCTATTGGTGGGAATGTAAACTTGTACATCCACTATGGAAATCACTATATAGATTTCTAAATTGGGCGAATATAGAGCTACCAACAGACCCAGTTATTCCTTTATCCTAAATGCTCTATACTTCACTACAAAGAAATTTGCTCAGCCATATTTATAACTTCTTGATTTATTACAGCTAAGAATTTGAATCAAACCAAGTGCCCAGCATTTGATAAATGGATAACAAAGTTGTGGTACATTTGGACAATGGAATTCTACTCAGCAGTAAGAAAAAAACATTACAGTGAAATTGTAGAACAATGTAAAGATTTAGAATAGATCATACTCAGTGAACTCACACATTTACAGAAAGACAAATACTGCATGGTCTCACTTATCTGCTTGAGTTGCTGACTTACCTGATAGACATTTTTTATATACATGCAACTATCAATAAGCACCATTATGTCTACCTTCAAAAATATGGAGAAAAGTTCACCTCTTCTTGTATGTCTCTGCCTTGTTCCCACCATCCAACCTGGACCTGCCTCCGCAGGTTGTTCCTCAGACTTACTTTCCCTCTGTTTCACTTATAGAAGAACAATCGAAGTCTTTCAAGTCATGCCATGCATTTTTCAAAACTCATGAATGTTTACACTGCTTACTTGGAGAATAACAGGTAAACCTTATGCACTCACTATTCTGATGCCATCTGATACCACTCTTCTCTGGAATCCACTGTGGATTCAGTTGCCTCCTGGAACCTAGGAGAAATAATTTCTTTCAGACTGTACTGTGTTTAAAAATGCTCACTAGGTGTCCAATTGGATTCCATTACTGTTTCCACCAGCACTCCTTAAGCACTGTTGAGCTATAGATTATTTTCCTGACCACTCTTTCTAAAATACTACTATTCCACAACCATTGTTATTTTTTAAACATTTGCTTGAGAAAGGGAGAGAAAGAAGAAAATAGAGAGAATGAGAACATCAGGGCCTCTAGCAAGTACAAGCAAACTCCAGATGTATGTACCATCTTGTGCATCTGGCTTATGTGAGTACTGATGAATTAACCTGGGTCCTCAGGCTTCATAGGCAAGCACCTTAACTGCTAAGCCATCTCTCTCCAGCCCCCATTATGTTTAATTTGTTCCAGAACCTCACTTTATTTATTCTACATCATGTGTAATCATCTGATCTGCAAATACTAATAGTGTCATATTATACATTGAATTACTATATATGGATATGTATGTATGTGCATATTTGTATGCATGTGTGTGGATCAAGGTGTCAGAATTTTTATCGCTTCAAACATTTATTATTCCTAAATATTGAGAAGTTTTATCTTCTTATAGTTACTTAAAACACTGAAATACAATTACTATATTTAATAATTATGTACAATATTTAATTTCTTATATTTAATTATATTGAAGTTTTAATTTTATTATTATTATTATTATTATTAACCCTACTTTTTATGGATGCATCATGTATTGATACACTCTTTTTCATCATTCCTGCCCCCATTCCACTGGAGACCCTCCTCATTGGGGTTGCAGGTATTACCCATGGGTTTTTGGATTGTGCATTGTGGGAGCAGCTGTCAGTCCTTTTTGGGAGGGGTGGGAAGAATGTCTCTGGGCATGATGTCTCAACCTGTAGCTCTTGAAATCTTTCCACCCCTCTTCTGCAAAATTCCCTGAGCCACAGTAGGGAGAGGTTTCAGTCTACTTCAGTGATGAGCACTCTGGATTTCTGCTTTGTTAAGTGTTGAGTATCCCCCCAGGGTTTGTCTATTTCACCCTGATGCCAATTATCAGGTTTACCATGGAAGCAGCACATTTTCTCATCTCCCCAATTTGTCTGTGGTTTCAGCTGTGGCTTGTCTAATATGTGAGAGGTAGTTTATCTCCTTGGGTCTTGCTACTTTCCGATAAAAAAGAACAGATTCTCCAATGGAAAGTAAAGTCAACATGGTTTAAATGGGATAAGCCTTATTTTTTTTTTAATTATTTATTTATTTATTTGAGAGAAACAGACACAGAGGGAAAGACAGATAGAGGGAGAGAGAGAGAATGGGTGCGCCAGGGCTTCCAGCCTCTGCAAAACGAACTCCAGACGCATGCGCCCCCTTGTGCATCTGGCTAACATGGGACCTGGGGAACCGAGCCTGGAACTGGAGTCCTTAGGCTTCACAGGCAAGCGCTTAACCACTAAGCCATCTCTCCAGCCCGGGATAAGCCTTATTAATGTATAGAGAATGTGATATATGTACCCCCACTTTTAACCAAAGACTACTGAAAGCTTGATTCTGGAAAGCATAATCTTTATCTCCATAAGATTCTGATGTGGTTCTCAATTTCATATATAGGTTCATTTACATTAAGCAGATCTCTTAGCCAATCAGAAGGGTATTGGTTACCCACCAAGGCTGTGTATCTCTATTTCCTTGGCATATACATCTTGTTAGGGTCTTTTCTCTTCTTTTGAGTAGCTTAGACTGCTGGTTGCTCAGACCACTGTTGGCCACTTTCCCCAGTAGCTCATATAGTGCTTCTCAGAACTAGGTGGGCTGTCTAGGGACTGTGTCTCTTCTAGATTCCATCCATGTCTGTGCATGTTTTGTGCTGGCAGTATATGGTGTCTTCATCAATATGAAAGTCAAATAAATAATTTAAAATTAACCTATTTGCATACCTTTGTCATTAAGAATAAGAAGGAATGATTATGTCTTCAAAATATTCTTACATCATTACAAAAGGTTTTGAGACAACAACTGAAAAGAATTCTTTTGTATGACATGGAAACTTGAGTATTCCCATAACACCAATGCCACCTGTGTGCAGATAAATCTCAGCTTGCAAAAGAAGAACCCACAATGCTTTGGCAGTTTCTATGGTGTGAAGGAATTCAGAATTGGCTAAGAATATTAAGTTTAGTGTAAAGCAAGCCTCTCAGTATGTACTTTTCTTTGTTTGCTTGCTTTTTTGAGGTACGGTTTTACTCTAGTCCAGGCTGAGTGGAATTCACTATGTAGCCTCAGGATGACCTTGAACTCACGATGATCCTCCTACTTCTGCCTCCCAAGTGTTGGGATTAAAGGAATGAACCGGGCTGGAGAGATGGCTTAGCAGTTAAGCACTTGCCTGTGAAGCCTAAGGACTCGGGTTCGAGGCTCGGTTCCCCAGGTCCCATGTTAGCCAGATGCATAAGGGGGCCCCTGTGTCTGGAGTTCCTTTGCAGAGGCTGGAAGCCCTGGAGCGCCCATTCTCTCTCTCTTCCTCTATCTGCCTTTCTCCCTCTGTCTGTCGCTCTCAAATAAATAAATTAATTAATTAAAAAAATAAAATAAAGGCATGAACCAACATGCCAGGAAAACCTCTCAATATGTATTTTTAATAGAAAGCAATTTTGGGGAACTTCCGGTCAAGATGGCGACCACCTAGCTGCACTACAGACAACAAGGAAAACAAAGGCAAGTATTCAAGGGAAATTAGAAATTTTTTGCAAGAGGGAGGGCACAGATTAGGGTTAAAGAGGGAACCACACACCCCCGCGACCCACGCCCCACCACCCCGCCCGCCTCCATCCGACACATCAGGCGCGGGCCAGCAGCCCCCGCACAAACCCCGCAGGCCCCACAACCCCCGCGCCCGCGCATCCTCCCCCGCCCATCACGCCCCGCGTGCCCCTCCCCATGTGCACCCCCCCATCCACACGCAGCAGGCCTGTCCAGAGCGCCCCGTGGCTTCCCGCGCCACGGGCACCCAGGCGTGCCCCGCACCCCCACGCCCCCCACATGCCCGTAGACCCCTGCGCCCCACCCCCACGTGCCTAGAACCCTCTCCCTGCGTGACCACCCTCCCTATCCACTCACGGCAGGGGCACCCTGAGCAACCTGCGGCATTCTGCGCCCCAGGCATCCAGGCATGCCCTGCGCCCCCAAGCCCCCCAGACAGCCCCCCCCCCCCGCACACCCCGCTCACCCAGCCCCGCGCATCCAGAGCGCCCCGCGGCGTAACGGCATCCCACACCCCTTCTTACCTCAGCGTGCACCACGCCCCCCACGCGACCTGTGACCCCCTCCCCCGTGCGAACCGCCCCCGCCCCCCCCCCCCGCGAGTCCAGAGCACTCGAGGCATCCCGCAGTGTCCCGCGCCCCCCGCACCCACCCGAGTGCCCCGTCCCCCCCACACTCCATGCTCCTAGCCGCCCCCTGTCCGCTGCCCCCCTGCGTGCCCCGCGCCACCCGTGCCCCCACCCACACGAGCCCCAGGGCATCCAGCACCCTCGAGCCTCGTGCGCCCTGCGGCGCCCCCGCCCCCCCCCACTCTGTGCGCTCCTCGTCCCTCTGCCGCACATGGCCCGTGCGCCCCTGCGCATCCGGAGCGCAACCCTGTGAGCCCAGGCGTGCCCAGTGACCCCCGCGCCACACCCCGCGCCCCTCCCAGTGCCCCATCGCCCCGCACACCTTGAACCCCAGCGTGTCTCAGCGTGCCCCGGCCCCTCCACGCCACGCGACCCCCCCCCGCGCCCCGCACACCCCCCCACGCGCGTGCCCCCCCACGACCACGGCACGCCCCTCGCCCCCCCAGACCGACCAGAGTGCCCCACGCCCCCCGCCCCTCCAGGGCACCCCACACTGCGCCCCCTAAGCCCTGCTGCCTCCCGCACGCCCCACCCTGATTGCCCAGTGCCCCGATGCGCCCCGCGCCCCCCCCGCCGCATGCCCCACTCGCTCCATAACCCCATCGCATCCCGCACCCCCCCATCCGCTCACCCACCAATGCACCCTCCGCATGACCTGCGTGGCTGTGCTCTGATCGGGCACCCGCCAGTCACACCTGCCAGCCTTCTGCACTGAAGCTGAGACCTCCTACCTCGCCCTTGTTCTCTGATCCTGCGAGTAGACCAGCCACGTGGTGCTCGGTTCGCAGGCCTGTGGGGGCCACCCCTTCCGTGAATAGGTGGCTGCCAGATCCCCTGCTGCTGTGCCCACATCACTTGCCGCCAGTCAGCCTCTGCTGTGTCTTGATTCCGTACCCACATCATCTGCCTCTCCACTACAATTGCACGTGCAGCGGGCCCACTCCCACAGCAAGAGCCACACAAGTCCACACTGAGTCACTAGAGCCAGCGCAGCTGCCATCCCCTACCTGTACATCGCCATCCATCCCCCACTCCCCTGAGGCGGGAGAGCACAAACTGTTTACAGACCCCAGTGTACCCAGCCAGAGTCTGGGCACCTTCAGGGCTTGCTACCTCAGTCCCCTTTCAAGCTCAAAGGCAGGCAGCTTCGGTGCATTACTGGGTGAGAATTCAGGCAACTTTGGTGCCCCTGTCAGGCTATAGGTAGGCTGCTTTGGCAAGAGTGAGCAAAAACCCAGGCTGCTTACAACTGCCCCAGGCTCCCTTGGATTCGCATTAAGCTAGATCCCAGGCTGCTCCACCCACCTACCTGCCCATACCCTGACATGGGTAGACCACAGCACAAAAGAAGTAACACGAAAAATAAAATGGAAGAAAATCCAGACAGATCACCCAGTCCAACAAGGATCACAACTAACCAAAACATAGAAGAGTGTTTAGGATCAGAACATCAAGTGGAAGCTATGAACAATGTAACCCTGAACAAACTACTGCTAGAACTGACAGGAAAGCTACAAAGGATAGATAATTGTATGGATGCTACCATCACTAAACTAGAGCAATATGATAAGACACTGGAAGGAATTCAAAGAGAGACAAGAGAGTTGAGGGAGAGTGAAAAAAAAGAGGACCTTAAAAATCAGCTGGCCATACTAAATGAAAATATAAAGAAATGCAAGGATGATTTCCAAGAATCATTAAGAAAATCAGAAAATGAGACAAAAAGGGAGCTGGATACATAGAAAAGTAGTAGAAAATGCAAACTTAATTGAACAAGTCCAAAATTCACTAGAGGCTCTCAAGAATAGAGTCAGTGAAGTGGAAGATGGAAATTCTGATCTGGAAGACAGGATGGAAGAAACAGTTCGAGAGTCCAAAAATTTCAGTAAGTTCAAAAGTTCCTGTGAACTGAACATGAGAGAATTGTGGGATACACTTAAACGTCCTACTAATAAAGGGAACAATCCATCAAGAGGATATTACAATCATAAATCTGTATGCAACAAACACAGGGGCACCACAGTTCATAAAACAAAACGTACTAGACAATAAAACAGAAATAACCACCAACACCATCATAGCTGGGGACTTCAACACACCATTATCAGTAATAGACAGATCATTCAAACAGAAGCTCAACAGGGAAGTAAGAGAGCTCAACAAAACCATAGGGCACATAGACCAAACAGACATCTACAGAACTTTCCATCCCAAATACACAGACTACACATTCTTCTCAGAAGCCATGGAACATTCTCTAAAATAGTCCATATACTGGGTCACAAAGGTAGCCTCCACATATTTAGGAAAATCGACATAATTCCCTGCATGATATCAGATCATAATGCTATATTCCTAGAAATCAACAACAAAAAAACCAACAAGAACCCCAATGGCAACTGGAAACTGAATAGCACACTCTTAAACAATAAATGGATAGTGGATGAAATAAAAAATGAAATTGCAGAATTCCTGGAATTGAATGACAATGAGAACACATCATACCAAAACTTATGGGACACAATGAAGGCAGTCCTCAGGGGAAAATTCATAGCACTCAATGCCTTCATAAACAAGACAGAAAGATCCCAAATCAATAGCCTAACCATCCACCTAAAGGCATTAGAAAAACAAGAAAAATCCAACCCAAAGAGCTCCAGAAGGAAAGAAATAATTAAAATCAGAGCAGAAATTAATGAATTGGAAACCAAGGAAACAAGGCAATTGACAAAACAAAGAGCTGGTTCTTTGAAAAAATAAACACGATTGACAAACCTCTGGCCAATTTGATCAAGTAAAAAAAGGAGAGACTCCAAATTAGCAAAATTCAAAATGAAAAAGGAGAGATCACAACAGACATCAGTGAAATCGGCAGAATCATCAGGACTTATTTCAAAAATCTCTACTCCACAAAACTGGAAAATGTGGAGGAGATGGATAAATTCCTGGATGCATATCATCTACCAAAGCTAAACTCAGAGCAGATCAATCACCTCAATGAACCCATCACGCTCATGGAGATGGAAAAAGTAATAAAAAACCTCCCAAAAAAGAAGAGTCCAGGACCAGATGGATTCCCAGCCGAATTTTATCAAACCTTCATGGAAGAACACAAACCAATATTCCTAAAACTGTGCCACACAATTGAAGAACAGGGAAAGCTACCCAACTCCTTCTATGAAGCTAGTATCACCCTAATCCCAAAAAAAGGCAGAGATGCCACAAGAAAAGAAAACTATTGGCCTATTTCCCTAATGAACATAGACGCAAAGATCCTCAACAAAATACTCGCAAACTGAATCCAACAACACATCAAAAGCATTATCCACCTTGACCAAGTAGGATTTATCCCAGGAACACAAGGGTGGTTATACGCCATATAAACAAGCTTAAACATAAAAATCACATGATCATTTCGATAGATGCAGAAAAGTCCTTTGACAAGATACAACATCACTTCATGATCAAAACATTGGAGAGAATCGGCATGACAGGTTCACATGTTACCATAATAAAGGCAATATACAAAGCTCCAAAGGCCCAAATAATACTTAATGGAGAGAGAATGGAGGAATTCCCATTGAGATCAGAAACAAGACAGGGATGTCCTCTCTCACCTCTGCTTTTCAATATAGTTCTGGAAGTCCTAGCCCAAGCAATAAAGCAGGGGAAGGAAATAAAAGGGATACAATTTGGAAAGGAAGAAGTTAAGTTAGCTCTATTTGCTGATGACATGATTGTATATGTAAGAGACCCGAGAGACTCCATCCCAAAACTCCTGAAGGTGATTAACTCCTATAGCAAAGTAGCAGGATACAAAATCAATGCACAAGAATTGGTAGCATTTCTGTATGCAAATGACAAAGACACAGAAAAAGAAATAAAGGACATAGTCCCATTTTCAATAGCAACAACAACAACAAAATACCTTGGAATGACGTTAACCAAGGAAGTAAAAGATCTATACAATGAAAATATAAAAACTCTCAAAAAAGAAATTGAGGAGGACTTGAAAAGATGGAAAGACCTCCCATGCTCCTGGATAGGCAGAATTAACATTGTGAAGATGACAATCCTACCAAAGGCAATATATAGATTTAACGCAATTCCAATAAAAATCCCTACAGTGTTCTTCACAGAGATAGAAAAAATGATCTCAAATTTCATATGGAAAGGTAGAAGTCCTCGCATAACCAAACATATCCTCAGCAAAAGAAATACCTCTGGTGGCATCACCATACCCGATATAAAGCTATATTACAAAGCCATAGTAATAAAAACATCATGGTACTGGCATAAAAACAGGAGTATAGACCAATGGAATAGACTTGAGGACCCAGACTTTGGGTCAAGCAACTATAGCTACTTGATATTCGACAAAGGCCCAAACAATATAGACTGGAAAAAAGATAGCATCTTCAACAAATGGTGCTGGACAAACTGGATAACCACATTCAGGAAACTAAAACTTGATCCACACATTTCACCATGCACAACACTCAAATCCAAATGGATCAAAGACCTCAACATAAGACCAGAAACTCGAAAACTACTGGAAGAAAATTTAGGAAGTACTTTCCATGATATAGGAATGGAAAAAGACTTCCTGAATAAAACCACAGTGGCTCAAGTACTTAAACAGTCACTCAACCATTGGGATCATATGAAGCTGAAGAGTTTCTTTACAGACAAGCACATAATAAGCAAAGTCAATAGAATACCCACCGAATGGGAGAAAATATTTGCAGGTTATCCAACTGATAGAGGCCTTATCTCTAGAATTTACAAAGAACTCAAAAGTCTAAACAATAAGAAGACAAATACCCCACTCACAAAATGGGGCACAGAGTTAAACAGGCAATTCCCAGAGGAAGAGATACAAATGGCAAACACACACCTAAGAAAATGTTCATTATCAATAATCATCAGAGAAATGCAAATTAAAACAACTATGAAATTCCACCTTACCCCAATAAGGATGGCCAACATCAAAAGGTCAAATGAAAATAAATGCTGGCGAGGATGTGGAGAAGCAGGGACACTCATTCACTGTTGGTGGGAATGCAGGATGGTACAACCACTTTGGAAAGCAATATGGAGACTCCTGAAAAAGCTGGCTATAGAATTACAAACAGACCCAGTTATACCATTACTGGCCATCTACCCTAAAACCTTCAAACCAAAAGCCAGAGAGATTTGCTCAACCATGTTTGTAGCGGCTCAATTCGTAATAGTTAATAGCTGGAACCAACCCTGATGTCCATCATTAGAAGAATGGATAACAAAGATATGGTATATCTACACAATGGAATTCTATACAGCAGTAAGAAAAAAACTACATAAAGAAATTTGAGGAAAAATGGTTGAACCTGGAACAGATCATTCTCAGCGAACTTACCCAATCACAGAAAAAAAATCGACACATAGTCTCACTCATTTGCAACACCTAACCTGAATCTGCCCAAGATGCCTTACATACCCAACAAGCACCTCATAGACTAGACAATAAGATGGATGGGAGGGCAGGGAGGGAATCAAAGGGTGGAATACAGTAATCCGGGCACAAACGGCAATGGTACCATAAAATTCTACTTCCTAAAAGACAGACCAATGGCTGAACTTTCACTAGACCCTTACAGGAAACACCTGAACTACAAGACACTGGAGAGGGTAGGATCAAACTGACCTAAATCTTCTACATCTTCCCTCCCTCCCTCTCCCCCTCTTCCCTCTTTCTCTATCCTCTCTAACTCTTGTATATTAGTTATCTTTTTCCTCAATTTCTTAGTGGACACTGACCTGCAACCCCCACTTCCAGCTTGGGCCTACCATCCACAATGAGCTTTTGATCAGAGAAACCTACAAGGTTTCCCAAAACAATGACAGACTTCTGTCAGAGTACTTGATGACCCACCAAAGGCCAGTGGTAAGACCCTATTGCTGAAGACTCCATACATAGCTGACGCGTAAAATGGAATGACATGGCTGGAAGCCAGGAGAGAGTCAGTCCCCAGACAGTCAGGGTGTCTAGTGCCAGAAGGTGCTACATAGGCGACTGGGGTAAATGACCAAGATCTGTCCAAGCAACACATTGTTTAACCTAATTAGCAACAAATAACCGGATGTGATGCCCACACAAGTGCAATAGTGGTACACAGCCATGGTGAGGAATCAATTGCTGTTGATTTGGCTAACTGATCCACTCAGTGGTACTAGACCCATAGCTGGAGCTGGGAAACAAGTCAAAACCATACCCAAACACAAGCCCACTCTTCAATATCAAGCTACCATCAATCACAGGGTATAAGAGGGCCTAAATCTACCATACTGTCTATCAAAAAAGTAAGTCTTGTCTCAATTTTCCAGGTGCTAACTTACTCTCCGTTGGAGAATCTGCTTTTCTTTTCCAGATAGATGCAGATCCTATGAAGAGAGCTGCCCCAATATACCTCAAAAGGGACCCAACTGAATGTAAGGACAACTGGCGAAATAAGCAAGGGTGATGTTTTCCTGTGAACCGGATACCAGCACAAAGGGGAAGGAGATCAACGCAGAGAAAAATCAACTCCTACCAAAGCAGAGAGCCAGAGCCTTAGAGGCCCCCAACACCTCAGCACTGAAGCAGACCAAAAATGAACCCAACATGGCTCAGGGAAATTTTGCGGAAGAGGGGGCGGAAAGAATGTCAGAGTCACATGTTGGGTCATGATTTTCAGAGACATTTATCATACCAATAACTGGGGGCTAACTCCACAATGCACGACCCATTTTCATTAACAAGGCGGGTCTAATGGGTAGGGGTAGATCACAGATGAGCCTAAATAATGGTACCAAACTGCCTGTATTTACTGAAAAGAAAACTAATAAATTAAATTAAAAAAAAATAGAAAGAAATTTTAACAGGACAAAATAGGAGTCATATAAAATAGTCCAGATAGAATGGAAAATCCAAGGAGAGGTCCTGAGAAAAATGCTCAAATCCTGTTAGGGTAAAATCTATATTGTGATACTTTATAGTAAGCAGGTGAAGGTTTTAAGAAGGTTCTATAATATGAAATAAAGCACAAGAATAGGGTAGAGCTGGGTATTATCAGAAAAGAAATAGAAACAGAGACAAAAGGACTAGAAAATGGTGAAAGGGTAGACAAAAGGATAATTTTCCATACTCAACACCCTGTTTAGTTATGCATTTACACATTTTTTGAGGATTTGTTATCAAGTGATTAATTCTATTTTACAATGTTTGTATGCACCCAATTATGAAGAAGTTTCCTGTTTATTGGGTTACGAGAATCACTACATTTTCTGTCATTTATTGTCTCATTTCATGGTTTAAACACCTTTAGAATCTTTCCATTATTAAAAGATACTAATTTAACAAAACATTCTATTTTAAAAATCAGAATTGAAGCCTTTCACTTAAAATAAATGTTATGTTTTCCCTGTATGATTAAATACTGTCTGGTTCATAGGTCACAAGCAGTAGCTAATCAATATCTATTCTTCTTGATATGATTTGAAAAATATTTCGGTTTCATAAGCATGGATTCTCAATATATTCTTGTTATGTAATGGGCATGTTTATATAAAATAAATTCAACGGTTGAAACAATTAACTTTGAAATCAACACAAGAATATTTTAAGTAGAGATTTTAATTTTTTTATTTTTGTGTTTTTCTTTAAGAGAAATAGAAGATAAGATAGTCTTTATACCAACACTGTTTCCTGTTTTCCCATACCTCTTGTTTTAAACTTTAGACATTCTTTGATGTTTTAGAAAAGTGATGGTGATACCTTCAGGGAAGAGCTTTTATAGCTTTTCTTTAAAAAAAACTATGGAATATCTGGTAAAAATGTTAAATATGTTCATAATTAAAAGACTAACTCTTAAAACTATAAAATGACGGATAAATATATTCTAACAAACGAATCAAGACATAAAACCTTTGAGGTATAAAAATTGCCATTGCCATATGTGATATGACTATTCAAATATGATAATACTAACATATTGGTAGACGTTAGAGCTATGTAATCAGGCTGGAAGACCTGGTGTTGTTATGTTTATTGGAGCTGTGGAACTACTTAATTTCTTTGTTACTAGTGAAAGATAAAATTGAATTATCCTAGGTGGATAGTCACAAAATATTTTTTTTCTAATTTTTTTTAAGATTAAATTGAATAGTAAACTTTTTAGAAGTCTGTGATAATAACTTTTTAAAAGGATGTCATTTGATCTAGCCACTATGGAAGCAATTATGGAAGTTTCTCAAAAACTAAAACTTGAGCTACCATGTGAACTAGGTATGACACTTCTAAATAGCCACAGGACACCGGAGTGCCATGCCATAGAGCTCCTTACTCGTCCGTGTTCATAGCGGCACTATTCACCATGAAACAACCTTGGGGTTTGTCAACAAATAAGTGGAGAAGAAAAATCTTGCCACCTGTACACAAATTTGTATTTTCCTCAGCCACAAACAATAAAGAAATTGGCTGGAAAATGTATGAAACCATATATCATCATACTAAGCAAAATAAGTCAAGTGCAGAATGACAAACAGCACAGGCTGTTTTCCCCTCATCTATGGGCCCCTGACGCTGGAGGAGAGAAGGAGACTACTGGGAGGGAGAGGAGGGCTGGGCTTCTATGTTAAGGAAATGTGTGAGCATGCACACAACATATGATACGCTGGAAATAGATATGAAGATCACCATTGTGTTCAATAAACAAATACCAAAAAGAACAAAATACAAAGAAACGTTGTAAACATATGTTTTCATCTGTCTTAGGTTCCACCCCATACCATGTCTATACCATGCTCTTTGTGGTCTGGTTTTTGTGAATATGAGCCTTATTTTACATTCCGTTGTTTCTCCCAAGCTAAACATTTTGTTTGGTGAATATATTTTCTTCTCTAAGACATGTTAGGAGACCACTTCTCTCAAAAAAATCAACTCTACTCAGCTGGAGTGGGAATTGAACCATATAGGATTTACTGTCATAATAACTGCCACTTTGTCCTTTTGGAAGTTGCATTTTTTATCTGTAATTCTTTGCTTCTTCCTGCAATATCAACATCTATTTTTCTTTTCAAAATGTCAGTTCCATATTTTGCTCTTAGTTGAAGGATTACTAGTGTCCCAGTTTCAAAAGTTATGCAATTATAAAGCACAATCCACTTACTTCCCAGTAATTGGAGTAGAGCCATCACTGTGGGAATAAAAGTGAGGCTCTCAGTTGAGAGTAAAGAACAAAAAAATCATATAGCTTTTGCAAAACGGTAAAATGCTTCTTGGCCTCAATGACATTATGAGCTTCAGGGTAGAATTTTAAGTGTCATTTGCCTTCTTTGTAATCAAAAAGTGTGCTCTAAATACTTTCCAATAGAATTAATACAGAAGCCAAATTAAGGCATTCACATTATGAGTCAAGTTAATATTGTTGTTCTTTCATGCCAGAAGAATGTAATCTTCAGTCAATGCTGTGCAGTTATGTAGTATGTAGTTATTGGGGTCCAGTGACACTTCAATCAATTTATTTATATGTGAAGCTAATAATTTATGAGACAATAAACCATGATAAAATGTTAAAGGATCTATTTTATCTTTTCACATCCAATGATGAAAGAAGTACCTATTATGGTTCATATTACATTCACTGAAATTAATTCTTGTCCAGAGAAATGGACTGTTACTATAATACACAATGTTCAACAGATGAAGTGATTATTTTGGGGGGTTACAGTTATATTAAATGAATACTATTTTTTTTTCTGGTAGTCATCCACTAAAAAATACATCATTACTCTACAATTTATACACCTGGGTAATAGATCAGTTATTATAGGTTTATTCATAAGGTAGTCTTGACTAATTTAAAAATGTCTGATGATTACCAGTAATTTATCTAACAAATGGCTGGATATACAATCTATCTACTAATGTTGACACCACTTTTATAGTCCCAAATTCTTAGACTTCCGTGGAATATTCTATTTTCTCAGCCTTAGAAGCAACTGAAATTCAGATCATGTCAGTTGTCTACTGAATTAGCTCCTTGCTTAGGGTATTTTTCTAATTGGGAGTCAAATTCTTCCTTCCATCCCCTCTAATGCATCAGGT
Organism: Jaculus jaculus; assembly: GCF_020740685.1. Lineage (NCBI taxonomy): Eukaryota > Metazoa > Chordata > Mammalia > Rodentia > Dipodidae > Jaculus > Jaculus jaculus. Next base: position 288,693,591 of record NC_059102.1, on the reverse strand, counting down.
CAGTTAGCAACCTGTGAGAGTTTCATCAACACTATTTATTTGTTTTATAATATGAAAACCCTAACTGCAAGACTCCTTTACTTCCTTGTCTATCTGAATTACTCTGTCACTTCTCACAAAAGCACAAACCCTCTACTTAGGCATCCACCTGCCATGCTCAAGCAGGAAACCCTAGTTAAACTAAGTGGGACACACACAAACGCACATACACACACACACAATCATCAAAGTAGAAAAGGGATGATGGAAGCCCTTGTTCAGTGTAAAGTAAAAAAGGAACTGAGAAGGTGAATGAGTAGTAGGATTATGGTCAAATTCCATGACACACATGTATAAAAATCGCCGATGCAGAGAAAAAAAAATGTTTGTAGACATATTGTATTCTTTTACATACAATGAAGACACATATATTTTCATCTCTTTCCAGAAACCCATCCGTTGTAGTCAGTTTCATATTGCTGGAAAGAACATTCAACACAAACACGGGTTGTGGGAGGAAGGGACTTATTTGAAGCTTACAGGTCTAAAGAAGCTGACTCCCATTCATAAGTCCAAGCAGAACAAGCCAGCAGACAGCACCACAAGTAAGCACAGGAAAGTAGAGCAAACAGCAGGGATGTAGATAGAGCTAAAAATGTCTATGAAAACCTTTAGCCTGGAATTCAAACATGCTCCAAATAACACCTTAGGGCTGGACCCTAGCAACGCATCTTCCATCCAGGCAGCTGGAGACAAGTTTCAATCAAACACTTGAGCCTATTGGAGATAACAATAATAAGCTTCTTTAATAGTACTCTTACCTCACTAGTCAGCTGGTTTTCATGGTGGGAAAATTTTCAGTCCGTATATGGTATTGATTTTACCTGAAGAAAATATTTCATGGAGGATATATAAATACCAAAGTCAATTTAGACTGAACTCTTACGCACACACACACACACACACACACACACACACACACACACATAAATATATGTATATATATTTTTACAATTATCTCTTTCAAATGAAATTAACCTGAACATGAGAGTTTGATAAGAAAGAAAACATCTTAAACGTTTACTTTAAGTAATTTATTGATGTTTTGATCTATATGCATTCAAAATAATAACAAATTTAGCAAATTAACTCTATTAGTTGATTTAATAGAAGAAATTTTATTAAAACACAATGGCATATCATTATGTAGGTGCAACCATTGCCAGGTTATTTAACAAAAGTTATTTACATAATCAATCACAACAGAATAATACACAGTCAAAAATATATTATATTTATTTTCCTTTTTTGGTCATCTTGCTCTAGCACAGAACTCACTATGTAGACTCAGGTTGGCCTTGAACTCACAATGATCTTTTATCCTCTGCCTCCTGAGTACTGGGATTAAAGGCATGCACCTCCATGCCTGGAAAGTATTTCAAATTTCAAGTACTTCAATAGTAACAGAAACATATGTATATAATACAAAATAACATACCTATTTACATTTCAACTGAACATTTTCCATGTTTCTGTCCATGATAACCCCAATGATAATATAACATTCATATTAATTATTCATTTTAACAATGGAATCATTAAATATGTTCCAAGCATTTAAATGCATACCATAAGCTGACAGTTGTCAACTGATTTCTGTCTTAGGAATCAGTCCTGTCCTTTTAACGTTTTAGAACTGTGTTATGAGCAGCAGGTGTGATTTGGTGTTAGAACTTTGTTCAAAGCTATCACCTCAAAATATGTGTTTTAGAAATTACTTTTTATTTCTCATTGTATACATTTTAAATGTTATGGTTCTTTCAAATTTTTGTTTTGTACCAAGATAACACATTACAATGTTTCCTGCATTGCTTATATTTACAAGGAAGAATTTCCCCATGCAATATGCAAGTTTAGTGAATAATTTTTAGTCTTCTAAAATAAATGCCTATATGTGTAGTTTAATAGTATTTCCAAAATATTTTGCTATAGTTGTGAACTTAAACTGTAAAAAAATAGTATATGAGCTCTCCTTCAACTCCAAATTTCTGATCAATTCAAAGTTAAAGATATCTTTTTTTTAATTGAGCATGAATAATGCTCAATAAAGTAGAACTAGTAGAGAACATTTGTATTTAAAGGAGTGGATACATATATCAGATAAATCCATTAACTACTGATATTTGAGGTAATTAGTCAAGGGTCTAGGACTTAAGAAAATGCAGAGTACATTCTCACCATTTTTAAAATTAGTGGTCTTTGAGTTGACTGATACATAACTTTATGGGACATAATGTGATTTTTTTAATTATTGTAAAATATTTTATTTATTTGTTTATTTTTATGACACACACATACAGAGAGAGAGAGAGAGAGAGAATGACATACCAGGGCCTCTAGCAACTGCAAACTAACTCCAGGTATATGCACCACCAAATTCTTCTGGCTTACCTGAGTTCTAGGGGATCAAACATGAGTTCTTAGGCTTCACAGGTAGTTATCTTCGTAGCTAAACCATCTCTCCTGCGCCAGTATAATTTTTTATGTGGTTATACATGTAAATGATTAAGCCAAGTGAGTTGGCACATCCCTCACTGCATTTGTAGTTTTTTTATGTACTAAAAAGTCAGAAACTTACTATTGTTATTATTTACATACAGTAACTGATCAAGCTGTACTCATTCTGCTGTGCCACCTAGCCCAAAACTTAGGCCTTTTATCTCAGTGTAACTCTGCCTCCTGAGCTAAGAGATCCCTTTTCCCTTTCTTCCTCCCATTCAGCCTCTGATATCCCTCATGCTATTCTCTATGTCCATCAAATTCACTTTTTATAGCCGGGCGTGGTAGTGCACGCCATTAATCCCAGTACAAGGGAGGCAAAGGTAGGAGGATTGCCATGAGTTTGAGGACACCCTGAGACTAAGAGTGAATTGCAGGTCAGCCTGGGCTAGAATAAGACCATACCTCAAAAAAAACAAACAAAAAAATTCACATTTTATAAAATTTTAGTTACTCATTTATTTTGGGAATGGGTCTGTGTGATGGCACACTTTTGAAGCAGGGCAGAGAACAACTCTTAGGTGTCTGTACTCCACTGTCTTTAACCCTTGCCATTACAATTTACTGCCAGACTGCAATGTAACATTTACTAACTGCCTCAGGAGATTGGGATTTTACAGGAGTTTAGGATTTTCCTGATTCTTCCTCCCATTGTCATTACTGCTTTGTAATCACAAATGTTTTTACCAGTTAGAATCTGGCTTTATGTGGGTGTTGGGGAATGGAATCTGGGTTGGAAAATGTTGCAAGCAAGTAGCACTAACCATTGCATAATCACTCCAAATTCAGCTTTTTATAAAGATGGTATAAAAAGGTGAATTCATATAGTATTTTTCAATCTCTTTCTAGTTTCCAGGCATCAAACTTGGGTCTTCATAATTGTGAGGCAAATCACTTATGACTGAGCTACCTCCCAGCTCTGTCTTTATTTTTTAAGGCTGAATAGTACTGAATTGTAGATAGGTGATGACATAGATGGATGAGAGTTTTATGATACATATAGAGATAGATAATATGGATACAGATAGATTGATAAATGTTAGGTATAAAGATATATGAAGACAAGACATCATGATTTTCTTCTATATTTATTCTTGGTGGACACTAAGGTTATTTAAATATCTGGACTATTGTAAATGATGCTATAATAAAAATGGGAGAGCAATTATTTTTTCAGCACAGTGAGCCTGAAAATCAGTGCCAGGGTGAAGTATACTTAACATATACCAAAGCAGACTCCTAAGAGCTCATCACTGATGTAGACTTAAAACACCCCCACCCTCCCAGGGCTCAGGGAATTTTGTGGAAGAGGGAGTGGCAAGACTGTAAGAACCACAGGTTGGGATGACATGCCCAGAGGCATTGTCTCCCCCAGTAACTGACTGTTGCTGACAATGCATAAGCCACAACCCCATGGAGAATACAACCCCACTGAGGATAGCCCCCTTCAGAATGGGGACAGGGAGGAGGGAAAATATGCTACCAACACATGATATTTTGTCTGTTTGTTTGTTTTTGTTTTCTGAGGTAGGGTCTCACTATAGCCCAGGCTGACCTGGAATTCACTATGGAGTCTCAGGGTGGCCTTGAACTCACAGCAATCCTCCTACCTCTGCCTCCCAAGTGCTGCAATTAAAGGTGGGTGCCATATGCCTGGCTTCAAAACATGTTCATAATAATAAGTAGTCTATGCTGGAGAGATGGCTCAGTGGTTAAGTGCTTGCCTGTGAAGCCTAAGAACCCCAGTTCGAGGCTCGATTCCCCAGGACCCACATTAGCCAGATGCACAAGGGGGCGCAGGCATCTGGAGTTCGTTTGCAGTGGCTGGAAGCCCTGGTGTGCCCATTCCCTCTCTATCTGTCTCTTTCTCTCCCTCTCTCTCTGTCACTTTCAAATAAATTAATAAAAATGAACAAAAAATATTAAAAAAATAATAATAAGTAGTCTTCAAGGGATAAGCCATATTAGCTTGAACAAGTGCCCTTTTGTTCTCCCCTTGAGTTAAATTTTGTCATAGTGGCATTCCCAGTTTGTGTGTGTATGTCTTTCAGCAATGACCAATATGTGTGATGGAGTTAGCTGAGCATGGTGGCATATACGCATGGTGTCATATACACACGGTGGCGTATACCCAGGATCCCTGCACTCTTAAGGCTGGTCAGTGTTGAGCTCAAGATCATCCTGAGCTATAGTGATTCCCAGGACAGCCCTGGCTATAGTGAGACCATGCTTCAGAAAATAGGAAAAGAGAAAAAAGGGGTAAAAAACTCTAAAACGAAACAAGCTAGTTTTGTCTTTTCCAACTGCTCTCAGACCTGGGTTTCCCTTCCCCCATGATCAAATTAATTGTGTGCAGAAAGAATACAAGGTCTTTTCCATTGAAGGATCCCACTGTGGTAGCTTGAGAGGATGGGTTCCCCAGGAACTGCTGGTGGGGGGAGGACAGGAAGGTGCAGCCAACCTGACTGATGAAGGCAGCTGCACGCCCCACTGCTCTGCCCCCACTAGAATGCTTACCAGTGTTAGATGGGAGCACTGGTATCCACTGTGTTCACTGCCTACTAGGCTACAAACCTCCAGCTGGATCACAGATCTGTGCCTGGACCATGCAGAATTTCTCTCAGAAGAATTACAAAACTACATTTATTTCTATTTATACATATTTATATACAATGTGGGGAAATGAGGAGGTAGGGGAATTTGTCATTTGAAGCATCTGTTGGTCTAATTATCCCCTCAAATGTAGCACATCATTTTAATATAATTATCAAGGTCATTTTATAGATTTAGAAATCTGTTTTATGTAGACAACATATTAAAAATATTACAATCATGAAATAATCAGTGTAATCATTGAATATTGAAAAGAAAATAAGCTATGTCAACATGACTAATATTTAAAAATGGATAACAGAATTTAATGAGAGTGGATTTGAACAAAGTATATGAAATATGAACAAATTACAATGTATGAAGATGTCACAACAAAAATCTTTATGCTGTACAATTAGTATGTGCCAAAGAGAAAGCAAAGTGGTAGAAAATGAGACATTTGTCTTTTAATCATTTTTATTTATTCACTAATTTTTTGAATGACTGGTCTTGATAAATAAGGGCAATGCTTCCTTGTCAAATCACAATTGGAGATCACCTTACTGGTTTCCTATGAATTCAAATATGTAGCTTGAGTGTTTTACAAGTAGGACATGTTCATTTCAGTTACAAAATAATTCATTTAAGAACCGAATTTATGTTGAATAAATAGATGTAAGTTTTAGATTTATAATTCTGTGACTTTTCTCAAAGTGCAACAAAATATTAAAATAAAATATGTTAATATACCAACAAAGCAAAGAACTCCCAAGCAACAATGTGATAGGACTTCCTGAACACACAAATCCCAGATGTTATTAAATACAACAACCAATGCTTAGGATTTGGGTAAGAGAAATCTGAGTGGGAAATCTAATGCACACACAGAATGGTTAATGTCCCTGAATGAGAAATAAAAAAAGTATAATGAATTAAAATGTAATGAAACCCGGCAAAGCCATATTAAAAATGCATTGGATTAACATTGGTATTGGGAATTAGGGGGAAAAATACAAAACTAAAGCCTAAATTCATATTCATGTTATTTTTTTTCCTCTGGATTATATCATTAGAAAGAAATTTAAAAAAATTCATTTTCATTAATAATTTTGTAGATACATGTGTTTAAAAATTCTATTTCTGAAACAATAGTATGCTCTGATTATTAAATATTTTAAAAGTTATAAGGTTAAGGTTATGCATCCAATGTGTTAGAATCCTTGTGACTGAGAACAGTGATGCAGTTTAAAGTGGAGGCAGTGGGATGGGAGCAGTAATGCTGTTCATTAATCACCATTTACTATTTCTGTTTAGTCGCTCAATGAAGTCTGATCATTAAGGGTCAACTTTTTCTGTCCTGTGCTAAATAAAATGATTTCTGTGTGTGTTAACATAGTTTCTAGAATATATTAAGATATTCACATACAGTAATTTGCTTTCTCTTCACTCTCACTTTATCATTCATTACAAACATAAATTCTATTTTCTGCTATTGTTTATACAAGTTATAAGGTCTGTGTGTAAACATTAACCATCATTCTTTTCTAAGGGACTTGCTACCATCTTCTGACAAGCATTTTTGAAAATATATCATAAATGATAGAGTTTTGTTCTTGAAAAAGCAATGTATCCAGTTTATGAGAACACAATATACCAAAACCTTTGGGACACAATGAAGGCAGTTCTAAGAGGAACATTTATAGCTTTAATTGCCTATGTTACAAAATTAGAAAGGTTGCAAGTAAACAACTTAATGCTTCAACTCATGGCATTTGTAAAAGAAGAAGAGGGCAAACCAAAAATCAGTAGATACATAGAAATAATAAAGATTAGGGCAGAAATTAATGAAATTAAAAACACAAAAACATTACAAAATAAATAATAAATTAAACAAAGAGTTGGTTATTTGAAAGGATAAAGATTGATAAACCCTTACTAAATCTGACTAAAAGAAATATAGAAGAGGCAAAAATCAATATAATTAGAGATGAAAAAGTCACCATTAGAACAGATGCCAATGAAATTCAGAAAATCAGGAGGACATACTTTAAGGACATATACTCCATTAAGTTTGAAAATCTGAAAGAAATGGATGATTTCCTTGATTTGTATGACCTACCGAAATTAAGTGGAAATTAGATAACCATTTAAATAGACCTATAACAAGCATGGAGATCAAAAGATTTATAAAAAATTTCCAAACTAAAAAAGTCAAGAAATAGATTAATTCATGGGTGAATTTAACCAGACCTTCTTGGAAGAATAAATACAAATGCTTCTCAAAACTTTTCCATAAAATAGAAAAGGAAAGAATACTATGAAACTCCTCTGAAGCCAGCATCACCCTGATACCCCAAACAGATAAAGAAAGAATTAGAAAACTACAGACCTATCTCCCTCATTAACACAGATGGAAAATTTTTCAACAGGATACTGGCAAACAGAATACAAGAATATATTAGAAAGATCTTTCACTCTGTCCAAGAAGACTTTATCCTAGACATGCAGGAATGGTTCCAAGATATGCGTATTGTAAATGTCATACACCATATAAATGGACTGCAAGACAAATAATACACATGTTCATCTCAATAGATGCAGAAAGGATTTGACAAATTCCAACATTCCTTCATGGTAAAAGTCCTAAACCAACTGGGAATAAGAGGAACATATCTCAACATAACAAAAAATATAAAGAACAAACCTATAGCCCATGCAATACTAAATGAGGAAAAACTTGAAACTTTTCCACTAAATCAGGAACAATACAAGGTTGGCCACTGTCTTCACTCTTATATAATATAATACTGTAAGTCTTATCTATAGCACCAAGGTAAGAGACAAACAAATTGAAAAGAGAGAAATCAAGGTCTCATTATTTGCAGATAATATGATTCTATACATAAGTTACCCTAAAGACTGTACCAGCAAACTAATGGGGCTGATAAACACTTTAATCACTGTAACAGGACACAAAATAAACACACAGAAATTAGTAGTTTTCCTATATAGAAACAACAAACATGTTGAGGACGAAATCAGAGAATCATGCCCATTCACAATTGCTTCAAAATATAAATAAATAATGTACCTTGGAGTAAACATACCCAAGGAAGTGGAAGATGTCTACAATGAAAATTTTTTGCTTTAACTTTTTTTCCAGTGAAAAATTTAAAATACTCAAAAGAGAAATTGAAGAAGAAACTAGGAAGTTGAAAGGAATCACATGTTCTTGAATTAGAAGATTCAACATTGTGAAAATGTCAATCTTATCAAAAGCAATCTACACATTTAATGCAACACCCATCAAAATTTCAATGCCATTCTTCATGGAAATAGAAAGAGAAACCTAAAATTCACTTGGAAGCACAAAAACACCTCAAATAGCCAAAACAATTTTGAGCAACAAAAAAATAAATCTGGTGGTATCACCATACATGCTTTTAAGCTAATAATATACATGGCTCATCTCTTTTCTCAATAATAGTAACACTCAGTGCAGCTTCTTTAGAATATATTTCTAGATAGACATGATGACTGCAAGAGAAGAATTACTTTTGTTTTCTAGTCCCCAGTCACTTTGTTTTCTTGACCTTTGGCATATAGCAAATTCCTCTGAATTGAAATATTCCTTTCTGAGGGAGTAGAAGTTAGTAGGTCAAGAAATCTGAGAAAAAGGTTGAAAAAGCCCTCCCTAATGTTATATAATAAACAACTATTTGGAAAGAAACTCTTGCACTGCCCTGCCAAGCTGCCAGCAAGTCAGACGTGAGCCAGTCCAGCTGCCTACAGGTTGTGCAGTGAGCTCCAGAGATGCAGCTTACATGAATCACCACCAATGCTGGTGTGGGCTTTCCTGTGATGCTGCTGCCTTTGAGTCAGCCATGTGCCTGTAAGCAACTCCTCACCCTGCTCTGTAAGTAACTCCAATAAATACATTGATTCACTAAAGTTGATTTTAGTACAATCATACTTTGACCTGTCATTTGAGCCCTATCTAGGGTGAATATAAGGAATATAAGTGTGTTTGTGTCTCCACAGGGAAAAGGTTTCTTAAAACAATAGCATTAAAACCTAAAACAGTCAGTGTAACTCAGAATAAATATACTTAAAGTACACAGAAACTAACTCTTGACCTGACCCAGAAACAAGGGAGAAATTTTCAGTTGGATACTAATGTAGCTGGAGGCTTTCTTGTTCTATAGCTTTCCCTAATTATTCTTTCAATATCTTTCTGCATCTTTTAAGACTAAGGTAGCCTATTTCTTAGTTATCAATATTATGTGTCCTCTTAGTGCTCTAATCATGCAACACAAACTCAGTGGCTTAAAATAATATAGACTCTGATTTGGAGAGAGAACTTTACAGCTAAGATGCTTGCCTGGGAAGCCTAAGGACTGAGGTTCAATTCCCCAGTACTCAGGTAAGCCACATGCACAAGATGATGCATGTGTCTGGAGTTTCTTTGCAGTGGCTGGAGGCACTGGCACACCATTTTTCTCTCTATCTGCCTCTTTCTCTCTATAGTCCTCTCAAATAAATCAATAAATAATAGTTTAAAAATAATGTTGATTCTTCATTTACATTCTATTCTGAAACGTAATTCACTGAATGAATGAACTCATTAAAATTAAGAAGCCAGAGATTTTTGTTCTTTCTTATAACACTAGGACTAAAACTGTTTCCAATACTGAAAAAGTTTTCAAGACTTTTCTCCATTCTAAATGATGAATTGGTTCAGAGACCACCCATCATTTTGAGGAAATGGTTCCTTGAATCATTTTCATGTTGCATTTTTGTGAGATTCTGATTCCATAGTAAACTCTTCTTTTAGGCTATAAAGTAAGATAGGATTCAAAACTAGAGAACAGGTGTATTAGCAGGAATTTATTCATAATAATAAACTATGATAAACTATTTGTGGAATATCATATCTCTTTTCTCATAAACTAAACTTGCATTCTTTGCACTTGGTTAGAATATAACAAGTAACTTGCTATTATTAAATTTCATTTTTAAAAATTTTTATTTATTAATTCGAGAGAGATGCAGAATGAGAGGGAGAGAGAGAGACAGAGAGAGAGAGAGAGAGAGAGAGAGAGGGAGAGAATGGGTGTGCCAGGGCCTGCAGCCACTACAAATGAACTCTGGATGCATGTGTCACCTTGTGCATCTGGCTTACATGGGACCTGGGGAATTGAACCAAGGTCCTTTGGCTTTGCAGGCAAACACCTTAATGGCTAAGCCATCTCTCCAGCCCTGAATTTTATTTTTTATAAGATAATTTTAAGGATTTATTTATCTTAATAAAGAACATTAACCTACAATTTCTTTAATTTCCCTGTTGGGTTTTAATATCATTAAAAATTGTATTTACATAATGAGGTAGCTAATATTCTATCATTTTCTAATTTTTATGATGGTTTATGTGAAATAATATGTTATTTCTTTGTATATATGCTAGATATCAATGTTTAATCAAATGTATAACCAAATATAGCCATATATAATTTATACTAGGAATTCCAAATTCAATCAAAACACAATTAACACAACTCATACTACTAAATTGTACAGAAGACTGTTAATTATCTTAACAGATGCAGTAGAATCATTTATAATATTCACTAGCTATTCATCATGATATAAATACTAGTAATAAAAGGATTCCTCCTCAGTTGGTGAGTGGTTAACCATTACAAATCATTCAAGAGGATGACTCCAACTTTCCTATAATTGTTATTTTTGTCAATAACATTATATGAGGGAAGCCAAATGAAAATATAAAGAAAATATACTGAAAACTTTTACTGCCAGGCTGTATGTAATATTAATAAGATAACTGTACCTTTGTGGGAGAGCCTAGCTTCCCAAGAGTAGGGAATATATTCTGTGATGAACTAACTATTCTGTAGCTTTGAGGGGTTTTTGGTTGCAGATGTATGTAAATTTGTCAAATCACACAATTATAATCAGTCTTTTTAATCTAGATAAATTTCCCTGAATTCATAGTAAGCATGACATCACACTTTCTGTATAAAATTCTATCCTGATCATCAGCATTCTAGACATTCATAAATAAAGATTAAATTTAGAGCTAATTACCAGAAATCAGTAACTAATATGTACTATGTTCACAAACTTGCTTCACATACATACATAACTGATGGACTAAAATGTAATTAAAAGAAGAAATAGATCCATTCATATATATCATCAATAATATTTTATTATAGAGGTATTAAGAAAGAATAATTAATCTAATAAAAACAATGTTTACCACCCTTCTGAAACATACAGTTCTACTATAAATAAGTTTCCAGAATAACAATTACCACCACCAAGTTTTGACCCAAGACATCTCAAGAGTATTTCCCCTATCTACCTGAAACTTTAAGAGATGGGAAAGTTTTATTTCATCTTCTTTTTCATTATTCTTCTAATATACTCAATTCCTCTCAATCTTCACCCTAAATCTCTCTATTCTGGAAAGAATCCCTAGTGTGCAAAACTCTCAAGCTTTCATTTTATCCCCCTTTAAGTTCATACTTCAACTTAATCTGAAGAAAAATCCATTACCTACAATATCAATACATTTTGTGGTATATTACGATAAAATGTTATAACCATAAAATGAAATGGCCTGACAGTACATGATATTATATTACTGTTTCCTTGTCACTGTTTTCACTACTGTTATTGTTGACTCATTAAAATATAACATGGTTATATAAAGTTTATTTTACTGAGGTCTAAATTTTATCACATTTTCCTTTCCTAATAGATAATAATTTAACCTATTGTGATTTATTTAAATTAATGATTAATGGAATAAGTGTTTCAGATTATGGGAGAGCATTACTACCCATCAGTTACTATCATATACTTTAAAATATGCCCCTAACATATCATAGTTAATATCTCTTTCTCTGTGTTGACTCTTCTTATTGCTCATTTTCATATTATCCTACACTCTTCTACTATACAAAGAATATCCAACCTCCTTCAATTTTTCAATAAATATTTCTTATTTTCTCCTTCTTAACTTTATCATTCTCTTCCTTGGTGGATCAGACAAAAATTAAGAATTCATAAACTTGGAAGGATGCAATGGATTACAATATGACTTCATGTTATAACAGCTGCAGGTATGGAAACAATGTGCTGGTATGTAATAGATTTTAATAACATACTTGAAGGCCTAGAAGATCAGGGTCTCTTAGGCTATTGTTATTTATTATTGCAAAAATGTCAGACTGATAACTTGTTAATTGAGGAATAAAAGTATGTTAGTGATTTTTATGTTTGGTAAAAAATGAAGATTAATCTGCATATTTTATCTTTTTCTAAGAAAATGCAAACAAGATCCAAAGTATGAAAATTATTACATTTACATGGGTTATAGATACTATTCATAAATTAATATACTACATAAATACAGTTCCATTACTGCATGCAGAGTAGTCTGCCTTTGTAACACTTGTCCTTACAAACATGCTTAGTAATTGTACTTATAGACAAAGAATTGCCATTATAAATTTCTATAACATTATAAAATCATTTATTAAAAACACACAAAATAGGAGGGTTTTTTTTCCTTTTTTTAATATTATCCATTTATTTGAGAGAGAGAGAGAAAGAGAGAGAGAGTGGACAAACCAGAGCCTCCAGCCACTACAAACAAACTCCAGCTGCGTGCGCCAACTTGTGCATCTGGCTAACGTGGGTACTGGAGAATCAAGCCTTAAACCCGGGTCCTTAGGCTTCACAGGCAAGTGCTTAACCACTAAGCCATCTCTCCAGCCCTGGACATTTCTTCTTCTTCTTTTTTTTTTAAATTTAATTTATTAATTTTCTTTTCAGCAAATACAGGCAGTTTAGTACCATTCTTTAGGCTCATCCATGATCTACCCCCTCCCATTGGACCCTCCTTGTGGATGTAAATGGGTCGTGCATTGTGGAGTTCGCCCACAGTTATTGGTAAGATAAATGTCTGTGCATATCATGACCCAACATGTGGCTCTGACATTCTTTCTGCTCCTCCCTTCCGCAAAATTTCCCTCAGCCATGTTGGGTTCATTTTTGGTCTGCTTCAGTGCTGAGGTGTTGGGGGCCTCTGAGGCTCTGGCTTGTCTTGTTTTTTTTTTAAGCGAAAAACAAACAAACAAACAAAAAATCAAAAGAAAGTGCATTCCTGGTTTTTTTGTTTGTTTGTGAATGCATGTGTAAATTCATGAGTAACTGCATCTGTAGACCTGTCATTGTTTTATATTGTATAAATTACTTTTGTTGTGCCTGTTTCTCAGATGAAATTTTTATTGTGCTAATGAATTTCATCAGAATGTGGACAGTGGATCTGCTGGCAGTAGTAGTATTTTGTTTTAGGATGTTGTGACTTAGCAAAATAACACAGATGTCTCCCCTGCCCTTTTGTAGATTTGACAATTTGAATTAGATTTCAAATAAAATCTGAACAGAAAACTAAAAAAAAAAAACAAAAAAAAAAAAACAAAAAAACTACACACTGCTGGTCTTATGGCTCCTGTGATTTTCCATCCTTGTTTTAATACTAATTAGAAATTAAGGAAGATACAATTTGAAAAAAAAAAGATATCAAATTATCCTTATCTGTAGTTATACAATTCTATATTTAAGAGATTCTCAATATTTTACTTTTAGGAGAATACTCTTGGATCTAAATACATTTTTTAAAGTAGTAAGATACAAAAGTAATTCACTTAAAAAGTATTTTTTTCTTTAGATGAACAATGCATATTCTTAGAAAACAATAAATTATAAGAAATAAATAAAACCTAGGAACGAGCTACACAAAAGAGTTGAAAAATCTCTACAATGAAAACTGTAAGCCTGTGGAGGATAGTTTTATGAATCAGGGAAAACTAGTAAAATTTACATTGGAAAATGTGGAACTGTTTACTTTGTCTTGCTAAGGAGGAAGAGATGACATATTATTCTAGATAGAACATAAGAGCATAAGGTATGGTGAAAAACAAATAAAAATAAAATTATGGGGCTGGAGAGATGGCTTAGCGGTTAAGCGCTTGCCTGTGAAGCCTAAGGACCCCGGTTCGAGGCTCGCTTCCCCAGGTCCCACGTTAGCCAGATGCACAAGGGGGCGCACGCGTCTGGAGTTCGTTTGCAGAGGCTTGAAAGCCCTGGCGCGCCCATTCTGTCTCTCTCCCGCTATCTGTCTTTCTCTCTGTGTCTATCACTCTCAAATAAATAAATTAAAAATTAAAAAAAAATAAAAATAAAAAAAATAAAATAAAGTAAAATTATGGCCCTGCAGGATTTTGTAAAGAAAGAAGCACATATTTAAGTACATGTCAAGAGGAAATATCCATGGTATGCACACAGCTTGTGCATGTATAGACAAGCTCAGTGTGCAGCTTGGGACTTCTTTGTTGGTAGTGTTATAATTTTTAGTTATATGAAAATTTTAGCTTCAAGGATTTGGACAATAGATGGAAGAACTTTAAACAAACTCCCTTCTTCCTTTATATATACCCTGTAGCACACTTGGTGGACAATAAGATCTTCCCATTCTCCATATTATCTAAAGCAGCTTCATATTTCCATGTAACCCAAGCACATCCTCTCACATACTTCAAGTTGTCCCTAGATTGCTCATAATTTCTACAGCAAGTTGACTGCAATGTGAGTAGCTTTCTTACTGGATGCATCATCATATTGAGGGCAAGGGAAATAAAATATGTATGATACATACAAACTGTCTTCTGCCTGTTTTTGATACGAAGTTTGTTTAATCTGAAGGTAAAGCACTTACATATAAGCTGGGTTGAAGTGTGTGTGGGTAGAGCAATTTCCAGTAAAAGTATAGATTTTTGGTAAGTATTACAAATTATATGTTCTTAAAGTATAAACCTGGATTTTCTGATATATATAAAATACACATTGTAACATTTTCTACACTTGGCAAAATTAGCCTATGCCAAATCTTTCACAGTTACTTGTGTTTTATGTGTGTGTGTCCATGTGTAGCAAAAACATTTAAAATTCTACTCATTTCACAAATTTTTCAGCATTCAAATAATATTACTATTATTTTCATACTATACATTGTATCTTGAGAATTATTAATTCTTCATAACTTTTATTGTTCTAACCTACCTTTTCCATATTTGTTTAGACTATTTGTCTCTATTAAACTTTTCTTTCTGTTTCTATTATTTATTCATTCACTTTAAATTTAGCATATAGGAATAATCATGCAGGATTTTTGCTTTGGTAACTGGCATATTTTCCTCAGTATCAGTTTTATTCAAGGTTTCAGAAATTGAAGTATCTTTCTTCTTAAGTCTGAATCATAGTCCATAATAATCTCCTCTATATATCTGATATTTAGTATGTACTTATCATTAGCAAAAGACTAGCAGCCCAAATCTCTATCTTGATAACTTTAGTATCCCAAGGCACAAAAGCATTAAATATCCTATGAAAGACCACATGTTAAATGTGAAGCTCTTTAAACCTCATGAAAAGCTTTTCCTAAACAGCAGAATCTCCATTTTTAGTTTACTACTATAACTTGTTAGTAGTATCTTAACTAGCTTATGTTATGAAAGGTATAATTTTAAACACAGTTTGTCTAGGAGTGTGGTTAGTATAAATATAGAGAATATAAATAATAATCTTTATTGTGTAAAGTGGGTTTATAATTCTTATATGACTTGTACATAAATAAAATGTCTTTAAATTATTGTAGACTCTGGACATCCCCACTTATATTTATGTACTACCCCCATATAGACATTAAAATTATTACATAAGAGAAGTATGAGACATTTTAGAATTTCCTTCCAAAATTAGAATAACTTTAAAAAATTTTTCATTATCTAAATCAATGCACTAGAGAACATTTTGCCAAGAAATAATTTTGTCAGTTTCATTCTCATTATCCTAGAGGCATGTCTTAATAATTCTGAGACACTTTTTTCTGTCTTATTTCTGGTAATATCTTTCAGTGTTCTAATTAGTTTTAAGATGTTACATATAAATAGCAGAAATTCATGTACGACAAACACTTCTAGATATTGTTCAGAAATGATATATAGTATATCATTTTAATACTTTCAGAGATTTAGAGAGCTAATCATGTTGACATGTTTTAAATAGTCACAGTGCAATAAATGTACCAAACATCATTGATATTGATATAAATACTAATTTTATTTATGGGGCTGGACAGATGCCTCTCTAGACCAGAGTGCTTCTCATGCATGTATGAAATCCTAAAGGGTCCTGAGACTGTAAAACTTTGATTCCCCTGCACACACATAAACTACTGGGCATGACCACACACATAATGCCAGTCCTGTTGGTAGCAGAGACCAGAGAATCACTGGGGCTCACCGACTCCAGAATCAGTGAAAGACTGCCTCAAGAAAACAAGTATATGAGCAATGAACTACTGATACCCAGTGATCACTCCTGGTGTGTGCATGCATGCACATAGGGCATGTAGAAATGCATATATACATTGTATACACTACATAAAACTCAGAGGAAATTTATTAAAAAAAATACAATAGCACTTTAGTATGAAAACATCTGAGGGCCCTAGCTCTATATGGTGGGAACATGTGGGATCAACTAGAGAATTGAAGGAGAGGGAGTTAAAGAGTTCAAGAATATGATCCCAAGTGAACATGGATTTTATTTGTTGAACTTAATCATGGCTGAGTAGTTCTTCCTTATGATGAGGATGGTATGTACATTTCTCGTAAACATTAACCTATTCTTACATATGATGGTCTGTCTTCAGTGATGGGGATGGCAAGTCCACATATGGGTTTACCCAGCAGTACATTACATGAATGTGACTTCAAAAGAAGTATTGTGATTTTTTTTTCCTGAAAAGCTTCCATAAAAATTTCACAGCAAATAATTAAGATTATAAACATACATTTGTTGTTCAGAAGAATTGTCTCCATCAGTATTTAAACCATAAATTTCAATCTTTTTATTTATTTATTGGGGGGGCATTTTTAATGGAGGGTCTCACTCTAGCACAGGCTGACCTGGAATTCACTATGTCATATCAGAGTGGCCTTTAAATCACAGAAATCCCCTTATCTCTGCCTCCAAAGTGCTGGGATTAGAGGCATGCACCACCATACCTGGCAAATGTGTAGCCCTCCTTTTACTATAGATAATATAATAGGCTAAAACTTAATTATGTAAATACTAGTATAAAGTATGACAATTGATGGCTTTTAAGTTCTAAAAATACTAATCTTAATGCCCAACCATGCATCTAGACCTCCAACTGAGCCTGTAATTTAAAGCATATCTAAAATTTCTTTAGAAAGAAGTTGCTAAATTAATGCCTAAGGTCAGAGTAGTTATTGCTAAGGAATGTTTTGAATTGAAAAAATAAAACTCTCATTTTATGTAAGATCAGTCAAGTTCTGTTGGTTTTTGTGCTATGCCTCACTGACTGGGCCAAGTTTAATTTTTTTACAACCAAAGCTAACATAGGGTAGACTCACCCAGCCATACACTAGAGATGTTCAACAAGCTAGATGTGCTTTTTTTCCTTGTTCTTTCACTTAGTAGCCATGGGATCTCAAATTATATGTTTACCTTTTCAGTACTCTGATCGGTGAAAGAATAGTCCTTCTATTTACTTTAGCCTTGTGAGAATGTAAGAGAAAATACATGGCATTTATATTTCATGCCCTGACACAATGAGTGGCTTTAAGTATTTGATTAGATCAGTGACATTAAATTGAACCATGATAGAAAAAATGATTTCACTTAAGCTAGAGTGAAAACAGAGGCTAGAAATAGCATATACAATTAGCTGTAGTCCAGTAATGAAAATGAATTTAACAAAATTCCCATATTTTTGACAATAGTATGTTTCAAAGTGTATTAATCAGCACCTGCTTGCATCTTTTTTGTGCAGGACTCTCACAATAAATGATGAACATCTAGCAAGACTTAACTATCATCTTATTCTCTAAATATACATTCATACAAAGAACGTGGGAGAAGATACAGGGGTTAAAATGATTAAAGCACAGTACATAAATGCATGGAAATATAATAAAACCCACTTTTGTGTAATTAATACTCATAAGTAAAAACAGAAAAAAAACTATTTGCAGTTAATAAATATAGGATTGGATTGGATTATTAACTACGAAAGGTAATACATGTTCCATGACTTAATCAACGACTAAATGATCCCACGTTAATTTAAAGAGAATCTCATTCAGATACATATTTTTTGAGGTGAGAAAATGAACTTGAGATTTAAAAAAAAGCTATCTATGCTAGGGTGTGTCGGTGGAGGGAGAGTGAAGCTTCCATGGGCGTCACTTCTGCATATAGTGTCTGACTAGCATGTTTGAGAGCCAACAGCAAGAGGAACTGCACTGCTCTGTGTGACTACCAAGGTAAAATAAGGTGTTTTGAATGGTTCAGAGCTGTGACCCAGGCACTGGGATAGCATAATTTGTAGAGTTGGGAGTTCTCCTTCATGCTGTTTGTACATGCTGAGAAAATTTTTGTAAACCTTAAGGACTCCTTGGATAATTTTATATAGATCTTCCTATCTTTCCAAAAAGTACAATAGGGAAGAATCTAAAAGGTGGTTATCTACCTCTTATCTTACATCTTTGGGTGAGCTAGTTATAATTAAACACATTTTATCAAATTATGATGGGAATTTTATTGTCTTAAAAAACTCAAGTCAACATTTTTTCCTAAATATCATCAGTTAAAATATCTACATACCTGTACTGCTGTTTTATTTTTCAGAGCCAAAAAGTAAGATTATTTTACAGTCTAAAGTGTTCATGAACCTAGAGGCAGGTGATGTGCTATCTCTATTAGAAAGGGAGGCATGAAGTAGAAAATGTCAGTGTGTTATTACATCAAATGATATCATTCCTAAAATTAATTTGGAAACATTTATATTGTTGGTACTGTCATGTGACAACTCCAAATGATCACACAACACACAAGATCGAATTTGAAGGAGAGCCAGGGGGTGCTACTGGACTAAAGCCCTGAGCTGACTTTACTTGCAACTTTTATTGAGAGTTTGAAGGCAGTAAAAGTTATGGGGAGTTTAGGCTGAACTGAAAAAAAAAAAAGTTTGTTTTTGTCAGCATAAAGCAGAAAACAAGTTGTAGACTTGAATTTTCATTTTAGAACATTCTTATCACACCAGGAAGTCATTGCAAAAGCTGTTGAGTCCCTTGTGTCCGAAGAGCTCATACCGAAAGTGCATAGGTTTCCATGTCCCCATTGCAAAAATTAACCTGTTGTGGATAAGCACAATATCCACAATATAAAGAAGATAACTAGAATTTTCTGAAAAAAAATAAACCAGTGAATACGTATATATATATATATATATGTATGTATATATATATATATATATATATATATATATATATATATATATGACATGTTGTCCTATATGTTAACACATATTTTATTTAAAAAAATAAAAATGCATAATATATATTGTATGCAATTTTGTATTTTGTGTTATTGTATTTGTCAAGGGAGAAGATGCATCAATTAATTTTGGAAGTATTGACAAAAATCTTTTAAAAGATGTGTTTCTGGATTTGACAGAAGTCATTTTGTATACTTTCTTGTGTCTATGCTGTTAGGCCAGACATGATCAGAGCAGAGGACCTAACATGATGGCCATGCCCTCCAAAAACCCCATCACACACATTCCTGAGCATGATCAGACCAGAAGTTTCAAGACTCCCCTGCTGGCCAATGGCTTGTCCCCCTCCCTAGGTGGAACCTTATAAGGAGACCTCTGCTTTTTCCTATCCATGAAATAGTTACTTTCCTCAGTCTTCCCCTGGTTTCTTGCTAGCATATCATCTCTCACACCCTCCCCTTTAAAAGACCTGTACCTTAGTTTCAGGATGAGACTTCTCTGGCTTCACATCTTGGGACTAATGAACCTCACCAGAGAGCTGTGCTAATAAACCTGACTAGCTTTATTGATCTGGTCTCATCTGTTTCCTCACATCAGTCAAGCCTTTCATGTGCTTTTTCTAAGACTCTCACATTCACTCCAAACCAAGGATATGCTAACTAAAAACATTCAAAGGTATTTTTTTTTAACTTGAGATAATATGTTAAGTACTAACCTAATATTCGTCAATGCCAAAATGTTGATCCTGTGAATTTACTTATATTACAAGGGAATATTGAGGAACAGAGCAGTTCAGGAGCTTGGCTTCAGGCACTTAGGAATCAAATGAGCTTCCTCAAAGAAGGAAAGAGTGGGCTTAGCTATGGACAATGCAGAGGAAAGGTCCTCTTCCCTACTGAAAGGAGGAGGAGTGTGTTACTGTCTTTCTCATGCTCCATTTCACAATCCCTGAATTACTTCCCAATCTTCCTGAATTACTTTCCAATTTTCCTTGCCAATTACTGAATCTTAGGGGTGGGGGAAAACTTACAGGAGCATATATTGGGAAACAAGACTGTATGCTTGTGTTAGAGACATCTTAGTGATAGCACACAAATATATGTTATCAATTCAAACAAAATGTATCAGCATTCATGAGCAAGTCAGATGCATTCATGTACGACTGAAATATAAAAATGGTGTGATTACCCCAGCTATATGTTTTACATTTGGATGAGCTATATTTTATAGATCAGAAAGGAATTATTTAGAATGATAAAAGTAGACATTGAGATAATTGCTTTATGAATATGAAAACAGTAGTCTTGTAGAAAGTATCTTTACTTCATATTTAAATGCTGAACAGTCATACAGTGGTGAACCAACATGGAGATTTAAGTACTAACGTTATGCCACTTAGAAAGCTTTAAAAGATTCAATTAACAATTAAGATGAAACTAAAAGTGTATTTCTCCTATTTAATCTATAATATACTTTTGAAGCACTATCAATGAACTATTATGGTATGTATTATATCAGTGCTTTATGACATAAAAAAATTTTCCTTACTTTACAAATCAAGCATAAAAAGCCACTATGAATTAAAGGTACACAATTACCCTGTCTGTATATTTCACCTGAAAATGTGTTCATTTCAAATGAAGGTGTTTTGAAAAATCTTATGTCTATATTGGATGGAGAAAACTGATTTTTTTTCTTTTAGCTGCTATGTAAAACGTCAGTAGTCATCGACCAAAACTTACCTGTTCAGTGCTCTCCACTCTCCTAGGTTCCTGGCAACCACTTTCCTACTGATTACAACTTTTACTAAATCAGCTTTTGAAAATGTTATGTGGGATGAGATCATGTGGTACCTGCCCTTCTGTTCCTGGGTTATGTCAGTTGGAATAATATTTACATTGCTACAAAGTACAGATTTTTATTCTGTTTTATTGTTGAATAGTATTCTTTGTTTACATGAACCATATGTTCTTTACCCATTAATATGTTAATAGATATGCTGTTTCCATTTCTTGACAATTCTGAATACTGTGGCAAACAATATTTACACATAACCATTTGATGTCAATGGGTCACAGATAGAATTAGAAGATCTGTATGTTAAAATGTAATTTCAAAATTGGCACACAAGCTAACCTTTGTATACATGGAAATAAACTGTTACTTATCAAGAAGTGCAAACAGTTGTATTTTCTTGGAGAGTTAGTTTCAAGAGAAACTGTAAGGTCAGAGACCACAAGAAAAAAAATAATGGTATCATTATTAAGTCTTTAAGTCTGTAAATATATATATACATTTATGTATACACAAAGGATGTGCTCTTCAAATACCTTGAGGATAAACAAACACTGAAAACAATTATGTTTGTGCTATTACTACAATATATAACAGAATCCAGTAATTTTAATCAGAAAATCTTAGAGGTACAAAGGTAAACTCTCTATTAAGTATAGAAAATAGGGGAAAGGTACTAAAATATTCATTACAAGTAATGGTAAAATTATAGTATCCAATGAAGAACAATTAAAAATGTAGAAAGGAGTATAGGTGAGAAGTGAGAGCTCTTTTGGAAAATTTTTCCCAGATGCTTTTTAAATTTTCTCATTAATTATCTTCATATTAAGTAAAAAATCAATATGAAAATTAATGAAACCGATTATCCATATGATGATAAATGCAATATACTTAATTTTAAAAGATTTTTAGAGTTTTCTTATATATTCTAGTAAATAACAGTTCTTTGAAGTTCAAAATTTTACAGACTGATTGAATATATAACACCTTATTTACTAGAGGGAAATATTTTTTGAGACACTTTTTACTTACTCTGTAAAACTGTCAACAAAAATGAAGTCATTGTAAACACACAATATTAAAAAAGCAATTAAAATGAGACATATTATAAATAAAAGTGATGACTTTTATGAGAACGTCAAATTTAATAGTCACATACTAACTTAAAATACACTGTGAAAATACTGTTTCTAGTCCTTTATTGAAGATGTGTGAATACACTGTTATCATTTGTATATACATTGACTTTATGTTATCACACACAGATGTCTTGATCTTTAAATTTTGCAACTAACAAAGACAGTATAGATTATCTACTTATGTTCAAACTGGGCCATTCACACATTCCATGTTGTAGACTTAAATGTGGTACATTCCCAGAAAATTCTGTTGGATACAATCAAGTGCTTAATACTCATCATGTAGACTTGTTAGATTATGGTCTACTATAGACATTTATTTAAGAATCAGATATTACACAAAGACTACATATCAGTGATTTCTGCTGCTGAGATGTAGCTTAGTTAGCAGAGTGCTGGCCTAGTATGCACAAGGTCTTAGATTCAACCATCAGCACCTCATAAAGGGAGCAGAGTGATACTTTATTTTTTATTTATTTTATTTATATATTTTGGGGGAAAAAAACATAGGAGAGAGAATGGATGTGCCAGAAAGTCTAGTCACTGCAAACAAACTCCAGATGCATGTGACACTGTGCATCTGGCTTACATATGCCCTGGAGAATCAAACCTGTTTCTTTGGCTTTGGAGGCAACTGTCTTGACCCCTATGCCATCTCTCCAGCCATGATACATTCTTTTTGTTGTTTTTATGGTTGGCTAGAACATAATTTATTATGGTCTAGTCTATAATTTTCTGTAACAATGTCACATACAATAATTTAAAACAGCAAAGACTCTTGCCTTCCTGTTTCATATATTGGTCAAGAAGTTGGTAGCTTGATATTGGAAAGTGGGATATGTTTAGATATGGTTCTGACTTGTTTCCCAGCTCCAGCTATGGGACCCATACCACTGAGGGGATCAGTTAGCCAAATCAAGAGCATTTGGTACCCTACCAAGTCTGTATGCCACTATTGCACTTGTGTGGGCATCACAACAGGTTATTTGTTGCTAAGTAGGTTAGGCCATGAGTTGCTTGGACAGATATTGATTGGTCATTTCCCTCAGTCGCCCATGTAACACTTTCTGGCACTAGACATGCTGACTGTCTGGGGACTGACTCTCTCCTGGCTTCCAGCCATGCAGTTCCATTTTACATGTCAACTACATATGGTGTCTTCAGCAATAGGGTGCTACCACTGACCTTTGGTGGGTCATCAAGTACTCTGACAGAAATCTGTCTGTATTTTAGGAAACCATGTAGGTTTCTCTGATCAAAAGCTCATTGTGGATGATAGCCCCATGCTGGTACTGGGAATTACAGGTCAGTGCCTACTAAGAAAATGTGGAGAAAGATAACTAATATACAAGAGTTAGAGAGGGGAAAGAGAGAGAAGGGAGGGGGAGAGGAAGGGAGGGAAGATGTAGAAGATTTAGATTAGACTTGATCCTACCCTCTCCAGTGTCTTGTGGTTCAGGTGTTTCCTGTAAGGGCCTGGTGAAGGTTCAGCCATTTGGTTTGCCTTTTAGGAAGTACAATTTATGGTACCATTGCCGTTTGGGTCTAGATTAGCATTTCCAACCCTTCAGAGCCCTCCTTTCCCTCCCTCTCCATCCTAGTGTCTAGTCCATGAGATACTTGCTGGGAATGTAAGGTATCTTGGGTAGATTCAGGTTAGGTGCTGTAGATGAGTGAGACTATGTGGTGATTTCTTTTCTGTGATTGAACCATATCCAAACATAAGCCCACTTTCCAATATCAAGCTACCATCAATCATGGGCTACAAGAGGGCCTACACCTATTAAACTCTCTATTAAAAAAAGTAAGGGTTATCTCATTTGTCCTGGTGCTAACTTACTCTCTATTGGAGAATCTGCTTCGCTTTTTCAGATAAATGCAGATCCTAAAGAGAAAGCCACCCCATCATACCTCAAAAGGGCCCTGACTGAAACTAAGGAAAATTGGCAAAACAAGCAAGGGTGTTGTTTTCCTAATGAACCAGATACCAGCACAAGGGGGAAGGAGACCAACACAGAGAAAAATCAACTCCTACCAAATCAGAAAGCCAGAGTCTCAGAGGCCCCCAACACCTCATCACTGAAGAAGACCAAAAATGAACCCAACATGGCTCAGGAAAATTTTGTGGAAGAAGGGGCAGAAAGAATGTCAGAGCCACATGTTGGGTCTTGATATGCAGAGACATTTATCATACAAATAACTGTGGGCTAACTCCACAATACATGACCCATATACATCAACAATGAGGGGCCAATGGGGAGGTGGTAGGCCACAGATGAGCCTAATAATGGTACCAAACTGCCTATATTTGCTGAATAGAAAAAACTAATAAAAAAAATAAGTTGCAGATAATGCAGAGTCCTCAGGAAGTTCAGGAGGCTACTATCGAGGAAATCCATGGAGCATGTCACATCTCTGAGCAAGGGCCTGGGAAGTCCATCAGACCCTCTGAAATTTGTCCCTAACTTCCCAATAAGTGCTGGAGTCCCCTTCCATCCCTATACCATGGGTTGAGATTCCAAGTTTCTTTTGTATGGTTGACTGCCTAAAAGAAACAGCAGCTGATCCCAAAGACAAACAGAGAGGCCAAAGGCTAGATGCTTTCTACAAGAACAACCAGAAGGTAGTGACCACTGTTGAGGACCACCCTTTTGAGACTTGTTTTTACAATTTTGTTCAGGCTTTTTTATAGGGCCTACCCAAGAAGATACCCTTGGATCCTTCAGCTAGTGCTCATCAATACATATAAGTCTATAATTACAAGAACAGTCTCTTGTGTTCTAAGCATAACTCTCCTGCCTATAGGAGTAAGATAAAGGGGTTGTCTCAGGGAAGCCATTTGTAAATATACATTCTTTTTTGTAGGGGCTGGGGAAGAGGTTTATTTTGGCTTTCAGGCTCCAGGGGGAAGCTCCATGAAGGCAGGGAAAACAACGGCATGAGCAAAGGGTGGGTATCACCCCCGAGCCAACATAAGGTAGACAATAGCAACAGGAGAGTGTGCCAAACACTGGCATGGGGAAACTGACTATAACACCTATAAGTCCCCAACAATACACAGCCTCCATGAAGCTTTAATTCCCAAATCTCCATCAGCTGGGAACCTAGTATTCAGAACACCTAAGTTTATGGGGGACACCTGAATCAAACCACCACAGCAGGCAAGCACCTTACCACTAAGCCAACTCTCTAGACCAACAATTATTTATTTTTGTTTTTTTGAGGGAGGATCTCACTCTAGCCCAGGCTGATCTGGAATTCACAATGTAGTCTCAGTGTGACCTTGAACTTATGACGATCCTCCTGCTTCTGCCTCCTGAGTGCTAGGATTAAAGGCATGTACCATCATGTCCAGCTCCAATAATAATAATAATAATATTTATATATTTATTATTATTATTATTATTATTTTCAAAATAAGGTTTCACTCTAGCCCAGGCTGACCTGGAATTTACTATGTAGTCTCAAGGCGACCTTGAACTACTATGATCCACTTACCTTGTCTCCCGAATGCTGGGATTAAAGGCATGCACCACCACACCTGGCTACATTTATTAAAAAAAAAAAAAAAAAAAAGTTTGTTTTTATTTATTTATTTGAAAGTGACGGATAGAGAGAGAGAGAGAGAAAGAGGCAGAGAAAGAGAGATAATGGGTGTGCCAGGGCCTCTGGCTCTGCAAACCATCACCACACGCATGCACCCCCTTGTGCATCTGGCTAACATGAGCCCTGGAGAATCAAGTCTCAAATCAAGGTCCTTAGGCTTCACAGGCAAGCACTTAACCACTATGCCATCTCTCCAGCCCTACATTTTTTTTTTTTTTTTTAATGGCAAGAAAAGAAATGTCTGGGGCTGGACAGATGACTCAATGGTTAAGACATCTGCAGTCTGACAGCCCTATTCATTTTTCCAGTATCCCCGTAAGATCAGATGCACAAAGTGGTGCATGCATATGAAGTTTGTTTGCAGTGGTGAGAGGCCCTGGTATGTCTATTCTCTCTCTCTCTTTCTCTTTGTGAAAATAGATGAGTATTATTTATTTATTTATTTATGTTATTTGAGAGAAAGAAAGAGAATGGACACACTGGGCCCTCCAGCTATTTCAAATGAACTCCAGACACATATGCCATGTTGTGCATCTGGCTTACATGGGTACTGTGGAATTGAACCTGAGTCCTTAGGCTTTATAGGCAAATGCCTTAACCACTAAGCCATCACTTCAGCCTCTAAATAAGGTTTTAAAATTATTTTTATTTGGTGGGGGATTGAGGTAGGGTATTGTTCTGGCCCAGGCTGGCCTGGAATTTACTGTGTAGCCTCAGGGTGGCCTCGAAAGCAAGGTGATCCTTCTACCTCTACTTCTCAATCTGGGATTAAAGATGTGTGCCACCACATCTGGCTTTAAACAGTTTTTGTTTGTTTATTTGGTTTTTTTTATCTTATTTCAAATTTTTATTAACAACTTCCATGATTATAAAAAAAATCCCATGTTAATACCCTCCCTCCCCCCACTTTCCCCTTTGAAACTCCATTCTCCATTATTCCACCTCCCCATCTCAATCAGTCTCTCTTTTATTTTGATGCCATGATCTTTTGATGGTCTTGCATAGGTAGTGTCAGGCACTGTGAGGTCATGGATATCCAGGCCCTTTTGTGTCTGTGGGGGGGGGAGCACGTTGTAGGGAGTCCTACCCTTCCATTGGCTCTTACATTCTTTCTGTCACCTCTTCCGCATTAGACCCTGAGCCTTGGAAGGTGTTATCGAGATGTTATAGTACTGAGCACTCTGGTTACTTCTTTCCTGCACCATGGTGCCTTTTGAGTCATCCGAAGGTCACTGCCATCTGAAAAGAGAAGATTCTCTACAAAAAGTGAGAGTGGCATTAATATAAGGGTATGGACATTAAGAGAAGTGCTTACTGGGCAGTTTGATAAGCATTGTATATGCATTTAGCAGACAGCAGCAGACATTACACCCCCTAGGGATCATGACTACCTCTGTTTTAAGCTTTCAGTATCAGGGATATATTCCCTCCCATGGAGTGGGCCTCCAGTCCAGTTAGAAGGCAGTTGGTTTCCATCGTGACAGATGTGCTCATTTGGCCTGAAATATACATTCTTAAAATCCAAGTTTTGAAGAGGCAGTGTCACCTCTTCTAAACGGTAAGTTTGGGTCTAGTCCAGATTATATGTGATATGGTCCAAAATAAATTTTAAAAAACATATTTTTGTTTCAAAATATTCCAAGCAAACCAGAGATGACAAAATTTTCAGGCAAGTTTCATGTTGGCTTATCAATTTATTTTATACAGAAGCCCTTTTGCTTTTTCTAGAGATAACATTGCAATTATAGTAGTCCATTTTATATTACTGTAAAAAATATTGAGAAAGATCAATTTAAAAATAGAGGTTTAGGGATGGAAAGATGGTTCAGCTGTTAAAGGTGCTTGATTGCAAAGCCTCCTGGACTGGGTTCGATTCCCCAGTACTCACGTAAATCCAGATGCACAAAATGGCACATGCATATGGAGTTCATTTTTAGCAATCTAAACTATAGCAACAACTGTTATTGGTTATTAGTTTATACCTGTAACTCAGTAAAATTTTCAGTTCCTTATACACAATCTATCATTTCAGTGAAATTATTTTAATTACAAGAACTTGTCTCCTGTACTGAGATCTTGGGCTCAATTTCAATGGTGACAGAATTTTCAAACTTAAGGATAGAAGGATGAAGCAAATATGTGTAAGTTTAGTGGATCTATTTTATTTACATATTTATTAAGAAATTAGTTTTGTGAGCTTCTCAACTCTGCATGCATAATGGAAAAATAACAGTAGTGATCTGATCTTTCTGGTAAGAGACACCAAAACTTTAGGGGGGAAAAAACATGTGGCAATAATCTGGGGAGAGCTCAACTTCTGCTCTCCAGCTTTACTTTCTCCATTTTTGCCTGCTTTTATTTTTCCTGCTTTCTTCCCACTAGAAGTTGAGGTTAGGTAGTGTTTTACAAAGCAAGGGCAAAGGCATTCATTGCACTGACTCTGTATCCTTGGGTGGGTGGCCATGAACTGATTATGTATGATCTTCCACCAGCCACCTCACAAGTGTTTGGATTACAGGAGTGCATCCTCATGCCCAGCAGTCTGCTCATATTATGAAGGCAACATCTTCACCCCAAACATACAGCTTTATAGAATTTTGATTATTAATATAAATGAGCATTTTTATACTATGCCTTGTAACCATGTAATTTATATAAGCAACATAATCTTGATTACACAGAAATATTTTTAAAATAATTTGTCATACTTTAATAAAATAGACACTTTCTTAGTAGTCTTTTTCTCAATAACATATAAACAATTTTCATGAGTGACATTTGTGTACTCAGCATTTCTGCACTTTAATGAAACTGCTGATGTGTAGCAATATTTCTAGGTAAACTCACTTTTTGCTCTAAGGTCATTTTGTTTTCAATGATTAAAAATATTCAAGGATGCTCTTCGTTTTAATCTTGGGAGGGGCACAGGTTAGCTAACCTTTTATGAAATTAATCTAATGAAATCTAATATCAAATGCTGTATCATTTTAAAAACTTTTAAAGTCAGCCTTGTTGAAAGGTGTTCATCCACAAACTTATTAATTACTTGTTATGTTTTCCTGTTTCAATTTAATGCAGCATGTTATACAAAAAACGATGATTGAAACATGTTTTCAGACTGGAAATATTCCTATGTCTGTCACAGGAGAAATAAATAAGTTCAATCCATAGGATGGATTCCTTGTCTAGGATTCAAAACATGTTGCAGCAATATTTTTCCCAATTAAAAAAAATGCCTGAAATTATTGCATTAATTTAGTAATGAGATTGTCACACTAACAACACAGAATAAGGGGAAGTAGAACTCTATTTTAAGTTAGTCTTGGACACACTCATCCTTCTCAGTGGAACATTCTTTAATAAAGAGAATCTAAAAGGATATCCTGAGAATATATTTTGTAATTTATTTTATTTATTTCTTTATTTGCAAGCAGAAGCAGAGAAAGAGAGAGAGCAAGAGAGAGATTAAATGGGCACATCAGGGCTCTACCCACTGCAAATGAACTCCGGACACATGCATCACCTTGTGCATCTGGCTTACATGGGTACTGGGGAATTGAACCTGGATCCTTTGGCTTATGAGGCAAGCACCTTAACTGCTAAGCCATCTGAAACACTGAGAATATTTTTTTTTTTACTTTTTCCCAGTTATTTACTAAAGTACATTGAAGGTAACCTAACTCCTGCAGGTTGTTTATTATTATTTTTTTTTAATTGAGGAAAAATGGTTGACACTGGAACAGATCATTCTCAGTGAACTTACTCAATCACAAAAAAAAAAAAAAAGCCACATAGTCTCACTCATCTACAGCACCTAAACTGAATCTACCCAAGATGCCTTATATATCCAGCAAGCATCTCATGGACTAGACACTAGGATAGATGGGGAGGGAGGGGAGGACATTGAAGGGGTAGGAAACACAAATCCAGACCCAAACATCAATGGTACCATAAAATCCTACTTCCTAAAAGGCAGACCAAATGGCTGAACCTTCACCAGGCCCTTACAGGAAACACCTGAACCACAAGACAATGGAGAGGATAGGATCAAGGCTAACCTTAATCTGCTACACTTCCCTCCCTCCCTCCCTCCCTCCCTCCCTCTCTCTCTCTCTCTCTCTTTCTTCTCTCTAACTCTTGTATATTAGTTATCTTTTTCCTCATTTTCTTAGTGGGCACTGACTTGTAACTAACTCCCAATACCAGCATGGGACTTTATCCACAATGAGCATTTGATCAGAAAGACCTACAAGGTTTCCTAAAAGATAGACAGATTTCTATCAGAGTACTTGATGACCCATCAAAGGTTAGTGATAAGACCCTACTGCTGAAGACACCATATGCAGTTGACATGTAAAATGGAATGGCATGGCTGGAAGATAGAAGAGAATCAGTCCCCAGACAGTCAGCATGTCTAGTGCGAGAAGGTGCTACATGGGCAACTGGGGGAAAATGACCAATATCTGTCCAAGCAACTCATGGTCTAACCTACTTAGCAGCAAATAACCTGGTGTGATGCCCACACAAGTGAAATAGTGGCACACAGCCTGGTGGGGAACCGACTGCTCTTGATTTGGCTAACTGATCCCCTCAGTGGTGTGGGACCCATAGCTGGAGCTGGGAAAAAAGTCAGAACCATATCCAAACATTAGCCCAGTCTCCAATTTCAAGCTACCATCAATCATGGGCTACAAGAGGGCCTGCACCTATTAAATTCTCTATAAAAAAGTAAGGGTTATCTCTTTTGTCTTTGTGCTAAGTTACTCTACATTGGAGAATCTGCTTCTCTTTTTCAGATAGATGTAGATCCTAAGGAGAGAGCCAACCCATCATACCTTAGAAGGGCCCTGGCTGAAACTAAGAACAATTGGAGAAACAAGCAAGGGTGCTGTTTTCCTGATGAACCAGATACCAGCACAAGCGGGAAGACCAACACAGAGAAAAATCAACTCTTACCAAATCAGAGAGCCAGAGCCTCAGAGACCCCCAACACCTCATCACTGAAGCAGACCAAAAATGAACCCAACATGGCTCAGGTAAATTTTGTGGAAGAGGGGGCAGAAAGAATGTCAGAGCCACATGTTGGTTCAGGATATGCAGAGACATCTATCTTACCCATAACTGTGGGCTAACTCCACAATGCATGAGCCATATACCTCAACAAGGAGGGGTCAATGGGAAGGGGTAGGTCACTGATGAGCCTAATAATGGTACCAAACTGCCTATATTTGCTGAATACAAACCTAATTAATAAAATAAATAGATAAATAAATAAAATTAAGTTAGGGTGAATTAAAGGTGGTGGTTCTGACTTGGAACGTGATTCTAGACATTCTTGGAAGCATTAGTACACAAAGGGGTTCTCCATGCTGCCTCACTCAGTCATGGTGGCCACGCCCTAGATTAGACTGAGCGGTACTCTGAGCATGTGCAGAACACTGACAAACATGGATGCTGAAAAGTTTTCACATTTCATTTTGACACAAAGATACGATATCCATTTTGCTTTTGTTAGCTGATTGTCCATGGGGAATTTATGAAGGGAGGGATTTGGAGCTGTTACCAAATAAGTGAGACATGTGAGTTCAGCTAAAGGAGGGTATTTTGAATAATGAATCTATGTAATGAAAAAACACACTGAGGATCTGGCTCACAAGGAATGGCCATTTGATTGCCAGTTCTTAGCACGATCATGTGAGAATTCCGAAAGCATCTGGTGCTTGTATGAGAATCCACTAAGCCTGAATTGCGGAAGCTTCCTCTGAGCTGCTGAGAACCTTCTTCCCCACTGTTGCTTGTAAAGTGAAGACAAAACTATATAATTTCCTTCTAATATATTTTTTTACACAAATTAAGCCAGTAGATAGTGTAAAATAATATTAGATAATTGTAAATATTTGTGGGGATATGCTCCCCCTAAATAACATTTCTTTAAGATGTTCTTCTGCTTCCAATAAGGCCCTTCACAGAAAAAAAAAAAAAAAAAAAATTCAACCAAAATCACCAAGTCACAGTAACTCACCATTCTAGTAACAGAGAAGAAAATGTTCTTTTAATAAACTCATCACTGTAATAAATATTCTATCTATCTAGCATGTTTCCATCCATTCTTTTTAAACAACTGATATATGTAAAGGCATGACCTCAAAATGAGCATGCTCACTCAGAAGGATGCTTGACTCTATACATTACACTGTTGGTTCTTGCTCTGGTGTATAAACTTGATTGTTCCCAAAACATTTCACTGTCTTTGTTATCCAAAGGATTCATTGTTTTAGGAGTTTTCCTGGGTATACTTCTTGTTGTATAATAATAAGTATTTCTTTGATATTAATTCCTGATTTTGCTGTTTGGTTTGACACTAACAAGGGGCAAACCCATTGTATTTGGTTATAATATCATACAATATAACATATCTCATCTTTGTCCACATTATTTTACACTTGCTTCTCAGATAATACTCTCCGCTGTCAGTATATTTCTGACTAATTTACCTTTCTTCTGTTCAGAGTCTTAGACAACCTATTTTCTGATAGTTCTTTTATACCTTGTCATCTTCTTAGAGTGTGAAAGCCAAGTTCCACCTCAGGACACAGCAGCCTGCCAGGAACTTTCTCAGAAGTTCTGTAATTCTCTTGCAAATAACTTGAATTTACTCCATGATCCAGGAAACCTGCATTGCATTTCTTCTTTGGGAGCTTAACAAAAAGGCAATGTGATATTGTTCTTGCCAGAATCAACAACCAATGTCATAGCCTAACTAGCTGCTTACATTGTAAGCTTGGCTTATCATCATTTTTTTTTATATTATTATTATTATTTTTTAAATTTTTTATTTATTTATTTGAGAGCGGCAGACACAGAGAGAAAGACAGATAGAGGGAAATAGAGAGAATGGGCACGCCAGGGCTTCCAGTCTCCGCAAACGAACTCCAGATGCGTGTGCCCCCTTGTGCATCTGGCTAACGTGGGACCTGGGGAACCAAGCCTCGAACCGGGGTCCTAAGGCTTCACAGGCAAGCGCTTAACCGCTAAGCCATCTCTCCAGCCCTTTTTTTTCTATATTATTGTTTGTGTTTTTCCATATCTTCTCAAAGAAAGCATTTTTTTTTTATTCTAAGACCTAGGGAAATTATCCACAGTTTTCTTCCAAATGATTTATTATTTTAGTGTCACATTTACATCTATTGTTTGTCTGTTCTTGATTTTTGAGAATGAAATGAGGCATGGAATATAAACTAAAGATGTTTACATATATCATAATTCTATAGTGCAATTTTTTCAAATATTTTTCTTCATTTAACTTTCTTTGAAATTATTTTAGAAAATGAGTTAAATAATTTAGCATGGGTTTCATAAATAAATAAAAAAATATGAGTACTTCTCATTAAAAAAAAATTAAGGAAGTTGTTTATTTTCTACAGTTTCAGTGGGCACACAAGCATACACACATACTCACTCACACATGCACACATGGATTAATGTAGGAATATGCAAAAAAATAGTTGAATGCATTTTCTATGGAATTCATGCAATAGCAGGGGTTTGTAAATGACATCTTCCTTATAATATTCTCCATTGGGAAGCTGTTGCTATATTCTGTTTTAATTCTTACAGAATAATTCTATTAATTCAAAACATGTTAAAAATTCCTGTTATTCATCCTAATCAGTCTCTGACCTTTGAGAATAAAACTTTGGCTACAGATGTTTTACATAGTGAGTTTTCTCTGCAAATATTTGTATGTTTTCTATATCAGATTTTAGTAATTAAGATAGCATCATAACCAAATGCTAGAGTCTTCAGTCATATTTAATCTAAAACAATCTAATATTTCATTATAGGATACAGAAAAATTAAGCTGTGAAATCAATTCTGGTAACCTTTCATGTTGTTTCCAGTCTTTTGTAAAGAAAATTGGAGACAGAAGATTGTAAGAGTCACAGGGTAGGTAGAAGTATCCCGAAGCACAGTCCCTCTCCCAAAGACCTACATATGCATTATTTACCCAGCAGTGAATACCAATAATCATACTGAGGAAAGCTTTAAGGGAAAGTAGGACAGAAGAGAGGGAATATATGACTACAACCTTTTTAAAACATAAATAAATACAAAAAAGAAAATGGAACATTCAAATAATTTTTCTGTCACATATTTATATTTATAAGCTCATGAGGAATCATATGTTTTCAATACCATTTTAACTTAATTACATAAGAAATTATCAAATAATTACTCTTACTTTTATTTGTTTACAGCTATATGCCTTTGAATGCTTAATTTCATTTTTATATGCTTGCCATATGTGTGTTTTATCACTTTGCGCTATCGTTGAATGGTTGATGTTTCATTACAGCGTTATCATAATTTTTTTTTCTTTTTAAACCCAGTACCCTCCCTGTTTCTCTCCCCCCAGTCAATGTCACATTGATGCTGTTCCAGATCCAATCACTGAATATTCCCCATTCTGCTTCTTTGTCACATGTATTCCATTACCCTTTCTCTTTCTCCCTTTAATATCTCTTCCCATTCATGGTCCCATTCTTTTTGCATGACCTAAACATCTACATTCACACATATGCAAAATTAACCTGTAGAATTCAGATGAGAAAAAGCATTCATATATATCATAATTTACTTACTTTGCCCTCACCTATTTTCATATATTTTAAAATTCTTTAATTTTGATTTTTGCACATTAGTGTGTATGGGTGGATGGGTGGGTAGATAGGGACAATAGGGTTTCTTTTCTTTGCAGATTAATTTCTGATATTTCTACTACTATTTGAATCTGCTTTGTTTATCTGATTTGAGAATTGACTCTGGGCTGACAGGCTTTGCAAGCAAATGCCTTTAACCACTGGGCAATTTCTCCATCCCAATATTTTAGAATTTATAGATGTTCTAATTTTATAATATAATTTCAATTATAATATATTAATATTTATGTTACTTATTCCTCTGCTTTAAAAATATTTATGCTATCTTCCTGACAAGTTTGTGTGTTTGATTGTGCACGTGTGTGTGTGTGTGTGTGTGTGTGTGTATGTGGAATAGTGGGCCCTGTAATAATTTTTAATCAGAAATTAAATCTAGCTTACTGAAATCTTATGTTAGAAAGGTTGTTAAGTACAAAGGTCTTTTGTATCTGCTGATACTGTTTCCTGGACACATATCAGTATCAAAATCTACAAATGTTCAAATCTTTAATATGAAATGCTATAACATTTAAAAATAACTACATATATCCACCTGCATATTTTGAGTTATTTCAACATTTTTTATAATACTTGATGCCATTTACATGCTGCATAAATAGTTGCTATACTATCTTGCTTAAGGAATAATTATGAAAACGTATGTATATGCTCAATATTGACACAATTATTTTAATATGTTTTGTAGAACAAAGAGAAAAACTGTGTTTATTATTTCATAAATTTAAAGGTATTTAAGCTTTTCCTGCATTCTTTCCTTCCTCCCACCTTCTCTTCCTTCTTTCCTTCTTCTTTTTTACTTTCGGTAGGCAGAGAGAAATAAGATCAAGGCAGGGATTAATGATTTGGAAACAGATAAGACAACAAAATAATCAAAGAAACAAGGAGTTGGTTATCTGAAAAGATTAATAAGATCCACAAATCCTTAGCCAAACTAACCAAATGTAAGAGAGAGAAAATACAAATTAATAAAATTAGGGTCAAAAAAGGGACCTGTGTCAGATACTAATGAAATCCAGAAAATCATTAGGATAGACATTTAGCACAAATGCTGCATTAAACTGGAAACTCTTAAAGAATAGCATCACTTTATAGATGTATATAATCTCAGATGCTTCAACCAAGAAGAGATTATTAGAGTAGATTTATAACAAGCCATGACTTTAGGCTGTAAATAAAGATATCCTGACTAAAAAACAGGTCAGCCCAGAATTTGTAGCTGAATTCTACCAAATCTGAGAATGCTTCTTAAGCATGTTTTACATAGCAATGAACTCACAAGTCTTTACATTTTGTTTTGTTTTGTTTTGATAATCAAAACCAAAGCATTTTACTTATGGAATATGAAAATTTAGTTTTTATAATTATGGCATAACAATTAATCAACTTTGATAGGATCAAAAATCAAGTCAGAGATAAGCTTCTAGGTCAGGTCTACGAGTACATTTCCAGGAAGACTAAACCCAGAGTGAAAGGCCCTGCTGCAAAGTGGTAGACCACATGTAAAGAGGTGCCAGAAGAAAAAGACCCAGGGCCAACCTGCACTTTCTCCTGCCTTGCACTGTTGTCATTCTTTTCTTAAATCAGGACCCAGCTTCTTTGACTTCCCAGCATAGAGTGAATAGTAGTAGCTTTCTGTCAGTGCCCAAACAGCAGTAATGGTCAGCTCTAGAGTGTGACGCTGATGGGACACCATTCAGCAGGGCTGTGATGGCTGAGACATTCTTTGGCAGGGCCAAGAAGTCTTGCAGCAACCTCCTGGAGTGCCTGTTGTCTGACGGTTTGCACTATTGCTATCTTTTCCTTGGAATTTTTGGAGTTATTATATAAGTTTATTACTGTTGATTTTTGCTTTCATTTTCCCCTTCTCAGTCATAATAGGGAAATCCAATGCAGATGTGCTTATACAGTCACCAAGAATTAAACAGAAAATTTTGAGGCTATAATGTTTAAATAAGCAGATTATGGATCCTGAAACTAGTTTGACTGAAAAAAGTTTCTCAAAACCACAAATGTATATTTCACTTAATGAAACATGTTCCTCGCAATGCTATGCTACCTGCCTTACCAATTGTTCCCAAGAAACATTACTTATGATTACAGGAATTAATGGGCACATTTCCTGAATCTACAGATAGCTTACTAGAAACAGAGCCTGAAATGCTAGGGAGCAAAAGTAAACATCTTTCAAACAATCAGGTTGGCCCATGCAAAGAAGTGAAACGAAACATGTAACTTTGAGAATTAACAATAGACTTAGATTGGGCTCCTAAAGGAAAGATATCAATGCAAAACACTGGTTGGATAGACCAACTTTTACCATATACAGGGGCATACATTAATGGAGTAAGCATGGTCTGGAAAGATGGGAAAAGAGTTAAATATCAAAATCTTCCTCTTTCTATCACCTTATAACCACAAAAGCTACTTGTTAGGACTCTTGGCTAGTTTCCATGAATCTGCATAAGATACTAACCAGCTTACAATCTTTGACTTTCTTGTTTAAGATGTTATCAGAATGACTATGGGGCAAGAGGTGCATGAGCTAAGCAGAAGCAGGGGAAACCAAGGGAAAAGAGGAATATTGTGCAAGATTCCTTAAAGAATAGAAGCTACAAGAATAAGTTGCTATGTCTTGCTTGCTAAATAATAATAATAGTCATAAATTATAAATAAAGAAGCAGAATTTTGCTCTGTGTCCAGTATGCTTCACCTGAACTACTAGTCCACATCATTTCATCACAATGCCGACTCCACACAACCCCTTTGAGTTCTACAACCCCACTGAGGCTGGACCTCAGCAGCTTTCCAGGAATAGTTCAAGCATTAAGTGCCAGGTTGGAACTGGTGAGTTATCCAGCCATGCAGACTGACCTGTTACAAGGTTTTCATCCTTGCAAGCCTGCAGTCATTGTTGTACCACCCTGCCCCAGCCTATACCTATACTTCAAGCCTATACCTTGAAGCCAATGTAGTAGATCCCCTGTGTCACATGCATTCATTATACTGGTGCTTATCCTTTAGCCAACACTGACTAATGCATATAGCCATGAAGTTTAATCTAACCTTGGTTTTTTATGCTTTATACACAAGTAAAATGCATCTGTGACAGAGGTAGGAGGATCACTGTGAGTTCAAGGATACCCTGAGAATTACAGGTAAGCCTGGGCTAGAGCAAAACTCTACCTCAAAAAAACAAACAAACAAACAAAAATCTGATAGCTTCAACTTTTGTTGTTTTACTTATTGTTACCTGGTAAAAATGAACAGTTATGAAATATATTCATCAATATATGGCATGTTTATTCTTTAAGTGGTTAGGAAAAATAATAATTATTTTAATTCTGCTTTAGATAAGAGTAATAAGAAATTTCTTATGTTTTAACTTAAAAAGTCTTCTATAATACATTTGTGTCAAATTATGTGAGGCTTAAGAGATAACTTACGGCCACGCCAACTTGGGCTGACGGCGGGACCCAAGCAGGAGCAGAATTCGGCAGCAACTTCAGCGGCTCCAGCACCGGTACCAGTGGCCCCAGCAGCAGCGGACCCAGGAGCGGCAGCGGCGGCAGATCCCGCAGCAGCGGCTTCGGGGTGAGCAGCAGCGGTGGACACGGCAACGGCAGCTTCAGCAGCGGTGGTGGCTCCGGGGGTGGCAGCTACAACAGCAGCAGAGGCGGCAGCAGCGGCTCAGTTTGCCCCGTAGGAAAAGCAAGTGCCCAGCTCCAGAAATCAGAACAGCAGCCCGACGACCCAGGCAGCAACTTGACTGAGACCACAATCACCCAAGGTAACTGGGATTGCACCAGGGAAGGGACTCACTTGGTCACAAGCTGACTTGGATACCTCAACAGACCAGAAATCTAAACCTCTTTATTGATAGAGGATCTGGTCATTATAATAACTACTCTTGCATACATACTCGGGGCTGTTTTTGATGGAATGTGTACAGTGTTTAGTTAAATTTTAGAATCTACCAGTATTTTATTCCACTGAGCCGGCTTGAATACTCCTATAGCAGGGAAACTCAACCCCTAAGAACATCTTTGTAGATACTCTGAGAGTCTTAAGAGCCACACCTAATACCTTAAGGTCCTACCCTGAAAATATATTACATCAAATCAATTGATACAGCTAAGAATACACAGCTAGCTAGAAAATCCAAGCATTAACTTAATCCAAGATGCAAAAATATATACATTATAACACAAGAAACACTAAAAAGCAAGACGATATAAATCCACCTAAAAGTATTAATGCATCAGAAATGTCCTCCAGTGAGAAAGAGTTAGAGGAAATGCCTGAGAAAGAGTTCAAAAGAATAATTATAAATATGTTCAAAGAGGTCAAAGAACACATGAAAACAGTCAAAGAAGAAATCAAAGAGGAAATCAAAGGAATCAAAGAAGAGGCAGGACACCAATTTAATGAAATAAAGAAGGCAATACAAGACATAAATAGAGAAATAGAAATAATAAAGAAAAACCAGTCAGAATTACTAGCAATGAAGAACACAGTTAATGAAATAAAAAACTCTGTAGAAAATCTTACCAGTAGGATGGATGAGGGAGAGGACAGAATATCTAAGCTAGAAGATCAGGTGGCAGACCTAATGCAGTCCAACAAAGAGAAAGACAAACTTATAGAAAAGTATGAGTGGGAATTTCAAGATATTCGGGACACTATGAAAAGATCCAATATAAGAATTCAGGGCATAGTAGAAGGAGAAGAACTCCACTCCAGAGGCATAGTAGGCATCTTCAACAAAATCATAGAGGAAAATTTTCCCCAAATTGGGAAAGAGATGCCAATACAGATACAGGAAGCCTTTAGAACCCCAGCCAGACAAAACCCAGAAAGAAACTCTCCTCGCCACATTATACTCAAACTTCCAAACACACAAACCAAAGAAAAAATATTGAAAGCAGTTAGAGAGAAAAATCAAGTTACCTACAAAAGCAAGCCCATCAGGATTACAGCAGATTATTCAACACAAACTTTTAAAGCCAGAAGGGCTTGGAGTGATATATTCCAAGTTCTGAAAGATAACAACTGTCAACCAAGGTTACTTTATCCTGCAAAGTTATCCATCCAAATAGATGGAGAAATAAAGACATTCCATGACAAAAGCAGGTTAAAGGAGTATCTGAAGACAAAACCAGCTCTACAGAAAATACTTGATAGAATCCTCCATGCTGAACAAAAGGAAAAGCACACATATAAGGAACCTAGAAAAAACCAGCCATACTCAAATACCAGTTAACAGAAGAGAGCACAGGTAGAACAAGTAACACACACACACACACACACAAATGGCAAACATAAATACACACCTTTCAATAATATCTCTTAATATCAACGGTCTCAATGCCCCAACGAAAAGACATAGATTTGCAGACTGGGTTAAAAAGCAGGATCCTACAATTTGTTGTCTCCAAGAAACTCACCTTTCTACAAAGGATAGACATTATCTTAGGGTGAAAGGTTGGAAGACGGTGTTTCAAGCAAATGGGCCTAGAAAACAAGCAGGGGTTGCTATCCTAATATCAGACAGGGTGGACTTTAGTCCGAAGTTAGTCAAAAAAGATAAGGAAGGTCACTTTATATTGATTAAGGGCACACTACAACAGGAGGACATTACAATCCTAAACATATATGCACCTAACATGGGGGCTCCCAAATTCGTCAAACAAACACTATTAGAACTAAGGTCACAGATAACACCAAACACAGTGGTGGTGGGTGACTTTAACACCCCACTCTCATCAATTGACAGGTCATCCAGGGAAAGAATAAACAGAGAGGCATCTGGACTAAATGAGGTCATAGAAGGAATGGACCTAACAGATATATACAGGACATTTCATCCAAAGGCTGCAGAATATACATTCTTTTCAGCAGCACATGGAACATTCTCTAAAATAGACCATATATTAGGACACAAAGCAAATCTTAGCAAATTCAGGAAAATTGAAATAATTCCTTGCATTCTATCTGACCACAATGGAATTAAACTACAAATCAGTAGCAAGAAAGGCTATAGAGCATACACAAAATCATGGAAACTAAACAATACACTACTAAATGATGAGTGGGTCAATGAAGAAATCAAAAAGGAAATCAAAAAATTTATAGAGTCAAATGATAATGAGAACACAACATACCAAAATCTCTGGGACACAATGAAGGCAGTTCTAAGAGGTAAATTTATAGCCTTAAGTGCCTATATTAAGAAATTAGAAAGGTCGCAAGTAAACGACCTAATGCTTCACCTTAAAGCCTTGGAAAAAGAAGAACAAGGCAAACCAAAAAGTAGTAGACGGGAAGAAATAATAAAGATTAGGGCAGAAATTAATGAAATAGAAACAAAAAGAACAATCCAAAGAATTAATGAAACAAAGAGTTGGTTCTTTGAAAGGATAAACAAGATTGATAAACCCTTAGCAAATCTGACCAAAAGAAAGAGAGAAGAGACACAAATTAATAAAATCAGAGATGAACAAGGTAACATCACAACAGATTCCAGAGAAATTCAAAAAATTATAGGGACATACTATAAAAGCATATACTCCACAAAATATGAAAATCTGAAAGAAATGGATGATTTCCTTGATCTATATGACCTACCTAAATTAAATCAAAATGAGATTAATCACTTAAATAGACCTATAACAAACATGGAGATCCGAGCAGTTATCAATAATCTCCCAACTAAAAAAAGCCCAGGCCTGGATGGATTCACTGCTGAATTTTACCAGACTTTTAAGGAAGAGCTAACACCATTGCTTCTTAAGCTTTTCCAGGAAATAGAAAAAGAAGGAATCCTACCAAACTCCTTCTATGAGGCCAGCATCACCCTGATACCAAAACCAGGCAGAGATAGAACAAAAAAAGAAAATTACAGACCAATCTCCCTCATGAACATAGATGCAAAAATTCTCAACAAAATATTGGCAAACAGAATACAAGAGTATATCAAAAAGATCATTCACCCTGACCAAGTAGGCTTTATCCCAGAGATGCAGGGATGGTTCAACATACGCAAATCTATAAATGTAATACATTACATAAATGGGTTGAAGGACAAAAATCACATGATCATCTCATTAGATGCAGAGAAAGCATTTGACAAAATCCAACATCCCTTCATGATAAAAGTCCTACAGAGACTGGGAATAGAAGGAACATATCTCAATATAATAAAGGCTATTTATGACAAGCCTACAGCCAACATATTACAAAATGGGGAAAAACTGGAAGCTTTTCCACTAAAATCAGGAACAAGACAAGGGTGTCCACTGTCTCCACTTCTATTTAATATAGTTTTGGAAGTCTTAGCCATAGCAATAAGGCAAGAGATACACATAAAAGGGATACAAATTGGAAAGGAAGAAATCAAGTTATCATTATTTGCAGATGACATGATTCTATACATAAAGGACCCTAAAGACTCTACTAGCAAGCTG
Source organism: Jaculus jaculus (assembly GCF_020740685.1). Lineage (NCBI taxonomy): Eukaryota > Metazoa > Chordata > Mammalia > Rodentia > Dipodidae > Jaculus > Jaculus jaculus. Next base: position 288,651,281 of record NC_059102.1, on the reverse strand, counting down.
TTAGAGCTGATCAAAACCTACAACAATGTAGCAGGATACAAAATAAATACACAGAAATCAGTAGCCTTCGTATATGCTAACAACAAACACACAGAGGATGAAATCAGAGAATCACTCCCATTCACAATTGCATCAAAAAAAATAAAATACCTTGGAATAAACCTAACTAAGGAAGTAAAGAATCTATACAATGAGAACTTTAAAACACTCAAGCGAGAAATTGCAGAAGACACTAGAAAGTGGAGAAACATCCCTTGTTCCTGGCTTGGAAGAATCAATATCGTGAAAATGGCAATCTTACCTAAAGCAATCTACACATTTAATGCAATCCCTATCAAAATTCCAAAGGCTTTCTTCATGGAAATAGAAAAAACAATCCAAAAATTCATTTGGAATCATAAAAAACCTCGAATATCTAAAATAATACTGAGCAACAAAAAAGAGGCTGGTGGTATCACCATACCTGATTTTAACCTATACTACAGAGCCATAGTAACAAAAACAGCATGGTACTGGCACAAAAACAGACATGTAGATCAGTGGAACAGAATAGAGGACCCAGATGTAAGCCCAAGTAGCTATAGCCACCTGATATTCGATAAAAATGCCAAAAATACTCATTGGAGAAGAGACAGCCTCTTCAGCAAATGGTGTTTTGAAAACTGGATAAATATCTGCAGAAGGATGAAAATAGATTCTTCTCTCTCGCCATGCACAAGAATTAAGTCCAAATGGATTAAAGACCTTAACATCAGACCGGAAACTTTGAAAATGCTAGAGGAAAAGGTAGGGGAAACCCTTCAACATATTGGTCTTGGCAAAGACTTTCTGAATACAACCCCAATTGCTCAGGCAATAAAAGTACAGATTAACCACTGGGACCTAATGAAATTACAAAGATTTTGCACCGCAAAGGACACAGTGAAAAAAGCAAAGAGGCAACCTACAGAATGGGAAAAAATCTTCGCCAGCTATATATCTGATAGAGGATTAATATCTAGGATATACAAAGAACTCAAAAAGTTAACTAATAAGGAATCAAACAAGCCAATCAAAAAATGGGCTATGGAGCTAAATAGAGAGTTCTCAATGGAAGAAATACGAATGGCATATAAGCACCTAAAAAAATGTTCTACGTCACTAGTCATCAGGGAAATGCAGATTAAAACTACATTGAGATTCCATCTCACTCCTGTCAGATTGGCCACCATCATGAAAACAAATGATCATAAATGTTGGCGGGGATGTGGAAAAAAAGGAACCCTTCTGCACTGCTGGTGGGAATGCAATCTGGTCCAGCCATTGTGGAAAACAGTGTGGAGGTTCCTAAAGCAGCTAGAGATTGATCTACCATATGACCCAGCTATAGCACTCCTAGGCATATATCCAAAAGACTCATCTCATTTCCTTAGAAGTACATGCTCAACCATGTTTATTGCTGCTCAATTTATAATAGCTGGGAAATGGAACCAGCCTAGATGTCCCTCAACAGATGAGTGGATAATGAAGATGTGGTACATTTATACAATGGAGTTCTACTCAGCGGTAAAGAAAAATGAAGTTATGAAATTTGCAGAAAAATGGATGGACCTGGAAAGTATTATACTAAGTCAGGTAACCCAGGCCCAGAAAGCCAAGCGCCACATGTTCTCCCTCATATGGGGATCCTAGCTACAGATGACTGGGCTTCTGTGTGAGAATGAAAATACTTAGTAGCAGAGGCCAGTAAGTTGAAAAGGAGACATAAAGGGTGGAGAAAGGAAGGGAGGAGGATACTTAATAGGTTGATATTGTATATATGTAATTACAATGATTGTAATGGGGAGGTAATATGATTGAGAATGGAATTTCAAACGGGAAAGTGTAGGGGTGGGGAGGGAGGGAATTACCATGGGATATATTTTATAATCATGGAAAATGTTAATAAAAATTTAAAAAAAAAAAAAAGAGATAACTTACTCTTCCAATTACTTGCCTTGCATGCATCAGGACCTGAGTTAAATCCCCACTATCCACCTAAATTGGTAACACTTGCAATCACAATGCTGGAGTTGTGACAAGAGACAGATCCATGGGTCTCATTGGAAAGCTAGTGGGGCCTAATTGGTAAGCTCCAGTCAGTAAGGGAAAATCTCAAAAAGAGGTGGATTATGTACATGAAGAAGGATGACATAGATTGTCCTCTGCCATCCACAGGTACACATGTGCATGTGTACATCCATGCACTTACTTTCATGTGCAGCTTCTTGCACATGTGAGTTTATAAACCCTCCCATACACAATCATACATACAGATCAGACAGACGCATAATAATGTCCATTTTGTTTAGAAGACTAGTTATATGGAGGAATTCTTTGATTCATACAACCTACTGAAATAAAATCAAAATGAGATAAACTATATAAATAGACCTATAACAAGTACAAAGATGCAAGCAATTATAAAAAAGTTTCCCTACTAAAAAAAGTCCATGCCTAGAAGGATTCACTGGTAAATTTTACCAGAAGTTTATGGAAGAACTAATACCACTGCTTCTCAATTTTTTCCATAAAAATGGAAAAGGAAGGAATTCTATCAAACTCCTACTATGAAGCCAGCATCATGCTCATATCAAAACCAGACAAAGACAAAAAAAAAAATTACAGGCCAAACTCCCTCATAAACATAGACACAAAAATTCTGAACAAAATATTGGCAAACAGAATACAAGAATATATCAGAAAAATTATTCACCCCAACCAAGTTGGCTTTATCCCAAGGATGCAGGGATGGTTAAACATATACAAATCAATAAATGTAATACATAATATGAATGGACTGAAGGACAAAAATCACATGATCATCACATTAGATGCAAGAAAGGAATTCTATAAAATTCAACATCCCTTCATGGTAAAAGTATTACAGAAACTGGGAATAGACGGAACATATCTCAACATAATAAAAACTATATATAACAAACCTACAGCCAACATAATACTAAATGGAGAAAAACTTAAAGCTTTTCTACTAAATTCAGGAACAAAACAAGGGTGTCCAGTGTCCCCACTTTTATTTAATAAAGCACTGGAATCCTTAGCTATCACAATAAGACAAGAGACACTCATAAAGGAGATACAAATTGGAAAGGAAGAGATCAAATAATCATTGTTTACAGATGACATGATTCTATACATAAAGGACCCTAAAGATTATACCAGCAAACTGTTCACATGGATAAATACTTTTAGCAATGCAGAAGTATACAAAATAAATACAAGGAAATCAGTAGCTTTCCTATACACTAACAACAAAAATGTGGATGATTAAATCAGGAAATCTCTCCCATTCACAATTGCCTCAAAAAAAAAATTAAGTACCTTGGAATAAGCTTAACCCAGAAGAGAAGGATCTCTACAATGAGAACTTTAACATACCCAAGAAAGAAATTAAAAAAGACACAAGAAAATGGAGACATGCCATGTTCTTGGATTGGAAGAATCAATATTGTGAAAATGTCAGTCTTACTAAAAGTAATCTATACATTTAACACAATTCCCATTAAGATTCCAATGGCATTCCTCACAGAAATAGAAAAAAAAAAATCCTAAAATTCATTTGGAAGCACAAAAAATCTTGAATAGCCAAAGCAATTTTAAGCAACAAAAACAAGGCTGGCAGTATCACCATACCCCACTTAAAGCTATATTACAAAGCCATAGTAACAAAGACAGCATGGTATTGGCACAAAAACAGACATGTAGATCAATGGAACAAATTGGGGACCCATATGTTAATCTGGGCAGCTATAGCCATCTCATTTTTGCCAAAAATATTCACTGAAGAAAAGACAGCCTCTTCAACAAGTGGTGCTAGGAAAACTGGATATCTATATGTAGAAGCATGAAAATAGATCCTTGTCTTTCTCCATGAACAAGAGTCAAATACATTTGGATTAGGGAGCTTAATATCAGACCTGAAACTAACTTTAAATTGGTACAGGAAAAGGTAGGGGAAGCCCTTCAACATATTGGCAGGTGTAATGACTTTCTGAATATAACCCAAATTGCTCAGGAAATCAAATTACTATTCAACCACTTGGATCTCATGAAATTACAAAGCTTTTGTACAGCAAAAGACACAGTGAATATAGCAAATACAAACCTATAGAATGGGAGAAAATCTTTGCCAGCTACACATCTGACAGAGGATGAATATCCAGAATGTACAAAGAACTACTCTCTAACTGGATTGAAGGCCTGCACTTTGGGAGGGAATATGTGCCTATTACTGAAAACCTAATCAAAAGCCTATGGCAGGGGAGGTTATGAGCCTCAGCGGTATAGAGCCTGCTCTTGTCTGGATAAATGTATATATCATTCTTACCAAATTGCCCTGAAAACATACACTTAAAGTTCATATTCATATATTAATGCTATTCTCACTTCTGGTTAGAGAAGCTTCTCTTTTCAGGTGGCGATGACCACTGGGATCACCCAAAAGGGAAGACAGTGCTGAGCAGAAGGGATGGAGGAATGTCCAGCACTGAAACCTCTCACACCCACCAAAGCTCAAAGTCCATTGCGGAAAAGGTGGAAAGAATATAAGAGCCAAAGGAAGGGTACCTCACCTTACATACAACTGTCTGGACAGAATTTGGCCTCAATATCCAAGTCCCCTCAGTGCCTAGCAATACCTACATAAGACCCTCATAATAGGAGAAAAAGATGATGACATCAAATTAAAAGAGAGACTAATGGAGAGAGGGAGGGGATATGATGGAGTTATGTAGGGGAAAGTGGGGGAGGGGAGGGAAATATCAGGATTTGCTGTCTGTAAGTATAAAAGTTGTCAATAAAAATGTACATGTTAAAATAATTACTAGTTATACAAATTTTTTCTTATCTTTATGACCTATTGTTAGAATTAATAACAAGGTATAAAATCTAAAATAAATTATGGATATATAAATTGTATTTTTCTACCATCATATATACCATTGTTTATAATGTAAAATTTCATATTACATATATTGTTAATGGTGATATACAAATCTGCTTATACTGAGTATATGTAATGCAGTCACATCTTACCCATATGTTCTTATATTCTTTATATATTGAAATATAAATATATGGCAAATGATATATGCTTATAATGATATATGCTTACCTTAGCACCAGTGACTCTGATGATTAAGATCTGAGAATCACATTGTCTGAATCACTAGCTGTTACACACATGCACAAACACACACACACACACACCCTTATATGATGGGGAGAAAAAGGATTTAAAAATCTGTGAAAATATGACTAATTATGCATAATAGAAGACTAAGGCCTAGAATATTTATCTTAACCACAGAAAATTATTTTATCAAATATTATAGTGAATCTTAGATACTCATTCATTTCACTAGATAAAGCATGCCTAATAATTTAATTTTTTCCCACTATCTCTACATGTGTATCTCTTATATTTACTGATATGCTATGGATAAACATAAGGTTGAGAATCATGAAGATTAAATATCTAGCTGGGTGTGATGTTTCTGAGAATCATGAAGACTAAATATCCAGCTGGGTGTGATGGTTCCCAGCATTCATTCCAGTTGTCAGAAGACCAAGGCAGCAAGAGTACCATGAGTTCCGGCAAAGGTAGATAGACTACATGTTGAATCCCATGCCATCTTGGGCCTCAGTGTAAGAGCCTGTCTCAACAGACAAACACACAAACATACTTTCTTGTAAACTGCTTTATATAATAATTTATACATGAACTTGGTGTTTTACTGTAAATAAGTAATTAAATTTCACAATGAAACTGCTGTAAAGAACAGAGTAAAAAATGACTGGGAATCATAATTATTCTTCTTCAGTCATAATAAATTCTTTCTGTTAGCGAAACTTGGGTCACTTAAGCATTTAAGCTAATTCTTTGAAGTGCCCTATTGTGATCTTTCATAATAAAAGGAATATCAGTTTGGCATGCTGAGATAAAGGGCAAATGCATGCATGAAAAGTAGAGCTGATGGTAACTGGGTTTTCCTCCCACTGCTATTACTGAAAAGTAAATAGATGAGCTTAATGTCTCGAAGCTGTTGATGACATTTTTTTTCCCAAGTACTTGAACATTAAATGTGTGTTTGGTAATATTCTAAGGAATATTTTTTAAATGCAATGACCTCTTAAAAGATCATCATAAAAATAATTTTTAATTAGAGTTAGGAAATCAATTTAAGCATCTATGTAAATCAAATTTTATGTAATGCCATGTTGAATGCATAGTTAGTTAAATCTTGGGGCACAATATACATATTATTCCCAAAACACAATAATTGGTATTAAAACTAATTTTAATAAAAGTTAAATGTATATTATTTTGAATATATTAAGCACTAGTAATAATGAATGTAGGATGTATAATTTGAAATCATCACAAGCCAATATACATAATAAAAGGATTATATCCTTTTAAAACTATGGTTAACAAAATGAAAGAGGAAATAGAAAGACTGTAGAATTACCATACTATATTTTATAAATATGATACATAAACACTTTTATGCTGTTATAATAGTCAAGGACACACTGTTCGCCAATACCATCCTGGTATGTCAGTGTAAATAAATGACAAAGTTTAGTTGCCTCAGAGGCCCTTGAGCCTTGTGCTGATATTTCAATGCCTTCCTACATAAGGAAGACATTCATTCACAGTGTGTACTAGTACATTCCTAACACTCTAAAATCCTTTCAAATTTCATAATTTATGAGGCCAAAAGGAAAGTATCAGCAGAAACAAAAACGTGCTAGAACTACAGCTTTCACTCCTAAATGAGAATGTGGCTCAGGGAAATTTGTGGAAGAGGGGACGGAAAGACTGTTAGATACACAAGTTGGAACATTACACACCAAGCCATTGTCTCTTCCCCATCACTGATGATTGCCCCCACAACACAAGACCCACATTCCCCATGGGGATAACAAGCATCCCCAATGAGGAGGGTCCCTTTGGATGGGGGCAGGGCTGAGGGTAAGGATGGTACCAACATTTGCTGTTTATGTACTAAGTATGTCCATAACTAATAACAAAATAAAAAGGAAAATTAAATTAAAGAAAAAAATTTCTAATTAAAAACTTTAAAAAATAAATTAAATTCAGTTACCTTCTATTTGTGTGCTATTATTTTATAACTTCTATCACTACATAATACTGGATGTTAATAAAGGTAAATGAGCATAGGTATATCAATATAATCTGAGGATATATGTTATTATTAATAATAAATTATTTGAAGCAACTGATGATACAATATGTTAGGAAGTTCTGAATTTATCAATGTACTTCACTTTCATAATTTACTAGGCTTTCAGCCCATAATAATTCAACTGAAAGAAATTTGTCTTACAATGTTTCATTGTTAGACATTCTATTTAGTTCATTAATACCATAAGTTAAAAGTTAACTTCCCATTATCTTTAGCTACTGTTTGCTTTTCTTAAAAGGGTCCAAAGCACACACTCAATAAATTCATGAAGACTGTGATTCAGTTCATGTGTTTTGATGGTGTGGTGTCATGGGTCTCTCTCTCTGCTTCTGTTTGTATGCATGTCTACCTACATCATTCTTTCTCACATATTAAAACAAGCACTCAATTTAAAAGTATAAATCTGATTTCTAAGCATGTACTAGCAGGTAAAATGTTCAATTTAATGTAACACAGTTTCTTAAATTACATTCAATGAATGCTTTACATAGCCAGGTTTCATGTTTATTTCTTGAAATGACTATAATTGGATGCAGGAGCTACTATCTTCAAAAGGCAATCATTTAGTGTTAGATCATACATAATAACAGAATGTACATTTATCATTTTAAGATGTAAGTAACATTAAATCAAAAAGGAACCATGAAAAATGAAGTGTTTTCATGTTTTTATTTATAATTCAAATGAGCATTCTGGTCATTTTAGGAGCTGGTAATAATAAAACAATAAATTTCAAAAAATGGGTATTTAGCAAAGAGCTTACAACCAACTCATGCAGAAATACTGAAGAAGACGCTTATTTATTTTAAAGTTAATATACTCAGCTATAGAAGTAATTAGCTCAGAGACTTAAATGAACACTATTTGGCTTTTCTACATGAAGCATTATCACCATGCTTTGTCTTCATTAAGAAGTGATTCTCAACATAAAACCCAACAGCTTTATATAAATGACTGTGTGCTAATAGTAGAGGTATAGGCATCTTATAGGTGAGAGCAACATTAGCAGTAAAGAACAAAATTGGGTGAGTCATGAGTTCATAATGTGGCTACGCAGCAAATATCCAAAGGAGACCAGTTTACTTCAGATGTTATAGTCACCACAAACAAGATTTATCTCCAAGCAGTATTTTGTCTCTATTGAGTGCTGTGACCCTTCTATGGAACTGTTACAGCTACTTTTCTTTATGAGACATGGCGAGAGTAAACCCTTTAGCACTGACTGGGGTGACTTTGAGGTGCTTACTGTTCAGTTTTTTGTCATACCACATTTATGCCCCTCTTAGGTGTAGAGAACACATGGCTGAGGCAAGTAAAAAATATTGGTGAGCAGTACAACTGTTCAGATAATAACAGCCAGTTGCACCAATGATGCATACTATGTTCCAAACACAAAGAGAATTTGAATTATTTGTTCCACTTAAAAATTTATTAATTAGCTAGAAGCGAGGGACAAAAATTAACAAATAGATTATTAATCACTCTGAATGTAACATTTCAACCCATTCTTCACTCATCCTAAAGTCACTTCACCAAAGTGATAACTGGAGATTGGCAACACAGAGGTTCAACAAAGAAATACCATTCATCTGAAGATTAAGCAAGTATATTATTAGTAAGAAAACCAGTTTTCTAATTAAGCAATGCAAATTTTAGAAAGCAACTACTGCTTTACACTAGAAAGCAAAGGAAAAATAACTCCCAACTCTTTTGATTTACTCTCATTGTGAGCCTTTAAATTTAAAAAGATGTATGTCAATAGAAAATAGCACAATTTTTATATTTGGGGATGTACACTTTACATACAATGCCTTTGGTTTTGTTGGGAAAATGTAGGGATTCATTAGACTGAAACTAAGAGAAAAATATCACGTCAAACTCTCAGACTGAAGAGATTGCTTAGTGGTTAAGGAATTTGTCTGCAAAGCCAAAGGACCCAGGTTCGATTTCCCAGGACCCACATTAGCCAGATACCCAACAGGCACATGTATCTAGAGTTTGTTTGCAGTGGCTGGAGGCCCTGGTGCACCCATTCTCTCTCTCTCCCTCTTTCACTGATAAATAAATAAATAAGAATCAAATTCTCCCAGATTTTAGAGGTATGCTCTGGATTCCAAGGTGGGAGGGGAAAGCTATAATGATTTCATATACTTCAGGACATTTCTAAATATAAAGGAAAAATAACCTTGGGGACTCCTTACTAATTAAAATACTAGCTAATCTGAAAGCTGATCCTGAAAACAGGCCCTCTGATATCAAGTTTATTAACATCTTCAGTACCCTGTTTATGTTCCCTCTTTTGTGTCTGCTTTGGTTTATTAAAAGGAAGTAAGTTTTGCCAGATAGCTGCCTCCCAACATATTTCATATTTGGCTTAAATCTGGCTCTATGGGCAGTGAATTGCAATTTAATTTGGTATGTAAACAAACTACAAAGTAATTTAAAAGTACCATAGCCTGAAAAATGTTGAGCATCAGCCAATAACAGCTGCTGACATTCAGTCATTCGCTAGTTGCCAAATGCTCTAACCTTGCTCACAAAAGGCAAGGCAACATCACATCACAGCAAGCCTAAATAAAGTAAGCTTCAAGTAGCTTCCACATTCTCTATAAATCCTATCTGTCACAATGCTCATTGTAGAACCTCTTCCTTTCCTTTTAACAAGTATATATATATATATATATATATATATATATATATATTTTTTTTTTTTTTTTTTTTTTTTTTTTTTCCTTTTGGTTTTTTGAGGTAGGTTCTCATTCTAGTCTAGGCTGACCTGGAATTAACTAAGTCATCTTAGAGTGGCCTCGAACTCATGGTGATCCACATACCTCTGCCTCCTGAGTGCTGGGATTAAAGGCATGCGCCACCACACCTGGCAACAAGTCCGTTTTTGTTTTATTCTCAAACAGCCTCTTCCCATGTACCAACAAAAGTAGTTTATGGAAAGTTTGAGATTTATGCCTAAGAGGAGTAGATCCCATGAGGCATGGTAGGTGATGTGGTAGCAGCAGTATCTTTATTATTAATGTCTTAGTAAGTTACCATATAAGGTTTTAATATGCCATTTTCATAAATATATTGTTTCTAATCATCCATCTCCCACTTTTTCCAACCACTTCCCCAAAACCCTCTTGTTGATTTCCTACTTCCCCAAATAGCTCTGCTTCTGCATTCATATCACAGGTAACCTCTCTCTTTTCCTTCCTTCTTCCTCCCTTAAGATCTTTTCCCCTGTCATAGTTCCCTTTCAAATTACATGAGCACTCACATGTGAGTGCATGTGCATCTGTGCCCCACCATGCACACACACTCATACCTAGGAGACAAAATATGTAGTCATTTCCTTACTAAGTCTGAGTCATTGCAGTTAAACTAATGATTTCCAGTGATACTAATTTCTCTCCAACAGTTATGATTATTTTTACTTTATGATAAAATAATATTCCATTCTATATGTATGTCATTTTATTTTTTATTTATCTGTCATTTTATGAGCATCAAGACTGGCTCCATTTCCTGAATATTGGAAACAGAGCAGCAATGAACATCTATGTGTAGTGGTCTCTGTGGTAGGACTGAAAGTCCTTTGGATTTATGCCAAGAATAATAAAGTGAGGTCATATGATAGTATTTTGTATATAGTATTTTTATTACCATAGTATCTACAGATGTTTATATTCCCAGAAGCAGTTATTAGAGGTTTCCACTTCCTCCCATTCTCACTAGGATTTAATGTGTTGTTATCTGATGGATAATCGCTACTTGGACTGGGGTATGAGAGAATTTCAAACTAGCTGTAAACTGCATTTTCATGATGACTAAGGATATTGAAACTTTGTCAAATATTTATTGGTCACTCATGTTTCTTGTTTTAAAACCTATTTATTAACTTCATTATCCCTTTGTTGATTGGGATATTTGAATCTTTGGGTATTTAAATTTGTACTTCTTTATATAGTCTAAACATTAACACCCTGCATAATTTAACAGAAGGCAAATATTTTCTCCCAATAAATAGGCTCTCTTCAATCTAGGGGTTATTTTCATGGAGTGTAGAAGCTTCATGTTGTACTGCTTGTTAATTCTTTTTACATGCATTTTCTATATTTTTTAGGATGTCTATATGTTGAAGTATTTTCCCTATGTTTTCTTTCAGCAGTTTTCAAGTTTCAGATTTTCATTATATCAACCACTTCTTACTTGACCTTCTCAAAATAAGTGTATAACACAATAAACTTGTTCCAAATCAAGTCATATTTTATTCCTGTGGACAGTAAAGGAGGGGTATCTGATGCTGAATCCTACTTTATTTCATATAGTGGAGAAAATATATGTCCTAAAACTACTACTACTACTACTACTAATAATAATAATAACAATAATAAACAGAAGACTATGTGGCCACAACTTGTTTCCTCTCTACTTTCATCCTCCATTTCCATCATTGTTCAGCAGGTTAGTTACCTAGAGAAAGGATTTATGAGCAGATTTCTTAAGGTAGAAACTGTCTATGGGCACTCACCAATAAAATAGATTAACACAACCAAACTAGAATCAAAGTCACAAAAAAACCCACTTCCGAGTTAAAATAAATCTTAGTGATTTAGATTGCTCTACATTTTGAGACATTATTTTGGCATAGCTAACAGTCAACACATTTCCTAAGAATTGTGATGAGTATATGCAGCCATGTCTGGCTTTCAGTAATTTCAGATAAGAAACTTCTTTAAGCACCTAAAATTACATGCAGAAAAGTGCTTTCTTGTTAGTTTATTTTGAGTTTACTTTTGCTCAACCCTCACAATGAAATTTAGCATAGTAAAATAGTTCCTGATTAAGTGTTCAATTTGAGCAAACATAAGACATGTAAGTCAGATTTAATAGGTAAGTCTCATCTTATATATTGTTCCCATTCCAAAATCTATACAAATACAGAATTACCTATGTTTTTTAAATAGCAAGGAAGGTTGATGATGTATCATCTAAAATGTCAACAAATATTAGAAGATTCAATTTTTCCATGAGCAGGTTTTATGAAAAAAATCATAAATCCATTTCCAGTTGGTCTATGTCTGACGATTTGTTGTTTTGAAAAGGTCACATGAAACAACCATAAATCTTCCCCATATGATTTTAGCAATGCTGTAAATCTGTCATTTGCATCTACAAAGCAATATAGAAAAATCTTTGAAAATTATCAGTCATAATTAGTTCAGAGAAGTGAAAATTATCTCTTGGGACTAATGAGGTAGTTCATTGGTTAAAGGAGTTTACATTTCCTCTGGGTCCCTTTTCCCTTCTCAATCCCTTTCCCTCAATATCGTACTCCCTCCCTTTACCTCCTCTCTCCTTGAAAATAAATAAATGAATGAATAAATAATATAATTTCTTAAAATATCCAAATTTTTCTAGTGTAAATGAAATCAATCACTTTAAATCATTTTCTTTGTTTTTGCATCAAGATTTTGAGACACTTCTTCATTCTGGTCCCATAAAACTGATTTAAAATGCACTTCCCAGAATAAAATGCATCAAGTCTAATCATGTACTGTGATATGATATTTATTCTTGCTTTTAGTTAATATTTTATTCAGTGTACCTCATCAACATTTTTAATATTTATTTTTTTTTATTTTTATTTGAGAGCGACAGACACAGAGAGAGAAAGAGACAGGAGAGAGAAAGAGAGAGATTGAGAGAAAATGGGCATGCCAGGGCCTCCAGCCACTGCATATGAACTCCAGATGCATGCGCCCCCTTGTGCATCTGGTTATCGTGGGTCCTGGAAATCGAGCCTCAAACTGGGGTCCTTAGGCATCACAGGCAAACACTTAGCTGCTAAGCCATCTCTCCAGCCCTCATCAACTTTTAAATTGTTTTTTCAAGTTTTGGTTTGAGTTGAATTTGTGATTATCTACTTTTGTTTGATTTTTTTTTCTGAATATTCACCTTGTGACAAAATAAAATCAAAGTATTTTAATATTGTTCACATGGCTATAGTTTTACTCCGCATTTAACCTGATTTGAATACTTACTCAATTTGCAGTCTAATAGAGATTATTCCAGCTCTTACATGGGAGTAAGATGAACTATTTGTATTATTCTTTTATTTGGATTATATAAATTTAGAGAATACTATTATTTTATTTTCATTTTTTATTGCTATTGTAAGATTTTTTTTTTTAATTTATGTTTTGTTAATTAGTTTTGTACTCAGTGAATACAGACAACTTGGTACCATTGCTAGGCTCACCCATGCCCTAGCCCCTCCCCCTGGTTCCTCCTATTGAGGTATATGGGTCATGCATTGTGGAGTTAGCCCACAGTTATGAGTAGGAGAAATGTCTCTGCCCCAACATGTGGTTCTGACATTCTTTCTGCCCTCTCTTCTGTAAAATTTCCCTGAGCCATGTTGGGTTCATTTTGGGTCTGCTTCAGTGATGAGGTGTTGGAAGCCTCTGTGACTCTGGATATCTGATTTAGTACATATCTGAAATTTCCAATTTTTGATGACTTCGCAATTTTTAGTCCTTATCACAAAATATTTATTACTAATACTAATGACTTTAATATAAACATTAAATATTTGTTGTCTCTATTTCTATATTATTTCTTGCCTTCTACATACTGGTAATCTTGTTACACATTGTAGATTTCTAATTCTGTACATTCAGTACTTCAGAATTACCAACCATCTATTAAAATTTCTTTGATAGAATTTATTTTAGTTTTATAGCATCTGGCTTCCATTGTCATGTCCTGTTACAATGCCTGAACCTCATCACAATAACCTCTATTTCATATACTTGTTCTTTTCTTGCAGTCCCAGAACCTCTTCTTCCCTCATGGAATCAGCTCATTGATGAGAAAACTAGTCAGTTTCTACTAGTTTTCTGCTTGGATCAAAGTTATACAAAATTGACTGGGGAGGATTAAGTGCTGACATAGCTATCGTTTATCTGAAGTCCTCACACCATGAAAATTTCATTTCCCTTGTGACAAGTCCTGTTTTCAGGTGGTTCTGGCTTCTATTTTGCTGAGGTGATACATACTTAGAAAACTAAGTTATCTTAAATTGCTTCTTCTCAGTGTCAGCATCTTTTAGCATTTTTATTGCCTTATCATTTTGTTTCAAGATGAAATACTTATGTTTCTTTCTAAATCTTACCCTCATTAAGAAATGTCATATTAAAATCCATAGTCTGGCAAAAGTCAGAATATTTTAAGCCAGTTGCTTCTATTTTAACATGCTGCAATACTTGTGAGAACACTATATATTTTCTTTAAAAATTGTCATTAGTTTCCTGAAATGTCCATAATTAGTACTTTACTTTGAGAAAAATATTTTATATTTTATGAAACATTTATTTAAATGTATTTTAAACAAAGAGAAATTTATAGTTGTAGAAGTAGTTTATTTAAGAATATCAAGTTAAAATATTTTACTGCTTAATTGTCATTGCCATTATTATGATAGAATTCTCTATTTATGAAGATTATAAAGTGTTCTTTAAGTTGCATGGTGCAATTCAATGTAGTATGTATTCCATTTAACCTCATATGATAGACTGTGCAATGTTAAGTTGCAAAACTATTTATTGTACATTAACTGGATAGTGTGCATCTGAAATATTAGTACATATGTAATCATGTTTTTCCATCAGATATTTGTATATCATATATGTTTTAATATTATAATGTTTTAGAAACTTTTAAACTGAGAAATTTTCATGCATATTTTTTGTGATTTATTGTATGCTATTACTATAGAAATTAGCTTCCATAAGTAATTTTTTTAAATTTCAGCTACATGTATACCAGAATGAAGCTAGAAGGAAGAGAGAAAATGGATGGAGAGGAGGAATGACTACTTGACACAAGTCAGTGGTCAAATGAAGGAAGGATAGAAGGACGAAAGGAAGGAAAGAAGGAAGGAAGGGCAGAAAGAAGGAAATATGAAGGAAGAAATGAAGGAAGAAGAAAGGAAGGAAGGAAGGAAGGAAGGAAGGAAGGAAGGAAGGAAGGAAGGAAGGAAGGATGGAAGGAAGGAAGAAAAAAAGAAAGAGAGAGAGAGAGATAGAAAGACATCAGAGGTAGAGAAAGGGGGCAGGGGGATATGCAAAACTAATGGAAACATGAATCGATTCCATACAAAACTTCTTCCTGGATACAATTCTGTAAGTCATTACCCTCCTTATGGAGGGGGGAAACTGGTATAGAGGAGCACCGTTACAAAAAAAAAAAAAAAAAAGCTGGAGAAATCATAACCCTAAAGCAATGGGCTCTGGATAGAAATCCCCAGAGCCAGAATTGGGTTTCACCTCACAGTGAGCTGTTGCATAAGGAGACACAAGGTCCCCAAAATAATACAGGCCATTACTAAATGTGTACACTTATCAATACATATTAGAAACTCTAATAGATACTGCTACATTTTAATTCTTGTGTAATTTTCCATTCATCCAATGACAAGTATAGCCCATCCAAATAAAGAGCTCTGGACTATCACTGAACTATTGTGAGCAGCCAAAATTCATTGAAACAAAGTCCCTATACTTTCTGAGGTGCAGCACTCCAGAGTTAGAAATGTTGGCTGGAACCATTCTCCTTTCCCTTAGTCTTGCTCATAGTTACTTATTGATATATCCCCAGATTTTCTTCCTTGCTCTAAGACTATTCAAATGAAAATTGAAAATATCATCATGAATTCAATTTGTCCGTAAAATTGATTGATTTATTAGATGCTAATATCTTCTCTGTACCCTGAAAATTCACAGTACACCATATGCACACATTTCATGGTCTAGAAGATGTTTTAAAGGAAATGTGCTACTACCCTGTGGTATTTCCACTCATCGCTCTATCAGTGGCTTCCTTCCTACCTCAGCTGGGAGATTTCTCATTTATTCCTTTTCTTCAAAACGGAACTTGTAGACAGCATGCTTTCTCTTCTGTTCTTTCCACTATAAACATAAGTATCTCTGTCATAACTGTCAAAGATTCATTTCAGTGTGTAGTTAAAAATTCTGTTCACATAGTCTTTTTGTAAAATTTATGTTTTACAATTTCCTACTCAGAGCAGTTGAAGTTCATTCTCATACTGACTATTTTTTCAAAGCTTTGTCACAACTTGAAGTCATCTTACCAAAATGCTTCTCACACTTTAAAATGAAGATTTCCTTAAGTTCCTAGAGCTTCTTTATTTATGTATGAATCAGCTATACCACTACTAGGCATATATTCTAAGGACTCATCTCACTACCTTAAAGATACTTGCTTAACCATGTTTATCACTGTTCTATTCACAATAGATAGGAAATGAAAGCAGCTTAGATGTCCCTAAACTGATGAGTGAATAATGAAGATATGGCACATTCATACACAATGAAGTTCTATTCAGTAGTAAAGAAAAATGAAATTATGAAATTTTCAGGAAAATGGATGGATCTAGAAAGGGTTATACTAAGTGAGATTACCCAAGCCTATATTCTCTCTCATATGTGGATCCTAGCAACAAATGACTGGACTTCTGTGTGAGTAGGAAGAAAACTCAGTAGCAGAGGCCAGTAAGCTAGAAAGGAGATATAAAGGGAATAGAAAGGAAGGGAGGGGGAACTTAAGAAGATGTTATTGTATATATGTAAGTAGTAGAAAAGAAAAGGCCTAAGTGAGGTCAGTAAAGGAAAGATGGAGAGAAGACTAATCAAAATCCAACAGGATAGGGCTGGAGAGATGGCTTAGCGGTTAAGCGCTTGCCTGTGAAGCCTAAAGACCCCGGTTCGAGGCTCGGCTCCCCAGGTCCCACGTTAGCCAGATGCACAAGGGGGCGCACGCGTCTGGAGTTCCGTTGCAGAGGCTGGAAGCCCTGGCGCGCCCATTCTCTCTCTCTCCCTTTCTCTGTCCTTCTTTCTGTGTCTGTCGCTCTCAAATAAATAAATAAAAAAAAAATTTAAAAAAAAAATTAAAAAAAAAAATCCAACAGGATATAAATAAATCATATGGAAACCTACATTTTTGGACATTTCACTGCCAGGTATGGGACACCTTTCAATGAGTTGTTGTTCAGGGAGGTCCCTGATACCCCCCAAACATTACAGGCCATTACCAAGGCCCTTGGTTTCCCACCAGGAATAGATGGTAAGACCCTATTGCTGAAGACTCCACATACTTGGGCTGTAAGGTCACTGACAAATCCTCCTGGAACTGAGCTGAAAACCTCCTCCATGTAGACTAGCTGACAGAAAGCTGGAAAACACCACAATATGCAGCTTAAAGGGAGAGAGAGAAATCTCCAGAAAGATACTCCACAGTAGGCACTGCAAGCCCTATATTTGGCCAACTAGGCCAAATGAGCTAACGGGTGCAATAGTGGCACTTCTGTAGTGGTGGAAACCAACTGCCCTCTAATTGGACTGGAGGCCCCCTCCATGGGAGGGAATATATCCCCAATACTGAACACCTACAACAGGTGTAGTCATGAGCCCTGGGTATGTAATGTCTGCTGCTGTCTGGTTAAATGTATATACTATGCTCATCAAACTGCCATATCTCTATCACACTTTCCATGGGCCAGGGTCTATTGTGGAAGAGGTGACAGAAAGAATGTAAGAGGCAAAGGAAGGTAGGACTCCTTATAACATACTCCTCCAGACACAAAATGGCCTGGATATCCACGACCTTATTGTGCCTGACACTTCCTACACAAAACTATCATAAAAATAAAAGAGAGACTGATTGAGAGGGAGAAGGGATATGATGGAGAGTGGAGGTTCAAAGGAGCAATTGGGGGGAGAGAGGGAATTACCAGGGGATATTGTTTATAATCATAGAAGTTGTTAATTATAAAAAATTTAAAATTTAAAATTTAAAAATTTAAAAATACATACACACATATACACTACACACATATAAACTTGCAAAAGAGGTGTGATAGAACATTTCATACAAAGGAGATATATGAAATGTAAATAAGCCAATGGAAATTTTTTCAGGCTCTGTGATTGAAAAATTAGAGAAACACCTATTAAGATTATAAAATATCATTGGCATCTATGAAACAAACAATATATATTTTTTTCAATACTAAACATATATTCATATGTTTCAAAACAAATATATTCAAAATAGATATTCAATACTAAATCCTGATGATGATAAAATGAAACTGGATCAAATATATATTGCTTGCAGAAATAATAAAATAGTATTGAAAATAATATTAATAAAAAACAATTTACTGCAAGGGATGATGAGGTGTATCTGACACCCGGGAAGGAGATCAGAGATGTTATGTGATTGAAAACCTAGTCAAAATGTAGCATACCATAGGACTCAACTCATGTAATATGTTCTGAATGACAAAAATAGAATAATAGAATAAATGGGGTTTAATTGGGTTTACAAGGAAATTAGGTGAAGGCATGATCCTGCTGGGAATAACCCTGAAGACATTTGTCATGATAATATGTTGTATGCGGATTGCAGTAGTTATTCTGTTCTACACATTTCTATATGCACAAATGTGTAAATGTTAAATTCTTAAAATCTATATTTTATAGTTTATAGTGTTAAAATAAGTTAAGTTATAACCAGCGGTGGGAAACTGGGTAAAGCATACAAGTGATACAAAACTTGTAATTTTCTTTCTTTTTTTGATCTCTATGATTATCAGTTTATTTATATTATATGAAAATATTAAAGATATTTGCTTCATAGGGTTATTGTGATGATTGAGATCAAAGTGCCTGTAAAATACCTACATTGTGTTGTCCAAGAGAAATATAAGCCACTAAAACAACTTTGAATATTCACATAGCCTCATTAATATGCAAAGAGTAAGTTAAATTAATTTACATATTTTTCTTTAATTATATTTCCAACATGTTATCCTATGAATAGCTAACCCTAATACATTTCAAGTGCTCAGTAACTGTCTAGCCAGGAGAAACTCTATTGGGCTGTACAGGTATAAAATGTAATGAGTATGTAACATGGCTATTATATTTAAATGTTTCTATTATTACTACTACTATAACTCTTACATTCAAATGCACATCCAAGAACATTTCACACTGGTTATAGTAATTTTAACTTTGTCATGTCTCTCTCATAATCTTAAACATAGCTTGATTTCTGCTGTTTAAAAATAAAAACAAATTAAGTTGACCTTATTAAATTGGATTACAGGCCAGGGGACCAATCTGTAATTAATTAGTTTTTAAATAAATATCTAAATCACAAATCAGATATGGGAGAAAATGTAAATTTATATAGTAATTCAATAAAAAACAAATTTCCTTGAGATGAACTTTCAAAATAGAGAAAAAGAAAAAGATACTGTATGCTAGGAGCCATTGATCAAAGACACATTGATGCTCTAATACATTCACAAAATATCCTACTCTAAAGAGTGTTTATCTCTTAAGTAGGCAGAGCTAATAAAAATATGAAAATATGTCATTTTTTCTTACTGCTGTATAGAATTCCATTGTGTAGATATACCACATCTTCGTTATCCATTCTTCTAATGATGGACATCTGGGTTGATTCCAGCTTTTAGCTATTATGAATTGAGCTGCTACAAACATGGTTGAAAAAATCTCTCTGGCTTTTTGTTTGAAGGTTTTAGGGTAGATGCCCAGCAGGGGAATAACTGGGTCTGTTAGTGTCTCTATAGTCAGCTTTTTCAGGAGTCTCCATATTGCTTTCCAAAGTGGTTGTACCATCCTGCATTCCCACCAACAGTGAATGAGTGTTCCTGCTTCTCGACATCCTCACCAGCATTTATTTTCATTTGACCTTTTGATGTTTGCTATCCTTATTGGGGTAAGGTGGAATCTCATAGTTGTTTTAATTTGCATTTCTCTGATGATTAGGGATGATGAACATTTTCTTAGGTGTGTGTTTGCCATTTGTATCTCTTCCTCTGTGAATTGCCTGTTTAACTCTGTACCACATTTTGTGAGTGGGGTATTTGTCTTCTTATTGTTTAGACTTTTGAGTTCTTTGTAAATTCTAGAGATAAGGCCTCTATCAGTTGGATAACCTGCAAATATTTTCTCCCATTCTGTGGGTATTCTATTGGCTTTGCTTATTATATGCTTGTCTGTAAAGAAACTTTTCAGCTTCATATGATCCCAATGGTTGAGTGACTGTTTAAGAACTTGAGCCACTGGGGTTTTATTCAGGAAGTCTTTTTCCATTCCTATATCATGGAAAGTACTTCCTAAATTTTCTTCCAGTAGTTTTCGAGTTTCTGGTCTTATGTTGAGGTCTTTGATCCATTTGGATTTGAGTGTTGTGCATGTTGAAATGTGTGGATCAAGTTTTAGTTTCCTGCATGTGGTTATCCAGTTTGTCCAGCACCATTTGTTGAAGATGCTGTCTTTTTGCCAGCCTATATTGTTCAGGCCTTTGTTGAATATCAAGTAGCTATAGTTGCTTGACCCAAAGTCTGGGTCCTCAAGTCTATTCCACATTGGTATGTACTCCTGTTTTTATGCCAGTACCATACTGTTTTTATTACTATGGTTTTGTAATATAGCTTTAGATCAGGTATGGTAATGCCACCAGAGTTATTTCTTTTGCTGAGGATATGTTTGGATATGCGAGGCCTTCTGCCTTTCCATATGAAATTTGAGATCATTTTTTCTATGTCTGTGAAGAACACTGTAGGGATTTTAATTGTAGTTGCATTCAAACTTTATATTGCCTTTGGTAGGATTGTCATCTTCACAATGTTAATTCTGCCTATCCAGGTGCATGGGAGGTCTTTCCATTTTCTCAAGTCCTCCTCAATTTCTTTTTTGAGTAGTTTTATGTTTTCATTGTATAGATTTTCACTTCCTTGGTTAATGTTATTCCAAGGTATTTTATCTTTTTTGTTGCTATTGAAAATGGAACTATGTCCCTTATTTCTTTCTCTGTGTCTTTGCCATTTGCATATAAAAATGCTACTGATTTTTGTGCATTGATTTACATCCTGCTACTTTGCTATAGGAGTTAATCAACTTCAGTAGTTTTGGGATGAAGTCTCTTGTGTCTCTTATATATACAATCATGTCATCAGCAAATAGAGCTAACTTAACTTCTTCTTTACTAAATTGTATCCCTTTTATTTCCTTCTCCTGTCTTATTGCTTGAGCTAGGACTTCCAGTACTATACTGAAAAACAGACAGGAGAGAGGACAACCATGTCTTGTTCCTCATCTTAATCGGAATTCCTCCAGTCTCTCTCCATTAAGTATTATTTGGGCCTTTGGAGCTTTGTATATTGCCTTTTATTATGTTAAGATATGTACCAACTATGCCAAGTCTTTCCAATGTTTTGATCATGAAGTGATGTTGTATCTTGTCAAAGGCATTTTCTGTATCTATTGAAATGATCATGTGGTTTTTATGTTTAACCTTGTTTATGTGGTGTATTACATTGACAAATTTCCATATGTTGAACCACCCTTGTGTTCCTGAGATGAATCCCACTTGGTCAAGGTGGATGATGCTTTTGATGTGTTGTTGGATTCAGTTTGTGTGTATTTTGTTCAGGATCATTGAATCTATGTTCATTAGGGAAATAGGCTGGTAGTTTTCTTTTCTTGTGGCATCTCTGCCTGGTTTTGGAACCAGGGTGATACTACCTTCATAAAAGTAGTTGGGTAGCTTTCCCTGTTCTTCAATTTTGTGGCACAGTTTAAGGAAGATTCGTTTGAGTTCTTCCATGAAAGTTTGATAGAATTCAGCTGTGAAACCATCTGGTCCTGGACTGTTCTTTTTGGGGGAGGTTTTTTTTATTACTTTTTCAGTCTCCATGAGTGTGATGGGTTCATTGAGGTGATTCATCTGCTCTGAGTTTAGCTTTGATAGATGGTATGCATCCAGGAATTTATCCATCTCCTCCACATTATCCAATTTTGTGGAGTAGAGGTTTTTGAAATAAGTCCTGCTGATTCCCCTGATTTCACTTATGTCTGTTGTGATCTCTCCTTTTTCATTTTGAATTTTGTTAATTTGAAGTGTTTCCTATTTTTGCTTGATCAAATTGGCCATAGATTTGTCAATCTTGTTTATTTTTTCAAAGAACCAGCTCTTGCCGGGAGTGGTGGCTCACTCCTTTAATCCCAGCACTCAGGAGGCAGAGGTAGGAGGATTGCTATGAGTTCAAGGCCACCCTGAGATGACAGAGTTAATTCCAGGTCATCCTGGACCAGAGTGAGACCCTACCTCAACAAAGTAAAACAAAACAAAACAAAACAAAAAACAAACAAACAAACAAACAAACGAAACAGCTCTTTGTTTTGTCAATTGTATTAATTGTTTCCTTGGTTTCCAATTCATTAATTTATGCTCTGATTTTTATCATTTATTTCCTTCTGGAGCTCTTTGGGTTGGATTTTTCTTATTTTTCCAGTGGCTTGAGGTGGATGGTTAGGTTATTGATTTTGATCTTTCTGTCTTTTTTATGAAGGCATTGAGTGCTATGAATTTTCCCCTGGACTGCCTTCATTGTGTCCCATAAGTTTTGGTATGATGTGTTCTCTTGTCATTCAATTCCAGGAATTTTGCAATTTCCTGTTTATTCATTTACTATCCATGTATTGTTGTAGAGTGTGCTGTTTACTTTCCAGGTGCCATTGGGATTTTTGGTGGGTCTTTTGTTGTTGATTTCTAGGAATATAGCATTGTGATCTGATATCATGCAGGAAATTATTTCAATTTTCCTAAATAGGTGGAGGCTACCTTTGTGACCCAGTATATGGTCTATTTTAGAGAATGTTCCATGGGCTGCTGAGAAGAATGTGTAGTCTGTGGATTTGGGATGGAAAGTTCTGTAGATGTCTGTTTGGTCTATGTGCCCTATGGTTTTGTTGAGCTCTCTTACTTCCCTGTTGAGCTTCTGTTTGGATGATCTTTCTATTACTGATGATGGTGTGTTGAAGTCCCCAGCTATGATGGTGTTGGTGGTTATTTCTGTTTTATTGTCTAGTACGTTTTGTTTTATGAACTGTGGTGCCCCTGTGTTTGTTGCATACAGATTTATGATTGTAATATCCTCTTTATGGATTATTCCCTTTATTAGTAGGAAGTAGCCTTCTTTGTCTTTTTTGATTGTTCTATGGTTTTGTTGAGTTCTCTTACTTCCCTGTCAAGTTTCTGTTTGGAAGATCTGTCTATTACTGATAATGGTGTATTGAAGTCCCCAGCTATGATGGTGTTGGTGGTTATTTCTGTTTTATTGTCAAGTAGGTTTTGTTTTATGAACTGTGGTGCCCCTGTGTATGGTGCATACAGATTTATGATTGTAATATCCTCTTGATGGATCATTCCCTTGTTAAGTAGGAAGTGGCCTTCTTTGTCTTTTTTGATTATTTTTGGTTTGAAGTCAATTTTATCTGATATTAATATAGCTACACCTGCTTGTTTCTTATTCCCATTTGTTTGGAATATTGTCTTCCACCCCTTTACCCTGAGGAGGTGTCGGTCTTTAGTGGTGAGGTGGGTTTCTTGAAGACAAGAGATTGAGGGGTCCAATTTTTTTAATCCATCCTGTTAGCTTGTGTCTCTTGATGGGTGAATTAAGGCCATTAATATTTAGGGCAATGACTGTGAGATTTGTTTTGATCCATGCCATATTGTGTTGGAAGATGTGTGTTGGTATTTTCATAGGCTTTGAAATTTTTTGTGCCTACTCTGGGTTTGGTTGCTTTGATCTGCTTCTTGTAGGCATTTGTGTTTGGTTATTTGTTTCTTCTCTGTGAAGAATTTCCTGAAATACTCTCTGTAGGTTTGGTTTTGTGTTCATATAATTGTAAAGCTGAGTTTTGTCATGGAAAGTTTTTCTTTCACCATCTATTATGAGGGATACTTTGGCTGGGTAGAGTAGTTTGGGTTGGAATCTATAGGTTCTTAGACTTTGGAGAGTTTCACTCCAGGCCCTTCTAGCTTTCATGGTTTCCATTGAGAAGTCTGAAGTAATTCTGATGGTGTTACATTTGAAAGTGGTGCACTGTTTTTCCCTATCCGCTTTTAGGGTTTTCTCTTTGGTGTCAATGTTTCAAGTCTTAATGATAATATGTCTTGGAGAGTTTCTCCTTTGGTCCAGTCTGTTTGGAGTTCTGTTGGCTTCTTGTATCTTGATGGGACTTTCTTTTAAGAGACTTGGGAAGTTTTCTTCAATTATTTTGTTAAATAAGTTCTTCATGCCTTTGATCTGAAATTCTTCTCCTTCTGGTATACCAATGATTCTGATATTAGGACGTTTAAGTGTATCCTGCAATTCCCTCATGTTCTGTTCGCAGGAACTTTTGAAGTTACTGAAGTTTTTGAATTCTCGAACTGTTTCTTCCATCTTGTCTTCCACATCAGAGTTTCTATCCTCCACTTTGCTGATTCTATTCTTGAGAGCCTCCAGAGAGTTTTGGACTTGTTCAATTAAGTTTGCATTTTCTACTACTTTTCTATATATCATTTCCGTTGCTCTGTCAAGCTCCGTTTTCATATCATTTTTTGATTTTCTTGATGATTCTTGGAAATCATCCTTGCATTTCTTTATGTCTTCATTTAATATGGCCAGCTGATTTTTAAGGTCCTCTTTTTTTTTTTTTCACTCTCCATCAAACCACTTAATTCTCTTTGAACTCCTTCCAATTTCTTATCAATTTATTCTAGCTTAGTGATGGTAGCATCCACATGATTGTTGGTCCTTTGTTGCTTTCCTGCACGTTCTATCAGTAGGTTGGCCAGGGTTGCATTGCTCATAGCTTCAATGTCATGTTCTGATCCTAATAATTCTTCTATGTTTTGGTTATATATATTATTCATTGTAGGACTAGGTGATCTAACTGAATTTTCTTGCATTTGATTTTTCATGTTATTTCTTTTGTGCTTTGGTCTGCCCATGGCAGTGTATGGGCACATAGGTGGGTGAATCAATGTGGGCTCTAGTGCAATGGGAATCTGAGGCAGCCTGGGGCAGTTGCCAAGCAGCCTGGGCTTTGGCTCCCACTTGCCAGAGCTGCCTATCTACTGACTGACAGGGGTGCCAAAGTTGCCTGCTTTTCAGCTTGGAGGGGGACTGAGGTACCAAGCCCTGAAGCCACCCAAACTCTGGCTGGGAACACTGGGACCCTGAAACAGTCTGTGTTCCCTGGTCTCAGGAGGGTGGGGACTGGCGGGGAAGGCACCTGAAAGGGCGCAAGCCACAGACACAGTCTAGGTTTGTGTGGAAGTTGCTGTGGGACTGGACTCACTGAGTGTGCAGTGGAAGGAGCAGTAATGTGGGCAAATGTTCAGAGAAATTTAAGCTTCTGCAGTGGCGGTGGGTGCTGCAGTGGGGATGGGCAGCTGGGTGCATGACGGGGCAAGGCGGTGGTGCGAGGGTCTACAGTGGGGTGCAGGACCGTGCGCAACCGTGAGCGGGATGGCGGCAGGGTGCAGGTCGGGGTGTGGGGCTGCAGCGGGGCACTGTGGGACAGTGCACAGGATAGTGACTGGGCATGGGATGGGGCGCGGGATCGGCGTGGGATGGCGGGAGGGCGCAACAGCTATTTGGTGAAATGGGTGGTCTACCTGCCTGCAAGGAGATCAAGGATTCCCTGATTTCTCCCATCCTGGGCCGTCCACTGACAAGAAGACCCAGAAAACCCTTAATTTCTTGCCTTTTCTTCCCAGGGATTTGCAGGGCAGCTAGGCGGTCACCATCTTGGCCGGAAGTCGTAATTTTCTATAAATATTAATTATTTTAATTCAAGGTGGGATTTTGTTACTGTTAAGAGCACTTCTGTCCCATTTATCTGTTTTATTGACATGTATTAGTGCTGCACGATCTGTGCTCTCTATTAACCTTCTTTTTTTTTTTCCTTTCAGGAAGACTTCTGAGAAGTTTAACATTAACTATAATATATCTAAGAAAAAAATAAATACTATAGCTAGTCTACAGTCTGGAAGGGCACCTCACTTTAGCTTCTACTTCAGAAACTCACCATTTGAGAACAAGCAATTGAAGAGCACTAACAAGATAGATTAATTTCTTGACCATAACTTGGAAGGGCAATAGAGACTGGCTTGTGTTACTTCCTCTTTTAGATATTTATGCCTTTGAATTTAATGTTCAAAGTAATTTAGTCTCCGTTCTTGAATTTACTATTAAGAGTTCAATACTAGTAAGACATTTAAATCCAAATTTTATGTCATTCCAGGGAGTTTATGGATTATTCAGTGTTTGTTCAAACAAGCAGAGTTATTATAAATAGTCTGAAATAATTGGTCTATGGTGTAATTGTAACATAACAAGGGTGGAAGAGAGGTAAAGTCTGGGATGATTAAATGGGAATTGAGACTCATATAACAGTCACTTAACAGCCATTATGTATCAATGGAGTAGCTGGACATCTAGGAGCGTGTACAGAAATCTGGGAAAAATAGGTATGCCCACGTGGCAGTAGAATCACCAATGTTATTGGTGAAGAAACAACAGCAAGTGGAATTGCAGTATCTGTGGATGACTCTAGAGACAAGGATTGACCTGAATGTATTGCTGACTTTTTCTTTTCAGGCACACTGTGTTCAGGTTTCCACACATGGGCTATCATTGCATCTGTCCATGACTGCTGCTAGTTACCAGGACCTCCAGATCATAAGGGCAATACTTCTCTTTCTTTCTGAGAAGCCCCCTTGTACTTACTTTGGGCAAATGAAACTCTGAGTCATAGAGGAAAGGACATCTGGGATGTATCATTTCACTTTAGCCAAATAAGCACTGTCCATACACCTCACAGCTAGTGCGCGTACTTCGAGCACCATGATGGTGCTGTCCTGTCATAGCTGCTGTCAATCTCATTTTATGTGAAATAGACATAAAATGGGAAATAAATCTTTCATATAGGTAAAGTACTCATGGAATTCATTTAATAATTACATAATTTGGTAGATTTTTCTAGATTTTAAAGACATAAATGTTTTGTCCACAAAGAGTCCTTGAATGAATAGTTAACTATCTAATAATAGTTTGTGTGAATGCAAAGGCTGAATAAGAGGCAGAGAAAAACCTCAATAATTCACCAGTGGAAAGAAATCATAAATATGTTTTAATGAGGTCAATGAAAAATGAAAGAACTTTGTAAAATCAACAGAATTATATTACTACTGACTACAGGTGTTTCAAGCTCTATCGAAAAAAAATCACATGTGTCATACAATGGGCCACGTCATCCTCTTAATTCACTTATCTCTAGAAGAGGGAGAATATCTCACAAGTATGTGGGGCCACGATATGACAATATGCTCAACACTGTATCATCAGCATGTGAGGAAGCAGTTATCCACAGGAAACATGACTGCATTCTGAGCAGACCATTGTTTTACTATGCCACCTGCAGTTGGACCAATTCATCTAATTCTGACAGGCATGAACATAAGACAATTACCTTCTAATAATATTGTACTAACCATATGTATGGCTGCTTAATACCATCCTTTGCTCAAGAACTTGAGAAAAGAAAACTAGTAATGTTTAATGGGATATTTCATTCCCAAATTGTTTTACAAGTTCAGGCTAAATGATAGCCCCCACCCCACACCATACTGGAGAAAATGCCATCTTAGTTATTCACTTTCATGATGCATAAAATATTGGGATAATATTTATTATGTTTATAGATATTTATAAGATCACTGCTTGTTGGCAATAAAAAAGAAGACCTCAACATAAAATACTGCTGACACTAGAGAATGTTTTACCATCAGCATAAGAAATCAGGCACATCATTATGGTCTGCTTCTCAAAGCATGTGTTTTCCATTCCCACCACTTAATCCTGAAAGTTTGTCTTAAAACTTGACTGAAACTGATTACTCCTACAATCCAGCCTTTCTATGAAGTATGCAAAAGGAAGAAGGAATGGAAAAAAAAAATTCTTGCTTTTTTTAATATAAGGACAAAACCAAATTTACTAAGCCTAAACTACTTTATATATATATATACACACACACACACACACACATAAATTTTTTGTTTTGCTTTGGATTTTTTTTGTCGTCATTGTTGTTGTTTCCATTTTTCGAGGTAGGGTCTCACTCTGGTCCAGGCTGACCTGGAATTCACTATGTAGTCTCAGGGTGGCCTTGAACTCTCAGTGATCCTCCTACCTCTGCCTCCCAACTGCTGGGATTAAAGCCTTGGGCCACCACACCCGGATCTTGGTTTGTATTTTGAAGGGAGTGTCTCACTCTAGTCCAGACTGACATTGACTTCACTATGTAATCTCAGGGTGGCCACAAACTCACAGCAATTCTCCTACCTGTACCTTCCTAGTGGTGGGATTAAAGGCATGGGCCACCACACCTAGCTTCCTGTGATATTTTTTAAAACCAAACACACTACCCAGTTGGCTAAAAGAGATGTTTTCCCAGGGAAATTACTTCCCAGTTTAACAAAATGTAATTACATAAGGTGAGGATTGCTGTAGGGCAGTAATTTACAATCTCTATCTTGAGTGCCCGGGATTGTCTGCTTTTCATTAGTAGCTAAATTGACACATTTTAAAATTATTATTATTAATAACATTTTGCAAGGATGAACCATGTGTTGGTGCCCCCTTTTCCCTTATCCCTTCCCCATTCAGCTGAGTACCCTCCTTAGTGGGGTAGCAGGTATTCCCCCATGGGGTTGTGGGTTTTTCATTGTGGGAGCAGCAGTCAGCTTTTTTAGGGGGTGAGGGAGGGAATTCCTTTGGGCATAGTTTATAAACCTGTGGCTCTTACAATGTTTCCCTTTCCTCTTCCACAAAACTCCCTGAGCTGTGGCGTGACAATTTTAAGTCTACTTCGGTGATGAGCTTTTAGGAGCTTTTGGATCTCTGCTTTGGTAAGTGTTGAGTATCCTCAGGGTCTGTTTCCTTCACACATTTTTTTTTTTTTCCTTGTCATACCTGGGAGTGACTCAGGAACTAGTTCAGAGCTCATCTGTGATTCTAGTGGCTTTCTAGAAAATACTCCACTGCCCAACCAACTCTCTCTTTTCTGTGTCTGACAGAGGGTGAATCAAGGTCATCTTGCTTTATATGCATAACTTGTTAGCACAGTATCAGCTCTTAGTTCATTTATTGCTACTAACATCTGGATTTAAGATAAGATAATTTTGTTGACTTTAATTCATGTGTTCTCTCACAGTCTAATTATCAAAAGATATATCTGTATTTAAGCCCTTAACTTTTATGTCGATTCTGTGAATTTATTCAGAAGCTAGAAAGCAGAAATGTATAATTAAATGTCACTACAATTCTAACACATAATTTATTTGATCTTAATAATAGTACCATGAAGGTAGAAAGGCTATTATTCCCAAGTAAAGTATTACTATTATTCCTAAGCAAAGATAAGGAAATTAATGCCAGGAGGGATTAGTCCTTGCACTAAAGTTGTCTAAGTCAGTTACTTTATGGGGCATAGGACTACATTGGTTTCTTTGAAGTTGAAATCTCCAGTTATTATCAATTGCTTAAAAAGTTTCATTAAATATTCACATGAATATATTTGCTGCTCTTTAGACCCCAAGAATATCTGAAGCTCTGGAGTATTTCAAATCTCATAAAACCATGGAAAAGGGCAGTATGGTTTTTCTTTAATGCATATTTGGTAAAAAAAAAAAAAAAAAAAAAAACCTAGCCAAATATAAGAATTATTTTTTTTTATGTATAGACAACAAAGTTATTAATAGTGCATTAAGGGAAGACCATAGTTATTTAGTCAGATCTTATGGGATTTATTACTTGGATCATGTATTTGTAGGTTATTTGGACTTTGATTGTATTAGTTAAAGTCTGGGAAATTTTGGTTATTTTTTAAATGACTGCAATGCTACTGTTTCATAAGTATTAAAAAATTATATGAGGTTGGAGATATGACTTAGTTGTTAAAGTGAGTGCCTCCAGAGTCTTAACAATGCTTTTTCGGTTCCTTTGTATCAATATAAAGCTAGGTGTACAGGGAGGCACATGCATCTGGCATTTGCAATGGCTAGAGGCCCTGGCATGACCACTCTCTCTCTCTTACTCTTTCTCTCTGAGCCTCTCTCTCTCTCTGTCTCTGAGCCTCTCTTCTATCTGACTCTTTCTGCATGCAAATATATAAATAAATAAATACATAAAATTATATGAAAGCAGATACTCTAGTATTTAATGTGATACAATATTTAAGTAATTTGATTTATTACAATAATATTAAAAATACAAAATATAGCTGGGCACGCTGGCATATGCTTTTAATCCTAGCACTGAGAAGGCAGAGGTAGGAAGGATTGCTTTGTGTTTAAGGCCACCTTGATACTGCATAGTTAATTCCAGGTCAGCCTGGGCTAGAGTGAGACCCTACCTCAGAAAAACAAACAAAAAAATTAAAAAATAGGGCTGGAGAGATGGCTTAGCGGTTAAACGCTTGCCTGTGAAGCCTAAGGACCCCGGTTCGAGGCTCGGTTCCCCAGGTCCCACGTTAGCCAGATGCACAAGGGGGCGCACGCGTCTGGAGTTCGTTTGCAGAGGCTGGAAGCCCTGGCGCGCCCATTCTCTCTCTCTGTCTCTCTCTGTCTTTCTCTCTGTGTCTGTCGCTGTGAAATAAATAAATAAAAATAAACAACAATTAAAAAAAATTAAAAAATAATGACAAAATTAACACAAAAAATAAAGTATACTATGTGAAGTTAATATAAGGAGACAAATATAAATGTGTTTTCTTCTTATGTTACTGTCAAAATTACATCAAAGTGTCATATTATTATAGTCAATTTGTCAAAAAAATGTTAGGGTCTTGATGAATTCAGTTTAAATAGGAAGACATGATTTCCTTTGAATTTCCTCCAAGGCTTAAAATAATGTAAACATTTATTTTACTTTATAAAGAATCTTTTTTTAAAGTATTGTAGTTATTACTTTGTAAGCAGAGACTAAGAGAGACAGAGAGAGAATGGGTGTGTCAGGGCCTCCAGTAACTGCAAACAAACTCCAGATGCATGTGCCACCTTGTGCATCCATCTTCCATGAATATTGGGGAGTTGAACCTGGGTCCTTAGGCTTTGCAGCCAAGCACCTTAACCACTAAGCCATCTCTCCAGCCCAGATAATTGTGTTATAAATTGCTTAAAAATTTCTTTTGTTTGTTCCTGTCTCTTTTGTTATTTTTCTTTTTGAGGTAGGGTCTCATTTTAGCCCAGGCTGATATTGAATTCATTATGAAGTCTTGGGCTGCCCTTAAAACTCACAGGGTCCTCCTACATCTCCATCCCAAGTTCTAGGATTAAAGGCAAATACCTCCATGCCCAGCAGTGCTACAAATATTTCTAAGCAAAATATATTTCTTTATCTTTTGTGAAAGTAGAGTAATAATAAAATTATTCAATATTATGCACAAAATTATTCTAATTTGATGTTGATGTGATCTCATTAATATGATTATATTTTCACTTTCAAAATCCTTTCATTTTCTAGCCTATGGTAAAGTTCTTATGAGCTTACATTAGTACATTTATTACATGTGTAGTTGCTAGAATGTTGATGCTCTCAGTTTCTTTCAAAATGATTGAAATACATATTACTCTTTTTCTGAGTAAAATGTTATAATGAAAATATTCTTGAAGTGTAACCATATCTCATTTATCTATAAATGACATGAAAATATCTGCATTGGAATGTGAAGGAGAGAAATAGATTACTAGCATTCAGATTTCTAGTCAGAAAACTGGCTTTTAAAAATTGCATTAATTGAAGGATAATATCATCCTTCAGGGAAAGGGCAGGAAAAAGAGTACCATCAAAATTATTCAAGTAACAGTAGATAAACATATGGCCGGGGAACACTGCAAAGTCTAATAACTTATGGCCTCCAATCCCCAAAAAACAGGACCCAGCAAAAGTACTGCTCATAATAGATAACAAAAGAAAAAATTTCCATAATAATAGTTAGCTCTACCAGTATATGAATGCTAAGCTAAATAAATATAGAGTACTTTAGGAAATTCTCCACACAGAAGAGTCAAGCAACAAACCTCAAGAACCTATAATAAGCATACCACAATAACCAAATCCAGAGATGGCTCAAAAAAAAAAAAAAAAAAACCCTACAAAGTCTAAGAAAATACTAAACTCCATAAAGCACCACACTATGACAAGGATTAAATCAAACATCACAGTTAATACCCTAAACATTCATGACCTTAATTCACCCATCAAGAGACACAAGTTAACAGGATGGATCAGAAAACTCTACCCCTCAATCTTCTGCCTTCAAAATACCCACAATGCCATTAAAGACACACACCTCCTCAGGTTGAAAGGGCAGAAAATGATATTCCATATAAATGGAAATAAGAAATAAGCAGGCATTGCTATACTAATATCAGATAAAATAGACATAAAATCAAAAGTACTCAAAAAAGACAAAGAAGACCTCATCCTACTCATGAAGGGAATGAACAAACAAAAGGATATCATAATCATTAATCTTCAGGCACCAAATACAGGTGCACCACAATTCATAAAACAAAACCTTATTGACAATAAAACAGAAATAAACACCAAAAACATCATATTTGGGGACTTCAATACTCCACTATCAGCAACACTTAAATCATCCAAACAGAAAATTAACAGGGAACGAAGAGAGCTCAACAACACCATAGATCAATTAGACTTAACAGACATCTACAGAACTTTCTACCAAAAATATACAGAATACACACTTTTCTCAGAAGCCCATGGAACATTCTCCAAAATAGATCATATATTGAGCCATAAAGTATGCCCACATATATTTAGGAAAATCAATACAATTTCCAACATGGTCTCAGATCACAATGCTATAAAGCTAGAAACCAACAAGATATATGCCAGAAAATCCATCAGCTCCTGTAGGCTCAACAACACACTTTTAAACAATAAATGGGTAGTGGATGAAATAAAAAATGAAACTGCAAAATTTCAAGAACTGAATGAGAACATATTGTACCAAATTTTATGGGACATGAGTGAGGCAGTCCTTAGGGGAAAATTCATAGCACTTTATGCTTTCATAACAAATTCAGAGAGATTCCAAATCAATAACCTAACCATCTATCTGAACAAGAAGAAGCCAGCAGAAAAAGCTCCAGACAGAAAGAAATAATAAAGATCACAGCAGAAATTAAGGAATTGAAAACTCAGAAAACAATTAAGAAAATTGATGAAGCAAAGAGCTGGTTCTTTGACAAAAATGAACAAGATTGATAAATGCCTGGTCAATTTCATCAAGTGAAAAAAAGTAATGCTTAAAAATGAAGAAGGAGAGCTCACAACAGATATAAATAAAACTGGAACAATCATCAGGACTTACTTCCAAAACCTCCTCCACAAAACTGGATAATATAGAAGAAATAGATACATTCCTGGGCACATATCAACTGCCTAAACTAAACTCTGAGCAGATGAATTTCCTAAATAAACCTATCACCCCCATAAAGATCGAAAACGTACTCAGAAATCTCCTCAAAGAGAAGAGTCCAAAATCAAATGGTTTCTCATCCAACTTATATCAAACCTTCATGGAACAACTAAAATCAGTATTTCTTAAAGTGTTCCACTGAATTGGAAGAAAAGCTCCTCAGCTCCTTTTATGAAGCTAGCATCACACTAATACCAAAATCAGACAGATATGCAGAAAGAAAACTATAAGTCTTTAACCTTGATTAACTTAGGCACAAAGATCCTGAACAAAATCTTCACAAACCAAATTCAGCAACAGATCTAAAGCATTATCCATCTTAATCAAGTTGACTTCATACAAGGAATGCAAGGTTGGTTCAACATATGGAACTCTATCAAGGTAATCAACCACATAATAAGCTTAATCACAAAAAACCACATGATCATTTCAGTAGATGAAGAAAAGGCCTTCAACAATTAAAACATAATTTCATGATCAAAACTTTGGAGAGAATAGTTATGGATGGTTTATACCTCAATATATAAAGGTTACATATCAGGCACCTAAAGTCCAATTAATACTTAATGGGGAAAGACTCAAGGAATTCCCATTGAGATCAGGAACAAGACAGGGCTGCCCACATTCACCTCTGATCTTCAACATAGTAATAGAAGTCCTAACCCAAGCAATAAGACCGGAGAAAGAAATAAAAGGGATACAAATCAGAAAGAAAGCAATTATGTTAGCCCTATTTGCAGACTACATGGTTCTATACATAAGTCACCATAGAGCCTCAGTCTTAAAACACTTAAAGGTGATTAACTCCTTCTTCAAATTAGCAGGATACAAAATTAACACACAACAATCAGTAGCCTTTCTATATGTAATGGACAAAGATACAGAGAATAAACTTAGCAACCTTGTCCCATTTTCAATAGCAACAACAACAACAAAAGTACCTTGGAATAACAATAACCCAGGATGTAAAAGACTTATGTAATGAAAAAATAAAAACACTCAAGAAAGTAACTGAGGCAGTCTTGAGACCATGGAAAGGCCTCCCATGTTCCTGGATAGACAAAATTACATTGTGAAAATGGCAGTCCTATCAAAAGTAATATACAGATTTAGTACAATACCAATAAAATCCCAGCATTATTCTTCGCAGAGGTAGAAAAAATGTTCTCAAGATTCATATGAAATAGCTGCAGGCCATGGATATCAAGCATATACTCAGAAAAAGAAACATTTCTGGAGGCATAACCATACCAGATCTAAAGCTACATTACAAAGCCATAGTACCAAAAACAGCATGGTGCTGGCATAAAAACAGGAATATAAACCAATGGAACAAAATTTATGATATGGACTTTTGGCCAAGTAACTACAGCTACTTGATCTTTGACAAAGGCCCTAATAATGCAGACTGGAGAAAGGACAGCATCTTCAACAAATAGTGCTGGACAAACTGGATAACCATATGCATGAAAATGAAACTAGACTCACACATCTCTCCATCCAAAAATATCAAGTCCAAATGTATCAAAGACCTCAATATAAGTCCAGAAACTCTTATAATAGTTGCCGGAGCCTGCCGGCTGAAAGGGTTCACGCCTGATGGGGAGTGAGGATTAAGGAAAGACAGAAGAAAGAGTGAAAGAATGGACTCCAGTCCAGGGCTGAAGCCAGGACTGAAGACATGGTTTATTTCACAGCATTCCTTTTTATATCTTTTTACAAATAGTTTTTCCATAGACAAAGATTTTATGAGCTTTACAAGTTCCTATCAAAAAACCTTCCTGTTACAGAGTTTTTGCATTTCAATCATTTCTAAGTACAAAGGACCAGCCAAATGGCTGAAGATACCTAATCTTGCTTACGGGTGGGCTGCTATAATTTTGCTAATGCCTTGCTGCCAGACAGCTTCCTGACACTGCTTGTAGGAAGGCTGCTATAGTTTTGTTAATGTCTTGCTGCCAGAAGCCCAGAGCTATGGATACAAGTCCAGCCATTCAGAATGGCTCCCGACAAATAGTGGAAAAAAAAAAAAAAAATAGAAGGAATTTTACACGATATAGGACTGGGAAAAGACTTCCTTAGCAAAACCCCAATAGCTCAGGAACTTATATAATCAATCAAACATTGGGATCTCAGGAAGCTGAAAAGTTTTTTCACAGACAGACAATACCCTAACCAAAGCCAATAGACTACCCACAGAATGGTGTGTGTGTGTGTGTGTGAGTTGCTGGCTGTAAAACTGACACAGGCCTAATTTCTAGAATCTAAAAAGAGCTCAAAATCCTAAACAATAAAAAAAAAAAATCAAACAACCCACTCCTAATTTTGGGTAGAGAAATAAATAGTAAGTATTCAGAAAATACAAATAGCAAACACACACTTGAGAAAATTTTCAATATTCCTAACCATGAGGGGAATGCAAATTAAAACAACGTTGAGATTCTACCTTATTCAAGTGGTGATAACAAACATTAAAAAAAATCAAATGAAGCCAGGTGTGGTGGTGCATGCCTTTAATCCCAGCACTCGGGAGGCAGAGGTAGGAGGATATCCAAGAGTTCGAGGCCACCCTAAGACTACATAGTGAATTCCAGGTCAGCCTGAGACAAAGTGAGACCCTACCTCGAAAAACAAAAACAAACAAACAAACAAAATTCAAATGAAAACAGACAAATTTATTCCCTTACTAGGCATTAACCCCAAATCCTCCACACCTCAGTCCAGAGATATTTTCTCAACCATGTTTATAGCTGCTTAATTCATAATAGGTAAGAACTGGAGCCAACCCAGATTCCCATCATTGGATGAATGGATAACCAAGATGTGGTATATCTA
Source organism: Jaculus jaculus (assembly GCF_020740685.1). NCBI lineage: Eukaryota > Metazoa > Chordata > Mammalia > Rodentia > Dipodidae > Jaculus > Jaculus jaculus. The sequence goes on along the minus strand of NC_059102.1, from coordinate 288,614,734 downwards.
CTTGATGGAATTCAACTCAGCACTTAGGAAAAAAAAAAATGACACAATGAAATTTGTCGAAAATTAGTCAAACTTGGAACAGATTATACTCAGTGATCTTACCCAATCATAGAAAGACAATTGTCTCATGGTCTCAGTCATCTGTGGTTTCTAACCTGGATCAGCCCAAGATGCTGACATACCTAATAGGAATCTCAAGGACTGGACAATAGGGAGGTAGGGCTTGAGAGGAGGGTAAGTGTGTGTGTAGGGGGAGGGGGCATAAAACTGAACCCAACTGGAATTAGTACCATAAGATCCTATATCCTGGAAGACAGACTAAAAGGTTGAACCCTCATCAGGACCTTAGTGGGAAGAGCTGAATCAAAGGGCCCTGTAGAGAGTATGGTGAAGTCTAACCTTGATTTTTTCCCATTTCTTTGTTTTTTCTTTTGTTAGTTCTTTCTTTTTAATATTTTCTTTATCTTTTTCCTTCTTTTCCCTTAGTGCTGGCCTGTAACTCTCAGTACCAGGAAGCAGTTATACCCCAAATGATCTGTTGATCAGAGAGACCTACAAGGTCTACCAAAACAAAACAGACTTCTATCAAAGCACTTGATTACCCACCAGAGGTTAATGGTGAGACCTTACTACTGAAGACAGCACATACTATTGGTATGGAACATGTAGAGAACTGGCTGGAATCTAGAAGAAATCCAGTCCCCAGAAAGTTAGCCCATCTAGTGCTAGAAGAAGCAACATGAGCTACTAGGGGAAAATGGCCAGCATCTGTCTGAGAAATTGAGGTCTAAGTTACTCAGAAACAAACATTGTGCTGTGATGCTCATCCAAGTGCAATAGTGGCACACAACCATGGTGGGTAACCAACTGTTCTTGGTTTGGCTAACTGATCTGCTTAGTTGAAAAGAACCCATATTTGGAAGTGGGAAACAAGTCCAAATCATATGCAGATAACAAGTTTGCTCCCCAATATAAAGATCCTAGCAATCTTAAAATCTCTCTAAACTAACAAGGGATATCCCATTAAACCTGTGCTTGACTTCACATTCTGTTGGAGAATATGCTTGTCTTTTTCACATGGAAACAGGACCTGAGGAGAGAATCAGCCCATCGTACTTCACCAGTGTCCCAGCTGAAACCATAGAATTATTGGGGAAATGAACAAAAGAGTTGCTTTCTTGGTAATCCTAGTGTCAGCACTGGGGTGAAAGAGATAAACACAGAGGTCACAAAACTCCTAACAAAACAGATATAAATAGATATCCAGAGACTCAGAGGCTAACAAGACCTCATCACTGAAGTAGATCTAAAATGCACTCAATATGTCTCAGGGAAATTCACAGAAAAGGGTATGGAGAGATTGTTAGAGCCACATATTGGTCCATTATGCACAGAGACATTGTCTCTTACCCCTAACTTATGGCTAAGCTCACAATGTACAACCTACATTCCCCAATGTGTATGGTCCCTGTGGAGGGGGCAAGGTAGGGAGGAGGCTAATGATGGTACCAACATGGCTGTATACACATTGTACATAAATAATAATAATAATCAAGTAAAGAAAATAGATTTACTTTCATGAAATGATATAAATATGAACACAGTACACCCTGAAAATCATAGTAACATTAAAACTTTTAAACTGTAATGAAATCTAAGTTGTTTCACTAAAATACCACATGGGAAAAGACTAATGTCTGAAGCTTTCAGAATCTAATTATGCTAAAATGAATAAACATTAATTCATTTAAATTCTGTTTTAAGATGAGACATACTTTTTAAGGAACATGAACATTAAAACACATCCACCCTTCCTTTGGCTCTTACATTCTTTCTGCTACCTCTTCTACAATGTACCCTCAGCCATGGAAGGTGTGATTGACATATTCCAGTGCTGAGCACTCCTCTGTCACTTCTTCTCAGCACCATGGTGCATCCTGAGTCATCCCAAGGTCACTTCTATCTGAAAAGAGAAGGTTCTCTAGCCCAAGGTGAGAGTAGTATTAATATGTGGGTATAAACATTAAGAGAAGTGCTTAAGGGGCAGTTTGATGAGCATAGTATATACTTTTAGCCAGACAGCAGCAGATGTTACACTCCTAGGGCTCATGACTACCACTGTTGTAGGTTTTCAGTATCAGGGATATATTCCCTCCCAAGGAGCAGGCCTCCAGTCAAATTAGAGGGCTCTTGGTTTCCCCCATAACAGACATGCAACTACTGCACCTGTTGGTTCATTTGGCCTGGCTGGCCAAATATAAGGCTTGCAGTGTCCACTGTTGGGTATCTTCACTGGTGATTTCTCTCTCTCTCCCCTTGAGCTGCGTGCAGTGTGGTGTTTTCCAGCTTTCTGTCAGCTAGTCTACATGGAGGAAGGAGGTTTTCAGCTCCGTTCTAGCAGGATTTCTCAGTAACCTTGCAGCCCAAGTATGTGGAGTCTTCAGCAATAGGGTCTTACCATCTATTCCTGGTGGGAAACCAAGGGCCTCTGCAATGGCATGTAATGTTTTGGGGGCATCAGGGACCTCCCTGGCCAACAACTCCCTGGAAGGTATTCCATCCCTGGAACTGAAAATTTTCTAGTAATAATTTATAGCTCCTGTGTGTTCCATTGTCCAATAAAGTAGGTTTCCATATGACTTATTTAATCTTATTATATTTTGATTAGCCCTCCCTCCACCTTTCCTTACTCAGTCTCTTCCCCTGACCCCACTTAGACTTTTTCATATCTTATGTTAGAAGAAAAAACGCATTCCATAAGAAGTAGTATGGTTCATTCTTTCTTAAGCAAGGAGGTTACTAAGGACTTTTCAGAATTTCTCTCGAGTATTTGTCAGTCTTACCACTAGTGATCTATATTCTCTGAGGTAAGGCATTATCTTTTTATCTTTATATTCTAAAGTAGTTTCCATATAATGCTAATGTATTATATCATGCTATATAGTTGTTAAATAGAAAATAAAACAGTATAAGCTTAACACAAAATATGAAGCATTATATTTTTATTACCAGTGCATAACCCTGATTTTGGCTAAACTATTTTCTACTATGAATAATCCAGATTATTAATATTTTTATTATGGCATTTTGAATTAGCCTATTCTACAGTTGACTCTTACATTACTTGTTTTAATGACAATCATAACTAAAACAGATACTTTCAAAGATGCAGGAGCCAAATGAGACTAACTTATCTTGGGCTGTACTTCATGCTATCAATTTCACTCACCCAGCCACTGTAAGCCAACTCCAGACACACACACCATCTTTTGCCTCTGTCTTATTTGGGTCCTGGGGAATTCAATCTGGGTGCTTTGGCTTTGAAAGTAAACCCGTTAACCACTAAGCCATCTTTCCAGCCCTAATAAGCCATTTTAATCAGGAAAGATGACATGTTTCTTAAAGTAGGACTATTCTTTAATGTCTGTGGTATCAGTGGTTTGAATAGTAATAGTTTTTCAAACAAGGAATATTGGTTGTGCTTCAGTGTGCTGCAAATTAAGACATTGTTCTGATTATCATCTTACTCTTAACACAATCTTCACTTTGCTGGGTGAAAAGTGTCTGTCTCTTCATCCCTCTTGTCTGTTATTGAGGGCTTATCCCTCTAGGTAGAAGCCACAGGGTATTACCACATTCTTCACTCAACCTTTCTGTTAATAAGATACCTTGAGGCCAAGTAGGGAAGTATACATAATCTTAGCAGCCAAAAAGTCAAAACTTCAAATATCAATATGTGAAGCATGTGAAACTAGATGTAGTGAACTATACTGAAACAAAGGTGAAAACAGATTTCAAAAAAGTCAGAAAAAGTCGATTTTGTATATATCTGATATTCTGAACAAAAGAAATTCCTGGAAAGTTGAATATAATAGTATAAACTTATTCTAGTAATTAAACTAACTTCATGCCTGACACATGTTTAGAATTAGACCATGGTGTAAATAGCTAGGAATTTCTATTAATTTCTGTGGATCTGCCAATAGTTTATGAGGATATAGATTGACCACAAGTATGGAAGCTTTGACTGTGAATAAATGTTGCCTATGACTCATGAAAAAAAAAGAAAAAATACATGTCAACTTAAAAACTGTAAGTTTTGAAATATACATGAAGGCAAGAAAAAATTCTTTACATTACAGTTTTGACAATATTCTGAGATATATATTCAGACACACACTGAAATTAAAATAACTTGCAGTTTTCTTAAACCATATTCCCTAAGCAGTCTAACAGTTATACCCTAAAACCAGGATAGATAACTAACTAGGATTCATGTGTCTGGAGGACAACCCATTCATATAATAAAATCTGACTGAACAAAGCTATGCACTTTTCCTTACACATTGCTATTGACTGGATTTTGTTATACCAGCAGAGGAAACTTGTGCACAGGACTGAAAACGTTCCCACTCTGAAACATTTACTCAACCCCAGTGAGCCATAGCTCAACATAAAGCAATGCTATCTAGAAATATATGTACAAGAAATCAACTGTAATTTTATTTCCTCTGTACTTGGATAAAGATTTAAGCAAAATAGCATTTTGGCATAAATGGAAAGGCACACAACTAACTAAGATTCATTTTTCTGGAGGACAATCCATTCATTCAATAAAATTTATTCCTTTTGCAAATGTATTATACTTTTGGAGAAATTATCAACAGTTCAACTTATCAGGACACTTTAATATTTTAAACATGTTTTATTCTGTTTTGATAGTATTAATTTTTTAATCTGTTTAGTTCACAAATAAAAAAATATATTTTAGGGTACCATGTGATATTCTGACATGTGTCTATAGTGTGCTATGTTCAAATCAGAGAGAAATGTGGATCACCTAAAGCACTTAACAATTTTGTTATAGTAAAACTAAAAAGTATTTTCTTCAGTTTTTTTTTTTTTATGTTTTATTTTTCGAGGTAGGGTCTCGCACTAGGCCAGGCTGACTTCAAATTCACTATGTAGTCTCAGGATGGCCTCAAACACATGGGAATTCTTCACCTCTGCCTTCTGAGTGCTGGGATTAAGGGAGTGTGCCACCACACCCAGCTTTCTTCAGTATTTTTATTTTTTAATTTTTTTTTGTTTATTTTTTATTTATTTATTTGAGAGCGACAGACATAGAGAGAAAGACAGATAGAGGGAGAGGGAGAGAATGGGCGCGCCAGGGCCTCCAGCCACTGCAAACGAACTCCAGACGCGTGCGCCCCCTTGTGCATCTGGCTAACGTGGGACCTGGGGAACCGAGCCTCGAACTGGGGTCCTTAGGCTTCACAGGCAAGCGCTTAACCGCTAAGCCAGCTCTCCAGCCCTCTTCAGTATTTTTAATACATGGATGCTTTAACACATGTATTATATGATTTATCAATTAGCATTGTTTGTAGTTATGTTACTAATATCTTATTTGTTTATTATGTGTATGTGTGGGCTGTATTTGTTCTGATGTATGATGTGATGGGAGTGTGGCATACGTTCATTTGTGTACACGTGCCTGTACCTAGAGTGATAATCCTAGTTTCTGTTTTAAGAAAGATGATGAAAAGATTTTTGAGCCAAATGTGGTGGTAAATATTTTTAACCCCAGCACTCAGGAAGTACAGATAGGAGAATCACTGAGTTCAAGGCCAGCCTGAAACTGCAGAATATATATGTTCCAGGTCAGCCTGGACTAGAGTGAGACCCTATTTCAAAAAACAAAGAAAAACCAATAAAATGCTGTTTGAAAATAATAAGAAAATTTACTTAACACTTAAATAAACAAAACTGGGGCTGCAGAGATGGCTTAGCGGTTAAGGCACTTGTCTGAAAAGCCTAAGGACCGAGGTTTGAGTCCCCAGGATGCACATAAGCCAGATGCACTAGGTCTTAACATGATCTGGAGTTCATCTGCAATGGCTAGAGGCTTTGGTACACTCATTCTCTTTCTCTCTCTCTCTCTTTCTAATAATAAATCAAATGTAAAAATATATTTTAAATAAGCAAAAATATATCATTGCTTTACAAAAGAAAAAGAGCTTTACAGCCAGGCGTGGTGGTGCATGCCTTTAATCCCAGCACTAGGGAGGCAGAGGTAGGTAGATTGCTGGATTGCTGTGAGTTCGAGGCAACCCTGAGACAACATAGTAAATTCCAGGTCAGCCTGAGTTAGAGTAAAATTCTACCTTGGGAAACCAAAAAAAAAAAAAAAAAAAAAAAAAAGAGAGTTTTCTTGCATGGTTTGAAATGTTTGAAAAGCAATGTCAAACAGACTTGTGAGTCTAAATTGTCCTTCATGGATGTAGTTGGGTCGTGTCATGTTCGTACGAAAACACACATTAGCCTTAGGGAAAGAAGCTAATTTGTTTATACCGACAGTACATTTTAAGTTCTCTGATCACTCAGGTAGATTTTGATTCATTCTTTAAATACTCAGAGATGGTGATCTTTTCTGAATACTAAATACTTTTCTGAGTCTTATATTAGGATTTCCCCATCTTTGTACAACATAATAATACTAGAATGCTAATTTTTATGCTCTGAAGGGAGAAAAATTTACTTTGTGAAAAAGAATAAAAATAATTTCTTCAGTATGCTTTAAGGGTAGCATAGGCAAGAAAAATATTTCATTCAGGACATCATTAACACGAGTTTATGGCATTTTTTATGAAACATCATATTTTTTATTCAGAAATAGATGACAAAGAGGGTTTGCAAACTGGTCAAAAGAGAAAGTTTATACCCACATGTTCAGTGAGCCTATGTGGTAGAAAAAACATGACCTTTAGAATATGAAATTAGATTTAGAAAGAAAAGAGAAGAAAGTGCAGAAGCTCCTGCCCTGTGGGAAGCAAAAAGTGGTAACAAGTCCATGGGGGAGTAAGGGAGGCTTACCAGAATGGAAATCCAAGAGAGGTGAACAGCCAGAAAAAGAAAAGCCTGATAACATGTTTTGACTGAAACTAGCAGGATTCTATAATATGACTCATTCCACTGTCCGAGTGACTGGTCCGACTGTGATATATAATGGCTACTGAATTCTACACAAGTCATCGCAGAATTTCTCCATTGGCTACTTGTGGGGTCTCCGGAAGAAGGGATGCTGCAACAGGTGCTACAACTCTGTAAAGCAACTCCCCTTCATGCTGCTACACTTGAAGCTTCTTCCCACATAGAACCTCAATTCTACCATAGTATCAAAAGTTTAAAAAAAAAAACAACAACTTATTGTCTAGTTCCATTTATTTCAGTGATGTTTCTTTCTCTACAGGCATCATTACTATCAATTACTTTGTTCCTGGTATTTTGAAACAACACCTCACTATGTATGTAGCACTGGCTGGTCTGCATGGCCTGCTTCTCCCTTGTGTAGACAAAGATGGTCTTGATTTTGCAAGTGACCTTCCTGACTTTGCTCCCCAGGTGCTGGGATTACAGGTCTAAACCAACTTGACTGACTACCAATTATGTTTTTGAAGGTTGGAGTATTAGAACTTTCACCTGATTTGCTTCCACTAAAACCATATTAATAGTTACCACAAGTGTACTTAACATTGTCAAAGATTTTATATCAAGACAGGCTCATTTAATATGCTAACACAGCATTAAGTGGCCTTGTTTTAAATTCTGTTCTCTCTATACAATGAAGGATAATCTCTTCTTTTGTATATATTAGCCATTCAATTATTTGATATTTGTGTACTTGAAATTTTTTAGAAAACTACAATTCTGTTTTCACTGAATCTATTTGGTGTAATTATCATGCAATGAAATTTTGTTTCTCCAACTTATTTTCTAGTTTTATAATTTTTAACATATCACAATGTATTAAATACATATGTAAACAAAAAAAAATATTAAATATAATTTAGGTGTTTTAAAGTTCTCATTGTAGAGATTCTTTACTTCCTTGGTTAGGTTTATTCCAAGGTACTTTTTTTATTTTTTGATGCGATTGTGAATGGGAGTGATTCCCTGATTTAATCCTCTGTGTGTTTGTTGTTATCATATATGAAGGCTACTGATTTCTGTGTATTTATTATGTATCCTGCTACATGGCTGTAGGTTTTTATCAGCTCTAACAGTTTGCTAGTAGAGTCTCTATGGTTCTTTATGTATAGAATCATGTCATCTGCAAATACTGATAACTTGATCTCTTCTTTTCCAATTTGTATCCCTTTTATGTGTGTCTCTTGCCTTATTGCTATGGCTAAGACGTCCAAAACTATGTTAAATAAAAGTGGGGACAGTGGACACTCTTGTCTTGTTCCTGATTTTAGTGGAAAAGCTTCCAGTTTTTCCCCATTTAGTAATATGTTGGCTGTAGGCTTGTCATAAATGGCTTTTATTATATTGAAATATGTTCCTTCTATCCCCAGTCTCTGTAGGACTTTTATCATGAAGGGATGTTGGATTTTTGTCAAATGCTTTCTCTGTGTCTAATGTGATGATCATGTGATTTTTGTCCTTCAACCCATTTAGATAATGTATTACATTTATAAATTTGTGTATATTGAACCATCCCTGCATCTCTGGGATAAAGCCTACTTGGTCAGGGAAAAAATATATATATATATAATTTAGGGCTGGAGAGATTCCTCAGTGGTTAAAAGCACTTCCTAGCAAAGCCTGTTGGTTTGGGTTAGGTTCCCTTGCACACACATAAAGCCAGACGTTAAAAGTGGTGTGTGCATCTGGCATTTCTTGACAGCAAGAAGGGATCTTGGTGCACCCATAAACACGCAGATAAATATGTAAAAGTATTTAAATTAGCAATTTAATTCAGATTTATAATAACTTTTCACAAGCAATATATTAACTATAATTTGAGATTTATGTACTATTGCCTTGATGAAAACATCTTCATCTTAGTATCAAAACTTTTGTTTAGCATGCCTTCTTAATTTTAATGATATGAAAAAAATATTTGATTAAATAAATTAGTGATAGTGAAATTGACAAGTAGCTTGAATATAGCTGGGTCATCTGAACCACTATGAAGGAGACATCTAATGTGAAAGATTAGTTACTCATTGTAATTGGTTATTTCCTCATCAGATAGGCTGTTAAATATTTTAATATTCAATTATAAACAAATAAGACAATTACAAGTTTCATATTAACTCCACAATTCCACAAAATATGTTGCTGTGGAAAGTTGACAGAATGATAATCTCTCTGCAATTCTACCATTTACAGGTAATACAAGGAGGCTGAAGCAGACACAGTTTGAAGAATGACACAGTTTGTCTTCCCCAGAGAGGTATGATCAGTGCATCATTATTTTAAATTCAAAACTTTAAGATCTATGACTTTTATAAAGTATGAAGATTTTGCTATTTGTCTTTGACTATTATGCTTAAGATTGGTAAATATATTTAAGAATAAATTAAAGAGAAAATGGACACTAGAATATATTAGTGTAAAAGTGAGTTTCTAAAATAACTTGATTTCATTCTGTAGATTTTATCACAATATTGAATGTCTTCATAGTAGTAGAGTGGTTGTACTAACACAAGAGTTTGCTAAAGTTCACAAGTTTATTTTCATTTTATTTTATTTTTTTTATTAGGAACACACTATATATGGATACATGATATATCAGTACCATCTTTTCCCTCCTCCTTGCTCCAATTCCACAAGTTTTAACCATCTAAAAAAAAGAAAAGAAATCAAACTGTATATATGGGGACAACCTGGGGTTTCAGAGTGAGTCCCAGTGAGTTTTACTCCATCATGGAGTAAAAATGCCAATCCCTACACTATCGGTAAATATGATGAACCAACCTTCTGTCCAATAAAGAATATACATGAGGACTGAAGAGACTTCTTAGTAGTTAAGGCACATTATTTTAATGCCAAAGGACTCATGTTTGATTCCCCAGGACCCACCCATGTAAGCCAGATATGCAAGAAGGCACATCTGTCTGGGATTCATTTGCAGTGGCTGGAGGCCCCGGTGCAATCGTTCTTTCTCTCTCTCTCTTTTTCTCTCTGTTGGTCTCTTTCACTCTCCAAAATAAATAAGTAAAAATATAAATAAAGGAAAAAAATATAAAAAAATAAACATAAAACATTCTACATGTAGTTATATATACAAATATGTACATGAATATGTATACATTAATGCATGTAAAAAATGAGCTGACATCACTGTGCATATATGCAAATTAACTCAAAATAGGTTAAATAGACTAATATTCCCTTACCTAAAATCTATAAGTTATCAAGAAACTAAACATAGCTTTCCGATCCGCCATCTGCGGTGGCCGCCACTGAGATGCAGATTTTCGTGAAAACCCTTATGGGGAAGACCATCACGCTCAAGGTTGAACCCTCGGACACTATAGAAAATGTAAAGGCCAAGATCCAGGATAAGGAAGGAATTCCTCCTGATCAGCAGAGATTGATCTTTGCTGCAAAGCAACTGGAAGATGGGCGTGCTTTGTCTGACTACAATATTCAAAAAGAGTCCACCCTTCTTCTTGTACTGAGACTTTGTGGTGGTGCTAAAAAAAGGAAGAAGAAGTCTTACAGCACTCCCAAGAAAAATAAGCACAAGAGAAAGAAGGTTAAGTTGGCTGTCCTGAAATATTATAAGGTGGACGAAAATGGTAAAATTAGTCGCCTTCGTCGAGAGTGTCCTTCTGATGAGTGTGGGGCTGGGGTTTTTATGGCCAGCCATTTTGACAGGCATTACTGTGGCAAGTGTTGTCTGACTTACTGCTTCAACAAACCAGAAGACAAATAATTGTGTATGAGTTAATAAAAGTCTCAGACTTAAAAAAAAGAAAGAAAGAAACTAAACATAAAATGTGAACTTAAGTAAACATAAAATTCTGTCATCCATACAGAAAAACAGTAATTTTACAATGCATATACTACTGACACATATAAAAGATAACATAAAAGACAATATTTTCATTAACAATATTCTCAAACCATGTACTCAATAATGACAAGAATAAATGAAGAACTATAGAACCAACCTGTAAGTGAAAGAAATATAAAAATGACAATGTCTTGAAATCTTAATTATATTTGTGTTTACCAAGAATTTTCTGCATTTGTGCATATTCCTTATGTATTCTTTATGGTTTCATGAATTTTATATATCATTTTGAAAGGTTGAGAGTATGTAGAAAAATTCATTAATTATTATTTCATAGTCTGATGCATATAAATTGAACAGTCATGTAATCATGTAAACCAACTTAGTAAATAATAGATCAATACTAGCTCACCCAAAAGCCTTCCAAGGTATTTTCTTATGCACACTGTTTCTTCTTTTATGAAAAATTTCATTACAAAGGTCCATAGTAATCATTTTTAATTCTCTAATTTTTTTGCTTATATATAAGGTATATAATTGTACTGTTGTATGACTATGCATATCGAAGATGAACTGAATTATTATTTGCTTATCTACTCTATGAATTCATCTATGTGTTTACTTAACTACTTATTTCTCCTTTTCCTTTTCATATTTGCTGAATGATTCCTTGAATTTCATGAAATTTATTCCAAGAATTTCTTACCTTTGAATGTTTTTTTTTTTGTTTATTTATTTATTTATTTGAGAGCAACAGACACAGAGAGAAAGACAGATAGAGGGAGAGAGAGAGAATGGGTGCATCAGCACTTCCAGCCTCTGCAAATGAACTCCAGACGCTTGTGCCCCCTTGTGCATCTGGCTAATGTGGGACCTGGGGAACCAAGCCTCGAACCGGGGTCCTTAGACTTCACAGGCAAGCGCTTAACCACTAATCCATCTCTCCAGCCCCCTTTGAATGTTTTTAACATTGGCTATAAAACTAGCTGCTATGGTACTCAGCTGTTACATTTGCATTTGTTCATATACTGAAGAGTTCAAAGATATTTCTTTTCTTTAATCTGTTTGTGCCTTTACCCTTCATTTCTGTCTTTTCAGACACTACGCCTGCCATTAACTCTACATGGTATTTGCACTTGCCCAAAATATAATTTTCTGTTGACTTATAGACAACAAAGGAGTCACTTTGCTTTGACTGTGTTTCTTAGAAGGAATACTTACCTGACTTGGTCATCAAATTTTCAAGCTTTAACTATCTCAAAAGATAGAATTCTGCCAGATGCACCTGCAGTGTTAGAAAAACAATGTAAGTTCATATTTATCTGAGACCTTACCATTAGTATTTCCTTTTAGTAAATATTTTACACTGACCTTTATGTACTCCTGGGATTTTGTATCTGTTCCTTGTTTTCATTTTGGGTAGAATAGTTTTGTTCACATTAACTTTTTTTATTGTGAACATTTTTGTCTTTCATAAAACTCAAAAGTATATACCTTATACTATACATTCTATTTTCCTGATGCTGACCTACTCCGTTAGGTATGTCTTTTTATATATTTTATTTACTTATGAGAGAGAGCGAAAAAGAGACAGAGAGAGTGAGGCAGATAGAGAGAAAAACAGTAAGAATTCCATGACTTCTAGCTACTGTAAAGGAACTCTAGATGCATGTGCCATCTTGTACATATGGCTTTACGTAAATACTGGGGAATCCAACCTAAGTTTTTAGGCTTTGCAGGAAAACACCTAAACAGTAGAGCCATCTCTCTAGTCCCTCCCAGACGTGATTTTTAAAACTTTATTTCTGAACCATAACATGAGTGATAGAAGAAAAACAGTTAATGTTTACATCTTCTAACTTTTCTCTTGAAACATATACTTATTAATAAATTAAAAGTTTATCAACTATCACCTCCACTCACCCCCTCTCCATTCCCAATATGTCACTGAAAAATTGTTAATAGAGGTCCATAGAGAAGCTTGTGGCCAGAAACAGTATTGCTTCTAATTTTTGTGTGCTCACCTGTCTCAGACCTATGACCCTGCATCGGCTTCTCTAGTGCTCTGGCCCCATGGACAGCAACTCTCAGCAGCTAGACCTTCTTACTAGTTGGGAAACTCATGTTTAGCAACTCTTAGCAGCTAAACCTTCTTACTAGTTGGGAAACTCATGCTTAGCAAGTGACAGAACCTCGAGTTGAATCATTAGTACATGGTGAGGCATTATGATAGAAAACATTAGTGAGAAGTCACTGAAACTTCCACTGTCTTCTAAGACAATAAACCCACAGTAATGCCACATCTCCATGGAAACCATAGAAATCCATTCCACCATAAAAACTTAATTGGGCTCAGCATGGTGGCATATACCTTAGGTCCCAGAACTTGAGAGGCAGAGGTAACAGTATCACCTTGAGTTTGAGGACAGCCTGGAGGCACAGAGTGATTTCCAGGTCAGCCTTGGCTACAATGAAAAACTACTTTAAAAAAAAAAAAGGGGGGGGAGTAGGTTTTGGGAGATTGCTGAGTGTATAAGAGTGTTAGCCACACAAGCATGAGAGTTTGTGAAGGCCTCACAAGGCTAAGTGATTTTGGAGAAAGTTCTGGCATTCTCCTTTGCTCCTGTGGCCTCTGGGTTCTTCTGCATGGTGTGTGCGCCCATACATATACTTGCATATAGTGTACACATCACTCTGCAAATACTACATATGTGCACACAAATGCAATAAAAAAGAAAGAAGAAAGAAAGAGGGAAAAAGTAGGCATGATAATATATATATCACATTTCTATAATCATTTTGTGATTAAATCAGATGGAATGTTGAGAATTACTGTGGGCTAAAATAAGTTTAATCCATTGGTGACTGCATTTGTGACTCCTTCTCTAAAGGTATAAACTTTCTGAAATAATGTTAAAACATACCATGACAATTGGTGTTCAGTTTTTGTCTGTTTTTTTTAATTATTATTATTATTTCTTTACTAGTTGCAAGGCTTTATCAGAAGTAGTTATAAGTTATTCTGACTGAATCTGCTGACCACAAAGTAATGAGAGCTTGAGGTGGCCTAGTAGGAGACACGTGAATGACAGAGGAGGAAATCAATTACAAAATTTCAAGACATGACTGCTTATTGAAGGACTTAGAATCCCGTGGTCTGAAGCAAGTTGAGATCTTTCCTTCAAGGTGCTGCGTCTTGTGCCAATGGGCATAAAAGAAGAGGGGCATGGAGGCTTATTTGGATATAGAGACAGTGTATTCTCTAAGCACTTGACTTTAATCGGATTGAGACAAGAAAATTCTCTGCAGCATGCTCAGGCTCGAGAACAAATGGCTCTATAACTTGAGCCCTGTTATCTACTACTTTCATTGACACTTGCAGTGTCTGTGAAATGTGAATACTGCGAAGCCTCTATAAACTCGGGGGGAACATGACAGAGTACTATTGCAGGGAAGTAGACATTCCTGCTGGGTCATTCAGTGAAAGAAAAATCTCTATGTTATTCTATCACATTATATATTCTACACAGAAGTGTGTATATATTTGACATTGCTATTGCCAATAGTTCTCCTTTTTCAATTTACAGTTTACTCTTTGGTAACAGAATGCTCATAGAGAAAATGAGTGATTTTGAGGGATAATTAATGTATCTGGTGGCAAATATGATGGCTCTATTTACCTCTTATTGAAGGAAATAAGTGAGAGTTGATTTGTATGTGTAAGAATAACAACCAAATCTTAAATAAAATGTTATTTTTCTAAATATAGAAAGTTATTTTCTTTTTTTTTTTTTCTTTTTTTGGTTTTTCGAGGTAGGGTCTTAACTCTGGCCCACGCTGACCCTAATTCACTATGTAGTCTCAGGCTGCCCTCAAACTGATGGTGATCCTCCTACCTCTGCCTCCTGAGTGTTGGGATTAAAGGCGTGCACCACCATTCCCTGCGAAAGAGTTATTTTCTATATAAGGCATTGGCATGTATGTAGAATGGACTCCTAAGGGAGGTTGATTAAATAGATAACTATTTTACTGACTCATTAGAATAATCTCATTTTATCATATCTCTTCCTGTGATGTTCTTTCTGAGGTATAAATTAGCCGTGTTTAACTGTGTTCTTAAAGCAATAGATGGAAAGTTCCCAAAATAAGCTGACCATAAGCTTGCAATTATTAGTCATTCTCACAAGTGTTCTGAAATCTTGATCTACTCTGTTCCATGTCTCCACAACAATGGATCACTGTGCATGAAGGCCTTATGTCTTTGAGCTCCTACCTGGTTTCACAGGGTAGCAATATATCGCAGAGGGGAAGGCAGGTGAGGGCAGAATAGTAAGAAGAGACAGTGAATGTTAACTATAGATGGGAATAACCTTCAAAGGCGAACCACTAGTGGCCAACTTCATCCAATCAGGCACAACTTCACAAAGGATCCCTCCTCTTCTATGGAGTACTACGAGCTGGGGAACAAGTGCTCAAAGTGTGAATGTATGGGGGACATTTCAGATTTGAACCATAATGCACACCTCACTCCAGCAAATCCATACCATGTACTCTGCCCACTGATTAGTACCTTACTAACCATCTTAGTTCGTGGAGAGATCATTGGCTTAGCACAGCCTTAGTCTTCAAGAAATCCTTCTTGTACTTGGTAATTACCTTACGGGGCAGGAGGAACAATACTGGCAATATGTGCTTACCAAGAGGAGCTCTAAAATGTTGATATATTTAGGGGAAATGATCTGGAATTGATAGGTGAAGAAAACATATGTTGAGATTGCTACTGTGTTTGGTAAAATATTGCTGCTAGTTTCTTTGAGCTCCTTACCTACATACACAGGGATGTTCACCCATATGTATATGCATAAACATGCATGTTAGGAAACAGCACATTCAGGGTTTGGTGTTGTCCATTTACTGTGTGTTTAGGAATGTATTTTCTGTGGAAAGACATAGTCTCTATCTTGTTGTTATCCCAAACTTTTCATTTTGCCTATTCTGTGTGAGTGGAGTAGAGCATTAAATCATGTTTTGGTTTCTTTAAAGTTGGTATAAACCTTTGGCAATATTGGCACTAGAGAATTATGCAAGTGTAAATAGTAGTTTCCAATTCTTGTATGTTTACTATGTGGGGCTCCCACATGCATGCAGCTCTTCCCGGTATCTGTCTCCGAATATTTTCCTCGTCTTCTGCATCTAGAGCTTACTGTGCATGGAGGCCAGAGAGCTGGCTTCCACCAACTGCTCCTACACATCATTCACTCAGGTAGGATTGGGAAATTTGTGCCTCTGCTTTCTACACTGTCTACAATTCTCCATACTAGTTTTGGCAGCATATGATCAGTATAATCCAGGCATGAGAGTTCCCCCTGGGCAGTTTTGTAGTACATTGTCTCTGAAAAGACATTATTAACCCATGTACAGCATCACCTAACATCTTGGAGTAACCATTTCCCACAAGTTTCAGATGGCAAATTTCCAAGTTTCCTTGGCAGCATATCACAGATGTTTGTAGCACTCATGGCTCTACCCTCTTGACAGCTCATCTCAGCCCTAGGCAGGGTACTTCTCTGTCTACTGTATATTTGTTTTTATTATATTTTAAAGCTTCTCTTTGTTTTATACTATGCAATCTCTAGTTAATGAATCTCCTATTATAACATAATAGTATATTAAATATATGTATGTGTGTGACACATATGTAACATACACACACACACACACACACACACACACACACACACACACACACATTTTTTTCTATTGGATCCAAGCTAATATTAGACTTTTCTCTCCATTATGTTAGTATTTTATTTAAAGTACATTCCTTCTGTTTCAATAATTCTATTTAGAATGTATGCTAAACATTTTCACATTATCTATTAGTAAGTATAATATAGACAGTATAAGAAGAGAGTTTATTCCTCATCAGGCTAAACTTAAAGTTTCTATTCAATAATTTGTTTTTAATATTTTTGTGGAATGTTTTCCTTGAATGTGTCCTTTCTCTGCAGTCACCTCGGAAATCTTCCAAGGGAAATCTGACTCAAGGTGATGAAAGTTCTGTATGTATGACCTTGAACATCTTTGAAAAGGCAAACTTCTCACTGCTTCCACAATGTCTGTGCTTTGCTCCACAAAAGCGTGTAAGTAGACATGGATTTGAGTAGGGGAAAACAATAGAAAATGATATGCTACCTCACATGTTTTTATACAATATCTACCTTCTACCAACCTATCTATTTATTCTATATGTACACATATAGAGAGATACATATACAGAGGTATATGAATATATGTAGCACATACATAATGTTTGCGATCTAATAATACATCATGACATCTTATGACAACAGCTATACAACTTATACAATGACATTATACTTCCTCCTGATTTCTATTTGGTGGGAGGGCTTGTTTTGGACACATGGTAGCCATGAGTTTAGTATACTCACATCCCATACTCTCAAGTACTGGTAATACAGGAATCATCATATAATCATCATTAAATCCCTTTGTTCAACACATCTCCACAATAATCAATGGCCATAATTTTTTCCATATAGCATATTAAGTTTTTCATTTTTATATGAATAATTAATTATGACCATGTATTATGCAGCATATTTATACAACATATTCTAGGGCCCTTAAAGAACATATATTGGGAAAATTGAAACTTATTTTGCCTGAAGAGTAGCAGTGAAAATCTTAATTAAATATTGTGAAGTGGAAATTAACCAATCATGTTGTATATACCTGTTTGTTTTAACAGAAACAATGGAATACCTAGGGAAAAGGAAGTTGGCAAAAAGTGGCAAAGAGTTTGGCAGAATGAAAAGAAAAATGCTGTATTTTTTTATTCTTCAATAAAATTATGGTTAACACCATTCAGATCTAGATTTAGTTTCTTAATATTAATTGTCTTCTGATTTAGGTTTTTATGTGTTGGTAATTGGAACATTTGGGGCATTATTGGATAATAAATTGGTATGATAACAGTTTCAAAGGGGAAGTTGTTTGGTTTTGTTTGTTTTACTTTTTATCTAAAATAAACCATGTTATTCCTCTCACATACTATCATATGTATACTGGAACATCTGAGTTATTCATCCAAATGAAAAATTAGAGAATAAATGAGCCATATCATGTGTTTATGCTATTAAATGTATAAAAACTGTGGAGGAAGATGTGTGAATATGTGGGCTGTTAATTAAGCCAAATTTTCATGAAGCTCTTGATCTACTACTAATATTTGTTTTCTCCCCAAGCTGCAATATTTCAGAGCTAGGCCAGCATCACACAGACACATTTCCTATGCAAAAAGATCAAAGAAAAGTACCCACATCCATATTACAGTTACAGAATATAAACTGATCTCATTCTTTGGAAACTAGAAATCACTGCAGTTGAAAGTCAGTTTTATGTAACCTTTAGAACTTACTGTTTGCATAAGGACTTTTTCACACTTGTATTTATCTTGGTTATGCAAATTTCAAATAGCACAAAAATATGAAATAAAATTTTATAAACCATATTATAAATTCAAGGAATCCATTACATTATATTTAACACCAGGTACCCACAGTGAAGGGACTTGTTCTTCTGAGCAAAAAATTAATTGGTTCTATGACATATTAAAAAAAACTAAAAGAGGGGCTTGAGGGATGGCTTAGCAGTTAAGTCATTTGCCTGTAAAGCCAAAAGACCCAAGTATGATTCCCCAGGACCCTCTTTAGCCAGATGCACAATGGGATGCATGCATCTGGAGTTTGTTTGCAGTGGCTGGAGACCCTGGCATGCCCATTCTCAATCTCTCTCTCTCTCTCTGTCTTTCTTCTTCTTTCTCTGTCAAATAAATAAATAAAGTATTTTTTAAAATCTACAAGAGTATTTGCCAAGTAGTGTTTGAATATATAACTCTCAAGTCACATTGATATGGTATAATTATATTGATCACTAAGTAATCACTAATGTGTTAACCAGTTCAAAGTGTACAAGAAAAAAGATTAATGATTTTGACAGAATTGTGACTATAGTCAAAGCAAAGGTAATTAGGTGAAAATTATTGATGTAACTAATATTTGGATGGCTCTTTGGAAGGGACAGCCTAGTGATGAAAACATGGGTTTCCTGCACTCCTAAAGCTTTATATCATATGAAAAATTATGATTATGCATATATCATAGAACTAATTAACTCTTTGCTCAGAAGTATATACTTTATACACAAGAGAATTTTTATTAACATGTTTGTCTAAACACAAGCATCACACATTTACTTTACAGGTTCATGTCAAATAAGATAATCATGAGACATTTACTGATGGAAACTGATAAGAGCATCATCACTTTGGGAGACAATTTAGTATTGTTTCAAACAAATAAACATGCTTTTACATTTTGATATTGAAGAAGTGCTTTTTGATGTTTATTCAAAGGACATAAAGGCTTACAGTCACATAAACTACTATATTAAAGCAGATTTATTTGGTATGGCCAAAATCTTGAAGCAACCAAAATATCCCTAAGAAAGTGAATGTAAAAATACTATAAGGTGTATTCTGACAATAGGATGTTATTCACAAATGAAATAGAATGGGAGTTTAGAAACAGAGTAACATTAAATGCATAATGCTAAGTGCAAAAAGCCACCATGAAAAGTCTGTATGTCATATGACTCTAAGTACATGACTTTCATGAAAAGGCAAAAAGTATGGGAAGAGCAAACCCATTCATGCTAATTATTAGAGTGGAATGGCAGAGATATGGATATTTTAGGGTTATTAAATTAAGTCATATGATAGTGTAGTGAGGTCTAAATGCCATTTTTTATTCAAGCTCATAGACTGTATAACACCAAGGATAAAATAATATATACTGTGGATTTAGGGTGATACTTATGTATTAGCACTGTTGTGAGAAATTATGAATAAGACAGGCTACACAAGTGACATAGAAGAGAGTGCACAGGAGGTATCCATGCACCCTTCCCTTTATTATTATATGTTTATTTTTTCAATCCCAAAACTTTTCTGTAATGTTATAATGAAGAAGGAGCAGAGAGATCAAAGGAGGGAGGGAAGAGGAAGGGAATCCAGACAGACAGAATAATTCCATTCTGAATAAAATAAATCATATAATTTCTTATTTGAATACATGTAGTAACTTTCAAGGAATGTATACTGAAAAAGGGAAATCCTCATTTTATGAGAAGTACTACACGTGATAGCATATGTTAACATATCTTCTTTAATATGAATGTTTAGAAAAGTTTAATGCAAATTCACACAGCCTTGATGAGAAAGACATAATATCAGAATAAAAAAGAAATAGGTGATGGAAAAATAGGACTAATATATTAAGATGTTCGTTTTCTCCCCATTGGGAGTTTTAATTGTGTGTGCCTGTTTCTAGTTGCACCAATATCAAACATAACTTCAAAAATTTTCTAAAAGGAACAAAAGAACTCAGCAAAGCTCCCATAGACATGTTCATGGTGTATTGCATCTTGTTCCACAAGAGACAGGTTGAATGAGGCAAGATCTTTTAAAGGAACAGAGCCAAAAGAATGTGTGTGTGTTGTGTGTGTGTGTGTGTGTGTGTGTGTGTGTGTGTGAGAGAGAGAGAGAGAGAGAGAGAGAGAGAGAGAGAGAGAGAGAGAAAAGGGGAGTTATTAAATTGGTTTAAGCAGTAAAGGTTGAGGCTTCATGGATGGATGATTCTTGGTCTGATATGCATGGCCTGCAAGCAAAATGTTCAGAAAACATAGAAGTTGCTTACTTTGAAAAGCAGAATACCACAGCAGTCCCAAACTATTGCTCAGGTCCTGATGTTATAGCATGTCAGAAAAAAAAAAAAAAAAGAAGTCATCTGATGTCAGTGGATGACGGTGGCAATGGCTATAGATAGATATTAGAAAATTGAAAGTCATGTGCCACTTTGAAGGCATGTCTCATCTCGTAATCCTCTTTGGAAACATATTCATACACATAGATGTAGGTCTCCTCTCTTGATTGAATATCCTACCAAGTTGACAGTTTGGATCATTTATCATAGACACACAGAGAACTGAGTCCAATAGTCTCCAGACAGCCAAGCAGAGGGATTTCCATGGCCTTCTCACAGTAAAATTGTGCAGGGACAACTTATGTTTGCATGGAGTGACTGTGTAACACAGGGGTGACATATGTAAGCAAGATAACTCAACCTCAATTTCCAGGGTCTTTTTTGCAGATCAGAAATTTAGATGACTACCAACATGGCTGTTCTTTGATTCCTGTTCCTCCATGGGCCATGTTAATACCATACAGTGCCCAAAGTCCCCATGGTAAGCCACAGGGTTGAAGTAGACATGTAGTCCAGAGCACTCCAGTATAAACAAAAACAAGTGTAGCAAGTAGAATATACTTTGAAAGATGCAGTGATTAGATCTGATGATCCAAGATAAAGTCATCTACTCTTTAGTAAAGGTTAAACCTTACTATACAATGAATATTTATTTAATTTATTGCACTCTTTATATTTTGGAGGACATATTTGAGACTACATGAGCAAGTGAAGACTTAAGTATAAAAATCCCATTTCTTAGTTCTGATATTGTGCATCCCCATCGTGTCCAAGTCTGTGACTTTGAATATACCACTGACATGGAAATGGACCAAATCTAAAACTCCAGGGAAGTAGAACAAAGTACTAGCACCTTGCAACACAGCTGTGGCCTTGAGTGGAGGTCTGACATTTCAATTCCCCAGATCTGAGATTGCAGGCAGTTTTGTAGGTGTTCCTGATAATATAGGTTTAAGTAACAGGTGCTCAACTCTCCTTCATGTCCCATACATCCAAAGCAAAGTCCTCCTTCCCAATGAAAGATCCTGCTTTCCCCTTACTTATAAATCTTTAAAACCACCACTCTTAACTTCAGAAACCTCTTTGCTTTCACTTCCAATCCAATCATTCTCTAGCTCTGTATTAAATAAGCCTTCAGAGAGAGAAACAGTTCATCCTGGAGTCATCTATCCTCAAATCAGAACTTATATAAGGCTTTCTTTAACTTGCATATACAAACAGGTCCATCTGTAAGGCACTGACATTTAATATGACTGAATTAGGAGAAATGTGCATTGAGAAGTGATCAGAGTAATGAAATGGTTTGAATCAAGTAGGCTACAGTTGGAGAAACCCTGCAAGTCAAGAGGAGCATGGTGGTTTGATTCAGGTGTCCCCATAAACTTAGGTGTTCTGGATGTTAGGTTCCATAGCTGATGGAAATTGGAAATTAAAGCCTTCTGGAGGTGATGTATTTTTTTGGGGGGGGGCATGCTTATTGGGATTATAGCCAGTTCTCTCAAGCCAGTGTTTGGCACAATCTCTTGTTGCTAGGTCCACCTTATGTTGGCCAGGGGCTGATGTCCATCTTCTGCTCATGCCATCACTTTCCCCTTGAGCCTATAAGCCAAAACAAACTCTTTTTCCCACAAGATGCTCTTGGTTGGATGACTTCTATCAGCAATGCGAATCTGACTGCAACAAGGAGTATGCCTCTGACAGAAGGCATTTAATGCACTCCAGGGCAGACAAACTTCAGATGCGTGTGCCACTTTGTGCATCTGATTTGTACATGGGGACTGGGAATTGAACCCAGGTAGTCAGTCTTTGCATACAAGCAACGTTAACCATTGATCCATCTCTCCAACAAGAAGTGTATTCCTTTCCTCAGAACACAAGAAACAAAGAAGGGAGATTTACAGCTCATGCTGCCCTTCAAGTCTTCAAGTTGTAGTGCTCAGAAGAGATTTATTACTTAAAATTAAGTCAGAACCCCTTATATTTTACAAAACAAAACCCCTTCAAATGAGACAATAATAGTAACAGAGTATTACATTGTGACAATAGTACAAATCAATCATAACAAACAAATTGACATTATAATTCACTGCCTTTGGTAAGGTAAGAAATCGAAGTAAAAAAGAAAATGAGAACACTCCTTTTCTTTATGCTCAGTATTTTATCTTTAAAAGGAGTTTACATCATTAGAGATGTGATGCTTTCATTTTGAATTATGGATGCGTGCATGTTGTTATTCTTAAGGTATTCTTCAAGAACTCCATTACTCCATGAATCAGAAAAAGTCCATACTTCTTAAACTGTTAATAGTATCATTGGAACTAGAACATTTTATACCTAAATTAATTTTCAATTTAAAAATTAGATCTTGTTATGTACAGCTATAAAATCAGTATTAATTTCTGAAAGAAAGAAGAGTCAATTAATAATTTTGAGTGACACAGTAATCTTCAAACTGTAATTACTTATTCTAAATTAAAAACCCTCAGGAAATGTAGTAAAAATGCTATAAAGGAAACTAAACTCATTTATTAGTTTATCTACTTAGTTATCTGCTACTTGCTTATAAACCTCAGCCCTGTTATTTATTGTTTGTTTGCTATAGACAAGCTTTTAAGCTTTATACCAAACATTTTGCACAGTCTGACAGAAAAAAGAATAAATTCATTAATACGGCCACTTAAAACTGTGTAGTTTGTATGAAACCCAATACTTCTATTGATATTGTATTTAGAACATTTATTTTATGTCTACATAATTTTGACATCAATTTGGGAGATTCAGAAATGAAGTAAAATTAAATTAAGTTTTTGATGTTTTTATACTTGCAGACTTTTTCTCAATGATTTCATTCATTATATATTTTAGCTAATGAATCAGAGGATGTATTTATATTAGCAACAAGTTAAAGAAAACTGTATAAAATAAGTATAAACAAAGAATTTAGTTGTTATAAAAAGTGAAATTTACAACTTATGAACAATGTCTAGTACACATAAATGACAAATAAATAATAACAAAATTTGTTAGTCATTATATACCTCTCCTCTTAATTTAAAGATATTAATATCTCAGTTATTTGTCATGAAACATCTATGTATTGGGTATTATGACTGTTCATGCTTCTGAGAACACTCTCTACTCTTCACTACATACAAATTATGGAATTCAGTGAAGCTACTAACAAGAAATGGATAAAGAAGTTACATAATATATCCACAATAGACTAGTAATAAGCTATAAGAAGAGAGATTACTTCCATTGGAAGTAACATGGATACACCTCATGACACAAATGATATTAGCCAAGGTTGGAAAGACAGGAACTATGTGAATTCACTTCTATGTGGAATACAAAAAGGTTATTTCTTGGATATTTAGAGTACAATGATTGTAATAAAAGTTTGAGGACAATAAATGTTGTGGGAAAATAGGGCACAATTTATCACTGCTACTAAGTTATAATTATATAATACTGTAAAATTTCAATCAGTTACTTCAGACTACTGTGACTCTCAATAACAAAAATATAACTGTGTAATTCACAGAGTTACATGGCATTGAAGATTTCTGACTTAGATAGTGTATTAGAAAAATCCTTGTGAGCTTGTAAAGGAGAACATCAAAACAAGACCTGTGGGGATGGGATGTCCATGTTCAGTGGTAACATGAAATAAAGTTACCTACTCTCGGAGTCAATCAAACCAAGAGTGAGCTCATGGCTTCTACTGCTGCCATTTCTGTGGATACCACTGTGGATGCTGCTTCTGCTTCTGAGGAAAGCATTCATCTGGTATATTTACTAAACAGCAAAAACAGTAATATGTGTCATGGGAAACATTATTTTCCCATGTGGAGAAATAAACACATATTTTTTCCTAGATAGGACTCAAATGGCAGACAAAATTATGATAGCACCAATATCAGTTTTGTGAACCAATAACTTTTTTTTTTAAATTTTATTTATTTATTTGAGAGCGACAGACACAGAGAGAAAGGCAGATAGAGGGAGAGAGAGAAAGAATGGGCACGCCAGGGCTTCCAGCCTCTGCAAACAAACTCCAGATGCGTGTGCCCCCTTGTGCATCTGGCTAACGTGGGACCTGGGGAACCGAGCCTCGAACTGGGGTCCTTAGGCTTCACAGGCAAGCGCTTAACCGCTAAGCCATCTCTCCAGCCCCCAATAACTTTATTGGGGTAACTTACAGAGCAGGATGAGGGGCTACATGTAAGAATGTGGAGCCCCAAGGCAGCTATAACATCAAAAAGTCTCACTTCACATGTATGACAAGCTCTCCATGGCTGCCTGGAACTCCCTATGTTGTGATTACACTCTTCCCTCACCCTCTGGGTAAGGACTTACTTACAGAGCACATAGACCCCCAAATAGCCACAACCTCAAGAAGTTTCATCCCACATTGATAATGACCTCCCAAAGATCCTTTAGGTGGAGCTGAATGTCCATTGATCTTTTACTCTCTATAAAGTTGATCCTCCCCCTTGAGGCCACAAGACCATATTTATCACTATATACAGCTGTCACAGGGGATGCCTGATATCTTTGGTAGGGGGGGTCTAATTATTCTCCCCATACCCTTCTATGGAGGAATTTCAACAGGCCCAAGTTTAAGAGTCTCTCATGAGTTGTCCTGACTTTTTAGAAATTTTTATTTATTTTTTTTTGTGTATTTTTATTTATTTATTTGAGAGTGACAGAGAGAGAATGAGGTAGTTAGAGAGAGAGAGAGAATAGGCGCGCCAGGGTCTCCAGCCAATGCAAATGAACTCCAGACGAGTGCCCCCTTGTGCATCTGGCTCACGTGGGTCCTGGGGAACTGAGCCTCAAACCGGGGTCCTTAGGCTTCACAGGCAAGTGCTTAACCGCTAAGCCATCTCTCCAGCCCCAACTGATTTTTTTCATATGTACATATATAAACAGGTTATTCTCTTTAATCCCCTCACCCCTACTCCCTTGATTCTGGAGGCTCTTCTCAGTTTAGAACATGGTATTCACTGTGGGGTCATAAAAGCCTCAATGAATCCTCAATGGATAGTGGGGGGGGGGTATGTCTCAGTATATTCCTACTCACTCTGTGGCTTTACAATACTTCTGCACCCTCTTCCAAGTGTTTCTGAGCCATGGCAGGACTTTTGGTAGTTTTGTTTAATTTTAAGTTCTCTGTAGACACTGGATTTCTGCTTTGATAGGTTTTAATTGATCACCATGTCAGTCATCATCATCCTGGAGCTAGTTGTTGGACTAGAAGTAAGAGTGTTCATGTTGCTTCTTTCTCTGAAATTTCTCCTGTGCTTTGGCAGATGAGGTAGAGGTGACAAGCACCATGGAGGGCAGTCAGCTATCTTCTTGTCTTATCAATGGATCTTGACTCCCCTCCAATTCCCCAGCATCCTGTAAGATAAAACAGATTCTCCAAGAGTGAGATACGCTTGGGTTAATGGGGGTATACAAAGTTATTTGAGATATATTTTGGTGTTCAAGTCCACTCTTCTCCAGACAGAATTGCATGTTTCTTTCTAAAGTCTGATTTTCCTGACCGTGGAATTCTGGCTTGTTTTCTAGTACCAGATATGAGTTCTCTCTCACTGACCAGGCCTCATGTCCAATCAGAGAACACCTGATTAGTTGCAGAGGCTGCATGCCACTATTGCACAAATATGTACTTCTTGTCTGACCAGTTGATTTTGTACTCTGCAGGGTCCCCTGCTTATCCATGCTGTTAGTGGTCATTGGCCTCTAACAGCTCCCATATAGCTATCCAGCACTATGAGAGCTAGCCAGGAGGGAGATTCGTTCCCTTTTGACTGTAGCACGGCACTGTAATATCCTGTGACTGCAGCCTGTGGTATTTTTATTAATAGGTTCTTGCATTTTATATCTGGCAAGTAATCAATTGTTTTGGTAATATTTTACGTTGTTTTGGGACTTCATAGGACTCCTTAGCCTTAGCTATTTGATTGTGACAAAAGTGGGCAGTACTCATTTACTATTTTCAATGTGGAGGAGTTTGACATACCACAGTCAGTTAAGGACAGCAATGCATGAGCAAGGGACAAGGAAAATTAGACACCAAAACATTCTTTAAGCACTGGCTCAAAGGAAAGGGCTTCTGTACAGGACCAGTGAACTCTGACCCAGAACACACATACACCCCATTGACAAATGCCACTCTATACTCACTTACTGTTTTCAGTATTCCTGTGTCCAGTTAATCACTTTTAACACCTGCTTCTTTCAACAGTGTTCAAAATTTCTCATACACACACATTGTTTTGGGCCAGGAGCATAATCAGGTCTTTGGGAGTTATGGCAAAGAGCATGGCTTAAGGTTATGTCAGCATACACAAAATTCCATCTCAATATCAATCACTGGTGCTTTTCAGAGCATGAGCAGACTAAGGCAAAGGGACACTGATTACATTATTTTCAGGAAGATGGGTACCTGGTTGTAAGTTAACTGCAAGGCAAAATTTCAACTTGGTTATAAGACAGGAGAAATACACATCTCACAGAAATATTCTCAGAGAAGTTATTTGTAATATCCATAAGAAGTATCTCCACATTCCTTTCCCATAGTTCACTCCTACAAAATGACACAAGAATTTGTCATGGCTTTCAGACTATCAGAACATTGTCCTATATTTGGGGTGGACAATAACTCAAGAGCTAGTGTCCCTGAAGCTGCCATCAAACAAAGCTTTCACTGAGTCAATCCACAGACCAGAAGATAAGATTCAGAAGGATTTTATCATGGGGAGAACTTACAGGTTAGGAGGAGTAATCACTTTGTCTGTTACCACCTCCTGGGAGCTGGTTATCAAGCTATCAGTAAGAGCAGTATTCACATTTCTGCTTCCTCTGAAATTTCTTCTGGAGGGCTAGCAGGATGGTTCAGTGGTTACAGAAGCTTACTTTTAAATCATGCCAACCCTAGTTCAATTCCCCAGTAACCAAATAAAATTAGATGCACAAAGTAGAACATGTGCCTGTCGTTTATGCCTGGCCCTGGCATGCTCATTCTCTCTCTCATTCCCTCTAAAATAAACAAATTATAAAAATTAAAAGGAAAGAAATGCATACCATCTGCCAAATTTAGCAGGAGTACTGTTCTTGGAAAATGAGAAAACCCACATAGAGACATGGATATGGCCTTTTATGGGACTTGATAGGTCATCTAGAATAAAAATCAGTAAAGAAACTTCAAAGCTACACCACACGGTATATTAAATGGACCTAACAGATATACACAGAGTGTTCCACTAAACAGACAGGGAATAAAAATTTCTTTTAGTGTTGAATGGAATCTTCTCTCAAATGATCACCAACACAAATACAAAAACCCAAGGAAGTATTTCTTATATCCCATCAAACCACAAGCAAATGACTGATGAAAGTGATTTTACCTCAATGAAGAATGAAAGATAGATATGTTTACCTCATTTAAACATTACACAATGCAAAGTTGTGGCAAAATGTGTTATCCCATTAATATATGCAATTTTGTACTTTGCATCCATTTAATAAACATGTCTTATAAAGTAATAAAACAAATTTTAAAAGTAGAGAACATGGCATCTGTATCAGAAGCTCTAAAATGACAACTGAAAGTTTTAAGAACCAAAAATAGCATCTTCATGTCCAACTTTTTTTCATGCAATTCTCCCCCTGGAAGCAGAGTCCACCATGAAAAAATTGAGTGATATGCTGTGTAGATCATAGTGGCACCCAGGCTATGTCAATAACCAATAGCTCTATGATTGGATTAGAGACTCAGTGGAAAGGAACTCGTAGCTAGAACTGGGAACCATGTCAGAATCCTGTGGAGACCAAGATTATGGACTCCAGAGAGAAGCTCCCACTAGTCATTGTCCAAAACACAGCTTATAGCCATAAAATACTCTCTTAATTAACAATGCTTAGCCCATTTAACTTATGCTGACCTTATTCTTTGTTGGAGAATCTATTTTTTGTTTTTATTCCAGAAGACAGCAAGAATGACAGAGATAAAACACCCCTGGCACATAAGCCAGGGCCCAGGTGAAACCATAGATGAATTGGCTAGATGAGCAAGAGTGATGCTTCAATGGTGAGTGCTCCACTTTGATGGGTACAGGCACGTAGGACACTCAAAATATAACAAAGCAGAAATGCAGAAGCTGCTGAGAGCACAGCACTAAGGTAGATTTAAAACACACCCACCATGGCTCAGGGAATTTTATGGCAAAAGGTGCAGAAAGATTGTAAGAGTTGTAAAGTGTAAGGGAATGCCCACAGGCATCCACTCTACCTCCCTCTTACAATGACTGACTGCTGCTATCACATCTCATAACCCACAATCCCAGTGGGAATACCAGCAATCCCACTGAGGAGAGTCCTTAGAGGAATTTTGGCCAAGAGAAAGGAAATGATAGTCCTAATATATGATGTGTCCATACCAAGATTCTATTTAATGGGGAAAAAAAAAGACTTCTAGTTCAATTATTGGTGAGAAGAAAATTTGGTCAGTAAAGTTTGTATTATATTATGCATATGAGGCCTTTTTCATTACAATGCAAAGAAACAGCCTGGGGTTTTGTTGGCCAGATCTAGGACAGTAAGAGGCCCTGTCTCAGAAATGGTGGACAAAGTCTGAAGAGCAATACCTGACATTTTCCTCTGATCTCCATGCATACACATAGACACACACAGATATGCCTGGACACACAGGGAAAAAAAAGAAGAAGAATACCTACAGAATTAACAAGCTCTACTGTGAAGATCATCGATAATATTTTGTGTGAATATTAATATAGTGATAAATCAATTTAAGGCCTAATCTTTGTCACTTCAAGTAGTCCTTCACTCCTTTCCTGCGTAGTTTTCTGGGAAATTCACAAATAAGTCTATTTTAAATAGAATGTATAATAAAAAATAAAAAAGTATACTTATAGTAAACATTTCCTAGTTTGTTGGTGCACTGTGATACATCTACTATGCTACTTCACTCGAACTCCAGACACTTGCTTCATCTAGTGGGTATGTGCACACTTACACTTACCTCACCTTTGTGTGTCTGGCTATTATGAAATCTGGAGAGTTGAACTTGGATCCTTAGACTTCCCAGGCAAGCACCTTCGCTGCTAAGCCATCTCTCCAACCCCCAAAATTCTTTTTAGCAATCTCCAACTGTTCCCCATATGGGCTCATTCAGAAAATCTTCCTGTTGAGGTCAAGGTTCTGAGTTGTCCTCAGTCTAGTCCTAAAAATTTAGGCAACTCCTATATCTGCTACAGGTGAAATGGGGAGGTGTGCCCTAGTCCCTGCCATCGCTGACAGAGATACAAAAAATTTAACTTTTGTTTTTCTATTAAGACAATGTTTTATTTTTCTATACTAAATTTAAAACAGACATTAATGATGACGATTCATTAGAGAGTTATAAAATAATCAGTTTGATATCCTTACTACAATGGTAAAATAATACTTGCAATATCCATTAAATATCAGTAGTTAGGTTTAATATGTACTAGATAATTATATAAATTATATGCACTAGGTTTGGCTTTCATACTGTTTTGCGAATTAAGTAAATATGCCACTTTAATGGTATGCTTTCCTAATCAGGAGCAAGGTCCAAAAGTATCTCATAGCATTGATCATTTCATTAGAATATTTACTGTTTCTATGTGTTTTGCCATGGAACATCATTGTAAATGTGCAAATGATCTGGCTTATTAAAGTAAAATTTATAAGCATTTGGCAGCATACCAGTTTGTTGTGGTTTCAATCAGAATCCACTCCTAAACTCATGTATTCAGAAGGCCTAGTCCTCAGCTGATGGAAATCTGGGAGGTGAAGCCTTGTTTGTCTCTGGGGACAGGCTTGGGAGTGTTATAGCCAGCTCCCCCTTGCCACACACCAGTTCACTGTCCAGCTGCTGGTCTCCACCTGTTGTGGAAAGATGCTGTCCAGCCTCTGCTCTAGCATCTTTCTCCTCATGACCTACCACCGTGAAGCTTTCCCTAGAGACTGTAGGTCAAAAACAAAGTAAAATACCTTTCTTCCCATCAGCTGCTTTTGCTTGATTGCCATGTTCCAGCACCGAGAAGGGTAACAACAACACCAATTTTAGCAAATGGGATATTCTTCTGCTGCCTTTGCCACCCTAATCATAAGGAACAAAGGAATAAACAGGAAAGATTGTGAAGTAAGATCTCACATCAGGACCATAACAATATGTTATGTGGAAAATCATTTTAAACTTTATATTCTCATATAAACTATGTGACAAAGAAATCGTCCCAAGATTTTTGCAATTGACTCTTTTGATATTTTCAATAAATTTTGGTTTATTTTTATTCTTTATGGTACTCAACAGAGAAAATGCACTGATGTATAAAACCATGCTGTCATTTTCCACTTTCTTTTTCTCTTCATCTGCCAGAGTAATAAGCTCCAATGTTTCCCAAGATGTAAACAAGATCATGATACTTGGTCCCTGGGGTGTCCATGTAAAAGAACTTTTTGACTTATTGTAGAATATTAAAATAGAAGTCTATAATCCATTTGCCATAAGTAACAGCATGGCATTATGAACATCCTTGAAGTTAAAAAAAATATATACAACCATTTAATATTTACAGTGTCTTTAATATGTATTATGATATCATGGATTATACTGCTGATGTTAATTTTTGAAATAAAAAAGCAAATTTACTGAAACACGAAGTACATTCTCAGACCTATTTTAAACTCTAACCTGAACAATTAGTTTCCTAAAGTGGTAGGACTTTAGCTTCCCATGACTTTTCTGAGGTCATATATTCCAGAAAAGAGAATGATATCCACAGGAAGTAGTACTTTGGTGAAGTAACTATATCAGTTCCCTCCTCATAAATATGAAACTATAGGGACATAACAGTGTCAGCTATATTACTAGAACAGAAAGAATAACGATGCTTTAAAATTGTCTTTTAGTATTCTGTGTAAGGATCAAATGCTATCACACATATGACCATTATCAAACAATACAAGTGGAAATATGTACATTCAAAATGTCTGAATGACATAGTTAACACAGTTTAGCTAATATTTGCAGGTGCTTTTGATTTGCAAATCACTTCTCCCTGTATCACATCATTTATCAAGCCTAAAATCTGACTCACAGGGCTAGAAAGATTGTGCAGTGGTTAAAACCACTTGTTTACAGTGATGCAAGCCCAATTTTAATTCCCAAGCACCCACATAAGCTAGAAACAAAATTGTCTCAAGTGTCTGGAACTGATTTGTAGTGGCAACGGGCCCTAGCATGTACACATGAATGCATGAGTATACACACACACACACACACACACACACACACACACACACTCACAAAAAAAAAAAGGGTAGCTAACTCAGAAAGAATTATATAACTTATTGAAACACAGAAAGATTATATACATTATTGAAACACGCAAAAAAAAAGAGTATCTACAATTTTAGGCTACCTTACTATTTTGTGAATTTCCTTTCCTTTTCTTTCTTTCTTTCTTTTTTTTTTTTTTTTGTTTTGTTTTGTTTTGTTTTTTGAGGTATGGTTTCACTCTTGTTCAGCATGACCTGGAATTCACTATGTAGTCTCAGGGTGGCCTTGAAATCATGGTGATCCTCCTACCTCTACTTCCTGAGTGCTGGGATTAAAGACGTGCCACCAAGCCCAGCAGAATGTCCTTTACTTCTGTACGTAACAAAATAACAACAACAAAACCTTTGGGCCACATACAATTCTTTTCACACAATGCTACCTAGCTGATGACATTGATAATATAGGTTTATTGAAAATTATAAATCTGTTTTACAATTTATTTAATCTTTAACAATTGCCGAAAAGTTCACATACATCTTTTAAATATTTAAAATGAAATCATTTAATTTTATGATACTTTATTGTCAGATGCCCATTTCAAAATATGGTGTAATTGCTTTATATAACCTAGAAAAATATACTAGCGGCTCAACATAGCAATATGCATCTAAAAGGTAACTTAAAGTTACATGATTTTAGCACCATTTCATTATTTTTTTTTATTTTTAAGGATGTTAATTTGGTGGAAAATTAATTTCCTAACCTCATTTTCAATTATTCTAACATTGTTTAATATATTCTATATGATTCAATGAATAATAAACTGGTTGACTCTACTTATGTGCTACTTTTATATACATGCTTATATTGAATCTTTTCCAAGTATGAATCTTTTTTAAATATATTTTTATTTATTTAAAAGCAGAGATAAACAGAAGAGAGACAGAGAGAGAATGAGAATAGGCACTCAGGGGCCTCCAGCTGCTGCTAATGAACTCCAGATGCATGTGCAACTGTGCATCTGGCTTCACCTGGGTACTGGGGAAATAAATCGGGGTCATTAGGCTTTGCAAGAAAGCACCTTAACTGCTGAGCAATCTCTCCAGCCCAGCATGAATCTTATTTAGAGAATAATTCCACAAAATGTGTTTGAGTCATGTAGGGATCACAGCTTGACTAGCTTATGATATTAATATTGGAAAATCACCTGACAAAATTTATTATATAAATTCAAATGTAATGTCTTTAGTTCTTAATGTGTTTTGTGAGAACTTCAAACTATTGAATTTTACCATATCTACTGTACTACTGATGAAGGATTTGGGGGTTCAGGAGGGGTGCTCCAAGTTTATGAACCCCAATTTTGAGTCATGTTTTTTCTTTAATGGAGAATTGATAAAGACAGACTCAAGAAGGATTATGAGTTATTATGAAGAAATCACAAACT
Organism: Jaculus jaculus; assembly: GCF_020740685.1. NCBI lineage: Eukaryota > Metazoa > Chordata > Mammalia > Rodentia > Dipodidae > Jaculus > Jaculus jaculus. The sequence continues at coordinate 288,581,291 of NC_059102.1, read as the reverse complement.
GTGGCGTTTATTGAAAGGAAAGTTGGTATCTAGAAAAAAGGCTACAGCAGAGTCATAACATGCTGAAAGTAGGAAATCAGTGTTCATATGGAAAACACAGCACATTCCTTGAGATTCATTCACTAGAAATAGCTGGAGCAGAGCCACAAACACATGAAGATATAATCTCGGTGCTTATGTTGAAGGACCACCCATAGCATCTGGCCTGAGTTTGCCCATAGAAGAAGGTTAACAGGGTAAATGGTGGTGGCAGAATAAGAGAGGGAACATATCAAAGGAGAAACCAAGAAATTTAGAGGAAAAATAAATAGTAAAGAGTGTTAGTTACCTCCATGGTTACCCTGAGTTTAGAGAAATTACACAGGTAACAGGCCTAGAGTTAGAGAAAATACCCACATGGTAGATCTGGAGCATAAAGGAAGCATGCACTTGGCAAATTTACAGACCAGAAAAAAATCATACATGTAAAGTGAAAAATTACCCCAAACTATGAATCAGAGACAAGCAGAAAAACCACAGACCAAGAAACAATATTCTGCACCTCCTCACTCACGTAGTGTGAGAGTGGGGAATCCAGACTTGCTTATATACCTGTGGCCACAGCAGAAAAAAGTCAGAGAGAAAGAGAGGGCCAAAGAACCCAAAAGCAGCCTTTATAGTTGTTAGAAAACTATATTCTTTTTTCAAATTCAGGCATGTAAAGGGAAAGACCTGATTGTAGATTTGATGGGCGATCTTCCAGGCCAGCCTATCTAGGTAGGTGCCAGACTGTGGACAGCAGTGGGCACTGCAGCTGTTGAAGATGACTCAAGTTCTAACTCAAATTCCATTCCCGCCTAGAATTCCATTCATGTCTGGACAAGGTGGCCCAAGTTTTCTCTATGGTTTCAATTCCTAACTGAAACTGTCTAAAGGAACCTAGCTTTCTCTTAGTTCTCCTTCACTAATGTGGTATATTTTAACCATTGCTACATTTTGATGTCTGCTAATTTAACCACCTCAGTCCCTCCTCAGAACATTATAGTTTCTTAGGTAAATCTTTGTTGTTTTTGAGTTTTTGAGGTTGGGGATGATGAGAATCTACATAAAGGTTTGAAAAGTGGTTGGTCTAAGCAAGTTCTCCATCTTTGAAATGAGTCACAGATTTGCTGTGGGTACTTTTTTTTTTAATGGGGGGAGTATCAAAACCCCTGAATTTGATAGCTTTTATGTGTCTGATACCTGAAATATGTAATTTTTATTCATTTCTGATCTATGCATAATATCTTTATTTGAAGCAAATAAGTTGCATTTGTCACCTTTCAAGACTATTTCGTGACTTTTTTTGTCTTTGTATTTTTGCTTGATGATGATAAAATTTTAAGACTTGGAAGTTACCTTAGTGACTTGCTTTTCAACTCTGACAACAAAGTTTTCTTGGTCTATTTGTTTCTTTTTCCTCAGAAAGGACTGACTAACACATTCCTAATGCTCTTTGCACCACATACACAGTTACATGTTATTAGACCTCAAAACGCCTTGCTCACTCTATTAGGATGAAATTTGGTATATGGATGTACCTTTTTGTTTGGTGTGGAAGTTTATTTAAAAGTAATCATATTACCTTTTATAATTTTTATAATTTTACAAAAATAATATAATGATATTCAATGATTTTACTAAGCATTAAATTATTTTTGCAACTTAAAAATAAAGATTATAATTTTTTAAATAAGCTTAAGGGCTAGGGAGATAGTTTAATTCATAAAATGTTTGGTTTGCCTTACAAGCATGAGGACCTGAGTTCAATACACATAAAAATGCTAGCCATAGGTGTGCTTATAATCCCAGCACTAGGGTTACAGAGATAAGAAAATGGCCTAAACTTGCTTATCAGCCAGTATAGGCGAATTGACAAACTCCAGATCCATGATCCAGTCTCAAAAAAAAAAAAAAAGGTCAAGGTCAATTATATTCTTGAGAAATAATACTCAAGGTTGTCTTCTGGCCTTCCCATTAACACACACATGCCTGCAAATGCATGCACGCATACATACACAGACAGAGAGAGATGCATTTACTCATACACACATATAGAACAAGTAAACAATTTAATAAAAGTTAAAAATAAAAAAAAGAAATAGAATGCTTAATCTGGCTTTCTAGTACTACTTAGAAAAATACCATAAACTTAAGTATTTAACTTGCACATATTAATTTTCTGAGAGATTTTGTGAGTCCTGATTTTGATGTCAATGAAATGAGAATGTGAAGAATGTGCCAGTTAAGGTATTCTTATGGTTCAATGTTCTCTTGGAGGATTCGTGGTGCTGCTAGCAATCTTGTAACATCATTGTGTCAAAGCAGTAAGATTGCCACACTATGCAATGACATACATACATACATACATACATACATACGTATATATATATATATGTGTGTGTGTGTGTGTGTGTGTGTGTACATACACACACACATACATATTCTCTTAAGGAACCTTTAGGAATGCCATTTCTAGTCAGACATATTCCAGGATATGTTCTGGAGCAGAAGTCAGGCTGATATGCTCTAGACTGGTTAGGGGTAAATACATAGTAAGACTAAGTGTGTCATCTGAGTAAATGTTTATGGAGAATACTATAATGACCATACAATACCTATGCTCACAACCACCTTCCCACCCTCCAACCGGCTCTGCATGGAATAGGTGCTACTGCACTTCCTGCAGGCTACTCCTCCTGCCTTTTCCACCACCAGGACTGCTATTGATGCCCCCCAACATCACCTGACCCACAACAGTCCCACATCCCCACCCTGCTATGTCAGAGTGCCCAGTAGTACCTTCCAACCCTGCTGCCCAGGGGACCCCATAGTCCCATCCCCTTGCCCCTCAGCATCACAGACCCACTACACAATCTCATCCCCCCTTCACCACCGTGACACAAAACCAGTCTGCTTTGTCCCATCCCCCCCTACCCCTGGTCACCTTGGGCCACCTGACCATGCAGTCCCATACCCTGAACAACAAGCCAAGAAACAAACCCTTTCACCAGGTCCTTGGGCCCCCATCAGAGCCTGGCAGGCTCCTTCCCTCTCATCAGGCAGGCCCCACTGCCATCAGAAGCCTAACCAGAGCAAATATAAAAGGGAATAATCACTGAAGACACTTCAAGGATAAACCACAGCTTCCTCCTTAATTAAATAAGATTCCTACACTGTGATGGGCAGACCATAGTGCAAAAGGAATAACATGAAAAACCAAATGCTGGTAAATCCAGCAAGATTGCCCAGTCCCACAAGGAATGTAACTCATCAGAGCAGTTGATGACCCACCAACTGCTGAAGACCCTAATGCTGAAGACACGATATGCTATTGGTACAGAACATGTAGAGACATGGCTGGAATCTGGAAGAGTCAGTGACATAAGGTGTTACATGAGCAACTGGGGAAAATGGCCAACATCTGTCCAAACAACTTGTGGTGTAAGCTATTCTGCAGCAAACACCCTGATGTGATGCTCACCCAAGTGCAATAGTGGAACACAGCCATGGTGGGTAACCAACTGCTCTTGATTTAGCTAATGGATCTGCTCAGTGGAACAGAGCCCTTTGCTGTAACAGGTAAACAAGTCAGAACCAAAAATGGAGTTCTGTCTCTATCATCAATCTTCCAACAATCTGGGGGTTCAAGAGCACCTACACCTATGAAATTCTCTCTAAAATAATAATGGTTTTCCCATTTATCTGGTGCTGACTTCACTTTCCATTGGAGAATCTGCTTCTCTTTGTTAGATGAACACATAACCTGAGGAGATAATCAGCCCATTGCACCTCACCAGGGCCCCAGCAGAAGCCATTGAGTAATTGAGAAAATGAGCAAAAGTGCTGCTTTCTTGGTGAGCCTGGTAACAGCACAAGGGTGAAGGAAATACACACAGAGAATACTCAACTCTTACTAAACCTGATATCCAGAGACACAGAAATGCCCAAGACCTCATCACTGAAGTAGACCTAAAACTAACCCAACATGGCTCAGGGAAACTTGCAGAAGAGAGGGCAGAAAGATTGTTAGAGCCACAAGTTGTGCTCTCTGCCATAATTGATGGCTACCCCCACAATGCATGACTCAGAATTCCCAAGGAGGAGGGTCCCTTCTGAGAGGGAAGGACAGAGTGGAGGCCATGGGTGGTACCAATATGGCTGTTTACACATTGAGTATGTACATAATTAATAAAGAAACAAACATAAATAATAAAATAAATTAAAAAATCCTGTATCTGTATTTACATGAAAAAGAACCCTGCCACATGTGCATATTCTATTTTGATATGATATCTACAGTGAAAGATGACATTGTAAGGATGTATGTTTGAGCTCACTTCTCTTGGAAATACTTAATGTTTCAAATGCAAGGCTTTTTATATATACAGGTTTAAAAATGTTAATGGAAAGGTTTATTTTCCATGCAGAAAGTTATTGTACCATGACAAATACATATGTCCCATTTGTTTTCCAGTGGACTTCTCTCAAAACTGTTTACTTGACTTATTGAAAGAAATTAGGCTGAAAGTATATATTTGTAGTAAGTTAAATAGTTTGTTTAATGCATACTTTTTCCTCAAATATTTTGTTATTTTAAAAGCATAAATAAATATTGAAAAATTCATGAAGACAAAAATAAATAACTAAATAACAAAATAAAATTTAATAATATTTACAAAAGTATTCTGTGCAGCAACTATTCAAATCAGAAGATGTTAACTCTGTGAATAATATTTTGCTTTTAATGATAGATTGTAAATACTAGTGAACTTTATCCGGTGAAACAGGCAGAAATAGTATCATGTTGTATAGTAGTTATTTAAAAAAATACACTATTAATCCCTTTCCCATTTCAGGCAGAAAAATGAGTCCTCTGAAGTGAAACAAAGATGTAAATATCAAGAGCAGAAAACTTAATGTGATGTAGAATCTTGAGAGCACTTTCCTTTACATTGTCATTGAAGTTAAATATACATACTGCATGATAGCTTTTAGAGACAGAGAAGTTATCATCATAGAAGACTTTCTCTTGGCATTGTTTTCTCTTTACAAGTTGTGAAACTATGAATTCTTTTCATGATATTGGGGAATAAACCACTGTACTTTTGTGCCAAATATTAGCATTCAGTTTATTTGAATCAAATTCAATGGTTTATTTATATTCCTTTGTTGTTTCAGAAATTTGCCATTGTATGTTGAGATGTAGATTTTAGCAGAGGTCTACATACATAAAATGAGCTTTAATGAAATGTAAAAGACTATAATTTTACATTATTTGCTACATTTGTTAAGAGCCTGTAAGTATTATTCAGCTCACATACTTTAGGAGTACCTCATAAATATTTTCCGTGCATGATAATTCTGATTGTGAACAGTAAGAAGGGGCAACTGATGAATCAGGCCTCCCAGTAAGGACAATATATGGTAGATTTTCCAGGCCAGGCTGTAAGATGAGAAGATGACCTGCCTACCCAAATGGTTCATTTTGCAGCACAAGGGCTAATATGAATTACAAAAGTAGTGACTCAGAAAATGAGTTACTAGTGAAAACCTGAAAGATAAAGGAATGATATTCTAAATGATATACATATAAATCTCAATAGTCTATTACTATAAAGAGGGATGAATTTCCTTGCTTTTAATTTTCATAATATTATTTATTTGCAAGCACAGAGATGTAGAAAGACAAGAGACAGACAGAAAGAATTGAGTGCACCATGGTCTCCACTGCTGCAAAGGAACTCCAGGTATGCCACTTTGTGCATCTGGCTTTATCTGGGTACTGGGGAATCAATCCCCTGTTGTTAGGCTTCTCTGGTTAGTGCTTTAACCTCTGAACCATCTCTCCAGCCCAAATTTCCTTATGTTATTTCCAGAAACATTGGTACTTGGTGTGTTCTCTTTACTTTTTCATTCATTTAGGGTGTCCTTGACAATCCTTAGTATCTAATTCACCCTATGACTTTTCCAGTATACAGATATTATATAGTTTATGCATCTTTGGGTAACAATTACTTATATTACATTATACATATGTTAAATTGCAACTGAAAACTTCTAAGTTACCTAATTGTGTCTTGTACATCGACATGAGCAAAATGCTTCTTGAAATAAATGACTTTCTTCTCGGTATTTCTTTTCAGGTTAAAATAAACATTATATATTTTCTTATGTAAAATTTTATAAAGTATAGGAGCCATTTACCATAATACTAAAAATGGTTTTGTGTTTGAGGAAGTTCCCATATATCTGTACCTAATTCTTCTAACATAAGACTAAGTCTAAATCCTATACACAATTAAATACTGGGCTTTGTCCTTAGATACAATTTGTAAATTCTACATTTTTTAATTGTTGTTTCTATTTTTTGAAGATAAGTTTCTCAAAATCTGTGGTTAGTTATGTAAATTGTATATTTCTTCCAACAAATACTTTATATTCTATATTATCATGCATCACTGTAGTAAGTACTTTTTCTGTATTCATATATAATGGGCAGACAATCATTATCACAAGCACAATACTAACAACAAAATTCTTGCAAATAAATCCATCTTGTACTTTCAACGATAATTATTTCTGTGGCTAAATTGGTTTTACTACCACACCCCATCCTGAACTGAATAGGAATTCATTAATGTGAAGTTTGCAATGATTAATTAGAAACCTGTTGAAAAACATCTTTGATGATAGCTAAATTAGAGTTTTCTTTATTTCCCAAGGTAGACTTTTATACTAATTGGCTTTTTTTCCCCATTTACACACTGATTTGTGGTTTGGCAAGTTATTTTTCTTGTCCAATGTGTTTCAAGTACATTAATGCAAAGAAAAATATGCAATGTGGTTATATGTATATATTTCTTTTGTTTGTAATGAACTCTTATAATCTAATATTTTATTAACTTGGCAGCATACCAGAAAGGAATAGTCAACATTACATTTCAGTTTCCATGTGATCATTTTCAATAACTTGCATTGACTTTATTTTATTTAAGTAACTGTATTTTTACTTAAATTTAAAGTCCTTTCAAATATATGTTTAGACCTTTGTTTCCAATTTCAAATATAAAATGGTATGATACTACAAGAAATAGAAGGAAAAACAGAACATTTCTAATATTCTAATTTAAATATGACTGTTTCTTCCAAGTAGAACTTATATAGAATAGGGCATTATTGAGGAAAAGATGGGTGCGAACATCAAGCACACATGATCATCTGTAGAAGGAGGTCTACAGAGACACAAAGAATGATTTTAGAGAGAAAAGTGCAGTTGTAGCAATCTTTACCTGTTTCGCAAAGCCTCTTGGGTGAAATTAGGAATACTGAACACTGTTTCCAATGTGATCTATTTCCCTGCACAAAGTAATATATATATATATATATATATATATATATATATATATATATATATATATATATATATGGCATCATCATGACTGTAGCTCCTAGTAGGTGGAAAAAATTAAAGTTTGTATTACATATGGATTAAAGTCCTCAATATTTCCACTAATAAATTTATTGAACTTTGAAAAAAATATCTGCTTATGGCAAACTGTGTCTGCATAACTTTAACTATATTAACTCATAAAATTATGACAAAATACATGCATAGCATTTTGCAATAAAGAAAAAAAAAGTTGTATACTAGTTAACCAAACTTAAATCATTTCAACTTTGAAGAAATAAGACTTCTTATCCATTTATTCAAAATAGAAGGCAAATATCTATACCACTTGAAAACAATGTTGAATAAGTAACGATTTGACTTTTTTGTTGTTGTTGTTGTTTTGTGTTTGTTTTGTTTTTCAAGGTAGGGTCTCACTCTGGCCCAGGCTAACCTGAAATTAACTATGTAGTTTCAGGCTGGCCTCGAACTCATGGCGTGGTGGGCCCATTCTCTTACTCTCTCTCCCTCTTTCTCTCTGTTAAATAAATTAATTAATTAATAAAAATATTGAAAAGGAAAGAAAATTAGTTGAGGAACATGCCAACATCACAAGAATGTATCCTGATTAATTATATTTGACAATATAATTAATAAAACCTATATTTTTTAAGATTTGATTTCAGAAATCTATTCACAATTATATTCTTCAGAGAGAAATACTTTCATCTACAGATGCTTTAAGTTATAAAGATGCACTGCCAAAATAATGTTATTTCTTACATAAATATGTTAAGCTTTCAGAACTTCAATTTGCTCCTGTAGAAAATGAGGTCCACATATAAAATATTCAGTTAATGTAAAGTACAATGAGAAAAGTAGAACTAATTCTCTAATGTCACTTCACACAGATACTTACATGTTTCCTCACATCATTTGTAGACCGTAGGAAAATAAATTTATCATTTAGGAATTACCAAATGAGGTAGTAGTTTAAGAATAAAAACTAAAGCACTTTTGACTGGGAAAACTTTATCATAATAAAATGGTTTAATTTCCCTGAGCATGAAATATTCCCTCCAAGGAGCATACCTATTAATGGCATGCTATGATTAATTAATTGGTTCTGGGAACTATTATGCCATATTAGTCACCTTCATATTAGTGTTCCCAAGGGTGGCAAATAAATAAGGCAGTGATTTTGCTTCTACAATGTCCAGTGATTTCCTGCCAAGATATTTCGCTGATGTACAATTTCTGTGCAAATTTCCACAGTATCCTCCTTTGACCAAGTAGTTCAAAGGTTTTGTTTTTATTATTTTTTGTATATTGATTAGAAAGAGATCATGTCTTAATAGGAAATACTTTCTTCTGATTGCATATTTTTCCCTGATATTATGGACAAGTTTCCCTTGAGGGTAGGACAATTGATCCCAGCAGGGTTATTTACAGTGTCAGCCCAGCACTGTGGCCAGTGAAATATCACCAAAGAGTACACTTCTTCAGTGTTGTGTCCAATTCTGTAGACGTTTCTGCAATTGTAAATAATGCTGTGCTTCTTTCTTTTTGGTAACTGCTGACAAATTAAAGACATCTTTAAAACTCACTGCACAACTTTGCTTTTCCATCATTTCATCTTTAATGCAAATGCTGTGATATCTTTTCTTGCATGAATAAGCACCAAGTAACTGACATGACAATTATAAGGAATTTGTTCATTGAATAAGGTCTGTAGACTTTACATGTCAAACATTAGAATTTGCATTCAATAATATTTGTGGAGTACCAGAGTGGAGGTTAAGTAACATTTATTAATATATATTTAATTTAATTTTGTGTATGAAGTAAATCTTTTTTGTTATTTTCACACACATTTCATTTTGGTTTATTGCTCCCTCCTCTTTTTCCCCTCCATCTTCCTGCCCACCTCTCCTTTTGGTTTCCCCCTTTCCACTTTCATATTACATGGATTCTATTAATCTTCCCACTGACCTTCCTCCAAACCTTTTTTCTCCTCCTATCATGGGTCCCTATGTAGTTTTATGAACTACACCCACAATCACTACTCAAAATATATATATACATGTATTAGAATCTAGTTTCCACATATGATATAAAACATGATATACTTGTCAGAGTTACCTCATTTAACATGCTTATCTTACTTGCTTTATACATCACCTACCCAAAGCATAACTATGTAAGTAATGCATGCCGATGAACAAGATTTACTCAGTCTAAAACTTTGCAGCATAATTTTCACAAAGGAAATAAAATTAATTTATCTGTCAATTAAAACAATAAGTAAATAAGCCAGTATTCAGTATTCAAGGACTTGAAATAAATCATGTCACACTCATACCCCTTCTTTCTATGTTCAGTAGTGTAGATGAAGTCATAGTCATGGTTGAGGTTTCTAATGAGTTACAGGATGCACAATGTATTATATTTTCTCTATTGCCATGTACTGTCAAGCAAGAAAATTTAAAAATGAAATTTTGGTATAATACAATCATCTCAAAATTGTTGATCTTTTAACAGTCCTTCCATGAATGCCCTGTAACACTTAACTATTTTCACATCATTGTAAGTTTATGATTCATTGAGATGAATTATTTACATTTCCATATGCTTTCCATTTTATATATTGTAAAGCATGTCTTTCATCTCTGAAAAGTACTATCAGTGGTTGTTTATGAATCAAGGGAATAAATATTCCAAATCGTGAGTTTCTATAACTAAAGTTTAAATGTAGCAGGTTTATTTTCTAAGGAATTAAGATTTTCAAAATTATTTTAATTTATTTATTTGACATAAAAAGGTGAGAAAGAGAAGGAGAGAAAATGGATGTGCCAGGGCCTCCAGCTACTGCAGATGAACTTAATACAGGTGTACCTCTTTGTGCATCTGGCTTACATGGGTCCTGGGGAATCAAACCAGGCTCATTTGGCTTTGCAGGCAAAGTCCTTAACTGCTAAGTCATCCCTCTGGCCCCAGATCATCATCATCATCATCATCATTATTATTATTATTATTATTATTATTATTATTATTATTATTATTTTGGTTTTATTATTTACTTTGTTTTTCGATGCAGGGTCACACTCTAGCTCAGGCTTACCTGGAATTCACTCTGTAGCCTCAGGGTGGTCTGGAAACCATGCTAATCCTTTTATGCCCATCTCCTGAGTGCCAGGATTAAAGCTATGTGCCACTATCCTGGCTGATATTTAGATCTTAATGAAGTAAAAAGCCAAAGAATTGAAATACTGAAATTGCAAGCAAAATTAATGTTAATATGTGTTTACATTTCACATTACTAATTAATACTTGCTGAGACTAAACAATTTTGTTGACTTGTTAGGGTGTTTGGAAGAGTCATGATTAAGTTCTAATACAATAGATTATTTCTGATGAAATGAAGTGTATTAACACATATAAATGAGAATGCATAAGTAAACAAATATTTCTAAATATAACTGCACTGCTGCTCAGTGCATTTAAAATTAATTGCAATTAGTATTATTAGTGTAGGCAAAACATTGATTTTCTACATTTTGGCCCAGATAGACCTTAACCACAATCTCCACATTTATAAATTTTTCTCAAATACTGACTAAATATAATTTGTCATTTTCAACTTTATTATGTGAAAATATTTATTACAATGTAAAAAGTATATATTTTATTCTACATATAAATGATAAATAAAGGTATTGAAAATTGTTTTGGGAAGGTCTGGAGAGATGGTTTAGCAGTTAAGTTGCTTGTCTGGGAAACATAAAGACCTAGGTTTGATTATCTAATATCCATGTACTTTAGATGCACAAGGTAACGCGTGGTTCTGGAGTTCATTTGCAGTGGCTAGGGGCTATAGTATGCCCATTATCTTTCTTTCTGCCTGTTTCTGTCTCTCATATGAATAAATACATAATTTAGAAAAAAAATGTTTGTGTAGAATGTAATTGCTTTTTAGTTGTTTTGTTTTTGTTTTCATTTATTGTTTTTTGAGGTAGGGACTCAGGCTGACTGGAATACATTGTGTCATCTCAGGGGTGCTCTCGAACTCATGGTGATGCTCCTACCTCTGCTGGGATTAAAGGCATGTACCACCACACCCAGGATAGAATGTAATCTTTAATGAAATGCACAATCCCTATTTGTCCACAATTATTTCATACTAGCAGTCACAATTTTTATAAAAGGCATTTTTAATTATTTTTTTAAATAATTGTCAGAGCCAATCATTGGGTCATGATTCACATGTCTCCTACCCATAACTGTGGGCCAACTCCACAATGCATGACCCATATATCTCAACAAGGAGGGACCGGGGGAGGGGGTAGGACATGGATGAGCCTAACAATTTTACCAACTTGAGTGTATTCACTGAGTACAAAACTAATTAATAAAAATAAATAAATAAATAAATAAATAAATAATTGTTTTCCCAATATTGGTTTTTACAGCGATGTTTTGTAATTAAATTTCCACATATTGCATGTGACATATATGAAATGCTTATTGGATTGATATAGTATATTGCAAAAACTAAAAGTTTCATTTAAATTTAGTTTTTACTCAAGAAGAAAGTGAAATATAGGGAAATGTACATTACATTTTCTATATGAAATGTATAAGTTTTCTGAGTTCCAGAAGTTGACTTGTATATTGGCCACAAATAAATATTGACGTATGATATTTAACCAATCAAAATATTATACCCTGTTTCCACATGTCAATTAGAACTAATGTTGCTTCCCATTCTACACTCCATCTTTCTGTGAACACTGAAGGAGTATCTAACTAAGGGTCTTTAAAAAAAAAGATAAGGAAAATGTAAACATCCAGAACTTAATTAAACCAAAAGAAATATTCTATTATTTCTATGAAATCTTAGTATCTTTACCAAGAAAAAAATGATTCAAAAGTGTTCGAAGATAGACCACTATTAAAATACTGCCAAGAAAATCAAGACCTAAGATTGAAAGAAATCACAAAATTAAGTAAGAGTATTAGGGTGTGGTGGCACATGTCTTTAATTCCATCACTCTGGAGGTTAAGGTAGGAGGACCACTGTCAGTTTAAGGCCAACCTGAGACTACAGAATGAATTACAGGTCAGCTTGGACTAAAGTGAGACCCTACCTCACTCTCAAGTATTAGAAAACTCTATTAGACATATATTCCTCTACCCTAGATTATAAGTTTATATATTCAAATATGAATATATTTGGAGGAGAATATAGGACAGTTAAAAATGGGAAAAAAAATATTTGCCACATTTTTCTCCAGATACTGCTACATGGGCACTGACAAAATTAGACATCCTGACAATTGGATTTATCCTAGCCTGTGTTTATGAACAGAATTGAAGCTCATGAATATATCTCTATTCTCAGTGCTCAGGCATAATGCTGTGTACTAATTGAAATAGCAAGTGTAACTTTTGTAACTCTGTCTAGAAAATGTTAATAACTCAGCACGTAATAACCTAGAAACTGAATTTTAAAGCAATCTCAGCTCTATCAGTGTGTTTTAAAAAGTAATTTCCTTCATTGAGAGGGTGGATAGAAACAGGCTTACTGGCTTATTTTTAAAATAGTTATATTAGGCATCTCTTCTAATTATTCTATCTGTTTTTAAGAAACAACTTGCCTATAATTATACTGCTGATTTTTCACGAGTGACTGGGAAGTGAAACATCTCGATAGCTTATCCTTTTGGTTACACAGAATGCTGTGTGGATTCTGTATGATATCTTAATTAGAGTGTATTGCATGTATCATTACTGAGATGTCTGAAACAAATTGATTTGAAGTAATGTTAATTACATGCTCTCTGCAAGAAAACATGCCAAGGACAGTAAGAGTTATGTTTAAGCATTTGAATCAAATAGAACAACCAATCAGCTTGCTTAGTTACAAATAGTGTGCTATGCTTCTCTGTATAATCTATACCCAACATATAGCTTGAAAAACACCACATATTAAATAGCATTAGCGAATTCTTTAGTAACCTATTTTACTACTAGAATTGCTGGCAAATGTAAAAATAGTCTACTGAACAAGAGATTATGGAAGAACAGAGAAAAATACCAAGAAAATGATATTTTAGAAATAAAATATGAACAAGAATATAAGAGCTATCTAGAAGGAGAAAGAGGAGGAGGTGAGGGACTAAGATCCTTTTAAGACAGTTTCTATAGTGTGTGTATAACCTACGGGCATGGAGGGGCTTAGCGGGCTGAATATCAGCTCTGAAATTACAGAAGGAGTAGAGACTGTAATTGTCATTGTGCAAAATAAATACATGAATAATAAATAATTAAGTTGCAAGTGTGATTCTATGACAATACTGATTTATAAAAAGCACTAAGTAGATTATATATGAATATGGAGTATAAAGGGATATTTCTATGCTAAGCACTAATACCAATAAAAATAAATAAGATTGGAAAGCTGAAATAAATATTCAATGTAAAAACAACTGTAACAATTGGAAAAATGTATAATGTGTATAGCATTAAACAAAACCATACAAGTTAAGCCATAGAGAAACAATAAAAGATTAAGACAATGGATATAATAATGATAGTGAGTGAATAACTATCAAATATATACACAAATCTAATCATCACATAATAACTTTAGAAATGTATAAAAAATTGTGTAACAAATTAAAAATTATGGAAAAATGAAATTTGAAAGTTAAAGTAGATGTATAGTGCTAAAATTTCTGGCAGTAAATTTTGAGATAGCAAAATATTAATAAAATTTATTGAAATTCTAAAACTCTATGATACTTTCCATACATGATCAATAGTTGATAATTCCATTGTAATGTAAATTTCTAATTTAATTTAAAAGAAGAAAATTGTGTGCAAACAGTAGACATAATTAATAATTATGGGAGTATGACATGATTATATTTGCAATTGGAACAAGGTCATTCAAATCTTATGACCTATTCTTTTTAAATGGTTCTGTCTTATATTTCATTGGTATAATTCTCTGAAGATATCATTTTGCTATGAACAGTAGCCCTGATCATATACATATGCAAAATTTTATAGTAAGGTTAATATCATAGTTGCCAAATTTGGACTATTTATTCCAACATATTAACAAAACTTATGACCACTTAAATTGGTTTAAATTTCTTTCTTGCAATAAACAGAAACAATGAACTCTAGGGCACAAAGTACTCACATATTTATGTAAGACAAGCAGATATACTAAAATATTATCTTTTGATAAGGCACAGTAGTCTGAGTTTACTACACAAATTCATGCATCTATGCTCTTATAAACATGTATTTCATAATGTAATATTTGCTATCTATAATTTCCTCAGCACAGTTAGTTGTGATACTGAACAAAGTTTCTATAAGGCCACTGTTTCCGTAAAGCATGCTAATAATTTGGAAAAATGAGAGAAGTACATTAGACAAGGAAAAACATAAACCTTCGAGTGTTGCACTCAAAGACATTTGACTGGACTAAATCTTATCAAGCTTGCAACTTCTAATCAGTCCTCCAGAAGAACACAGTCCTTCATTATAAAGCTGGGTCCAGACTCAAGAAACTGAAGGAAGACATATTGAAGGAGACTGAGGGTTTGCGGCCATGCTGTCCACAATCCTAATGAGCCATCAGAGAGGTGAGGGCACATGGGCTCCACCTGCAGCTCAGTCTGCACCACCCAGAGAACACTGCTGCTGCTGCCCTTGTGACTTTCAAGTCTCCAGGAAAATATCCTTCATGACTTACCTCCCATGCTATTCTGCACCCATGGAAAGAACAACACTCTAAGAAATTTACTAACAGATGCAGTACAAATTCACCTCAAAACAGATTTTAAAATTTGCTTCAAGTAAACATTATGTCCTTTAATCAAAATATGAATATACTTTTGCCAAACACAATAGCTGTTATGTCCACTCTCTATTAACATATGATTTTCTTCTTTCCAAAGTATTCCTTATATGAAATTGCAAACCACAACATGCCTGTATTTCTTTCAACTTATATAACAGGCATATCTGCAAATACTATCCTTTCTACCAATATAATTTTGGAGTTTGGAATAGACTTTATGTTTTTACTAACTCTGTTTCAATAATCAAGTTTTAATAATGTAAGGCAGAACAAGATGTTACAGGCAAACACATATGTGGTCACACTGAATTTTTTTTTTTTTTGTGGTGACTGACATGATAATGATGATCTGTTTATAAACACTCCTTCCTGATACTGCTGTCTAACCTATTCAAATAGACTTACAATCAACTCTTTTTAAGTTTTATTTATTTCCAAGGTGAGTGAGAGAGAGAGAGAATAGGCACACCAGGGCTTCCAGTCACTGCAAGCTCCAGATATATGTGCCACTTTGTGCATCTGGCTTTACATGGATACTGGAGAATGGAACTAGGATTGTCAGGCATTACTACAAACTGCCTTTAACCATTAGCCATCTCGTCAGTACCTGCCTGTTTTTATTTGAGTGAGATTTTAGTAATCCCAGGATTCTCCATTTTTGTTTTATGAGAGCTCTGGTGATTCATTGGTCTCTGATCCCCTTTGGTAGAACTGGAGTTACAGATGTGAATGGTCACACCCAGTTGTTTTTATTTGGGTCATTAGGATCGAATTTTGTGATCTACCAGGTCTCCTTAAACTTCTTCAAGCCTCATGTTTGTACAGGGAATCCACTTAACCACTGAGCAATCTCTCCAGTCCCCATTTAAAAAATTTATACCTCTGTTGGTACTCCCATTTTAAAGCAGGTATATATTTTTTAATAATTTATTTTGCCATTAACAATATGCTGGTGAATAATTGAATAATTGTAAAGATCTCTCAATGGGTTTTTGTGAAATCCATCATTATAAAATATAAATAAAACTGAATGCTTGGTGTTTCATCCTTTAAATCACTAGTGCAATAAAATTCAAAGGAATAAAGTCTTACAAAAAAAAATAATAAAAGCCGGGCTGAGGATATGGTTCAGTGGTTAAGAGTGCTTGCCACTTAAGCATGAGAACAAGTGAAGGCCAGAGACCACCAAGGTCAACTCTTCAAAACCAAAGTAAAAAGCTTGGCAGGGCCATACACATCTGTAACTCTTATCTATTAGAGACAGGGAAATCACCAGGGCTTGCTTACTATAATCAGCAGCTCTGGATTGAGGGACAGACCTCATCTAAATGTTGGGAAATGAAGATCACCCAAAATCACACACACATACACACACACACACACACACACACACACACACACACACACACACCCATCTCTCTCTCTCTCTTAAATCCAAAAAGGACACCAAAAGTAAAGAGGGACAAGCTGGAAAGTAGAATTGGGTCAGTGAAATGGGCTGAGAGAGGAGACCAAAGGAAGCAGTGGAAGAGTATTATGATTAAATATGTTCATGTATGAACATTTTCCATAAAAATATGTAATCCTCTGTTAACTTATTTGATTCCCTATTAATGCATCATTGACTTTTGAGTTATATATAAAATGTGTTTACCTATTGTCTTCAGTGTGACATATATTCAATATGTGCAGATTTACATATGATTGTTAACTTTTTAATTATTCATTCTCGCATGTTTAGCATATGACTCCTATGAACACTCTGCAAACATGTTGACAGATTCAATGTCATTTATTCAGGCTTAATAAAAATTGAGGAGGGATTAAGAACATGAGATGTAGAGTGAAAAATGGCTTTCTTCCTAGACATATTCAATTGCCTATTTAATGTATCTATTTTCCTAAATTAATGTTATTCTAATCATTTTAGGACAAAATGTCTGTGGTGACTGTTTGGAAAGTAATTCAAGGCACACGCCTTTAATCCCAGCACTGGGAGGCAGAGGTAGGAGGATTGCTGTGAGTTCGAGGCCACCCTGAGACTCCATAGTGAATTCCAGGTCAGCCTGGGGTAGAGTGAGACCCTACCTCGAAAAAAAAAAAAAAAGGTATTGGAAAGTAATTCAAGTGGGTTTAATGTCTCCCAAGTGATATGAATTTTTTCTATTGGACAGCCTTTAGGAAAATATGGTTTAACCATGGTCAGATGGCACAAGAAAATTATTGCAATGAAACATTTTATTAACTCTATTTATAATATATGCAGAAATTGTTTTGTCAATACATTGCTAACTTTTATTGAATATGGCTTTTCCTATCAATACTGAAAAATGGAAAAGATGCGGGAGTAGAGAGGATAGACAGCAGTAAAGAATATAGGAGGGACACATGCATCAGAGAGAGGGAAGGAAGGAAAGAAAGGGAATAGAGGAGAGGAAAAGAGGGCAAGGTGTATATACCTGGAGTATGGTCCTTTTCTAAGTAAGTTTTGTAGTCACAATTTAAACATTTAACTCACTGTGTTCTGATTTCAACATTTGTGGTTACAAATGTCTATATTTTGCTCCAGAGTAGCTGTAGTACTATCTCAAAATGCAGTAGCTCCATCATGCATTAGTTCTAAGAAGGTTCATTTATTCCTATGCTGATCCATTCTTTTGTTCATCAATTAAATGCTTGGCTTGTACATTTAATTCACACATATAGGAATTGCACTTTTATTATCATCTCTCACTGTACTGAATTAAATTAATTTAGTTAAAAGGAATTTGAATCCAACTAAAGACATAACAAGTTGCTATTTGACAGCATACTTTTTAAAATATTTTATTTTTATTTATTTATTTGACAGAGAAAGAGGGAGAGAGAGAGAACGGGTACACCAGAGCCTCTAACCACTGCAAACAAATTCCAGACGTGTGTGCCCTCTTGAGCATCTAGCTAATGAGTCCTGGAGAATTAAACCTGGGTCCTTTGGCTTTGCAGGCAAATGCCTTAACTGCTAAACTATTCTTCCAGAGCCTCCAGCATACTTTTATATAGCATTTATGTGGCCATCATTCTTTCAAAGGGGTTACATATAATAGCTCATCTAACAATCCAAACTATTGTGAGGATATGGTCTCCACATCTTTATGACATTTTACAGTACATGGTACTGAAAGCGAGGTAAATTCGGTGGAGAAAAAACAAAGACAAAACTTATTTTCAACTTAGATATAACAGTTCCAAGTCTAATTTGCAATTCAGTCCCACAGTCTTTATTTCCATGAATTAGAAGGATTCTACATAGTGTTCTTGTATAAAGGTGGAAACAAAATATATGCAAAACAGGCAACTCAAGCTGAGAAAATATTCATCTTGACTATGCTAATTTTCCTCCTCGCTAAAGATGGTAGTCATGCCATAAATCAAACTCAGCATCATCTCATGTGGAAGGGAGTGTGATTCTGAGAAGCTGATGTGGAACTGAAACTTTTTGTGTATGTGACATAACAAGTGAATTGTTAAAAATAAATGAAATGTGAAAAAATAATAATAAACCTTCAAAAAAATAAGATAAAACAAAGCAACATAAACATCAATGTCAGAAGTAACATTCAGTTACAGTGAAATACTTTTTCCACCCACCCCAGCCCATAGGTGCTGCCTTCTCTTGCCTGAGTTAATATTGATCACTTCAGTATTGAAATTAGACTAAAGGAAAAAGTCACTGGGCAGGAACATGGTAGATGTCAGTACACAGATGAAGGCCAACACTGGCCTGCCATTTTCACAGAGGTTGTTGCCATAGCATTATGTCTTAACCTTATGAATAAACTGTATAGATTTGACTAATAAAAGAGTGAATAATTTATCAAATTTTAGTTTTACTTCACATAAGAGTTTTAGAATAATCACACTGGCAGGTTGATTAATCATTCTCAAATTACTTAAATTTTGTGCTTGAGTTCCACATGAATTTGGAATGTAAATCCCATATCAGTTCATGGAATTCAATAGCAATTAAAATAAATAATCTTAATAGATATGGATATAACTCTTGAAATGAACATCTTAAAGGATAACCCAGAAGGCCATTTATGAGAAAAATGATCAATTCCATTAATCAATAGGGAAATGCAAAATAAAATAACAATGGGATAAGCCTACTATGTGTTTGAATGCATGTTATCCATAAGAAAAAAGTATGCTAATTGCAGGTGACAAAGAAGAGAAAGTGATTTGTGTGTGTGTGTGTGTGTGTGTGTGTGTGTGTGTGTGTGTGTGTGTAAAAGCAAATAGCCATAGCAATTAAGGCAACGTATAGAAATCCCTTAAAATTAAAATCAGAATGACCACGGAATGTGGCAATTCCATAACTGGGTGTGTTGAAGACATAGATTCATGTTCATGTTTATTGCAACTCTTCACAAAATAGACAATATGCATTAACTGATAAACTGATGGAAATATATATATATATTTACTTCCTTTGGTAGAGATGCTTACTAATCCATATTTATTCCTATCTACCCATACTAAGGACATGGAATCTCTCAGCTGAGGAATGAATGCTGAAAATGTGATAAGTGAAGCAAAGGAATAGGACTCAGATATTGTTTCAATTAGGTTTGCATTGCTGGTAGAAATCACCCAACCAAGAGCATTTTGTGGGAAAAAGAGGTTTATTTTGGCTTACAGGCTCAAGGGGAAGCTCCACAGTGGCAGGGCAAATAATGGCATGAGCACAGGGTGGACATCACCCCCTGGCCATCATCAAATAGACAATAGCAACAGGAGAGTGTGCCAAACACTGGCATGGGGAAACTGACTATAACACACACAAGCCTGCCCCAACAATACACTGCCTCCTGTAGGTGTTAATTCCCAAATCTCCATTAGCTGGGAACCTAGCATTAAAATACCTAAGTTTATGTGGGACACCTGAAGCAAACCACCACAGCCAAAAAAAAAAGAAAGAAATTAAGAAAGAAAGAAATTAAGAAAGAAAGAAAGAAAGAAAGAAAGAAAGAAAGAAAGAAAGAAAAGAAAAGAAAAGAAAAGAAAAGAAAAGAAAAGAAAAGAAAAGAAAAGAAAAGAAAAGAAAAGAAAAGAAAAGAAAAGAAAAGAAAAGAAAGAAAGGGAGGAAGGGAGGAAGGGAGGAAGGGAGGAAGGAAGGAAGGGAGAAATTGATGGATGTTTTGATATTTTCAGATACAATTTGTTTTTGTTTTCACATTTTCCCTCCTGCCTCTTTCCCTTTTTTTCCCAATTTCCCTCTCTGTATCTTCCTTTCTTCTGTTTTTGTATCATGTGTACCCTTTTGGACATCTTTCTATCTCCCCCAAAACATCATTTTATATTCATTTTTGGTTACAATTCTATGTTCCCAAATTTTATCCATATTGGCCTCCCTATATATGCATTTTATAAATATTAATAGCCCAAATGTGAGAAAGAACATAAGCTTTTGGTCTTTCTCAGTTTGACTCACTTCCCTTAATATATTCTTTCTAGATTCAGCAATGTTTTTGTAAGTTTCATGGTTCTATTATTCTATACTGCTGAATAGGATTGCATTGTATATATGACCACATGCTCATAATCTATTCATTCATCAATGTGCATTGATTTAATTCTTAGCTATTGTAAATAGGAATTCAATAAACATGGATGTGCAAATATCTCTGTAGTATAGCATGAGATCCTTATGGTATGTGCCAGGAGTGGTATACCTGGATCATATGACAGCTCTATTTCTCAAATTTTGTGATAGATACCTCCGTACGTAATTGTGTAATAACTATACTAGTTTGAACATTCTCCAACAGTGGGTGAACATTCCTCTTTCACTGTATCCTTAGCAGCATTTATTGTCTGGAAAATGGATGAAGTGAAAAATGTTACATTGAGATAACTAAGGTACAGAAAGACTAATAAAATATTATTTACCTACCATTATATAGGCTCCATATTATATATGCCATCAGAATGTAGTTGTTTTAAGGACAGTTTAAAAGGAAATGCTTATAGGAAAAATTGTTTGGAGGGCTGGTGAGATGGCTAGTGTTGAAAGGTACTTGCTGCTACAGCCTGAGTGTCTGGGTTAATTTCTTAGTACCCACATAAAGCCAGAAGCATAAATTGGAGTGTGTGTCTTAAGAGTTTGTTTGCAGTGGCAGAAGGCTCTGGTTGGTGTGCCCATTCTACTATCTTTCTTTTTCTGTCAAATAAATGAAAGTATATTTTAAAAATTGTGTCTGGTAGGCTGGGTTTGGTGGCACTTGGGAGGCAGAGGTAGGAGGATTTCCGAGTTTGAGGGCATCCTGAGACTACGTAGTGAATTCCAGGTCAGGCTGGGCTAGAATGAGACATTACCTCAAAATAAAACCCCATTATTATTATTATTATTATTATTATTATTATTTTCTAGAAATATAACTGCTTAGTAAATCAAATTCTTGGTATATTCACTTGGGCTTTCTGTTGTTGGTAGTATAATTTGCAGTGTTTTAGCAGGTAAATATTGCTCCAGATCCCATGTACTTTGGGTTCATATAGATGTTTAATATAATTCAGCCCCAATTACATGAGGAATCCTCCTCCTTTATTTTTTTTTTCTGGGAAAATGAGTCAATGTTAAATTTATTTCCAACATATACTGATTCTGATTGAAGCTATATGCATGTTGTCTTAGAAATATAATTCTTTTTTTTTTTTTTTTTGTTTGTTTCTTGAGGTTTGTTTTTTCTAGCTCAGGCTGACCTGGAATTCATTCAGTAGTCTTAGGGTAGCTTTGAACTCATGGTGATCCTCCTCTGCCTCCCAAATGCTGGGATTAAAGGCATGTGCCACCACACCAAGCAGAAATATCACTCTTTTTAATTTTTTTTCTTTTTTTCTTCATTTTTTTTAACAGCTTCCATGGTTATAAACAATATCCTATGGTAATGCCATCCTTCCCCCCACTTTTCTTTTTGAAACTCCATTCTCCACCATATACCCTTCCCCTCTCAATCAGTTACTATATAATTTTGATGTCATGATCTTTTCTTCCTATTGTGATGGTCTTATGTAGGTAGTGTCAGGTACTGTAAGG
The DNA here is from genome assembly GCF_020740685.1 of Jaculus jaculus. NCBI lineage: Eukaryota > Metazoa > Chordata > Mammalia > Rodentia > Dipodidae > Jaculus > Jaculus jaculus. The sequence goes on along the minus strand of NC_059102.1, from coordinate 288,558,923 downwards.
TCATGGATATCCATGACATTTTGTCTAGAGGGAGCACATTGTAAGGAGTCTTACCCATCCTTTGGATCTTAAACTTTTCATGCCACCTCTTCCACAATAGACCCTGAGCCTTGGAAGTTGTGTCAGAGATATAGCAGTACTGAGCACTCCTGTCACTTCTTTCCAGCACCATGATGTCTTCTGAGTCATCCCAAGGTCACTGCCATCTGAAAAGAAAAGGTTCTCTACCAAAAGTGAAAGTAGCATTAACATATAGGTATGAATATTAAAAGAAGTGTGTACTGGGCAGTTTGATGAACATATTATAAACATTTAGCCAGACCGCAGCAGACATTATATCCATAGGGCTCACAACTACCCCTGTTTTCAGTTTACAGTATCAAGGATGTATTACCTCCCATGGAGAGAGCCTTCAGTCCAATTAGAAGGCAGTTGGTTTCCACCATGACAGACATGCCATTATTTCACCCGTTGGCTCATTTGGCCTGCCTGGCTAAATATAACGCTCGCAGTGTCCACTGTTGGGTAATTCACTGGTGATTTCTCTTTCTCCCATTGAACTGCATGCAGAATGGCTTCTACCAGGTTTCTGTCAGCTCTCATGAAGGAGGTTATCATCTCAGTTCCAGCAGAATTTCTCAGTGGCCTTGCAGCCCAAGTATGTGGAGTCTTCAGCAATAGGATCTTACCATCTATTCCTGGTGGGAAACCAAGGGCCTTGGCAATGGCATGTATTTTTGGGGGGATATCGGGAACCTCCTTGGCCAAAAACTCACTGGAAGGTATCCCATCCCTGGCACTGAAAATTTTCTAGCAACAATGTATGGCTGAGTGTTACATTGTCCAAAAAAGCTGGTTTCCATATGATTTATTTATATCATCTTAGATTTGATTAGCCCTCCTTCCACTTTTCCTTTACTCAATCTCTTCCCCTGACCTCACTTGGGCCTTTTTAACACCATTAATCTCTTTTTCTACTTACATTTATACAATACCATCCTATTAAGTACCCTCCTCCCTTCCTTTCTCTTCCGTTTATATCTCTTTTCTAGCTTATTGGCCTTTGCTGCTGAGTTTTCTTCCTACTAACATGGAAGTGCAATCATCTGTACCTAGGATCCACATATGAGAGAGAACAAGCGACATTTGGCTTTCTGGGCCTGGGTTACTACATTTGCTATAATCCTTTCCAGATCTATGCATTTTCCTGAAAATTTCATAACTCCATTTTCTGTATCACTGATGAGAACTCTATTGTTTAATTATGCCATATCTTCTTTATCCACTAATAAGTTGAGAGACATCTAGGCTGGTTCCATTTCCCAGCTATTATGAATTGAGCCACAATAAACATGAGTGAGCAACTATTTCTAAGGTAATGAGATGAGTCCTTAGGATATATTCCTAGGAGTGCTATAGTTGGGTCATATGGTAGATTTATTTTTAGCTGTCTTAGGAAACTGCACACTGATTTCCACAATGGCTGAACCACATTGCATTCCCACCAACAGTATAGAAGGGTTCCTCTTTTACCATATCCTTATTAGCATTTATGATCATTTATTTTCATGACAATAGCTAATCTGACAGGTGTGAGATGGAATCTCAATATAGTTTTAATCTGCATTTCCCTGATGACTAGGGATGTAGAACATTTTTGGATGCTTATATTCCATCCATATTTCTTCTTTTGAGAGCTCTCTATTTAGTTCCATGACCCATTTTTAATTGGGTTGTTTGATTTTTTATTTAAATTTTTGAGGTCTTTGTCTATCCTACATATTAGTCCTCTAACAGATGTATAGCTGGCAAAAACTTTTTTTTATTTTTGAGATTTTTGATAACTGTTTGGATCTCCATACTTATTATAGGTCTATTTAAGTGATTAATCTCATCTTGATTTAACTTAGGCAGGTCATATAAATCAAGGAAACTGTCCATTTCTTTCAGACTTTCATACTTAGTGGAGAATATGCTTTTATAGTATGTCCCTAGGATTTTTATTTTTTAATTTCTCTGGTATTTGTTGTGATGACCTCACAGTGCCTGACATTACCTATACAAGACAAGCATAATAGAAGAAAAACATCACGACATCAAAATAAAAGAAAGACTGATTGAGAGGGGAAGAGGATATAAGGGAGAATGGGGTTTCAAAGGGAAAATTCAGGGGAAAGAGGGCATTATTATGGGATATTGTTTACAATCATGGAAGTTGTTAATAAAAATAATAATTTTATTAATTTGTGTCATTTCTCTTTTTCTTTTGTTCAGATTTGCTAGGGGTTTACCAATCTTGTTTATCCTATCAAAGAACCATCTCTGTTTCATTGATTCTTTGGATTTTTTTTTTTTGTTTCTATTTCATTAATTTCTGCCCTAATCTTTATTTTTTCTTGCAATTTACTGATTTTTAGTTTGCCTTGTTCATATTTTTCTAAGGCTTTAAGGTGAAGCATTAACTCATTTGCTTCAGACCTTTCTGATTTCTTAATATAGTACTTAAAGCTATAAATTTTCCTTTTAGGGCTGCCTTCATTGCGTCCCAAAGGTTTTGGTATGTTGTGGTCTCACTATCATTTGACTCTATAAATTTTTTGATTTCCTCATTGACACATTTATCATTTAGTAGTGTGTTGTTTAGTTTTTATGATTTTGTGTATGCTCTATAGCTTTTCTTGCTATCAATTTGTAGTTTGATTCCCTTGTTGTCAGATAGAATGCAAGGAATTATTTCAATTTTTCTGTATTTGTTAAGATTTTCTTTGTGTCCTAATATATGGTTTATTTTATTTTTATTTTATTTTATTATTTTTTTGGGGGGGGTTGAGGTAGGGTCTCATTCTGGTCCAGGCTGACCTGGAATTAACTCTGTCATCTCAGGGTGGCCTTGAACTCATGGCAATCCTCCTAACTCTGCCTCCCGAATGCTGGGATTAAAGGCATGTGCCACCATGCCCAGCTCATATATGGTCTATTTTAGAGAATGTTCCATGTGCTGCTGAAAAGAATGTGCATTCTGCAGCATTTGAATGAAATGCCCTGTATATATATCTGTTAGGTCCATTTGTTCTATGACCTCATTTAATCCAGATGCCTCTCTGTTTATTTTTTGCTGGAATGACCTGTCAATTAATGAGAGTGGGGTGTTGAAATTACCCACTACAACTGTGTTTGGTGTTATCTGTGACCTTAGTCCTAATAGTATTTGTTTGATGAAGTTGGGAGCCCCCTTGTTAGGTGCATATATGTTTAGGATTGTAATGTCCTCCTTTTGGAGTGTGCCTTATTCAATAACATGACCTTCCTTATCTTTCCTAACCAATGTTGGGCTGAAGTCTACCTTGTCTGAAATTATGATAGCAACCCCTGCTTTTTTTCTAGGCCCATTTGCTTGAAACACCATTTTGAATCCTTTCACACTAAGATAGTGTCCATCCTTTGTAGAAAGGTGAGTTTCTTGGAGACAACAAATTGAAGGATCCTGCTGTTTAACCCAGTTTTCAAACCTATGTCTTTTGGTTGGGACATTGAGTCCATTGATATTAGCAGATATTATTGAAAGTTGTGTATTTACTTTTGTCATTTTTTTTCTAATTCCAGTTTTACCTTTACTCTCTGCTCCCTTGTATTAACTAGGATGTGAATATGGTTTGTTTTATCTAGGTTCCTTATATGTGTGATTTTGTTTCTCTTCAGCTTGGAGGATTTTTTCAAGTATTTTCTCTAGAGCTGGTTTTGTCTTCAAATATTCCTTTAGCCTGCTTTTGTTGTGGAATGTCCTTATTTCTTTGTCTATTTGAATTGATAGCTTTGCAGGATAAAGTAACCTTGGTTGGCAGTAGTTAGCTTTCAGAACTTAGAATACATCACTATAAGCCCTTCTGGCTTTCAAAGTTTGTGTTGAATAATCTGCAGTAATCCTGATGGGTTTGACTTTGTAGGGAACTTGAATTTTCTAACTGCTTTCAATATATTTTCTTTGGTTTGTATCTTTGGTAGTTTAATTATAATATGGTGAGGAGATGTTCTTCCCAGGTTTTATCTGGTTGGTGTTTTAAATGATTCTGGTATGTGCATTGGCATCTCTTTCCTAATTTGGTGTGTGTGTGGGGGGGGGGGAGGTTCTTCATTGATTTTGTTGAAAATGCCTACTATAACTTTGAAGTGAAATTCTTCTCCTTCTGCTATACCCTGAATTTGTATGTTTAATCTTTTCATAGTATACTGGTTATCTTGAAATTCTCATTCATACTTTCCTATTAATTTGCCTTTCTCTTTGTTGGACTGTAGTGGATCTGCCACTTAGTCTTCTAGTTTAGATTTCTGTCCTTTCCTTCATCCATTCTACTTGTGAGATTTTCTACAGTGTTTTTTTTTTTTATTTCATTGTGTTCTTCATTGCTAGTAATTATGTCTATTTTTTTATTTATTTTTAATTCATTTATTTGACAGAAAAAGAGTGAGAGTGAGAGAATGGTCCCACCATGGCCTCCAGCCACTGCAAACGAACTCCAGACTCATGTGCCCCCTTGTGTATCTGGCTAATGTGGGTCCTGGGGAATAGAACCTGGGTACTTTGGCTTTGCAGGCAAACACCTTAACCACTAAACCATCCCTCCAACCCTGTTTTTTCTTTTATTATTTCTATTCCCTTATTTATATCATGATTGACCCCTTTATTTCATTAATTGGTTTCCTGAGTCTTCTCTGATTCTGTTGATTTCCACTTTCATTCCTTTGATTTCCTCTTTGACTTCTTTGATCATATTTATAATCATTCTTTTGAAATATTTCTCAAACATTTCCTGTAACTCACTATCACTGAAGGTCATTTTTGATGCATTCATAATTTTTGGTGGATTTATATTGTCCTGATTTTTGGTGTTTCTTGTGTTATAATATACATAGTTTTTTGCATCTTGGGTTAATTCAATGCTTGGGCTTTCTAGTTAGCTGCAGTATTATTAGATGTATCAATCAATCTGATGTTATATATATTCAGGATAGGAGCTTAAAGTGCTAGGTGTGGCTCTTAAGACTCTCAGAGTACCTACAGAAGTGACCCTTGATGTTGGGTTTCCCCACTATGAGAGTATTCAAGTAGGCAGAGTGGAACAAAATACAGGCAAATTCTAAAATTTAACTAACTAATGTACACATTCAATGTAAAACAGCACAGAGTATTTAGGCAAGAGTATGTATTATGACAACCAGATCCTCTAACAAAGTCACAGTCCCTTAGGGTGTGTGTTTCCCCATACCCTTAATCCTGTCAACTAGGAGGTTAAGATTTCTGGTGTGTTGAGGGTTCCCAGTCAGCTTGTGACCAAGTGAAACCCTTCTCTAATGAACAACAGAAAGGGAAATAAAGTTTCTATAAATCAAGAACAACAAATAACCCCAAATATAGCTTATTTAAGAATGGTAAATCCAGACTTCTGGCCAAGATGGCTACAGCCTAGCTGCACTGCAATTCCCGGAGAAAGATAGGCAAGACATTAAGGTTTTTCTGGGCTTTCATGTTAGTGGGAGGGCTGGGGGGGGGGGGCAGGGAATCACGGATCCCCTCATGAGCAAGTAGAACACCCATTCCACCAAATAGCTGGGCGCCCCACTGCCACTCCCTATCCCATGCCCCATGGTGGTGCCCCATCCTGCACCCTGTCCCATGCCCCATCATGGTGCCATACCTGGCCATCCCCTGTTCTCCTGTAGCAGGGGAGCGCAAACTGTTTCTGGGTCCCAGTGTTCCCAGCCAGAGTTTGGGTGGCTTCAGGGCTTGGTACCTCAGTACCCCTCAAACTCAAACACAGGGAGCTGTGGCACATTACCGCTTGAGAATTCAAGCAACTTTGGTGCCCCTGTCAGGCAGTAGATAGGCAGTTTTCACAAAAGGTGGCGAAAGCCAGGCTGCTTGGCAAGGGACCCAGACTATCTCAGATTCCCATTGCGCTAGAGCCCAGGCTGATCCACCCACCTATATGCACATACACTGTCATGGGCAGACCACAGCACAAAAGAAATACCATGAAAAATCAAATGTAAGAAAATCCAGTTATATCACCCAGTCCTACAATGAAAAATACATCTAACCAAAACATAGAAGAGTCATTAGGATCAGAACATCAAATTGAACCTATGAACAATGCAACCCTGACCAACCTACTGGTAAAACTTGCAGGAAAGCAACAAAGGACCTATATCCATGTGGATGCTACCATCACTAAGCTAGAATAAATTGATAAGAAATTGGAAGGAGTTCAAAGAGAGATAAGAGTTTGAAAGAGAGTGAAAAAAAAAAAGACCTTAAAAATCAGCTGACCATGCTAAATGAAGACATAAAGAAATGCAAGGATGAATTCCAAGAATCATCAAGAAAATCAGAAAATGATGTGAATAGGGAGCTTGACAGAGTGATGGAAATGATACATAGAAAAGTAGAAAATGCAAACTCAATTGAACAAATCCAAAACTCTCTATAGGCTCTCAAGAATAGAGTCAGCAAAGTGGAGGATACAAACTCTGATCTGGAAGACAAGATGGAAGAAAGAGTTCAAGAGTTCAAAAAATTTAGTAAGCTCAAAAGTTCCGGCAAACAGAACATGAGGGAATTGTGGGATACACTTAAATATCCTAATATTAGAATCATTGGAATACCAGAAGGAAAGGAATTTCAGACCAAAGGCATGGAGAATTATGTAACAAAATATTTGAAGAAAACTTCCCCAGTCTCTTCAAAGAAAGGCCCATCAAGACACAAGAAGCCAACAGAACTCCAAATAGACTGGACCAAAGGAGAAACTCTCCAAGACATATTATCATGAAGACTCAAAACATTGACACCAAAGTTTAAATCCTAAAAGGAACCAGGAAAAACAGCACACCACTTTCAAAGGTAACCCCATCAGAATTACTTCAGACTTCTCAGTGGAAACCCTGAAAGCTAGAAGGGCCTGGAGTGAAACTCTCCAAAGTTTAAGAACCTACGGATTCCAACCCAAACTACTCTACCCAGTAAAAGTATCCCTCATAATAGATGGTGAAAGAAAAACTTTCCATGACAAAACTCAGCTTTACAATTTTATGAACACGAAACCAAACCTACAGAGAGTATTTCAGGAAATTCTCCACTAAGAAGAAACAAATAGCCAAACTCAAATGCCTACAAGAAGCAGATCACAACAACCAAACCCAGAGTAGGTGCAAAAAAACTTCGAAGCCCATGGAAACACCAACACACATCTACCACAACAATATGGGAGGGATCACATCAAATCTCACAATCATTAACCTAAATATTAATGGCCTTAATTCACCCATCAAGAGACACAAGCTAACAGGATGGGTCAAAAAATTAGACCCCTCAATCTATTGCCTCACCACTAAAGATCTTCTCAGGGTAAAGGGGTAGAAGACAATATTCCAAGCAAATGGGAATAAGAAACAAGCAGGTGTAGCTATATTAATATCAGATAAAATAGTCTTAAAACCAAAAATAATCAAAAAAGACAAAGAAGGCCACGTCCTACTTATCAAGAGAATGGTCTGTCAAGAGGATATCACAATCATAAATCTTTATGCACCAAACACAGGGACACCGCATTTCATAAAACAAAATGTACTTGAAAATAAAACAAAAATAACCACCAATACAATCACAGCTGGGGACTTCAATACACCACTATCAGTAACACACAGATCATCCAAACAGAAACTCAACAGGGAAGTAAGAGAGCTCAACAACACCATAGATCACTTATACCTAACGGACATCTGCAGAACTTTCCACCCCAAATCCACAGAATACACATTCTTCTCAGCAGCCCATGGAACATTCTCTAAACTTGACCATATACTGGGTCACAAAGACTGCCTCCACATATTTAGGAAAATTCACATAATTCTCTGTATGATATCAGATCACAATGCTATATTGCTAGAAATCAACAAAAAAAAGACCCATCAAAAATCCCAATGGCACCTGGAAACTGAAAGCACACTCAAACAATAAATGGATAGTGGATGAAATAAAAAGGAAATTGAAAAATTCCTGGAATTGAATGACAATGAGAATACATCATACCAAAACTTATGACACACAATGAAGGCAGTCCTCAGGAGAAAATTCATAGCATTCAATGACTTCATAAAAAAGAAAGATCCCAAATCAATAACTTAACCATCCACCTAAAGGCACTTGAAAAACAAGAAAAATCCAACCAAAAAGGTCCAGAAAGAAGGAAATAATTAAAATAAGAGCAGAAATTAATGAATTGTAAGCCAAGGAAACAAATAAGACAATTGACAAAAGAAAGAGCTGATTCTTTGAAAAAATAAACAAGATTGACAAACCCCTGGCCAATTTGATAAAGCAAAAAAAAAAAAAGGAGAGGCTTCAAATTAACAAAATTCAAAATGAAAAAAGAGAGATCACAATAGACATAAATGAAATTGGGAGAATCATCAGGACTTATTTCAAAAACCTCTACTCCACAAAACTGGATAATGTAGAGGAGATGGATAAATACCTGGACACATGCCATCTATCAAAGCTAAACTCAGAGCAGATTAATTGCCTCAATTAACCCATCACACACATGGAGATTGAAAACGTAATAAAAACCTCCCCCAAAACAACAGTCCAGGACCAGATGGCTTCTTAGCTGAATTCTATCAAACCTTCATGGAAGAACTCAAACCAATATTCCTTAAACTGTGTCACACAATTGAAGAGCAGAGAAAGCTACACAACTCCTTTTATGAAGCTAGTATCACCCTAATTCCAAAACCAGGCAGAGATGCCACAAGAAAAGAAAACTACCGGCCTATTTCCCTAATGAACTTAGATGCAAAGATCCTGAACAAAATCCCCAAAAATTGAATCCAACAACACATCAAAAGCATCATCCACTTTGACCAAGTGGGATTCATCCCAGGAACACAAGGGTGGTTCAACATACAGAAATCTGTCAATGTAATACACCACATAAACAAGGTTATACATAAAAACCAGATGATCATTCCAATAGATGCAGAAAAGGCCTTTGAAAAGATATAACATCACTTCATGATCAAAACATTGGAGAGAATTGGCATAGTTGGTATATATCTTAACATAATAAAGGCAATATGCAAAGCTCTGAAGGCCCAAATAATACTTAATGGAGAGAGACTGGAGGAATTCCCATTAAGATCAGGAACAAGAGACGGTTGTCCTCTTTTACCTCTGTTTTTCAATATAGTACTGGAAGTCCTAGCTCAAGTAATAAGACAGGAGAAGGAAATAAAAGTGATACAATTTTGAAAGGAAGAATTAAGTTAGCTGTATTCGCTGATGACATGATTGTATATGTAAGAGACCCAAGAGACTCTATCCCAAAACTCCTGAAGTTGATTAACTCCTAGAGCAAAGTAGCAGGATACAAAATCAATACACAAAAATCAGTAGCATTTCTATATGCAAATGATAAAGACACAGAGAAAGAAATAAGGGACATAGTCCCATGTTCAATAGCAACAAAAAAGATAAAATACCTTGGAATAATTTTAACCAATGGAGTGAAAGATCTGTACAATGAAAACATAAAAACCCTCAAAAAAGAAATTGAGGAGGACCTGAGAGAATGGAAAGACCTCCTGTGCTCCTGGATAGGCAGAATTAACATTATGAAGATGACAATCCTATCAAAGGCAATATGTAGATTTAATGCAAATCCAATTAAAATCCCTAAAGTGTTCTTCACAGAGAAAGAAAAATGATCTCAAATATCATATGGAAAGGCAGACGGTCTCACATACCCAAACATATCCTCAGCAAAAGAAATACTTCTGGTGGCATCACCATACCTGATCTAACACTATATTACAAAGCCATAGTAATCAAAACAGCATGGTACTGGCATAAAGGCAGGACTGTAGACCAATGGGATAGACTTGAGCACCTGGACTTTGCATCAAGCAACTATAGCTACTTGATATTCGACAAAGGCCTGAACAATATAGGCTAGAAAAAAGATAGCATCTTCAACAAATGGTGCTGGCCAAATTGGATAACCATATGCACGAAAATAAAATTTGATCCACACATTTCACCATGCACTACACTCAAATCCAAATGGATCAAAGTCCTCAATATAAGACCAGAAACTCAAATACTACTGGAAGAAAATTAGGAAGTACTTTCCATGATATAAGGATGGTAAAAGACTTCCTGAACAAAACCCCAGTAGCTCATGATCTTAAACAGTCACTCAACCAAGGGGATCATATGAAGCTGAAGAGTTTCTTTACAGAAAAGCATACAGTAAGCAAAGCCAATAGATTACCCACAGAATGGGAGAAAATATTTGTGGGTTATCCAACTGATAGAGGCCTAATCTCTAGAATCTACAAAGAACTCAAAATTCTAAACAGTAAGAAGTCTAACACCCCACTCACAAAATGGGGCAAAGAGCTGAACAGGCAGTTCACAGAGGAAGAAATACAAATGGCAAACACACACTTAAGAAAAAGTTCATCATCCCTAATCATCAGAGAAATGCAAATTAAAGCAACTATGAGATTCCACCTTACCCCAATAAGGATAGCAAACATCAAAAAATCAAATTAAAATAAATGCTGGTAAGGATGTGGAGAAGTAGGAACACTCATCCACTGTTGGTGGGAATGTAGGATGGTACAAGCACTTTGGAAAGCTATATGGAGACTCCTGAAAAAGCTGACTATAGAGACACTAACAGACCCAGTTATTCCCTTGCTGGGCATCTACCCTAAAACCTTCAATCCACAGGCCAGAGAGATTTGCTCAGCCCTGTTTGTAGTGACTCTACTCGTAATAGCTAAGAGCTGGGATCAACCCAGATGTCCATCACTAGAAGAATGGATAACTAAGATGTGGTATATCTACACAATGGATTTCTGTACAGCAGTAAGAAAAAAATGACACAATGAAACTTGAGGAAAAATGTTTGAACCTGGAACAGATCATTCTCAGTGAACTTACCCAATCACAGAAAAAAAAAAAAAAAAAAAATCACCACATAGTCTCACGCATCTACAGCACCTAACCTGAATCTACCCAAGATACCTTACACACCCAGCAAGCATCTCATGGACTAGACACTAGGAGGGATGGGGAGGGAGGGGAGGGCATTGAAGGGGTAGAAACACTAATCTAGACCCAAACAGCAATGGTACCATAAAATTCTACTTCCTAAAGGCAGACCAAATGGCTGAACCTTCACCAGGCCCTTACAGGAAACACCTGAACTACAAGCCACTGGATAGGATAGGATCAAGTCTAACCTGAACCCTCTACATCTTCCCTGTCTTCCTCTCTCTCTCTCCCTCTCTCTTCTCTAACTCCTATATATTAGTTACCTTTTTCCCTCATTTTCTTAGGGGCACTGATCTGTACCTCCCAGTACCAACATGGTTCTATCATCCACAATGAGCTTTTGATGAGAGAAACCTACAAGGTTTTCTAAAAGAATGACAGATTTCTGTCAGAGTACTTGATGACCCACTAAATGTTAGTGGTAAGACTCTATTGCTGAAGACACCATATGCAGCTGACATATAAAATGGAACGACATGGCTGGAAGCCATGAGAGAGTCAGTTCCCAGTCAGCGTGTCTAGTGCCAGAAGGTGCTACATGGGCGATTGGGGGAATCGACCAATATCTGTCCAAGCAACTCATGATCCAACCTACTTAGCAGCAAATAACCTGGTGTGATGCCCACACAAGTGCAATAGTGGCACACAGCCATGGTGGGGAACCACCTGCTCTTGATTCGGCTAACTGATCCCTTCAGTGGTACGAGACCCATAGCTGGAGATCAGAAACAAGTCAGAACCATATCCAAACATAAACCCACTCTCCAATATCAAGCTACCATCAATCATGGGCTACGAGAGGGCCTACACCTATTAAACTCTGTATAAAAAAAAGTAAGGGCTATCTCATTTGTCCTGGTGCTAACTTACTCTCCATTGGAAAATCTGCTTCTCTTTTTCAGATAGATGCAGATCCTAAGGAGAGAGCCACACCATCATACCTCAAAAGGGCCCTGGCTGAAACTAAGGAAAATTGGCCATACAAGCAAGGGTGCTGTTTTCCTGATGAACCAGATACCAGCACAAGGGGGAAGGAGACCAACACAGAGAAAAATCAACACCTACCCAATCAGAGAGCCAGAGCCTCAGAGGCCCCCAAGACCTCATCACTGAAGCTGACCAAAAATGAACCCAACATGGCTCAGGGAAATATTTCAGAAGAGGGGTTGAAAGAATGTCAGAGCCACATGTTGGGTCATGATATACAGAGACATTTATTGTACCAATAACTGTGGGCTAACTCCACAATGCATTACCCATAATATACTTGAACAAGGACTGGCCAATTGGGAGGGGGTGGGTCACGGATGAGCCTAATAATGGTACCAAACTGCCTGTACTTGCAGAATAGAATACTAATAAAAAATAATAAAAATTAAAAAAAAAAGAATGGCAAATCCAACCATCCATCAGATTTAACATATAATTTATCCTGATATGGTAAGCAATTAGCACTTCTGATTCAAGCCTATATACCAGGCTTATTTGGAGGGTACTGAGATGGGGATGACTTTGGCCTCAGTTATGCTGTATTCCTACCTGGGTCCTTCTTTGGTGTGCTATGTACTCAGGTAGGCTGGCTGGGCTGCTGGGCTTCTGCTCTGGTCTCTGGAGCTGGGTGCCGTGCCTCCCTTCCCCAGGTCTCTGGTAGCTTGCTGGTGCTTGCGCTAGTGGTGGGGGAGGGAAAGCTGTGGAGAGTGGCTCTAATTCTGCTGATCTGTGTGCTCCTGTACCTCGTGATCTGCTCTTCCCTTGGTTTCTGCAGACCTCACTTCACATTTCTTAAGTTTGCAAGAGCTCTGGAGTGAGTGGAAAATCCCCTCACCTAGCTCTTCCTGCAGCTCAAGCCTAGCCTGACAGCTGTGGCCCCGTGAATCTGGTGACACCACGGCTGCCTGCTGGAGCCACTTCTGCCTTCCTACATGGGCTCTCGATGCTCTGGGTGTCTCCTACTTCTCTTCTGCCATTGGTAATTTCTTGTACACCTCACTTTTTAGCAGAGTGTAATTTGATTTTTTTTTTTTTTTGTCTTTTTCTCCCCTAGGCTGCTTTGGTATGGTTCCTACACCACCATCTTAAGTGGAAGTCCGAAACATCATTCTTAATGAAGTTACTTTGATCCAAACCTTTTTTTTCTGTTACTCCTTCAGCTAGATCTATTCCTACTCAGGTAATATCATTATATTATCTTGTCATAATCTTTTCATTTTTTATGGGGCTATCAATTGCCTAACTGATTTTTATTTGAATATATTGTTTCACTCTCTGTTAAATTTTATAAGTTTTGCAATCTGAAAATGCCATGTGTCCATCACTAGAATGTCATACAAAATAATTTCATGGTTGTAAAAATGTCTTTTTCTTTACATATTAGTTACTTGCTTCTCTCCCTCTGGTCCCTGGTAACCAGAAGTTCTTTTATTGACTTGTACATAAACCTCTTTCATTTATTGAAATATGCAATGTGAAGACTTTTCACTTACTTTTTCATAATAGAACTATGCATTAAATTTCTTCTATACCTTTCTGTGTCTTAATTGCCCATTTCTTTTGAAGTGATATTTAGAGAGATGAATTGTAGCTTTTCTACCCACTCATCTATTAAGGGATATTTAAGTTACTTGTACTTTTAAGTAATTATGAGTAAAACCATTATAAACATTCAGGAGTAGGTTTATGTTGGGGTATAAATTTGCAACACATTAACATGACTGCTACACTACATGATAAGGCTGTTAAGCTTTCTAACAATATGTTAAAGTATATTTTAATATTACTGTACCAGTTTACATTTTTCCTAACTAAATGACATTCCCCATTGTTCTACATCTTGTAAACATTTGCTATTATTAGTGTAATTTTGAATTTTTCTACTTATTTATTTATTTATTTTTGGTTTTTTGAGGTAGGGTCTCACTCTAGCCCAGGCTGACCTGGAATTCACTATGGAGTCTCAGGGTGTCCTCGAACTCATAGCAATCCTCCTACATCTGCCTCCTGAGTGCTGGGATTAAAGGTGTGCTTGGCGACTTCCATTTTTTTAACATTTCTTTTTGTTTATTTTTATTTATTTACTTGAGAGTGACAGACAGAGAGAAAGAGGCACAGAGAGAGAGAGAATGCCAGGGCCTCCAGCCACTGCAAAGGACCTCCAGATGCATGTGCCCCCTTGTGCATCTGGCTAACGTGGGTCCTGCAGAATCAAGCCTTGAACCAGAGTCCTCAGGCTTCACAGACAAGTGCTTAACTACTAACCCATCTCTCCAGCTCTCTATTTAAATTTATACATATGTATATTTCATATTTGAGATTGACCCATATTTTTGTCAGAACTTAGAATTCAAGTTTTTCAACTTTGAATGGAAATAAGTACAGTTGGAAATACACAAATACAGACATTGAATAAACAGATTCCAAAAATTATAGAAAGAAATGTGAATGGTATTGTGAATTGTGAACAATTCACAGTAATATTTTTTATAAATTCAAAATGAAACAGTTCAAAATATTGAGTAATGGACAGTTTTACAGACATGGTGATGTACCTGAATGGAGAAATCAAGACTTTTGCCCAGGGTTGTATGTGTTCTGTAAGAGTACAAGGAAGCAAGAAAGTCACAAGGATACTAGGACTATAAAAGAGTGGCTGATGCTAACAAGTAAACATTTAGTGATCTTGATCACAAGACATATTAAGTATAAAGATATCAATGTAAATAAATTTGAAGTTCAAGGTATACAACACATGTATATATACCTGTTGCAGTTAGGGTCACACTGCTGGAAGAAGTCACCTGACCAAGAGCAGCTCAGTGGGAAAAATGGTTTATTCTAGCAAACAGGCTCAAGGGGAAGCTCCTTGATGGCAGGGGAAAACAATGACATGAAAAGATGGTGGATATCACTTCCTGGCCAACATCAGGTTGTCATCCAAAAACCCAGCCCATTCTCCATTATCAAGCTCCCACCATAGTGGGCTACCAAAGGGCCTATATCTATTAAATTCTCTCTAAAAGAATAATGGTTATACCATTTACCTGGTGCACTTTGTGTTGGACTGTTTGCTTCTCTTTTTCAGATGGATGCAGAACCTGAGGAGAGAATCAGTCTATTGTACTTCACTAGGGCCCCAGCCTAAACCA
Organism: Jaculus jaculus; assembly: GCF_020740685.1. NCBI lineage: Eukaryota > Metazoa > Chordata > Mammalia > Rodentia > Dipodidae > Jaculus > Jaculus jaculus. The sequence goes on along the minus strand of NC_059102.1, from coordinate 288,543,662 downwards.
TAGAGTAATTGAGGAAATGACCAAGAGTGTTTCTTTCTTAGTGAACCTGGTACCAGCACAAGGGTGAAGGAGATAGACACAGAGAACATTCACCTCCTACCAAACCAGATATCTAGAGACACAGAAGCTCAGAAGACATCATCACTGAAGTAGACATAAAATGAACTCACCATGGCTCAGGGAAATTCATAGAAGAGGATGTGGAAAGATTGGTTGAGCCATATGCTGGGACATTATGCTCAGAGATATTGCCCCCTCCCCATAATTTATGGCTAACCCCATAATACAGAACCCACATTCCCCAAAGAAGAGGGTCCCTTCAGAGTGAGGAGGACAGTGAGGAAGCTAATGATGATACCTACATGGCTGTATACATACTGTGTACATAACAATAAAAAATAGCCAGGCGTGGTGGCACATGCCTTTAATCCCAGCACTTGGGAGGCATAGGTAGGAGGATTGTTGAGAGTTCGAGGCCACCCTGAGACTATACAGTGAGTTCCAGGTCAGCCTGGACTAGTGTGAGACCCTACCTCAAAAAAAAAAAAAAGAAAGAAAGAAAGAATAATTAACTTAATGAAGAGAATGTCAGTAAAATAGCTGCTTAAGTATTTTGTAAAGGACCATTGATCAATAAATTGGTAGTAATAGTAATTTGGAATACTGAAAGGTAAAATTTGAAACATTTTAAAGAAAGATAAGGGTGGTTGTAGAAAAGAAACATTAAGTGGGAAAGATAGAAAATTAAGGCGTTGAGAAATAGTATTCGTTACAGGAGATGAGATATTAGTGTTTTCCACACTCAGAGGAGGTTTTTGTAAGAGCACACAGAGGAAATGAGCGTGGAAAAGAGAGGTTGGAGTATTAGGAAATCAGATTGAGGGAGACTGCTGAATTACAGAAGGTTAAAAAATTTTGGAACTAGCAGGGCTGGGAGAAAGAAACTGTTGGTCTAGAATTGATGCAGAAGTGCATGCAAATTGGATAATGAAAATTGAGACAAACAGGAAGTTGGGATAGCAATATTAATCTTGGGAATTAAACAGATGGTAGGGTATGGCTACCAATATTATGGTAAAGAGGATGAAATGTCTGAGACGTTTCTTAATCTCTGTTAAGAGAAAAGAAGTCTCAGAAGATAGTTTGGTCTAATAATGATGAAAGTGCCTCTATTTGCAATGATTGTTGTCAAAGGGATGAGTAAGAAACATGGGGGTATGTAGCAAATAAAATACTTGAAAATTCACTTGAAATTCATTTAATCTCCCATTATTTACTTCACTACTTCCTCTATTTCTCTTCCCTTCCTTCTTTCTTTCTTCCTCCCCCCCCCATTTCTTACATGTAATCTTAGTTTGTTTTTTTTTTTCCATGAATACTCTCTACTTTATTCAATTTTGCTTTATATTGATGAGAATCTTTTCTTTGTATTTTAGTATCTTTCTGGTTTACTTAATATACTTTTTGGAGTTCTTTAATTTTGGATATTAATCTTTACTAATAGTCCTCATCTTCATAAATTTGTTCTTGGCTAATTTTTCAGACACTGTTTTGGAAACTGCTATACATAAAATTTAAACTCCATTCCCTGCTCATTCATTTATCAAACTAAGGTTGAAATATCACCATTCCATTCTTTGGAAAAAAAAAACTTATTATTATGACTGCAACCAGATTCTTATAGATATTCATTTGAACCTGGATAACAACAATGGTCTTTTAAAAAATTACCTGTCTACCATGGACCTAGGCAATAGATGTTACATATAACTACATAATATCGCTGTGCAAATACTTTTATTCGACTATCTAAAAACAGAGATGAAATAATACAACACTAGATTTTAACAATAATGTCAATTAGAAATACAGAGTAAAAACATGCATAGAAAGAAAATATAATGTAAGTTTATTGGAAACTTTATCCTGATATCAAAACCCAATAAAGACACAATAACAATGAAAATCATATATTAATCTTTCTAATGAATCCATATAAAAAATTCTTCACAAAATACTTTCAAATATAATGTTAGAATGCATTTAAAAGGCTTTGCATCGTTACTGAGTTGGTTTTATGCCAGAAAGGCTGGAATATTTAGCATATACAAAACAATAAATATAGTATATTACATAAACAGGCTTAAGGGGATAAAACACCTTATTATCGTCATTGGTTCAGGAAAAGCTTTTGACAAGAACCACAAAAATCCATTATCCATTCATGACAAGAGTCCTACATAAGTAGAAGGAACATGTCTCAAAATTAACATATTACCCCTCTACCCCTCTCCCTCTTTCTCTCAAATAATAAATAAATAATATGTTAAAAATTAATGTATCAAAAAAGATATTAATTTAAAAATAATGTAGGCTAGCATCATAACCACCAAGCCATCTCTATAGCCATATATCTACTTTTAAAATGTTAATTTACTAAAATATGTTTTAATCAGACTATATAACTCAATTTTCCTATTTATAAAGATTTTCCTTCAAAAATGTATTGGGCCAGGTGTGGTGGTGCACACCTTTAATCCCAGCACTTGGGAAGCAGAGGTAGGAGGATTACCATGAGTTTGAGGCCACCATGAGACTACATAGTGAATTCTAGGTCAGCCTGAGCTACAGTGAAGCCCTACCTTGGAAAACAAAACAAACAATAACAAAAAAGTATTGGTTTCACACCTTTTAAATGTTTCAGTTTTTTTTTCTTAAATTACAATAACACTACATTTCTATTTATACATATTCTGCCTCTTTATGTACAATTTGTGTTCTGTCATTGCTATATGTTTGATGATTTTTGTTTCACATACTGATTTTTTACCATAATACTCTTTTGATGTCTGCTAAAGCTTTGCCTTCAGTATTTATTTTTGATATTATAGTTTTATTCTTAAATATATTTTTCCCTTTTCTTTCTAATTGTTCCTGCCTCAGGTTTCCAATGCTTCTTCAATCATCTGATTTTTTTTTCTACTTCCACTTTAGGCTATTTTTAATATATCTTAACTTGCTGTTTTCCTCCATTAAAATATTATGTATCCTCATGCCCACCAAATTGCCCTCTAAATATTTATGTTTATTACCCATATATTAATGCTACACTCACTTTGGGTTAGAGAAGATTATCTTTTCAAATGGTGGTGACCACTGGGGAGACTCAAACTCACCAAAGTGTTGAGAAGTGACAGTGGAGTGTTCAGCACTAAGATATCTCTATCACACCTCCAAGGATTAGAAGTCATGGCAGAGAAATGTAAGGGCAAAAGGAGTGGTTACAATTCCTTCTTTCACACATGTAGCAGCTGTGGTATTCATGACCTCATGGTGGCTGGTGCTACCTACATCGGACATGCATAATGACGTTGTCAAAACAGAAGAAAGACTAGTTGGAAAGAAAAAGGAAATCAGTGTAGGTGGGAAAAGGGAGGTTGGAAAGCAATTATGATTAAGGATATTATCTGTACTTATGAAACTTGTCAATGAAAAGATTATTTTAAAAAAAAAAGGAGAAATGAGGAAAAGAAGGACAGAGTTGAACTAGAACCCACAGTCCTATCAAAATGTAAGCTGTTCTCAACCATCGGTTCACAGCCTAGGTCACAGACCCATCATGTATGATTATAGTTAGATCATAAAGACTTAGCCTGGATAACAGGTATTCCAAAGGCTTCAGAGATAAGACATAGTCAGTGCTAAAAAATGTCTAGAAGACACTGTATCCTAAACATTAACTATCTATCAATAATCTATGAATGAAAATTTGCATGCAATAGCAATCCCTCTGGTATACTATTTTTCTTTGTTAATGTGAAATGCTTCATTTCTTATATCTGAAGAAAGTACATTTCTTATATCCGAGGAAAGTATTTACATAATACAAAAAGTCTATGTTCTTTCTATAAACTGACTTTCTTTATAATTCTACCATTTTTACAACCCTTTTTAATAGGAAATGGTTTCCATGCATAAAGCACACAGCATTAATCATGCTGGGTGACAACTCCTATGTGCCTTTTCCTTTTCATCAAACTGACCTCACATGCTGGGGAGGGATTTTACTCATGAATGTGTGATGGTTTATGTTAATACTTAGGAAGAAAATAGGTTTGAAAATAATGAAATACATTGTTGTGTGCCAATTACAAATCTCAGTTTTTGCCATGATTTAATAAACTGTCTCATTATTTTAAATGCATTTGCCTTAAAACAATGTCCAAACCTTCAATTTACTGCTGAGAAATGTGAGTTTCTTTTTCAACAGAAAGTTTTCACCCTACTCTTAACTTCAGCCCTGATCCAAAAGAGCCTTTGTAAATCTGAATTTTAAAGTATGACTAAGGAGAATATTATTATGGATGGTTAGGTATAAAATGAGTTACGGTATGCCAATCATGGTGGTACACACCTGTAAACCCAGTACTTTATTTTTTAAATATGTTTTTACTTCATTTGATTTATTTGAAATAGATGAGAGAGGAGGGAGGGAGGGAGAGAGAGAGAGAAAGAGGATGGGAATGCCAGGGCTTCCAGACACTGCAAACAAACTTCAGAAGCATGTGCCACCTTGTGCATTGGGCTTATGTGGTCCTGGGGAATTGAACCTGAGTCCTTAAGTTTCACAGGCAAGTAGTTTAACTAAGGAGTTTTTTCTCCAGCTCAATGAGTGCCTGTTTTTGTAAATTATTATTGATGCACTAGTGCACTAATGTCAATATAAATATATATGTGATACTATTCATCCTATTTAAAACAGGAAAGAAGGTTTTCAATGAGGACTGAGAGGCATTAGGAGGAATTAATAACTGTTACTCGGGCTGAAGAGATTGCTTACTGATTAAGATATTTGCCAGTGAAGCCTAAGGACCCAGGTTAAATTCCACAGGACCCACATAAGCCAGATGCATAAAGTAACAAATGCATCTGGAGTTCATTTGCAGGGGCTGGAGGTCCTGATATAGCCATTCTCTCCCTCTGTTTGTCTTTCTCTTTCTCTCTCTCTCTCTCTCTCTCTCTCTCTCTCTCTCTCTCTCTCTCTGCCTCTTGCTCTCTCTCCAAAGAATAAATAATATTAAAAATAACAGTTTATGAACTATTTTATCTACTACATCATAATATAATTTATAATTACAAAGTATGATATGTCATAAAATACTCTAAGTGTTACTTTATCCATTCCTGAAGGTCTAATTTCTATACATTCACATCAGATTATACTGGTGTGGTTATTTAAAATTTAGATTCATGCTATCTATCTCTCATGTAATCTAGTCAAACTGCAATTGTTCCTGAAAAACTGCTTGCATAGGTTATGAATTAAGTTTCATTTTCTTAAGGAGACTTGTAAGATTTTACAGAGCTCTCTTGTTGGAATTTTGGCATGCATAATTTCTTGTATTACTTCCATATATCTAAAGCAAATACAGAAAATGTATGCTTAATTATATCCTTAATGTTAGTTTTTGCAATTGACAAAAACAGACAGAGAAAGTACAAGCAATAAAACAGTAAGTATAGTCCTCACATTAACTATTCCTGTCTAGTTAATTTACTACATTTTTTCTCCACTTCAGTTTTATTTTAGTCCAAAATATGATGAGAATGCATAGCTTAGTAGTGGTTGGTTGATTTCAAAATAGTTCCCATAGATAAGAATTTGATTGCTGGTGAGGGCCATTCAATGAATCATTTATGATCTCATGCACAGGTGTTCATTAGCAAAGCAGCATACTCTAGTGGAAATAGAAGCTATTCTCTCAAGATCGTTCAAGTGCAAAATTGCATTAGGGACAATGATAAGGCATTAAGTGACCATAAGTGCTATCTTTATACCTTATGTTCTAAGCAATAGAAATGGTTCTTATAGTCTCTATGTCCCATAGAGACTGTAATATATATTCTTTCTGAACTGGTCCAGGACACTCAGCATTTCCAGAGAGCAGACCATGTAACTAGAGCAAGTGTATACTCTTCTTTCATTTTTTTTTTGACCAATTGATTTTTTTCTACTCCTTATGAATTCAGATTACAAAATTATTGTTGCAAACTTATTTATCTCCAAAGGCTCCAGTCCTACAGCTTTGTTTTAGATCTGCTAAATGACTTAGTCACCTATTGCACAAATGGAAAATTTTAATCTAACATCATTCAATGTATGCAGGTATCACATAGTTTGCCATTAATATGTAAAATGTTAAATGGATTTGATTTAAAATTTAAAAAAAAAATTGAGTTAAGGAACAAAGAGTAATAAATTAACTTCTAATTCCATGAAATTCATTACATAACAAGAAATTGGTAATTTTCTCTGTTGATAAAACAAAACTAATTCTTCAGATGCTACCTATTCTTTATCTTCAACACAGAACTATTTTAATAGATTTTTCTAAACATGTCCTCTATTTTCTGTACATCTCAGTTGTTATGCAATGAATTATAAGTAGAAATCAAATTCTATTGTCCCACTGAGGAAACTTTCTTGAACATCAAAATAACCTCCAAGACCTCAAATTCAACATGAGAATTGCAAGACCACTTTGATGGCTCTACAAAAACAGTTCCATGCAAAACATGAAATGTCTTTGTTTTATGATATTGAATCTGACCGTTTTTCTCATACCTTGCTTATAATTCATTTTTGTTATCCTATGTTTTCTTCTGAAAATCCATTGTGCTTCATATTTTTGTTCTTACCTCCTTGCTTGGTTAATATAAGAAACCTGTAAGATCCCACATTGTCTTTACTGGCGCTAGGAATATGTGTCATAGGTTATGAATGTTGATAATCTTTCACAATGATACTTTTCAAATTGTGAATGAGGGCTACCAATATGGTAATTAAATCTCGAGGTACACATTGATTTGCTAAATGAGAAATATGGAACAGGAACTAATAAAAGGTGTGTGTAACTTGAAACCAGCAAGGAGAATCATCCATCATGTGAGATGAAGTGAAATGATAACAAGATTGTGTATTTACACACAGATAAACATATGTATATAAACAATATATTTATTTTTCATATATATGTATATATATATATATATATATATATTTCTCTATTTTAAAGAAGGCATAGTAAAAGAAAGGAAACAGGCACATACATACATGAAGCAAAGTAATAAATTTCTTTCTACGAAATTACAATACCAAAAAAGCTAGGCGTGGTGGAGCACACCTTTAATCCCAGCACTCAGGAGGCAAACATAGGAGGATCACCATGAATTTGAGGCCACCCTGAGACTACATAGTGAATTCCAGGTCACCCTGTGCTAGGCTACCTTGAACCCCCCCCAAAAAGAAATTACAATACAAGGTTATAAATTAGAAAGAAAGGATTATAAAATATAAAATACTCAGGAAACTGAAGATTTCATATTATATAACTAAATAATTTACAGTGATGGTAGCTTCTACAGAATCATGCATTTCCAAAAAATGGTATTATTATAGATTCTACAACTTGCTATGTAAATGAGACAGATAAAGATAATGCTATGAGAACATTCAGGAAATGTAAACATCATGACTGTTAATTCAATAGATTAGAAAAAGAATCCAACTGATTTTGATGGTATATCAAAATGTGAACTTAAGCCACTTTGTAAATATGATTAGAGAGTTGTGTTCAATTTGTCATCCTTTATTTGTCATTTTTGCACATTTCATATATATTAAGTAGTATTCTCTTCTTATTTATAATGACTATTAAGTTATTTTTCCAACAATGGTTTTGATTGATGTGGACATGGTAGAGATTTTACAAGGAGATTTCTGATGTTCAGTTTTATTCAACTAATTTGCAAGTGCTAACTAAAAATAATTTCTATGACCAAGGTTCAGTAGAAATCACTTTGCAGCCTATTCATTACTTGCTACTTAGTATTCCAAAACTTTACTTTCTATAGTAGATTCCATTCTCAGGCCATATTCTAAGAGTCACATTTTTAGTGTATCTTAGATTTCTTTTATAAACTGATTATTCTTCCTTTCTTCTACATTGGGAAACATAGTTATCTCTACTGAAGGTCACATATGCAAATGAAATTCATGTGCAACATTATTCATTGAAAATCCACTGGAAAGTACATTGCTATAGGAATGATCTTCAGGGTTATCCTCCATGACATCAAGAGAACCACCAAAGGAAGCATGATAAACTATCTTGTATCTCAGTTCTCCAGTTGTTTTCCTACCTTGTAATTTATGTACATGATTTCATCACTTTATTAAAAATGAACAATTACTCCACTTATGAGGTATAACTTTATGTTTTTCTCATTATAATCCATATATACAAATTCCAGTTTCAAAGATAAGTTTTCATTTAATATAGCAAATTTAAGTAGGAATATTCAAATATGTTATTTTAAGTAGAAACAACTAAATTGTTGGTAGAGGTGGGTAGAGTATATCATTCTCAAGGCTGAAGATCCAGTTACAACATTAATATGTGGTCATAAACATGAAAAGAAATCCTATTAAAACCTAGGAGGGTACCATTGCCATTTGAGTCTAGATTAGAACCATAAAATTCTACTTCCTAAAAGGCAGACCAAATGGCTGAACCTTCACCAGGCCCTTACAGGAAACACCTGAACCACAAGACACATGAGAGGGTAGGATCAAGTCTAACCTAAATCTTCTACATCTTCCCTCCCTCCCTCTCCCCTTCCCTCTCTCTCTCCCCTCTCTCTAACCCTTGTATATTAGTTATCTTTCTCCTCACTTTCTTTGTAGGCACTGACTTGTAACTCCCAGTACCATCATGGGGCTATCATCCACAATGAGCATTTGATCAGAGAAACCTACAAGGTTTCTGAAAAGAATGACAGATTTCTGTCAGAGTACTTGATGACCCACCAAAGGTCAGTAGTAGGACACTATTGCTGAAGACACCATATGCAGCTGACACGTAAAATGGAACGGCATGGCTAGAAGCCAGGAGAGAGTCAGTCCCCAGACAGTCAGAGTGTCTAGTGCCAGAAGGTGCTACATGGGCAACTGGAGGAAATGACCAATATATGCCCAAGCAACTCATGGTCTAACCTACTTAGCAACAAATAACCTGATGTGATGCCCACAAAAGTGCAATAGTGGCACACAGCCATGTTGGGGTACCAACTGCTCTTGATTTGGCTAACTGATCCCCTCAGTGGTATGAAACCCATAGCTGGAGCTGGGAAACAAGTCAGAACCATATCCAAACATAAGCCCACTCTCCAATATCAAGCTACCATCAATCATGGGGTACGAGAGGGCCTACACCTATTAAACTCTCTGTAAAAAAAAGTAAGGGTTATCTCATTTGTCCTGGTGATATCTTACTCTCCGTTGGAGAATCTGCTTCTCTTTTTCAGATAGATGCAGATCCTAAAGAGAGAGCCACCCCATCATACCTCAAAAGGGTCCCAACTGAAACTAAGGAAAATTGGCAAAACAAGCAAGGGTGCTGTTTTCCTGATGAACTGGATACCAGCACAAGGGGGAAGGAGACCAACACAGAGAAAAATCAACTCCTACCAAATCAGAGAGCCAGAGCCTCAGAGGCTCCCAACACCTCATCACTGAAGCTGACTAAAAATGAACCCAACATGGCTCAGGGAAATTTTGCGTAAGAGGGGGCAGAAAGAATGTCAGAGCCACATGTTGGGTCATGATATACAGAGACATTTATCGTACCAATAACTGCCGGCTAACTCCAGAATGCATCACCCATATACCTCAACAAGGAGGGGCCAATGAGGAGGTGGTAGGCCACGGATGAGCCTAATAATCTAATAATGGTACCAAACTGCCTGTATTTGATGAATAGAAAACTAATTAAAAAAAACAAACAAACCAAAAAACCTAGGAGGGAATGCAATCTATCATGGTAAGGTATATGTGGTCTTTCACACATCTTTTACCTTTGCTTATGTATGTCACTTCACGTCTACTGCTCCATGTACCTAAGTATCTAACTGACCTCTTGACCCTCGCTCTACATCAAGCATGTGCCAATCCTCACTTCCTCTACACCAAGGACATCCCCCACTTTTTCACTACTTGACAAGTGCTACTGTTAGGTCATAGTCACTAACCCTCTGCTCCTGGCAGGTCTTTTCACAGTTGTTGTCATCAGGTTAACACACACTTCCTGACTGAAACCATGACCACAGTTGTTTCCCTTGTGAACGAATGCATTCTACTTCACAGCATGTCCACCATGTGACATAACAAAAATACCTATTTTATTTTCCTCTTTCTCGGTTACAATGCTATCTTGAATAAAGATATCTGAAGAGGAACTCTATCTTTAGATTTCTTGTAAAGGGGTAAAGAAGTCAGCAACACAGAAAATAGATGACATTTCTACTCTGGATGCTGATTCATAGTTAATGGCCTTCAAAATTTTTTGGTGGGTTTATACCTGAGCAAAGATAAGGCATTATGGGACTTCTGCTTATGTAAATAACTGTAGATGAAAAATTCTACCTATAGGGTTGAGAGATGGCTTAGCAGTTAAGTGGTTGCCTGTGAAGCTTAAGGACCCCAGTTTGAGGCTTGATTCCAGGACCCACGTTAGCCAGATGCACAAGGGGGTGCATGCTTCTGGAGTTCATTTGCAGTGGCTTGAGGCCCTGGCGCACCCATTCTCTACCACCCCCCCTGCCTTTGTCTTTGTCTGTCACTCTCAAATAAATAAACAAAAATAAATAAAAAATATTTATTAAAAAATTCTAACTATAGTCTGGGGCATGGGGATAAAACAGTACATAAAGGTGAGCTTCATTTCAGAAAAAAAATAAGAAGCCTGTGATCAAACCTTCACTGATCATAATAACAAAGTTAAGATGTGTTATTGCTCTCCTCTTATCCTTGAGTCCTCCTCGTTATTTGTTGCGGAATTTTAAAGTTCTCTTGTTTTCAAGACAGAACATACGGTGCCAATGGTTTGTCCAAATGTGCTGTTTCTGTAGTCTATTACTACTTTCTGTACAAAAGGAACTTCACAAATATATATGGAATTTTATTTATTTTTCATAAGATACTTGCATAATACAGATCTACATTTCTGGTCCATATTATCAGATGTAAAAGGAAGTTTAAAATATTGGGACTGGGGAGACAACTTAGAGGACTGGTGCTCTTGCCACACTGAATTCAGATCTCCGCTATGCCTGTAAAAAGCCAGACTCTTCGGCGGGCTACTCATCCCAGAACACTGGCACAAAGTCAGGAGGTGATGGCAGAAGAATATCCTGGAAGCTTGTGGACTAGCTAGTCTGTTGATCACAGAAATGAACTACATTGAGAACAAGAATGAAGGGTCCCACCTCGAGAGAGATCCATTGACCTCCACATATGTGATGTATCATGCCCACACCCACAGTCTCACACATGAACACACAAACACATCATAATATGCATATACCAAAAAAGAAAATTGAAGCTAAGTTCCCCTTTACTGAAGATTGAGATACCTCTTATTCACTCTCAGGGACAGCTGTTTGACACCATGAAAATGATTAAATACTGAATTTACAATTAAGGGAATAAACTGAAAATAACATACAATATCATATTTTCATAAGTTTCCTTAACTTGCTATGACTCCTCCTATTTTCATATCTTTGTAAATTGAGGAGAAATTAAGGATATTGTATCACATTCAAATCCATGAACAACTTCCCTCAGTTACAGAAAGCTTGCCAAAAGAAAGCAAATTACTATTTAATTTGGAAACACTCATTGGAAAACACTGTGAGCAGAGTTATTAGCAAAGCATGTTTAGCATCATAGACTGCACATAAAATGTGATGAAAAAAATCTAACTAAAATCAGGAAACAGATGGAGATGTTGGAAGACAAACACAACATTGCAATGAAGACGTTGTAACAGCTGATTTAAATATGCCATGGCCACTGTCAGCCCATACAGCCAGGCTGTAACTGCCATTTAACAGCTCTCTTGATACATATCCTTGCTGTTATTTCCTGGAAAGCAATTTTCTGCAGTGAATGTACAATCACAGTCAAGATATGACTTTCTGTAATGCTAAGGATGAAAATTTTAGGACTTGATAGTCAATATGGAGTTGTCCAAACACATTTACCAAAGAGTAGAGAAAGAAAGTTTGCATGGCCTGTGGCTCCTTGTTGGCTTTGCACTTAACACAAACAAGAGGAGAAATAGCTAAGGATTTCCTACATCATTGGAGCTAAGTGTTAGGATGCTTCTTGCCTGTGTGCATTTACCCACGGTTTGATAGGTGAGTCCATGGCTACTGCATGGTTTGTATTGCTGGCAAAGGAGAAAGTAGAAAGTTCATGCCTTTAAGGCATTTGATAAGCAGTAATTTTCAGTAGTTGCCACAGTGAAATTCAAAAGCACATACATATATATATATATATATATATATATATATATATATATATATAACCTGCTGTGTGATTTATTGCTTGTAACTTAAATTAGGCATGATATTACATTTTATGACATTTTTATTGTTAAAGTTTGTTTTTGGTCATATTACAGTGGGTTTTATTTTATTGAGAAGTAATTGTTATTGATATATTCTTAAAAATAATAATTAGTGCACATAGTCAAGCACATATTTAATCCATTTATTCCTAATATGTAATGTATTTGAAACTCACAATGTGTTCTCTATGTAACTATCATGCTGTAGTGTTCAGTATATATTGATATGTGTAGTGTTAACTACCTCCACTTCCCTAGGAAAATAATTTTAAGAAAAATAACCTAGAACAGAAATATCCAAGGGCATATAGAAATAAAAAAAAATAACACTAGTAAGCATTCCAGGAGAGATATTGTGTTCCTAATTCCCTAATAAATGATAAGATATATATATATATATATATATATTATATATAATAAACAATATAGCATGTATACTTTTTCATGAAAAGTTTTTATCCTAATGAGAGGAAACGTTTTTTACACTTGGTATTAGAATGATTGAATACCTAATTTAAACACTGTTATTTTCATAATTTTGTGTGCACTACTTTATTTGTTTATTTGTTTCCCAAAACTAAGTTCTAATGTTTTTAGGTATTTTAATTGTTATGGATGTTATTATATACTGCTCTTCAAATGTAATATTTTACTCAAACATAGTTTGCAAAGAAAAGAAAAATATATTAATTATTAAAGTTAAGATAATATTAAAATATCTGAAAATCTCAAATGTCGATAAATAATGGGTCAATAGTATTGCATAGAATAAGTATGTCTTTGGAATTAACATCTATGTTTCTATTTTTATTTATTTTTATTTATTTATATGAGAGCGACAGAGAGAGAAAGAGGCAAATAGAGAGAGAGAGAGAGAGAGAGAGAGAGAGAGAGAGAGAGAGAGAGAATGGGCGCGCCAGGGCCTCCAGCCACTGCAAACGAACTCCAGACGCGTGTGCTCCCTTGTGCATCTGGCTACCGTGGGTCCTGTGGAATCAAGCATTGAACCAGGGTCCTTAAGCTTCACAGGCAAGCACTTAACTGCTAAGCCATTTCTCCATCCCATGTTTCTATTTCTTAATTGGTCTTTGACCAAAATATTTTAGCCAATATTTTATTATGTTGAAACCAAAAAAAGGATTTAAAGGGCTGGAGAGATGGCTTAGTGGTTAAGCACTGCCTGTGAAGCCTAAGGACTCCAGTTAGAGCCTTCATTCCCTAGGACCCATATAAGCCAGATGCACAATGTGGCACACATGCATCTGGAGTTTGTTTGCAGTGGCTAGAGGCCCTGGAATGCCCATTATCTCTCTCTATCTGCCTCTTTCTCTCTCTGTCTGTTGCTCTCAAATAAATGAATAAAAATTAAAAATAAATAAAAATTTTTAAATTACTTAAACCATAGCAGAGTAACATTTTAGTGGCCAAATACTTTCTTAGCTAGTAAGAAAATGGTTTTTCTTGGCATTTCTATTTTTAGCTAAATGAAACAGTACGTTTTTAGTGGCTTATGTTCATCAAAGTTCCAGAAATATAATGTTTTCAACAATAGAAATCAATTTTCATTTTGAATAGACAAAGGCAAGTTAGATGGCATGACAGTATTTAAATAAAGTGTTGACATGGCTGCAATTCTTGCTTGCTGGAGAACTTTCTGGGAATAAATTCTTTAGTATGATGGAATGAAAAATACTTTTGCACCAAAGTCAATCTTCTTGTTACCCATATTTGGGTCCCATATTTTCTGGCATTCAAAGTGTTCTTTAGTTTTCATTGTTCTTCTTATTATTAGTATTTATACAGAGGCAGAGAGAGAGAGAGGGAGAGAGAGAGAGAGAGAGAGAAAGAATATTGGCATGCACTCCAGATGTTTGTGCCTCCTAATGACATGTGTGACCTTGCAATTACCTCACCTTTGTGTGTCTGGCTGACATGGGACCTGGAGTCAAACATGGGTCCTTAGGCTTCACAGGCAATTTCTTCAGCCCATCCTTTAGTTTTCAATCCCTAATTAAGACCTTATTATCCCTGGGTATCACCCCCACTTTAAATTTTAAATTATTTGTTTATAACCAACATGCAAATGTCTTTATTCTTGTGTGTTTGAACATTATATTTCTAGGTTTGTTTATGAACATATTTTGTTGCTTCCTGATGGTACTCTTCAGGTGCTTCATATTTTTACTTCCATGTGTCACTTAGTTTTCTACCTCATACACTTGCTTTTAAACAATATATTCAGTATATCTTATAAAAAATATTACTTCCAGAATTTAGAGTATTGTGAATTATAAAAATTAGCTAGTGACATAAATTGCATCATTAAGAATTTAAGCTAAGCACCTATATGGCTATGTTGGAGTTGCTCTTCTCTCTGTCAGGGTGCAAGAAGTACTATTATTAAGCCTGGAATGTTCAGGATTCCGGGAATACAGTACTGTGTACCATACCAAGCATTTTATGTGGGTTCTGGGAAACTGTACTTAAGTTTTCCTGCCTGAACAGCATGCTCAATATCTAGAGCCTTCTCATGATCCCTTCAAAACTGAACAATGGCTAATTAGATAAATTCATTATAATTAAAAGGGAACAGACTTTTCAAGCTTCTATAATCATTTCATAGTATTTTCTAAATACAAAGTAATATAACCAGACAAGAACACACTGTAGAAATATGCTTTGAGGGTTAATGTTGAAAAACTTAGATAAAAATTTTATATGGTCAAACATCTTCATTAACAATATGAATGGCTCATCAAATGTTATGTTCAACCATATAATTTTATACACATTTCTAAACTTATTTTCTATTTAGGATATATCTCAAAACAAATATGATTCAATGATAAGTACATAGGACACATGACCATATAAAAGTAGCTTAAAACCAGACATTCTGTACATTCCCTCAAGTATGCCTATTAAAACCCTGAATGAAGTAAATGATCTCTCTCTCTCCCTGGTTTATCTTTTAAATTTTGTCTAACATATGTAATCAAATTCTTTGTAATGTGGTAACAGTCAATATAATCCTGTTACATGTATACTGTTTTGTTTTGCCTAAAATCAATATTAACTGCTTCAGGTTCATTGTTTGAGGCAGGAACAAATGTACCACAGCTGTGATGATGAACTAACACTCACACACACACACACACACACAGCTGCTATTTTAATCCTCTGAATTTTAATTTTCTGTGAACATAAATTGACATAACATTTAATACTAAATCATTTGAAATAAAATGCATTTGAAAGCACTTATTTTGCATATATAATAAATTTTAAAAATAGTTGTAATTTTTTTTTAAATTTAATTTATTAGTTTTCTTTTCAGTAAACACAGGCAGTTTGGTACCATTGTTTAGGCTCATCTGTGATCTACCCCCTCCCATTGGACCCTCCTTGTTGATGTAAATGGGTTGTGCATTGTGGAGTTAGCCTCCAGTTACTGGTATGATAAATGTCTCTGCAAATCATGATGCAACATGCGACTCTGACATTCTTTCTGCCCCCTCTTCCGCAAAATTTCTCTGAGACATGTTGGGTTCATTTTTGGTCTGCTTCAGTGCTGAGGTGTTGGGGGCCTCTGAGGCTCTGGCTCTCTGATTTGGTAGGAGTTGATTTTTCTCTGCTTGGTCTCCTTCCCCTTTGTGCTGGTATCCAGTTCATAGGAAAACATCACCCTTGCTTGTTTCACCAATTGTCCTTAGTTTCAGTTGGGCCCCTTTTGAGGTATGTTGGGGCAGCTCTCTCCTTAGGATCTGCATCTATCTGAAAAAGAGAAGCAGATTCTCCAACGGAGAGTAAGTTAGCACCCGGAAAATTGAGATAACACTTACTTTTTTGATAGACAGTTTGATAGGTGTAGGCCCTCCTATACCCCAGGATTGATGGTAGCTTGATATTGTAGAGTGGGCTTGTGTTTGGGTATGGTTCTGACTTGTTTCCCAGCTCCAGCTATGGGTCTAGTACCACTGAGTGGATCAGTTAGCCAAATCAAGAGCAGTTGGTTCCCCACCATGGCTGTGTGCCACTATTGTACTTGTGAGGGCATCACATCAGGTTATTTGTTGCTAATTAGGTTAGACAATGAGTTGCTTGGACAGATCTTGGTCATTTCCCCCAGTTGCCCATGTAGCACCTTCTGGCAATAGACACCCTGACTGTCTGGGGACTGACTCTCTCCTGGCTTCCAGCCATGTCATTCCATTTTATGTGTCAGCTGCGTATGGAGTCTTCAGCAATTAGGGTCTTACTACTGGCCTTTGGTGGGTCATCAAGTACTCTGACAGACGTCTGTCATTGTTTTGGGAAAACTTGTAGGTTTCTTGTATCAAAAGCTCATTGTGGGTGGTAGGCCCAAGCTGGAAGTGGGGGTTACAGGTCAGTGCCCACTAAGAAATTGAGGAAGAACATAACTAATATAGAAGAGTTAGAGAGGAGAGAGATAGAGAGGAAAGGGGGAGAGGGAGGGAGGGAAGATGTAGAAGATTTAGGTTAGTCTTAATCCTACCCTTTCCAGTGTCTTGTGGTTCAGGTGTTTCCTGTAAGGGTCTAGGGAAGGTTCAGTCATTTGGTCTGTCTTTTAGGAAGTAGAATTTTATGGTACCCTTGCTGTTTGGGTCCAGATTACTGTTTTCCACCCTTTGATGCCCTCCCCGCTCTCCCATATATCCTATTGTCTAGTCCACGAGGTGCTTGCTGGATATGTAAGGTATCTTGGGTAGATTCAGGTTAGGTGTTGTAGATGAGTGAGACTGTGTGTCGATTTTTTTTCTGTGATTGGGTCAGTTCGCTGAGAATGATCTGTTCCAGGTTCAAACATTTTTCTGCAAATTTCTTTGTGTCATTTTTTTCTTATTGCTGTATAGAATTCCATTGTGTAGATATACCACATCTTTGTTATCCATTCTTCTAATGATGGACATCTGGGTTGGTTCCAGCTTTTAGTTATTACAAATTGAGCCACTATAAACATGATTGAGCAAATTTCTCTGGCCTTTGGTTGAAGGTTTTAGGGTAGATGCCCAGTAAGGGTATAACTGGGTCTGTTGGTATTTCTATAGTCAGCTTTTTCAGGAGTCTCCATATTGCTTTGCAAAGTGGTTGTACCATCCTGAATTCCAACCAACAGTGAATGAGTGTCTCTGCTTCTCCACATCCTCGCCAGCATTTATTTTCATTTGACTTTTTGATGTTGGCTATCCTTATTGGGGTAAGGTGGAATCTCATAGTTGTTTTAATTTGCATTTCTCTGATGATTAGGGATGATGAACATTTTCTTAAGTGTGTGTTTGCCATTTGTATCTCTTCCTCTGTGAATTGCCTTTCAACACTGTGCCCCATTTTGTGAGTGGGGTATTTGTCTTCTTATTGTTTAGACTTTTGTGTTCTTTGTAAATTCTAGAGATAAGGCCTCTATCAATTGGATAACCTGCAAATATTTTCTCCCATTCTGTGGGTATTCTATTGGCTTTGCTTATTATATGCTTATCTGTAAAGAAACTCTTCAGCTTCATGTGATCCCATTGGTTGAGTGACTGTTTAAGATCATGAGCTACTGGGGTTTTATTCAGGAAGTCTTTTTCCATTCCTATATCATGGAAAGTACTTCCTAAATTTTCTTCCAGTAGTATTCGAGTTTCTGGTCTTATGTTGAGGTCTTTGATCCATTTGGATTTGAGTGTAGTGCATGGTGAAATGTGTGGATCAAGTTTTAGTTTCCTGCATGTGGTTATCTAGTTTGTCCAGCACCATTTGTTGAAGATGTTATCTTTTTTCCAGTCTATATTGTTTGGGCCTTTGTCGAATATCAAGTAGCTATAGTTGCTTGACCCAAAATCTGGGTCCTCAAGTCTATTCCATTGGTCTATACTCCTGTTTTGATTCCAGTACCATGCTGTTTTTATTACTATGGCTTTGTAATATAGCTTTATATCAGGTATGGTGATGCCACCAGAGGCATTTCTTTTGCTGAGGATATGTTTGGATATGCAATACCTTCTGCCTTTCCATATGAAATGTGAGATTATTTTTTCTATTTTGGTGAAGAACACTGAAGGGATTTTAAATGGAATTGCGTTAAATCTATATATTGCCTTTGGTAGTTTTGTCATCTTCACAATGTTAATTCTGCCTATCCAGGAGCATGGGAGGTCTTTCTATCTTTTCATGTCCTTCTCAATTTCTTTATTGAGAGTTTTTATATTTTCGTCGTACAGATCTTTCACTTCCTTGGTTAACGTTATTCCAAGGTATTTTATTTTTTTTGTTGGTATTGAAAATAGGACTATGTCCTTTATTTCTTTTTCTGTGTCTTTGTCATTTGCATACAGAAATGCTACCGATTTTTGTGCATTGATTTTGTATCCTGCTACTTTGCTATAGGAGTTAATCACCTTCAGGAGTTTTGGGATGGAGTCTCTCGGGTCTCTTACATATGCTATCATGTCATCAGTGAATAGAGCTAACTTAACTTCTTCCTTTCCAAATTGTATGCATTTTATTTCATTCTCCTGTCTTATTGCTTGGGCTAGGACTTCCAGAACTATATTGAAAAGCAGAGGTGAGAGAGGACATCCCTGTCTTGTTCCTGATCTCAGTGGGAATTCCTCTAGTCTCTCTCCATTATGTATTATTTGGGCCTTTGGAGCTTTGTATATTGCCTTTATTATGTTAAGATGTGAACCGGTCATTCCAATTCTCTCCAATGTTTTGATCATGAAGTGATGTTGTATCTTTTCAAAGGCCTTTTCTGCATCTATCGAAATGATCATGTGATTTCACTTATGTCTGTTGTGATCTCTCCTTTTTCATTTTGAATTTTGTTAATTTGGAGTCTCTCTGTTTTTTGCTTGATCAAATTGGCCAGAGGTTTGTCAATCTTGTTTATTTTTTCAAAGAACCAGCTCTTTGATTTGTCAATTGCCTTAATTGTTTCCTTGGTTTCCAATTCATTAATTTCTGCTCTGATTTTAATTATTTCTTTCCTTCTGGAGCTCTTTGGGTTGGATTTTTTTTTTTTTCAATGCCTTTAGGTGGATGGTTAGGCTATTGATTTGGGATCTTTCTGTCTTGTTTATGAAGGCATTGAGTGCTATGAATTTTCCCCTGAGGACTGCCTTCATTGTGTCCCATAAGTTTTGGTATGATGTGTTCTCATTGTCATTCAATTCCAGGTATTTTGCAATTTCATTTTTTATTTCATCCACTATCCATTTATTGTTTAAGAGTGTGCTATTCAGTTTCCAGTTGCCGTTGGGGTTCTTGTTGGTTTTTTTGTTGTTGATTTCTAGGAATATAGCATTATGATCTGATATCATGCAGGGAATTATGTCGATTTTCCTAAATATGTGGAGGCTGTCTTTGTGTCCCAGTATATGGTCTATTTTAGAGAATGTTCCATGGGCTGCTGAGAAGAATGTGTAGTCTGTGGATTTGGGATGGAAAGTTCTGTAGATGTCTGTTAGGTCTAAGTGCTCTATGGTTTTGTTGAGTGCTCTTACTTCCCTGTTGAGCTTCTGTTTGGATGATCTGTCTATTACTGATAATGGTGTGTTAAAGTCCCCAGATATGATGGTGTTGGTGTTTTTTTCTGTTTTATTGTCAAGTAGGTTTTGTTTTATGAACTGTGGTGCCCCTGTGTTTGGTGCATACAGATTTATGATTGTAATATCCTCTTGATGGATTGTTCCCTTTATACGTAGGAAGTAGCCTTCTTTGTCTTTTTTTGATTGTTTTTGGTTTGAAGTCAATTTTATCTGATATTAATATAGCTACACCTGCTTGTTTCTTATTCCCATTTGCTTGGAATATTGTTTTCCACCTTTTCACCCTGAGGAGGTTTCTGTCTTTAGTGGTAAGGTGGGTTTCTTGAAGGCAGCAGATTGAGGGTTCTAATTTTTTGATCCACCCTGTTAGCTTGTGCCTCTTGATGGGTGTATTAAGGCCATTAATATTTAGGGTGATGACTGTGAGATTTGATTTAATCCCTGCCATGTTGTGGTGGTAGAGGTTTGTTGGCATTTCCATAGAATTTGAAATTTTTTCTGTCTACTCTGGGTTTGGTTGCTGTGATCTGCTTCTTGTAGGCATTTGTGTATGGTTATTTGTTTGTTCTCTGTGGAGAATTTCTTTGAGTATTTTCTGTAGGTTTGGTTTTGTGTTCATATAATTGTAAAGTGGAGTTTTGTCATGGAAAGTTATCCTTTCACCATCTATTATAAGGGAGACTTTTGCCATTTTGAGTAGTTTGGGCTGGAAGACATAGTTTCTTAGAGTTGGAGAGTTTCAATCCAGGCTCTTCTAGATTTTATGGTTTCCATTGAGAAGTCTGAAGTAATTCTGATGGGGTTTCCTTTGAAAGTTCCAGCTTGGGGCTACCATCCACAATGAACATTTGATCAGAGAAACCTACAAAGTTTCCCAAAACAATGACAGACTTCTGTCAGAGTACTTGATGACCCACCAAAGGCCATTCCTTCCAGTGTCTAATCATATTGCTCTAGCTTAGTGATGGTAGCATCCACACGATTATCTGTTCTTTGCAGCTTTCCTGCCAGTTCTAGCAATAGGTTGGTCAGGGTTACATTGCTCATAGCTTCCACTTGATGTTCTGATCCTAAACACTCTTCTATGTTTTGGTTAGATGTAATCCTTGTTGGGCTGGGTGGTCTGTCTGGATTTTCTTGCATTTTATTTTTCACGCTATGTCTTTTGTGCTGTGGTCTACCCATGTCAGTATATGGGCAGGTAGGTGGGTGGAGCAGCCTGGGATCTAGCTTAATGGGAATCCAAGGCAGCTTGGGGCAGTTGCAAGCAGCTTGGGTTTTGCTCTCTCTTGCCAAAGCTGCCTATCTATAGCCTGACAGGGATGCCAAAGTTGCTTGAATTCTCACCCAGTAATGCACCAAAGCTGCCTGCCTTCGAACTTGAAAGGGAACTGAGGTAGCAAGCCCTAAAGCTGCCCAAACTTTGTCTGGGAACACTGGGACCTGCAAACAGTCTGTGCTCTCCCGCCTCAGGGGAGTGGGGGATGGGTGGCGATGTACAGGTAGGGGAAAAAAATGCAAAGGTAGTCATGAGCCATAGGGGTGTAATGTCTGCTGCAGTCTGGCTAAATGTATATACTTTGCTCACTAACACTGCCCAGTAAGCACTTCTGTTAATGTTCATACCCATATATGAATGCTACTGCCACTTTTGCTTAGAGAACCTTCTCTTTTCAGATGATCTTGCAGTGACTGACACTATCTACACAAGACCATCATAATTTGTGCCTCTTACCATCTTTCTGATGCCTGTTCCACAAAATTTCCAGAGTCATGCTGGGTGTGCTTTAAGTCTTCTGTGTTGTGCTCTTAGGAGCCTCTGAGTCTCTGCTTTGGTAGGTGTTCAATGTCCTCAGCATCTGTCTAATTCACCTTGGCACTGATTGTCAGGCTCACCATGGAAGCTGTATCATTGCTCATCTCTCTATGTCCTCTGAGGTTTCAGCTGGGGCTTGGCTGAAGTATGAAGGGAAGTTTATATCCTTGGGTCTCCTTACCATCCTAAAAATAAAAGCAGATTCTCCAATGGAAAGTGAAGTCAACACAGGTTAAATGGGATAAACATTACTAATTTAGGGAAAATTTGATGGATGTATTCCCTTTTTTTTTTTTTTTTTTAGTGGAAACTTGACATTGGGGAGCATAATCTTTGTGTCCATAGGATTCTGACCTGGTTTCCAGTTCTAGATATGGGTTCCTTTCCATTGAGTGAATCTCTTAGCCAAACAGAAAGCTATACCCACCAAGGCTCTGTGCCACTATTGTACTGGTGTGTGCATCTTGTCAAGGGTTTTGATTCTGAGTAGCTTAGACCCCTGGTTGCAAAGAGAGTTGTTGGCTGCTTTCCCCAAGTAGCTCATGGAGCACTTTCAGGCACTAGATAGGCTAACTCTGGAGCCTGGCTCTCTTCTGGATTTTGGCCAGGTACTCTGTATTCCCTACTGGTAGCATATGGTGTGTTTAGTGGCAGGGTCTTATCATTTACCTCAGATGGGTAATCAAGTGTTCTGACAGAAGCCTGTCTTGTTTGGGGGACTTGGTAGTCTCTCTGATCAATAGCTCATTGTGGGTGGAACCACATTCTGCTACTGGGAGTTACAGGCCAGAGCCAAATAAGTAAGTAAATAAATAAATTTAAAATAAAGGTTTAATGTTCGGCTTCATCCATCCCTTTCCAGGATCCTTCTTTTCAGGTGCTTTCCCCACACTCATGTTACTGAACATAAAATAAACTGGTACCAGAGAAACTTCTATCCTTGAAAATAGACTAAAAGGTTGAAGCCTCCATGTATTTTTTTTTTTTCATTTATTTATTAGAGAAAAAGATAGAGAGAGAAAATGGGTGGACCAGAGCCTCCATCCACTGCAAACTCCAGACACATGCACCACCAAGTACATTTGGATTACATGGGACCTTGAGAATTGAACCTGGTTCTTTAGGCTTCATCAGCAAGTGCTTTAACTACTAAGTCATCTCTCCAGGTTTCAAACTCATTTTTATTTATTTGTTTATTCATTTATTTATTTATTTAATTTTATTAGTTTTCTATTCAGCAAATACAGGCAGTTTGGTACCAATATTAGGCTCATGTGTGACCTATCCCCTCCCCAATGGCTCCTCCTTGTTGATGTATATGAGTGGTGCATTGTGGAGTTAGCCCACAGTTATTGGTACGATAAATGTCTCTGCATATCATGACCCAACATGTGGCTCTGACATTCTTTCCGCCCTCTCTTCCACAAAATTTCCCTGAGCCATATTGGGTTCATTTTTGGTCAGCTTCATTGATGAGGTTTTGGGGGCCTCTGAGGCTCTGGCTTTCTGATTTGGTAGGAGTTGATTTTTCTGTGTTGGTCTCCTTCCCCCTCGTGCTGGTATCTGGTTCATCAGGAAAACAGCACCTTTGCTTGTTTTGCCAATTTTCCTTAGGTTTAGTCGGGACCTTGTTGAGGTATGGATGGGTGGCTCTCTCCTTAGGAGCTGCATCTATCTCAAAAAGAGAAGCAGAATCTCCAACGGAGAGTAAGTTAACACCAGGACAAATGAGAGAACCCTTACTTTTTTAATAGAGAGTTAATAGGTTTAGGCCCTCTTGTACCCCATGATTGATGGTAGCTTGATATTGGAGAGTGGGCTTATGTTTGCATATGGTTCTGACATGTTTCCCAGCTCGAGCTATGGGTCCCACACCACTGAGGGGATCAGTTAGCCAAATCAAGAGCAGCTGGTTCCCCGTCATGGCTGTGTGCCACTATTGCACTTGTGTGGGCATCACAGCAGGTTATTTGTTGCTAAGTAGATTAGACCATGAGTTGCTTGGTCATCCAAGTCATTTTTATTGCAGAATTTTTTTAGGGACAGAAAAAAAAATTCTCCAAAACTACAGTTTCTTGTTACTATTAATTTGGCAAGTGTAATGACTAAAACAAGTATTTTTTTTAATTTTATGTGGCTAATTTTGATAGAAATGTAGTATGTAATTTAATACATTTTGTTCTTCTTTGAATCATGGTTTTGTCTATAACATACTTAGAACTAAATTTATAAGTGATAGACACTTGTAATCAATTCCTTAAGATACTTTTTTTTTTAGTGAATTAGTATATGCAAAAGATATTTAGAATGTGGCTTCAGAATCTCCTATTTTTTGTCATAATATTGTATTTCCCTAATGCTTTAGTTTGAAAAATATTTACTTAATCATTGGGAACATGTATCATTTCATGAGCTGAATGATTCTAAAAGGAATTCATTAATAGTTCTTTAAAGAAGAAATAGGGATACTGAGTGAAGGTAAATTATTAATTCTTCCCAATATTTCCTACATTGTCTCCCTCTGCTAACTTTCTCAGTTTGAAAACACATAAAGAAAAATTGTTTTAAAATTCTATCTTCTTAGATTTGAATAATGTATAACTCTATTTTCATGCCCCCATTTTTAATCTTGCTTGAATTTCAATTAAAGAATAATTTTATTTTCACATTAATCACAAAAATTAATTTAATGTCCTCAAAGATTGATATGTATATCCAAAATACCATTTTATTTGAAAAACATACCTGAATTTTACATCAATATTATAAATATTTTTAAAATATTATATGCAAAATAGTCTTTACATATTCATCTAGCAATGTGTTTCTAACTTTGTCCACCATTGTGAAGAAAACAGGGCTGTTTTGGGTGTGCTGGGCATCTTCTCCAAGCTGAGGAGAGTCACCCTAGTTCCATCTCCCAGTACTGACTAATCTTCCTGATTAAAATTGTTCTGCTTGTTGTCAGTGCTGTTAATAGTCCATTATTTCATCAAAGAACAAAGTAATAATACAAATTTTGATTTATTCTGTTTCTCTTTTTTATCTGCCCACATTGAACTTCTGCAAAAGATAGCAGAATATATTTGTTTCAGGAACAGAGCTGGGATACATTAAGTAAGATCGAACTTAAAGTCACTCTGCACTGGATAATCTAAAATTTGTTTTAGTGTGTGTCAGTTACTTTCTCAACCAGAAGTAGGCTAACAAATATATGGGTTTATTTTCAGCTTCTAATTTTGAAAGGTGTCAGAGAAAGTATGCCCAAAGAAGGTAACCACGCCACATCGTCATATGTGGGACCTGGGGAATCCAACTTGGGTCCTTTGGCTTTTCAGACAAAAGCCTTAACTGCTTAGCCAGTTTTCCAGCCCCGCAAAGACTGTTTTTTTCATATGGGTTTTAAATCAGTGAGGATAAGTGTAGCTTATTAAAAGTAAACTTGTGGGCTGGAGAGATGGCTTAGTGGCTAAGCTCTTTCCTGTGAAGCCTAAGGACCCCACTTCGAGGCTTGATTCCCCAGGACCCATGTTAGCCAGATGCACAAGGGGGCACACGAGTCTGGAGTTTGTCTGCAGTGGCTGGAGGCCCTGTCGTGCCCATTTTCTCTCTCTCTCTCTCTCTTTCTCTCTCTCTCTCTCTCTCTCTCTCTCTCTCTCTCTCTCTCTCTCTCTCTCTCTCTCCCTCTCTCCCTCTCTCCCTCTCTCCCTCTCTCCCTCTTTCTGTCTCTGTCACTCTCAAATAAATGAATAAAAAATAAACAAAAAAATATTAAAAGTAAACTTGTGATGGTCATTTTTAGGAAACGTTTTGGGAATACAAAGAAGCACAGTACGGTGAGGAAGAAATCCTAATTTGCTTTACAATGGGAAAGAAGCAGAATGTAAGAACCAGCCCAAAACCCATGGTATTGTTTAGGCACTGCCACATTGTATAGAAGTGACTTTTATTTCATAAGGGTTACTATAAGTCTCTCAAAAGAGCATGGTTAGTGTAATATTTTATTTACTCTGTGATATAAATAGCTATTGTCTTATTTGCTAAGGTTTAATGTTCATAATTTTAAATCAAAATCATTTTAAATTGTAAAGGAAATGTTTCTTAGGAAATAAATATGATAAATTTACCTTATACTTACTATAAACATGCATGCATGTATGCACACATTTATTCATTCATGTATATGTATACATACATATAACTTCATATATGTATGTTTGTATATACATATATATATACGTGTGTGTGTGTGTGTGTGTGTGTGTATATATAATATATATATATATATATATATGATTATATTTATACACTTGCCTATACATTTTACTATTATTATAGGTAAGTAAATGAACACACATATCTGATATGTAAATACTTCTTTTTGAAAGCCTGATATTTTCATTATATTTGTAATAAAATTTCTGTATGTTAAACATTTTTATTCTGTGATGGCTATGGTGTGGTTATTAACAGGACAGGATTTAGAACTGCTATGGAAACAAATCTCTGGGAATATATTTGAGAGAGTTCCTCAATGCATGATTGAGGTAGAAGTACCCACCCTGTGGGTGGCACCATTCAATGGATTGGAGTACTGGAGTGAATAAAAAGGAGAAAGGAGGAAAACAAGGTGAGTAAAAGCATTCTTTACTCTGCTTGCTTGTTATGAATAGAATGTGATCTGCTGCTTCAAATTTCTACCACAATCCCACCCCATCATTCTCCTTCCTACATCATGGATTGAAAGCTGCAAGTATAAGTGGACATATGCCATTCTACCTTAAGTTTTTTCTTGTCAGATATTTGGTCACAATAATCAGAAAGTAATTAATACCACTTTTGACAAACATCACAGATACATATCACATTTTTATTACATTAAATTTACTTTATAATTTTCAGATAAAAAAAGTTGAATTAAATACATTGTTTTCAAATTAACAAAAAATGGTAACTCCTTCATAACATTTAAATTGTTTTCCTTAATGGCAAATATATAGTATTTACCTTCATATCTCATTAAGACCATAAGCTTCATGTTACACGGGTTGCATTGGTATGTAAATAATGAAGGGCAATTGGTGTCTCTGTCTGATGACCCTGTTAAGCAGAGGAGCAACTGCTAATGCCTTCCTATGGGCACCTACATTTTTTTTAGCTAGGTAATTTTTTATTTTTTTACTTTTTATTGATCAGTTTGTACTCTGGGAATACAGTACATGTACATTTTACTGACCAATGCTGACACACTGGGGTTGAACACAATTGTTAAAATACTTGTAAAACATCTTTTGGTGGTATAAAATCTAAAAAAAAAATGCGTTTATTTTCATTATGTCCTAGCAGTATCACATTTCCATATATGTAAAAGAGATGAGGAGAAAATGGTGCATAGAAAGCACAGTGATTATTTGTGGACTCTTTAGCCAGATACAGAAGGTGTACCATAGGAGTGCACCTCCATGTCACTTCACCAGAACTCTGGAAGTGCTGTATTCTTTCTTGGAGGAAGCTGATTTATAATATCTATTCTATAACTCTATTAGAATTAACTAATAGAATTAAATTAAATTAAATTCAAATGTGTTCATTAAATATAGTTTAACAGGGTTTTTATTTTTTTGCTTTAAGTTGATGATGTGCCCTTTCATTTTATATCCTCTGTATTTTTTATTAGTTATGTGGACCGTGTGTGTGCAGCCATGTTGGTACTATTGTTAGCCTCCTCACTGTGCTCCCACTCTGAACGGCCCTCCTCATTGGGGACTGTGAGCTGTGAATTGTGGAGTTAGCCATCGGTTATGGGTAAGAGGCAATGTCTCTGTGCATATGTCCCAATTTGTGGCTCTAACAGTCTTTCTGCCCACTCTTCCATGAATTTCCCTGAGGCATGTTGAGTTCATTTAAGGTCTACTTCAGTGATGAGGTCTTGGGAGCATCTGTGTCTCTGTATATCTGGTTTGGTAGGAGTTGAGTGTTCTCTGTATCTATCTCTTTCACCCTTGTGCTGGCACCAGGTTCACCCAGAAAGCAGCACTCTTGCTCATGTCCCCAATTACTCTTTTTTTTTTTTTTTTTTTTTTTTCGAGATAGGGTCTCACTCTGGCCCAGACTGACCTGGAACTCACTATGGAGTCTCAGGGTGGCCTTGAACTCACGGCGATCCTCCTACCTCTGCCTCCCGAGTGCTGGGATTAAAGGCATACGCCACCACGCCCGGCCCCAATTACTCTTGGCTTTGCTTGGGATCCTGGTGAGATGTGACAGGCTGATTTTCTTCTCAGGATCTGTATCCATCTGAAAAAAAAAAAAAAGAAGCAAATTCTCTAATGGAGAGTGAAGTCACCACCAGATAAATGGGTGATTTTAGAGATAATTTAATAAGTGTAGGCCCTCTTGTAGCCCAAGGAAAAGAAGAAAGAAAAAGATAAGTTCTATAAAAGACATAGAGAGAAGAGAGAGAAGAGGGAGAGAGAGAAACAGGAGATTAAGGTTAGTCTTTATCATACCCTCTCTTGGGCCCTGTTATTCAGGTGTTCCCTCTAAGGACCTGAAGAAGGTTCAAGCGTCTAGTCTGTCTTTTAATATGAGTTGCCATTTGGGTCTAGTTTTGTGTCCCCAACAGCCACCCTACCCATGCCCTCCCATCCCACTCTCCCTGTTGTCTGGTCCTCTAGACACTTAGGGCAGATTCAGCTTAGTATCCACAGATGAGTGAGAGGAAGTGATAATTGTCTTGTGACTGGGTGAGTTCACTGTGACTGATCTATTCCAGGTTCAGCCATTTTTCTTCCAATTTCATAGTGTCACTTTTCCTTAATGTCCTGCAGAATTCCATTGTGTAGATATACTACATCTTGGTTATCAATTTGTCTAATGATGGATATCTGCATTAACTCCAGCTCTTACTTATTATGAGTTGAGCAGCTATAAACATGGTTGGGAAAATATCTCTGAACTAAGGCATGGAGCTTTTTTTTTTATAATTTTTTTTTAATTTATTTATTTGAGAGCGACAGACACAGAGAGAAAGACAGGTAGAGGGAGAGAGAGAGAATGGGCGCGCCAGGGCTTCCAGCCACTGCAAATGAACTCCAGACGCGTGCACCCCCTTGTGCATCTGGCTAACGTGGGACCTGGGGAACTGAGCCTCGAACCGGGGTCCTTAGGCTTCACAGGCAAGCGCTTAACCGCTAAGCCATCTCTCCAGCCCAAAGGCATGGAGCTTTTAGGGTAAGTGCTCAGTAATGGAGTAATTGGGTCTTTTGGTAACTCTATAATCAACCTTTTAGGAGTCTCCATATTGCTTTCCATAGTGGTTGTACCATCTTACAATCTTACCAACACTGAATGAGGGTTCCTATTTCTCCACATCCTTGCCAGCATTTGTTTTCATTTGATTTTTTTAATGCTTGCTATCCTTACTGGGGTAAGGTAGAGTCTCATGGTTGTTTAAATTTGCACTTCCCTGATGATTAGGGATGATGAACATCTTCTTAAGTGCACATTTTCCATTTGCATTTCTTTCACTGAGAACTCCCTGTCCAGTTCTTTGCCCCATTTTGTGAGTGGGTTGTTGGACTTTTTATTGTTTAGGTTTCTGAGTTATTTGTAGATTGTATAAATTATGACTGTGTCACTTGTATAGCCAGAAAAACTTTTCTCCCATTCTGTGGGTAATCTATTAGCTCTGCTTATTATATGTTTGTCTGTGAAGAAACTTTTCAGCTTCATGCGATCCCAATGGTTGAGTGATTAAGTTCCAGAGATACTGGGATTTGTTCAGGAAGTTTTTTCCCATTCCTACATCATGGAAAGTGCCTTCTATTTTTTCTTCCAGCAGTAGCCATGTTTTCAGTCTTTTATTGAGGTTGTTGATCCATTTAGACTTGATTTTTGTGAATGGGAGGGTGTGTGTATCCAGTTTTATTTTCCTGCATGTGGTTATCCAGTTTGTCCAGGGCCATTTGTTGAAGATGCTGTCTTTTTTCAATAATATATGATTGGGACCTTGGTCAAATATCAAGTTTCTATAGTTACTTGGCCCAAAGTCTGGGTCCTTGATTTTGTTCCATTGGTCTATAATCCTGTTTTTATGCCAGTCCCATGTTGTTTTTATTACTATGGCTTTGTAATATTGCTTTAGATCGGGTATGGTGGTGCCTCCAGAGGTGTTTATTTTGCTAAGAATATGCTTGGATGTCTGAAACCTTCTGCCATTCCATATGAATTTTGAGATCAGTTTTTCAATTGCTGTAAAGGAAAATGATGGGATTTTTATATGGTATTGCATTAAATCTGTATATGGCCTTTGTTAAGATTGCCATTTTCACAATGCTAATTCTGCCTATCCAAGAGCATGGGAGGTCTTTACATTTAATCAAGTGCTCCTCAATTTCCTTTTTTAGTGTTTTTATGTTTTCATTGTATATGTCTTTCACATTCTTGTTTAATGTTATTCCAAGGTATTTTATTTTGTTGTTGATGTTGCTATTGAAAATGTGACAATATCACTTATTTCTTTCTCTGCATCTTTATCTTTTACATATAGAAAGGTTACTGATTTTTGTGTATTGATTTTGTATCCTGATTCTTTGCTGAAGGAGTCACTCATCTTTAAGAGTTTCGGGATGGAAGCATTCTAATCTCTTATGTATAGAATCATGTCATATGTGAACAGAGCTAACTTAAGTGCTTCCTTTCCAATTTGTATCCCTTTTATTTCTTTCTCCTGTTTTATTGTTTGAGCTGAGACTTTCAGTACTATATTGAAGAGCAGAGGCAAGAGTGGACACCCCTGTATTCTTCCTCATCTCAATCGAAGTTCATTCAGTCCCTCTCAATTAAGTATTATTTGGGCTTTAGCAGCTTTATATATAGTCTTTATTATGTTGAGATTTGAACTGTCCATGCCAAATCTCTCCAATGCTTTCATTATGAAGTGATGTTGTATTTTTTTCAAAGGCTTTTTCTGCATCGATCAAAATGACCATGTGGTTTTTGTGCATAAGCTTATTTATATGGTGTATTACATTGACAAATTTCTGTATGTTGAACTAAACCTGCATTCCTGGGATGAAGCCTACTTGATCAAGGTGGATAATGCTTTTGATGTGTTTTGGCTTGTGAAGATTTATTCAGGTTCTTTGCATCTAAGTTCATCAGGGAAATAGGCTTATTGTTTTTTTTCTTCTTGTGTCATCTCTGTCTGGTTTGATGTTAGGGTGATACTAGCTTCATAGAAGTTGGGAAGCTTTCCCTGTTCTCTGATTTTGTGGCACATTTTAAGAAAAATTAGGGCTGGAGAGATGGCTTAGCGGTTAAGCGCTTGCCTGTGAAGCCTAAGGACCCCGGTTCAAGGCTCGGTTCCCCAGGTCCCACGTTAGCCAGATGCACAAGGGGGCGCACGCGTCTGGAGTTCATTTGCAGAGGCTGGAAGCCCTGGCGCGCCCATTCTCTCTCTCTCCCTCTATCTGTCTTTCTCTCTGTGTCTGTCTCTCTCAAATAAATAAATAAATAATTTAAAAAAAAAAAAGAAAAATTAGCTTCAGTTCTTTCACGAAGGTTTGATATAATTCAGCTGAGAAGCCATCTGGTCCTGGACTCTTCTTTTGAGGGAGGTTTTTGATTAACTTTTGAATCTCGATGGGTGTGATAGGTTTGTCTAAGAGATAAATCTGCTCTGAGTTTAGCTTTGGTAGACGGTATGTGTCCAGCGATTCATCCCTTTCCTCCATATTGATCAGTTTTGTGGAGTAGAGGTTTTTGAAGTGAGTCCTGATGATTGACTCAATTTCACTTATGTCTGTTGTAATCATTCCTTTGTCATTTCTAATTGTGTTAATTTGAAGCATCTCTTTTTTTCACCTGATCAAATCAGCCAGGGGTTTATCAATCTTGTTTATTTTTTTTTCAAAGAACCAACTTTTGTTTCATCAATTTTATTAATTGTTTCTGTTTCCAATTCATTAATTTCTGTTCTGTTCTTAATTATTTCTTTCCAGCTAAAGCATTTCAGATGGGATTCTTCTTGCTGTTCCAGCACCTTTAGGTGGATAGTTAAGTTATTTATTTGGGACCTCTCTGTGTTTGTTATGAAGGTATTTAATGCTATGAATTTCCCCATGAGGACTGCCTTCATTTTGTCCCATATGTTTTGGCACAATGTGTTCTCATTGTCATTCATTTCTAGAAATTTTGCAATTTTATTTTTTTATTTCATCTACTCCTCATTGGAATGTTGTGCTGTTGCCAGGAGTTGATGGGATTCCTGTTCACATTTTTTGTTGTTAATTTCTAGCAACATAGCATTGTGATCTTATGTCATGCAGAGAATTATGTCGTTCTTCTTAAACATATGGAGGCAGGCTTTATGGTCCAGTATATGATCAATTTTAGAGAAGGTACCATGGGATGCTGAGAAGAATTTGTTGTCAATGGATTTGGGGTAGAATTTTCTATAGATGTCTGTTAAGTCTAAGTGATCTATGGTTTTGTTGAACTCCCTCACTTCTCTGTTAATTTTCTGTTTGGATGTTCTATCTATTGCTGAGAGTAGAGTATTGAAGTCAACTATGGTAATGTTGGTGGTTATTTCTATTTTGTTGTCAAGTAGGTTTTGTTTTATGAATTGTGGTGCACCTGTGTTTGGTGCATAAAGATTGAAGATTGTGATATCCTCTTGTTGGATTGTTTCCTTGATAAGTAAGAAGTAGCCTTCTTTGTCTTTTTTGATGACTTTTGGTTTGAAGTCTATTTCATCCAATATTGGTATAGCTACACCTGCTTGTTTCTCATTTCCATTTGCTTGAATTATCATTTTCCACCCTTTCACTGTAAGGAGGTGTCTGCCTTTAGTGGTGAGGTGGGTTTCTTGACAACAGCAGATTGAGGTATCTAATTTTCTGATCCACCTGTTAGTTTATGTCTTTTTTTAAAATATATTTTTAAAATTTTTACTTACTTGTTTGAGAGTGACAGAGAGAACAAGAGTGAGAGAGCAAGAGAGAGAGAAAGAGAGAGAGAGAATGGGTGTGCCAGGGCCTCCAGCCACTGCAAACAAACTCCAGATGCTTGTGCATCTGGCTATCATAAGTCCTTGGGAATTGAGCTTCAAACTGGGGTCCTTAGGCTTCACAGGTAAGTGCTTAACCACTAAGCCATCTTTCCAGCTCACCTTATGCCTTTGACGGGTGAACTAAGACCCTTAATATTTATGGTAATGACTATGAGTTTTGATATAATCCTTGCCATATTGTGGTGGTTTATGTGGTTTGGTGGGGGGCAGCAGTGAGTGGGACAGTGCTTGCGCATGGAGGTCTCAATGGGAAATGCTAGCCTGATGGTCAGGGTCTGTGCACAGGGGTGGGGGGCAGCAATGAGTGTGATGGTGTCCCCACATGTAGGTCTTCTGCAGTAATGCTAGCCTGTGGGCCTGAGTTCATGCATGGGGGTTGGGGGGAGTGGCAAGTGGGAAGTTTTTTGCAAGCTTAAAGGGACACATGGAGCTATGCTAGCCTGCTACCCTGGGTCTCCTTACCTGTGGTTAGTGCAGGAGGAAACAGCAGCTGAAACTATGGCTAGGATGGCTGCTTGAGGGGATTCAGGGACTTGTGGGCTACCTGAGCGTGTGGGAATCAATAGATTCCCTAATTTCCTCCTCCACGCCCTCTCACTGGAGGTTATTAGAGTTGCTCACCCCTTGAAAACTCAATGAACCCTAAATATCTTTCCTTTCCTTCCCTGGAAGGTGCAGTACAAACATCCCACTTTTGGAGTGGGTTGTTTGATATTTGTGTTTAGTTTTTTTGAGTTCTTTGTAGATTATAGATATTAGGCTACTGTCAGTTGTATAGCTGGCAAAGATTTTCTCCTATTCAGTGGATAATCTATTGGCTCAGTTTATGGTATGTTTGTTAGTTGTGTGCTTGGTTAATTTCCTTGGCTACTGTGATTTTGTTTAGGAACTCTTTTCCCAGTCCTATTATTATAGAGAATTCTTCCTATTTTTTTCTCCCAGTAGTTGAAGAATTTAAGGTCTTATAATGAGGTCTTTAATCCATTTAGACTTGATTTTTGTGTATGGCAAAATGATTTGGTCTACTTTCATTTTTCTACATATGGTCATCCAATTTGTCCAACACCATTTGTTGAAGATGATGTGTTTTCTACAGTCCATGTTATTGGAAACTTTGCCAAACATCAAGCAGCTGTAGTTGCTTGTCCTAAGATCTGGGTCTTCAATTTTGTTCTATTGGGCTATGTTTCCGTTTTTATTCCAGTACCATACTGTTTTGTCCTTGTAGTTTTATAATATAAGTTTAGATTAGGTATGGTGATACCACCTGAGTTTTTTTTTTTTCTTTTGCTGAAGATATATTTGGATATCTGAGGCCTTCTGCCATTCCATATGAATTTTGAGATCATTTTTTCAATCTCTGTGAAGAATGATGCTGATATTTTTATTGGTATTACATTAAGTTTATATATTGCTTCTGGTAGAATTGTCATTTTTTCAATATTAATTCTACCTTTCCAGGAGCATGGGAGGTCTTTCCATCTTCTCAGACCCTTCTCTATTTCTTTCTTGAGTGTCTTGATGTTTACATTATATAGTTTTTTTTTTCACATCCTTTGTTAGTATTATTCCAAGGTATTCAATTTTTTTGTTGCTTTTGAAAATAGGACACCCTCACCGATTTCTTTCTCTGCTGTCCTTTGCATATAGAAAATCAACTGATTTTTGTGCACGGATTTTGTATCCTGCCACTTTGCTGAAGGAATTTATCACCTTTATAACTTTTGGGATGAAGACTTTTGGGTCACTTATATATAGGATCACGTTATCTGCAAATAGGGCTAACTTGATTTTTTTTTTTTTCCTTTCCAATTTGAGTCCTTTTTATTTTATTTTATTTTTCTCCTGTCTTATTGCTTGGGCTAGTGTTTCTAGTACTATGTTGGAGGGCAGTGGTGAGAGTCGGCACCACTGTCTTGTTCCTTAGCTCAGTAGGAAATCCTTGCGTTTTTCCCCATTAACTATTATTTTGGCTTTAAGAGCTTCATATGTAGCCTTTATTGTATTGAGATATAAACTTTCCATGCCTATTCTTTCGAGTTTTGATCATGAAGTGGTGTTGTATTTTAATCAAAGGCCTTCTCTGCATCAATTGAGATGATCATGTGGTTCTTATGGTTCAGTTTACTTAGGTGGTATATTACATTGACCAATTTCCATATGTTAAGCCATCCCTGCATCCCTGGGATGAAGCCTACTTGATCAAGGTAGATAATGCTTTTGATATGTTGTTGAATTCAGTTTGCAAGCATTTTGTTCAGGATCTTTGCATCTAAGTATTTAGGGATATAGGCCTATAATTTTGTTGTTGTTGTTGTTGTATTTCTGTATGGTTTTGGTATTAGGGTGATATTTTAGATTCATAAAACTGATCAGAGAGGATTCCCTGGTTTCTGATTATATGGAATACTTTGACAAAAATTGGTTTCAGTTCTTTTATGAAGGTTTGATAGAATTCAGCTGAGAAGCCATCCAGTCCTGGACTTTTCTTTTAGGGGAAGTTTTTGATTACCTTTTCAATCTCCATGGATGTGATAGGTTTGCTTAGGAGATTAATCTGCTCTGAGTTTAGTTTTATTAGGTTGTATATGTCTAGGAATCATCCATTTCCTCCAGACTATCCAATTTTGTGGAGTAGAGGTTTTGGCAGTATGTCCTGATGATTCTTCCAATTTCATCGATATCTGTTGTGATCACTCCTTTTTCATTTCTGATTTTGTTAATTTGAGACTTCTCCTTTTTTGCTTGATCAGTTTAGCCAGTGATTTGTCAATCTTGTTTATTTTTTCAAAGAATCAGCTCTTCATTGCATTTATTTTTTACATTGTTTTCTTAGTTTTCAATTCATTTTTCTTTTTATAAAAAAAACAATATAAATTGTTTCCATTAAAGTTTCAGGTGTTTCACTTCTATTGTGTCAAATGAAATTTTTCATCTTTGAAATATAAGAATTTTATCATAGAAGTTCTAAAATATTCCAGGTTATTCGTAACTCCAAACAGAAAAAAAAAAAAAAAAATGAGAAGGAAGGAAACACACAATCAATGCTGTGCATGGAAAATACCAGTAAGGGTCACACTGATATATTTAACATCCAATGTGTAAGAAGAGATGACAGAAAATTCTTCCAGGAAGAGGCAGTACTTTTGTTAAATTGCTATAATAAATCGTTAAGCTCTTTTAACAGCTAGGAGATGTCATGGGTAGGGGTATATAATCTAGTACCTTATAACTTGTGAAAATGAGGTATAAATTATAGGGTTTGAAAGAGCACCAAGAGCAAGGAGCTAGAAACTTAAAATAAACAGAATTCAGTAAATATGGGATTCAGTTATTAAGTCTTTAAAATGATATTTCTTTGGTATATAGTTTCTCTAAAGACATCTACAAAGTGAAGTTTATTTTGTGAAATGTAACATATTTACATAAAATCAATCTACTTTTAAATGTTGTCTCATGTGTTATCCAAATATTGGAAGAGTGAATTTAGTTATATAAATATCCTCTAGTTAAAAAATAAAGTGGTACTTATTAAAAAGATAAAGTCTAACATTAATTTGGTTTTCATATAATAGAGACAATTGTAAGTAAAAAAAAAATAACATATTCACATTCAATAGAATTTTAGTCTGATAAGAAAGGAGTAAGATGTTTCAGTAGGTATTTTCTTAATCACTTGCAACACAAGGTGAATGCATTTAGTTAATTGAATATGTGGGTGATTGATATACCATTTTTAATAAGTAATGGAATTAAGTAATGTGCTTTATGTAGATAAAGAAAGTCATATCAAAGAAATTGTCCTTCCTAATATTAAACTAATAAAAAAAAAACCACTTGGGACAAGAATAATGTTAAGGATGACTCACTTGTAGTTGACACTGTTGAGTGACTAGAATGCAAGGTGTTACTCAGACGACACTTAAGCTTGCACGCTGCATGACAACAGGATTCCTCAATATTAGTCAAAGAAAGCCAGAGCCAGGCTGGAGGAATGGCTTAGCAGTTAAGGCATTTGCCTGCAAAGCCAAAGTACCTAGGTTTGATTCCCCAGGACCCATTTTAGCCTTATGCACAAGGGGGAACATGTCTGGAGTTTGTTTGCAGTGGTTGCAGGCTCTGGCATGCCCCCCCCATCTCTCTCTCTCTCTCTCTCTCTCTCTCTCTCTCTCTCTCTCACACACACACTCTCTCTCTCTCTCTCTCTCTCTCTCTCTTTCTCTGTCAAATAAATAAATAAATAAATAAATAAATAAATAAATAAATAAATAAATATTTGAAAAATGAAAAGAAAACCAGAACCAAAGAGAAACTTCACTTTTTAGAATTTCCCCTATAGAAATACACATAGCAGTATTTGTGCTCTATTTTCTTTTTCAATGTATAGTCACAAAATCACTTTCAGTTACAAGGAAGGAAGAATTGACTCCTCATGGTAATGGAGATGGCAAAATTGTCGAAGTTCGCATCACTTTATTGCTTCACTTATGTATGGGAAAAAAATATCTGCTACAGCCCATCTTCTGCTACTGAATTTTTACTTTATCATCCTTATTCAAAATCTCTTCAAGTACTCTCCAATTTCATGCTATGGCCCCTCTTTTAAGGTTTACCTGGTTTTATCTCAGTTTATTAGGACATATGGGGGCAATTCTTTAAACACAGAACTGTGAGTTCCATTCCTTTCAAACTTACCCTGCTCTGTAGGCAAACCCAATAAACTCATTAGTTCACCAGAACTGGTTTTGGTGCAATCATATTAAGGACTATTATCTGCTCCCTATCTGCAGTAAACAGATGTGCATTTGTGTCTCCTCAAGAAAGCATGTTACTCATGACAGGGGCTCACAGTTCTGGTTTCATTCCAATCCATAGTTGGCTGAGTTGGTGCTTTGGATCATCAGCACAACAGACCATCATGATGGGGAGTAAATGAGAGTGGTAATGCTTACCTCATGGCAGTTGGGAAGCAAGAGAGAGGAAGGTCTGAACTCTCAATGTCTCCAGGAAGGGAAAATTGAAAAGACCCAACTTGCTTTTAGTAGATCCTATAGATCCACATAAAGGTTCCTTTACCTCCAAATAGTGCTATGGGCCTGAGACCAATGCTTCAACTCATTACTTCTAAGTTGGAACATTTAAAATGCAAGTCATAGCATATGTACACATTTTTTTAAATGTGCATTTCTATTACCTAGTATTACTAAATGCAGTATGTATATAATGTATGCATTATAATATAAAAGCTTAGAGGTCGTACCTTGCCTTCAATAAGTGCATCTTCCTCAATGAGCCCTAGGTGTCACTGATCATCATAGATTACTGAGGACACATTCCCCTGCATAGCTTTTAAATTTACAGTCATTAATCACAGGTGGTTCATATAGTTACAGAAATAGGTCACAGAGGGGAGGATTCTTGAGACTATGTTAACCCTGCCCATATGCCTTTGCTTCCTCTTATGCTATGGTGTGATCCACCTCTGTTACAAGCTCCTGCCACCATGCACTGAGCTCTACCACCTTCCCTACCATGGTGGATTAAAGCTCTCAGAAACAAGTAACCAAGATGCTGTTTTGCTCCCTTCAGTAGCTTTTCTTCAGCATTGTGAACACAGAAATACATAAGAAATTAATTCAAGAGCAACATGAGATAAATCCAAAGCATAAGAATTAATTGGAAGACCAAGTAGTTCTCATTAGCCTACATAGTTTGCTGTGCAAATCAAATATTCATTCTTTGTGTCTATTATCCAGTGTGTTCTTATCTACTCATGGTAGATTAGGGGCATTTTCAATGTCTGTTAATAAACAGAGCTACTTTAAACATTCTTATATCTGAATCTATGGTGTCTTTTGTGTAAATCATTATACATGGTATATCTGGTGAATGATATGGCATGCATATAGTAGGTATATAACCTTTCAAAATTTGGCTGAATATTTTCTGAAGTGGTTGTAACACTGTACTCTCTCCACGGTGTCATCACTTGGTTGGGTCAGCTTTTGCATTTTACCCATTTTTCTACAGAGACTCTGTGCTACATTACAGTTTCAATTTCATATTTTTTACAGAGCAGTTATGTTGTATGGTTGCAGGAAGCTTGTACCATAGCCTCCAGTTGTATTCACTCTGTAGGTATATGCTCTTGTAATACCCTTGTTTTAAGTGAAGACAGGGTTTTATGACTTGTCATCTGGAAAATGAAGAAGCTCACATAGCAAATTCTGAGATTTAGTCAATAATTAACAAGGAAATCAAGCACTGAGTCTGAGGGATATGAACCCAGAACTGACCACCCACCTTGGACTTGACTCCTTCTTTGGCTGAGCCTTAGGTGAGACCTAAGCTCTGCACAGCCCTGCAGAGATGGCTATTATGTGGTAGATTCTGAAGTTGGATGCATTCACAGAGTAATCACCTAACATGCCATGAGACAAAAGTAAGTTTTTCATCTACCAAATGTAAATCAACTGATATATCTTTGTCTACTTTTTGTCAGTTTTGTCCTACATAAGACAACTTGCATAACCAATTTTTCAAATACTTTCTTCCCATCTGAAAATATTAGGCTATATCTAGTATATTGTAATATAGTTCATTACTTTAAAATGTTGTTCAAAGGCATTCTTAGTTTTTGAAAGGACTAATTTATCTAGTTTTGAAAATTTGCAAATTGAGCTGTGGAAATGTATCTTTCAAGAAACTTTTCTCCACATAAGCATGATAGCCTGAGTTCAAACCCCTGGCCCCTATTTAAAGGACAGTGAATACCAGTCTTATCAGCACTGGGATGGTTTAATAACCCCTGTGACTCACTTGTTAGGTAGTCTAGCAGAACCATGGGGCTCCAAGTTCAATGTGAGACAATGCCTCTAAAACTAAGGTGGAAAGCAGTTAAAGAAGACATCTAACATTGACTTCTATCCTCCACATCAACATGCATACACGTGCACATGTAAGTGCACACACATGCGCACCAACATGCCTATGAAAATGCATACACATATATGTAGAACAAGCAAACCCACATGAAAAAGGCTTATAAATCACATTTTTTAGGTTGTAATTTGAGGCTTATTGTAGAAAGTAGTACATACCATAATTAACTAGGGAGTAATTTTAAAACATATGTTGTTATAATCCTCAGTATACTCACTGAATTAAAAGTGGAAATACAGACGACTTGTATGCATGTAAAATAAAATATTTGTGGTATTCACTTTACATTGAGTAAAAAACCAACTATAGCTAATGAAAAAACTTTTACTCTTTAGTTATATTTAAGAATGTCTACATACTTCAGATAAGATTTACTATGTACAACATAGTTTTGTGTTTAGTGTTGAATAGAAAATAGATCACAATATGAATTACTGTCTCAAAATTTTTCATGAAGCAGTTGAAAATAGTAGTTGAAGGAAAAATTTTAGTAGTATATAGCCTCCAAATTAAATCCACTAATAGTATGATGTATATGTATTCATACTTATTGTAAAATTTAGTATATTATAAATAAAATGATGGCTGGGGAGATGACTGAGCATTTAAAGGCATTTGCTTGTAAAGCCTGCTGGAGTAGGGTTTGATTCACCAGTACCCATGTAAAGTCAGAGCCACAAAGTTACATATGTGTCTCAAGTTCTTTTGCTGTCTAATAAATTTAAAAAGTAGTTGAAAATATTTGCTTAATTTTTAAATTTGAAATATTATCCCATCATTAGCTTTCCAATTAGTGATGCAGTATTTTCTTAATTGGATATTACTTACAAATGAAATTGATTAAGCCTTATTCTAGCAAAATGAGGATCTTTAAAACAATGCATAACTAATTGTTATGTTAATATTGTGTCCATAACTATACTTGTCAATTATCCTCAAAATTCACTGTTGTTTTTACATGTGCTTTCCTTAAAATAGTATATTAAAAGTAAGTGCTTTCAATATTATTATTAGCAATATTTGACATATCATTAACATATATATGGGGGGTCTACAGCCAAAATGTACATACATTTTCACTATGTGAGTATAAATATTTGGTTCTGAGGCTCAGCAAAATATATATAAACTGTCATATTTTATCTTTCTAAAAAAATAGCACAGAAAAGGACCATAAATCTTAAAGGTCCAAGACAATGCTTGCTAACTGTGTTGCACTGGCAGCCTCCATAAATTGTCCTTTGTAGCCTGTAACCCTGCCAGTTTAAATACAGCTGAGTGAAAAAGATTGACAATGGCATCCCAATGCAACTGATCTATAGCAAAAGGGAATCCTAATCATTTTCCCATGAAAAGTTGGTCATAAAAGTCTATATAAAAAGAATGACTAGGGCTGGAGAGATGGCTTAGTGGTTAAGCGCTTGCCTGTGAAGCCTAAGGACCCCGGTTTGAGGCTCGGTTCCCCAGGTCCCACGTTAGCCAGATGCACAAGGGGATGCACA
This sequence comes from Jaculus jaculus, assembly GCF_020740685.1. NCBI lineage: Eukaryota > Metazoa > Chordata > Mammalia > Rodentia > Dipodidae > Jaculus > Jaculus jaculus. The sequence goes on along the minus strand of NC_059102.1, from coordinate 288,502,299 downwards.
CGTCTGGAGTTCGTTTGCAGAGGCTGGAAGCCCTGGCGCACTCATTCTCTCTCTCTCCCTCTGTCTTTCTCTCTGTGTCTGTCGCTCTCAAATAAATAAATAAAACAAAAAAAAATTTAAAAAAAGAATGATTATAAGTAAAGTTACATCCCTAGGATTGTAAATCTCAAATAGCACACACTATGAACTATTGTGTGACATAGAAGTAGAAAGCAGGAAATTATTACTTGACTCAGTGACTCATCAGAGTTGTTAAAGAAACTTTATTTTATTTTATTTTATTATTCTGTTTTCAATGACATTCAAAAACCTGAAAATCTCTGTTTCCATGAAAAAGTTTTTGTTCTTTGCAACCCTGACTGTTTCCAAAGACACTAAATATTAAAATCAACTATTCAATATCAGTATCAGTGCACTCACTGCAGTCCAGAAAATATTCCAAATGTCTTAGCTAGCCACATAGTTAATTATCATTTTAATGTTCACAAAAGTTGTGCAATGTAGGATCCAAGCCAAGTCAATTTTGGACAAAAAGCAAGCTGCAAATATGGCTGTGATTGCAGGTTACTCATCATAATTTCTGGGATGAGCAGACAATGCTCCTCACTCATGTTGCCTAGGGAGAGTCTGAACATGCTGATTGCTGCACAGAATACTGCATGGCTTCTGAAGTGTAGCCACAAATCATCCAGTTCTGATACTCAGGTTTTACAGATATTTTCTAATTAGAACAAAGCTTATTTCAATTAAAATGTTTTTATTACACAGGTTGGAAAATATGTGTTTTCCCTTGGAGAAAGGAATAGTTTAAGATCCATGGAGACACAAGTTAGATCTACATAATGCTTTTATAACAGCAGTGACAGTGTGGACACTTCTACTTCTTTGAGTTGTTACCTATGGCCATGTTTCTGCACTCTGTGTGCAGTGGTTTATCAACACTGTCTTCCTTAATCTGCACAAACATCTATGAAGTCATGCCTCATTGCTGATATTTTACAGATGATGGATTGGGAATGTAAAGCAATTAAATGTGTTTTGCGCAATACAATTATTACATGGCAGAACTATCTGTGAACTCAAGTCTGATCTGACCTCCAAACTCCTGCACCACATCACCTCATTATCCATACTTCATGCTTTGCAAAGCATGCTATGGTGTGATCTGCACATTGCTTCAATTGGCTAATTCAAATTATATCAAACAGGACATCGTAGTCCTATAATTTTTCAAATAACAAAATCATGATTCAGAAATTACACTAAGACCAAAGATTGTCAAAGTAATGAAAACTTACAAATTTCTGACAGAAACCTGGAAGAAGCCATTCTACATGCAATTCAATGGGAAAGATACCACCAGTGAAATTACTCAACAGTGAACACTGCAAGCCTTATATTTGGCCAACCAGGCCAAATAAGCCAATGGGTGCAATAGTGGCATGTCTGTCGTGGTGGAAACCAACTGCCCTCTAATTGGACTGGAGGCTTGCTCCATGGGAGGGAATACATCCCTGATACTGAAAACTTAAAACAGAGGTAGTCATAAGCCCTAAGATTTAATGTCTGATGCTGTCTGGCTAAATGTATATACTATGCTTATCAAACTTCCCAGAAAGCACTTCTCTTAATGTTCATACCCTTATATTAATGCCACTCTCACTTTTGGTAGAGAATCTTCTCTTTTCAGATGGCAGTGGCCTTGGAATGACTCAGAAGGTATCTTGGTGCTGGAAAGAAGTGACTGGACTACTGAGTAATACCTTGATCACACCTTCCAACACTCAGGGTCTAATACAGAAGAGGTAGTGGAAAGAATGTAAGAGCCAAAGGAAGAGTAGGACTCCTTACAATGTGCTCCTCCAGACATAAAAGGGCCTGGAAATCCATAACATCACAGTGCCTGACAGTACCTACACAAGGCCATCATAAGACGAGGAAAAGATCATGATATCAAAATAAAAGAGAGACTGACAGAGATGGGGAGGGGCTATGATGATGGAAAATGGAATTTCAAAGGGGAAAGTTGGGGGAGGGAGGGTATTGCCATGGGATATTTTTATAATCACGGAAGATGTTAATGAAAATTGAAAAAACCTTATAACTTATTTTACATAATCTTGAGGTGTTTATACTTTCATTTATTTTAGTGGGAGATATTAGTGCTAATTCAAAAGTTTAAGAAGATGAAGTGGCAGGGCCCCCTTTAGTGTTGATGAAGAACTCTGTCCAGTGTGGTAGCATATGCCTTTAATCCCAGCATTTAGGAGGCTGAGGTTCGTGGATTCTCATGTGTTCAAGGCCACCCTAAGACTACATAGTGAATTGCAGATTAGCCTGGACTACAGTGAGACCTTACATCAAAAAAAAAAAAAAAAAAAAAAAAAAAAAAAAAAAAAGGGTCTTGCAGGTCATTGGGAGCACTGGGGAAATTGTTTGATCTAGGTAGATGTCCTTGGCTTGTCCTTGTGCGCATATCACTCAGTGTGATAGGCACAATTTAATTTGGCTACTTCATTTAAATTTAAATATTATTATTCAGAATTAAAAATTCAGCTAGCCACACTAGCCATATTTCAAGTTCTCAAGAGCCATATTGTGGTAATGATTATAGTTAGTTACATTCATAGAAAATTTTCTCAGCATTGAAAGAAGTAGCTTTGCAAATCCTTGGTCTAGACACCTAAGCACACACAGTAACTCTAAATTGTGTTAAAATGCTATCACACATAGCTATCCTCAGACTTTCTCCTAAACAAATACACATGTTATCAATGCCCTATTTGTGTGAGAATTTAGAATAAAGTTTGTACATCTGAAGTTGGGGCAAAAGCAGTTTAAACTCTGACTACAAATATATAAATCTAACTTCTTACATTTGGTGATTAGGACTGAAATATAGCCCTGCTTTTGGATAAACATGGAAGAAACTTTGTGTATACAATGTAATTTAATCTTCCTAGTAAGCTATTCTTGCCTTCACTTATAATAAATGCATAAATAATTTTAAATGGGGCCAAGCAAAATTCCCAGAGACCATATTAATAACTGGCAGAGAGCTGAAGAGATGGCCCAGAGGCTAAGGTGCTTGCCTGAGAAGCCCAACAAGTTGGAGTCCATTCCCCAGTTCCCACATAAAGCCAGATGTAAAGCAGGATGCACAATGTGGTGCATTGATCTAGAGTTCCTTTGCAGTACCTAGAAGACTTTGATGCTCCTATTCTGTCTGTCTCTGTCCTCTCTATCTCTGCTTGCAAATAAATAAATACAAATATTTAAAAAAATAACTGGTTGGTATTCAAGTCTGCATTGTTGGGACAAATATATAAACTGGCACAATTTATGGGAGGAAGTGATTGACTGTCAATCTGACCAATCCAAGGGAAGTTCTATCAATAGCAGAAGAAACTGGCTCCCTTTCACAGACCCCTGCAAAGGGAAACAAACAATATCCAGCACTACAATGTGAGTAGCCAGAGGCCAAATTGCTCTCTAAAACACTGGACTAGAATCAAGATCTATCCCCAAACACACCTTAAGACTGAACCCCACAATCCAGTGACACCTCCTCCAAATGGTGTCTGAACACCCAAGTTACAAGTTTAATTTTAATAAAATACCCAAGTCTATATGTCCATACATTTACACTATCACATTCAAACTACCAAAGCACATAAACTGCTTATAATTTTGTATATGCAACTGTAGCCAAACAATCCATACTGATGTACATAGCTATCTAATATCATGTGTTCTGTTTAACACAGACAGATATCACTGTTCTCTTATCTTCTGATCACATTTTCTAAAGGGTGGGGAGAAAGGTGACAGAAAACTCCTGACACTGTGGGTTGTGAAATTTCTTACATGAAGGAATAACAGGACCAGTAATTCTTACATGTCCATGGAAATCTATCTTAGTCCCTATACAAATTTATAGGGTTTTTCATTTGTTTCACATGTGGCTGAAAGGCTTCAGAATAAATTAAGTCTTCACCTGTCCAATATTTTAAATATGAATATTTACTATTGCCAATAAAGGGAAGAGATGAACTTGTCTTTTGAACCATGTCATATAAAGTGATATAAGACAAGATTGCCATGCTGCCAATCATTTCTTCCCCAGCTGACATAAATCACCCATGTGTTATAGTTAGCATTTTTCTGCTACACTCCACCTGAAATGAAAATCCCAGGATTTCTTAACTTCTTAGTGATCTCTCTCTCTCTCTCTCTGTATGTGTATATATATATTTCATTTATTTTCAACAGTAAGAAATGTATACTTTAGTAATTTGGAAATACAAAAATTAGTTTCCAAGGGCAGCATAAAAAAAAAAAAAAAACCTTAGAATCTGCTTACATTATTTAGGAAAAAGTAACAGAGAAAGAATCATGGATTATTATACTAAAACATTTATGAGTACCTGCCAATTCTGATATAGAAAATTAAATAATTGAGAAGTGTTGGAAGAATGGATAACTTTTTGATTCACCATGACAAGTATTTAAAACAGGACCATGAAAAGATACCACATTATAGTGGAATCGAGATAATGAAAGTGTTTACTAGGGAAAGGGAGATGTATAGGAAAGGGAATTAAACACTATACTACATCACAAATATATTTAAAATGTTTGAATCATTGAGTTTGGAAAAGAAGTCCAACCCTGAAATAAAGTGACCTGGCTGGCTGACACTGACTAGCTGTTTAAAACCCTGAGCACCAGGAAAATGTGTCACTCTTAAAAATGTTTAATGATTATGAGTTATAACATTGTAATGATTTGTTAAACAGTAAGAAAAAAAAACTAGCACAATCTTTAAAAGTATTTCATATTCTCGTTTCCTTGAATGTTTTCTCTTCAAACTTATTATTTTCCATTGAATGTCAATGTACTCACAAATGCATTTTATTGAAACAATTTGATGATTTTTTCAAGCTTAGACTGGGTTTTGTTCGGATTGAAAGGAATCATGGAGAATTCCCTCACCAGCTTCTGCCATGTGCTATTCCTATGAGCAGACTGCTTTCTCTGAAGAATGTGGGCTCATTCTCAACCCAAAATCTAGAATGTTTCAGCCGTGGACATCATAACTGACTAAAATAATGAGAAGTAGTTCCCACTGTTAGGACTACTCAGTCCATAGTTTTGTCATCGCCAATCAGATCAAGGTACTCTTGGTTCCAGAATTTCATTGCTTTTGTCTGTTTGATTTTTATTTGATTTCTTTTATTTATCTTCTTTTGGGATTTTGTTGTTGTTTTTTCTTTTGAGGTAGGATTCACTGTAGCCCAAGAAGACCTAGAATTCCTTATGTAGTCTCAGGGTGGCCTTGAACTCAGGGTGATTCTCCAAGCTCTCCTCTCAAGTTCTGGGACTAAAAGCATATACCACCACACCAGGCTAGTGTTTTGTTTTTATTTCATTTCCTTGGTACTTTGAATATATTTTTTTGTATGTGTTTTTCTTACCTCATTTACTTTTTATGAATACTCTTAGCAAACATTTAATTAAATACGTCCACAATTCATTTACTCTTTCTTCCCCTGCTGGACACAAATAACATGTGTAAGAACATTAATTTATAAACATTTCCCCATCATCTACTAGATATTATGCATTTGTTTTCTTTCTTAATCTGTTTTCACTGTGTTTTGTTTTGGTTCATTCCTGCTATCTAGACTTCAAGTTCAGAGCTTCTTTTCTTAGTTAATCTATTGTCAAACTTTGGTTATTGTGACCAAATACATGACAGATTTAGCTTATGGTATCAGTAGCTCAGCCCATCATTCAGGAAACAGCCAGGCAAACCCTAGAATATCTTCCTTGTAGCAAAGGAGGAAGAGGGAAGGGGAAAGACAGGGGGATGAAGAGAATGACTGAACATTCCTCTCCTTCATCTGAACTTCCAGCCTATAGGATGGTACTGCCAACATACAGGTCAGGTCCTCCCTTAAGAAGTCTTCTCTGGCAACATGTTCATGCTCACAGGGCATGGCCAAAGGTGTGCTTTGGGAGTTTCTCAGGCAAAAAGTTGTCAATCAAGATTAGCCATTGCATTTGTCGTAGCTACTAAGGACTCTCCTGAGGACTATCTCAACTTCTGCTTTTCTGGTTGTTTTCTTCTTACCCACTGTATTATTTTCATAATGCCACTTACTGAGTTCCCATGAATAGCTGCATATTATCTATTAAATCACCTAATATTATAATCAAAGCTAACATTAAACTGCTAAGTTAGCTTTGTTAAAATATTCTACATTGCTATGTAGAAAATTATAGTACATGTGGCTATATATTGCTCTGTTTTCTGTAACTCCAAAGCTTTTGCACAAAAACAGTTTTCTGTACAAGGTCACCCTAGGTTGAAATCAATTATCGGGCAACAATATCATAGCATTTGAGGTTCTGATTCTTCTCTCAAACCCACTGGTAATTGTCAGATTCAATCCCTAGCAATCATGTGTGAGATTAAAGATTTTCTTTCTTCACTGCTTTTTAACCCCTATATCTCCAGAGATTTTTAAATCCTTACTTGGCACATAGCCTTCTGAAATTTTAAAACTTGTTTATACATGGCCCACCTGAAAATAATGTTTATGAATGAAACATTAAATGCTTCAAATAAACAAGAATTCATCCTATTTACTCTTAAAGACTGGGAGGGTTGTATACACTTTGTATCAATTGTTTTTTCTTGTGGAATAAAAAATAGCTGATCATAAGCACCTTAAAGGAGGGAAGGTTTATTTTGGCTCAGTTCCAGGTGATAAAGAAATCTGACAACAGGAGACAGGGCAGGGCAGTTTGCGTGGGCAGTCAGGATGCAGGAAGCAATGAATGCTCTGCTCCTTTCATTCTTTCCTTTGTTTTCAGTCTAGGTTCTCAGCTCATGAAAAGATGGTTGCCTACAGTGAGGTTGGGACTTCCAGCTAAATTAACCTAATCTAGAAACTTCCTTAGCAGACATGTCCAGAGATCTGTCTTCTAGTTGATCTTAGATCCAATCAAGCTAGCAATTAACATTAACCTTCACAGACTGTGTGTCTTACAATGATCTTGCAGGGATGTTAAGGAACATCATAGAATCTTGTTTGCTGCAAGTGTATGTTCCAGACCTCACAATTTTACATCCTTCCCAGAGGTAAAATTCATTTGCAAGCTTCAATGTCTTTATATAGGTACACTTGTTTTTATATAATGTAAATACTTCCTTTGATTTTCTTAATTCCTAAATAAAGATGGAAAGGATGACATACTTTCTTGATGGTGAGTCCCCTCCTTTGAAGTAGCCAGTTGTTTTAAAGTGAGAGACAACTGCAATTGAGTGAAACTCCTGCTTCCCAGGAATCAGTCGTACTATTTTTCAAACTTCCTACAGATTTCCCTATTGGTGCCATGATGTGGCAATCTTCCCACCTCTATAGCTCAATCACATCCACATCTCATGCAGTATACTCTGGTTTATGGACACCCATAAGAGCCACTTTCTACATTTCTCTGATACACTGAAACTGAGAGAGAAAACTATCTCTTGCAACCACACCATTAACTGATCTATGTTCTTCTTCCCCTTCTGATTTAATACTAAAAATGTGGCTCTGCAATTCTGCTTTTTAAGTAGAACACCAACAACCATCTCCACAGAATATATTTCACAATCACTAAATAACCCTAATTAGTTTCTTTTTACCAATCATCTCTTTATATGCAGAGGAGCATGGGGATATTTTCCTTGTGGATAAATAATGCCCTGAATGTGTCCTCAAAGTGAGCTGACCCTTACATTTACCTTCCTCCTGAACTTAGGGTGTGAGGTGTTTAGTGCTTCCCCTCCACAGATGTAGACCTCACCTTTAATTTCTGGACTCTTAATAAAACCTTATGGCATCCCATTACATTTGCATACTGTGTAATAGACTCATTTTAAAATTATGGTGATACAATGAATTAAGACACAGTAATTTTAAACACAGCAAGTGTTTTTTTTTTTTCTTTATCTTCTAAATACCTGGAAAATCTGATCACAGATTTTAACATTTTTAGAAGAATAACACATTTATGACTATTTCTTTTGTTCTATAGGAATAAATGGCTTTCCACAGCCATATATTTTCCAGTGTATATGTAATTATCTTAGTAGTAATATTGTGGAATGAAGGTTTTCTTTCCAAACTGCTATTTGTGTGCTATTCCCCAAAACAGGGATCTTTAATGTGACTTTTAAGACAGGTTGCAAATGAAGATATATTACAACTTTCTTTGGTCATAATATAGGAACTATGCCACAGTGTACTAACTGGGAGTAATGCAAGGTGGTGTTGCTTAGATACTCATGTGTATTTTAATTTCTTTATCTACTTAACCTTTACTATTCTTCCTATATTTTAAATGCCAAGAGATGCTATAGGAAATTCATTAAAATTCAATAGTACAAAGTGCAGCATGTAAAATCCTTTTATAATATGTAGAAAAATATTAGAGCCTGGGTGTGGTGGTGCACGCCTTTAATCCCAGCACTCAATAGGCAGAGTTAGGAGAATCGCTGTGAGTTTGAGGCCACCCTGAGACTAGATAGTAAATTTCAGGTCAGCATGAGCTAGAGTGAAACCCTACCTCAAGAAAACAAACAAACAAAAAAATTAGAATAAAACATATTTGGGGCTGGGAAGATAACTTAGCAGTTAAGGTGCTTGTGTGCAAAGCCAAAGGACCCAGGTTCAATTCTCCAGTACCCACATTAGCCAGGTGCACATGGTGGCACATACATCTGGAGTTCATTTGCAGTGGCAAGAACCTCTCTCTCTCTCTCTCTCTCTCTCTCTCTCTCTCTCTCTCTCTCTCTGTGTGTGTGTGTGTGTGTGTCTGACTCCTTCTCTTCCTCAAATAAATAAATGTAATACATATTAGAAAATAAACATATTCAAATACAATTACATCTGAGCAATTCCTAATTTCATTTGGCTTTAGACCTTAAAGCACTGAACATCTTCAAGAGAAAAGATAACCAAATGATATTAGACAAGTGAAAGCTAAAATAAGAGAAACAGTCATTTTATATTTGAAGGTGGTGATGCATTTCAATAAACTTAATATGAAGTTTTTAAATAATTGGGGTACACTTCTACCAGGAGAAATCTTAAACGTGCAGAACAAAAGTATTAAGATAATTTGGTATTAAATTATGCTTTTAAAATGTAATGAAATTTATTAACATAACTAAAAATAAATTTTAAAAGGTATGTATATCATATAAAGTATGTATGTACAGATATCAATCTGCACAGTAAAGCGAAACAAGGCCAGGTTTAATTACATTGTTGTATACATGCCATTGGTGCTTCTAAATCTGTAGATTCCTTGATCTGGAAGTTTCACAAGGTGACTAAAATTCAAAATTAAATAGAGGATTTGGAAAATAGTTTAGTACTTTCTTTGGGGAAAAAAAATTGAAAAAGTCATATAAAATCCAAAAAGAGTTATTATATTTTATAAAATGTTTAATTGAAATGAAAACAAGTGTATACAACTGTATGAATATGTTCATGTAAGCTCTACACATAAGTACATCAAGATGGGAAGAATATCAGTTTTTCTACTTGTAAATAAGTAAAGTACAATACATTAATTCATATAATGCTGCTTAGCAATAAGAAAGAGAAATAAATATGAAAATCAACTATCATATGCAAAACATAAATAAAGGCAATCCAGGATCCTCTTCAACCTGATAAAACATTCAACCATACAAAGGTGTGGTGATTACACACACACACACACACACACACACACACACACACACACTTCTACATTAATAATATTTAAAGTTTGAAAACTGAACATTTTTCTCTGCAACAGAGGTATGAAAATTCATATAAACCATTATCATTTCACAATTTTCACTCAGCATGACCTTGGAGTGCCTTAGCTTACTTTAATACTGGAATGAATTAGAATGAATATAATATAATTTAATTTTAAAATGGCCAATGACTTTCAAAGACTGAGGTAAAAAGGTCTTAAACTACAGATGACATTACAATGCACTTTAAAATCCTAAAGAATATACAAAATCAATTATCTTCAATAAAATTGCTAAAATATCAAAAATCACACCACTATTAATTCATTATGCTATATGATATTTAATCTCAACAATGTGTGAACACATAGTTGGAAATTAAAATTTCAAATCTATTATTTAAACTGAAATGAAAAAAATTAAGAAATGATATCATACCTAAAGGATATATGAAATGTAGTCAAGTTCCATAATAGTTAAGCTTCAGTTCACATATATATCTCAAATACAAATCTGTCTATGTGCACTCATCTATATTTATACAAAACAACTGGATTAGTAGCTAGACCTGTGCATGTTTATTTTAACATTGTTCACATAATATTTTGTAAGGACTTTGGAGCTGATTTTACTCCAAAGCTTAGAAACCTAGTAGGGGGCAGTCACAGCCAGATAGCAGTGAATATTGGAGAGAACCAAGGTCCACCTCTACCACAAGAAAAGAAAGCTGAATACCCACCATATTCCAGGGTATAGGAGACATTGTAGAAGAAATGGCAAATTAAATGGGAATGTTGCTCTCACTCCTAGCATGAGAACATCTTGGAGATTAATGGACGTTGACAATGAAGAGACTCAAAACTCATCAATGCAGAAAATTAAAGGATACAGAGAGTTCAACACTGAAGGAGACTTAATGCTGCCCTAAAAGGCTCAGGGTACATAGTGAAAGAGAAAATTGAAAGATTTAAGAGTCACAGGGTGGAAAGGAGTATCCTGGGGTATTACAAATCCTCAGCCCAGAGATTGACTGGGGCATTCATGAGCCCACAGTGATTACCAATAACCACCGCCCCCCACTCCCGCCCTAAGGAAGACTATCAGTGGAGCAGGGCTGATGGAGATAGAACATGAAAGCATAAACTGATAGGAATATTATGAATATGCAATATGATCCCTCAAAGTTCAGAATCATCTTAAAAAAATGTAAACTTCTGATAAGGTAGCATTTCTCCTGGTAAGTAGTTAGCTAAGGACTGAACTACAGACACATGAATACAGTGGCAGTACTATAACTCATTCTCAACTTTTTCTGGGCTTAACTCCTATTGGCTAGCACTTTGAAAGTCAGCTTTTTTAGCTCACCCATCTGTCAGATCTCTCCCTTGCATGTCGGAATCTGGTAATGAAGTTTGTTGTAACTTAATGCCTGGTTTATATATTTATACTCCAGCCAGCTGTGTGAATATCTTCTCTTCATGCCTTCTTACCCTTTGCAATCTCTTTTCTTCTCTTTCCCTGTGAAAAGTGGGTATACTTGCTCTGATTTGCATAGTCATGTTCCTGCTTTGCTTTCTTCCCACCTCTTCCTAACATAAATCTTGCAATTCATAATTCATTCTTCCCTGAGTCTCCTTTCTCAATTTATTTCTAATGCCGGGTAAGAACCCTAAACTTTAAAGCTACTGTCATGGGAATCCTAATCCCACAGAGCTTTCTACTGTATTATTTTTTCAAGGTGGTCATTGCTGTTTTGCAATCACAGCAACAATGAATGATATTTCCTGTCTCTTCTTGCTAATGCCCTAATTTTAGATTCTGTTCTTTTCAATGGGAACACAGCAGTGTAGTATCAAGTTCATGTGCAGTTCCATAGTGACAAATGAAACTGGACAGCTTCCCTATGATTGTTCATTTTATATTTAATATATTATATTAATATATATATATATATAATATATTAATATATATAATACTCATATTTATTATATCCATATATTTTTATTAGTTTTGTACTCAGTGAATACAGTCAAGTTGGTACCATTGTTAGCCTCCTCTCTATCCTCCCCTTCTTGTTGGGGTATATGGGTTGTATATTGTGGAGCTAGCCATCAGTTATGGGTAGGAGGAAATGTGTCTGTGCATTATGACCCAATGTGTGGCTCTGACATTCTTTCTGCCCCCTCTTCCACAAATTTCTCTGAGCTATATTGGGTTCATTTTAGGTCAGCTTCAGTGATAAGGTCTTGGGAGCCTCTACATCTCTGGATACCTGATTTGGTAGGAATTGATTTTTTTCTCTCTGTCAATGTCCTTCACCCTTGTGCTGGTACCAGGTTCACAAAGCAAACAGCCCTCTTGCTTGTTTCCCCAATTATTCTTAGTTTCAGCTGGGTCCCTTTTGAGGTATGATGGGGTGGTTTTTTCCTTAGGACCTGCGTCTATCTGAAAAGGAAAAGTAGGTTCTCCAACGGAGAATAAAATTAGCACAAGATAAATGGGATAACCATTATTTTTTAGAGAGACTTTAATAGATGTAGGCCCTCTTCTAGCCGCAGTTGGTGGAAGCTTGATAATGGACAGTGGGCTCAATTTTGGATATGTTTCTGACTTCTTTACCCGCTCCAGCTATGGGTTCTATTCCACTGAGCAGAATATTTAGCCAAATCAAGAGCAGTTGGTTTCTCACCGTGGCTGTGCATCACTATGGCACTCAAGAAAACATCACATCAAGTTGTTTGCTACTAAGTCGGTTAGACTATGAGTTGCTTGGACAGAAATTGGTCATTTTCCCCCAGTTGCTCATGTAGTGCCTTCTGGCACTAGGCCTGCTAACTGTCTGGAGACTGACTCTCTTCCATCTTCCAGCCATATCACTCCTTGTTACATGCCAACAGCATCTGGTATTTTCATTAGTAGGGTCTTACTACTAACATTTGATGGGTCATCAAGTACTCTGACAAAAATCTGTCTTCTTTTGGGAAAACTTGTATGTCTCTCTGATCAAGAATTCATTGTGTATGATAGCCATCTGCTGGTACTGGGAGTTACAGAAAGAGAGGGAAGAAAAAGATAAGTATTATAAAAGAGATAGAGAGGTGAGAAAGACTATGGAGAGAGAGAGAAAAACAGAAACAGGAAAAGATCAGGTCAGTCTTCATCTTGCTCTCTCCAGGGCCTTGTGACTCAGATGTTCCCTCTGAGGGCCTGGGGAAGGTTCACCCATTTGGTCTGTCTTTTAGGATGTAGAATTTTATGGTACCATTGCTGTTTGGGTCCAGATTTGTGTTCCCACCCCCTGCCTTACACTCCCCCCTCACCACCCAACCTATTGCATTATTCCTAATCATCAGGGAAATGAAAATTAAAACAACTATGAGATTCCATCTTCTCCCAGTAAGGATACCAAACATTAAATAAAACAAATGAAAATAAATGCTGGAGGGGATGTGGAGAGATAGGAACCCTTATCCACTCTTGGTGGGAATGTAAGATGGTACAACCACTTTGGAAAACAATATGGACACTTTAAAAAGCTGACTATAGAGTTACCAACAGACCCAGTTATTCCCTTACTGGGCATGTACCCTAAAAGCTCCATACCTCAGTCCAGAGAAGTTTTCTCAACCATGTTTATAGCTGCTCAATTCATAATAGCTAAGAGCTGGAATCAACCCAGATGTCCATCATTAGACAAATGGATAACTAACCTGAAACTACCCAATAAGTCGACATACCCAGCAAGCATCTAGAGGACTGGACGTATTTTCATTTAGTATTTATTTTTAATACTGGGTTTTTAATTTGTATATTTTAGCTCCAACTACTTTGTAGATATATTTTTGAAGTATTATTTCCCATTCCATGACTTTGCATTCTTCTAATACTGTCTTCTGCAGCCAGATTTGTGTGATTTTAATGATTTATAACTTTTCTGGAATTCTCCTCCCAAGTCCCTTTGTGATGTTTTATCTAAAAATGGATCACCAAAATAAATAAATAAATAAATAAATAAATAAAAATTTAAAAAAATGGATCACCATGTACTAATATTTCTTGTCTTAGAGTCTGATGAGTCACCTAAAAGTAAAATAAAGAAAATGTAGTAAGTTCCAAATACTGAGGCTAAGCAGGTTCTATTTCTTCAAACTACTCCACACTCAGCCTCAGGACACTGGTAAAATTGCCATTTAATTGTTTCTATGAGTTTATGGCATTGGAAGAAACTTGAAAAAAAGTAGAACTTGGCTATGACTCTTTAGATTCCCCTCTTTATCAAGGTTTCAGATGGTTATTTGTCTCCTAAATTCACTTATCTGGTAGATCTGAGAAAAGCTGTTTCTCTTCACCTTGTTGAACTTTATGTTCCTGGAAAACACTTAGTGATGCCTTCCTATGAAGGTATGTTGGAGAGGAAAGAAAAATTAGCAGCACATGTATATGTTTTGTATCTTAAAATAAAAAGAAATCCATAAGCTCAAATTTATTGGTGGCTGGTATAATATGCATCATTGCAGAAATACCTAGCAAGAAAAGGCAATGCAGCCTGGGGAAGATTTCTCATTGATTACAGGAAGTTGCTTGCAAAATCTGCCAGCCCAGGTTCAACTCCCCAGTACCCAGGTAAAGCCAGTTATAAAATATGTCTCATATGTCTGAAGAAGGTTGTTTCTAGTGGTGATGCCTTGTATGCCCATTCTTCCTCTTTCTCTCTCTCTCTTTCTCTGTAAAACATAGATAAATAAAAATAATTTTAAATATTACAAAAGTAATGGCACAGTTACAAAATCATTTGTGAATATCTATGCTGCTGCTGCTGTTAAAATATGCCCTCATTTCTCTATGAAACACTTGATTAGTTTGGAAAATACTTCATAATTTTTTTATGCATGTCGTGCTTTCTTTTGCCAAAGGAGTTCTGTTTTGGCTGATCATCTTTAAATTACCAAAAAGTCAAAACTATTTGGTATTTAATAATTAAACACACATTAAGCACATTTATTACAGAGTTATTCAATTTTATGAATTCTGATAATGGTGCCAACCATTCAAAAAATAGAACAAAATTAAACAAATCAAAAGGAGATTTCTTTGCAGAAATTCCCCAGGCTTTATATCAACTATAAAAGGATCTACTAAAATTTGTATTGTCCTGGAACTTGCCAATTACACTAAATTGTGTGCCAGTGATCTCCAAAGTTCTACCTGTCTATTCTATTGCAGAGCTGGGTTGACAACCACATGTCACATTGGCCAACAGTTTGGGTCTTGAGGATGGGACAAAGCCAACTGAGCCATCTCCTCAGCCTGAATATTGAAACTTCAGTGCTCACTCTCATTCCAAATGAAATTTAACCCACAAATATGTTATGTTTTGATATGAACAAAACAATTTTGGTTCATATATTACATGTATCTTATATTTATTGTTCAGAGATCACACATGCATACCACAGAGCTTTTGAAAGAACAAGCTAAGGAGATATAAATAATATAGACACTGCTTTAGAAATCTTCATTCTTAAATACCATGGGATGTACATGGCTGTGGGGATGCTCAGTGACTAAGGTTATACTGGAATGAGTTTATCTGTGTCTAGTGACCCAACTCAGCATGGTGCTATTAATTGTTCAATAGATTTACTAATAGTGCTACTCTGTCTTAAATATTTATTTACAGATTATCCTAATAAGGACCAGAAAACACTTTGTTGTCCTAGGTCATGACTTTATAAAATTATCTCTATGGCAGGAAATGTAGCAAGAATATCAAAGTCTGCAGGCTCAGAATCTTGGGGAAACCTGACTGTTGCAGTCATGTGGTGGTCAGATACTCCAAATAGACTGTGTGGCTTTGATAAGGAACATCTATGAGCCTCACAGGTGTAAAGAAAATCCCAAGACTCTAGATCCATCTAAATTTATGTCTCAACATATAAACATGTTTTCCTTTTAATTTTGAGTAAAAAATTGCAATATTCAAAAACATTTTATATTACGTTATGAGTATAATATACTACAGGAAATACTATTATGGTAATCATTTTTAGACTTAAAGATTGTTGTGGAAAACATGTTCATGAAGAAGGACAGAAGATTTGCTTTTATCTGTTCTGAGGATATGAAACTATAAAATGTTCACAGGTTTTTGTTTATCTCTATGCTTTAGTAGATATGACAGATAAATCAGTTATTCCATCAACACAAAAATGAAATAAATTATTCCAAGGAGAGTTGGCTGCCACTGTTCTACCACAATGAATTTTCCTTTTCTGATTATTTCCTTCCACCTATTCAGTCAGCCCCTGAGTTCTTAGTAAAATACTCACTATTCAACATCAGTTCTTTTGTAAATTAACATCAAACTAAATTGAAAATAGTTTGACTCACTTTATATCCATTAGTTTATATAATAATTTGTAGATTAAAAAAAACTTTCAAAATGGGATTAAAGAAATTGCTTTGATTTCCTGATTTGATTTCTGCTGTATATACACCAAGAAGTGGAAAACTTGGATAGGATGTAAGTTAAGTTTTACTCTGTGAGGATGTTCCATTTTGTTCTAAACTGGATGAATGGATAAAGAAAATGTGTGTACAGATAATGTAATTACATTTATCCATAGAAATGATATCCTATCAGCCTATAAAATGAATAGGAAAAGAGAAAATTATACATTAAGTAAAATCAGCCAGATAAAGAAATAACAAAATGTACTTGGAGATACTAAAAATATGTTGACATGAATATGAAGTTCTGGTTATGAGGCTAGTAAGGGTGGGAATGGGTTAGACAATAAATAAGAGTTAGAAATAACAAGTTCTAGAGAATGTGAATATAGAGCTCCATAATAATATTTTATAGTTTATGAACAGCTATCAGGGAAGCACACGCATTGACATTGCACAATGTGCTTTAAAATATATCCAATTAGTGCATGTTAGTAAAAATCTTAAAATGCTTCTTTTTTATTCATACTATTTTTTCCAATTATTTTAATTTCGAATATTGAAGGAGTTGTGACATTTGACATGGACAATTAAATATTTTAAGCTCTTTTCCTTCAGTATTTTTAATTTTTATATAATTTTAATATTCTATATATTTTTTTCATATAGTTACATTAGTAATCTAAATAACTCTCTAACAAGTAAAATGTGTTTGTGTAGTGTTGACAAGCTGATATTAGCTGGAGCTCAGTGCTGAAGATAATCATTAGTCCCAGAACTCCATTCTGGAACATTTGCAGTTGACTCAAGAGTCTTGGCTAATTCCAAGAAATTATGTGTATTTTTTTATGAAATTGACCAAAGTTCACAGTAAGAAATACACCCTGGATCAGTAGTGTTTTATGAAACTTTGCCCTGTTCCAACAATTTTTGCAAATACTCGCTGCCTGCTATGAACAGTATTGTGAATGTCTCCACAATGCTGCAACTCTGTCTTGTAACTCCAAAGCTGTGGCTGGAGAGATGGCTTAGTGTTTTTTTTTATTTTTATTTTATTTTTATTTTTATTTATTTATTTATTTGAGAGCGACAGACACAGAGAGAAAGACAGATAGAGGGAGAGAGAGAATGGGCGCGCCAGGGCTTCCAGCCTCTGCAAAGGAACTCCAGATGCGTGTGCCCCCTTGTGCATCTGGCTAACGTGGGACCTGGGGAACCGAGCCTCGAACCAGTGTCCTTAGGCTTCACAGGCAAGTACTTAACCTCTAAGCCATCTCTCCAGCCCGGCTTAGTGGTTTTTAAGGCACTTGCCTGAGAAGCCTAAGAACCCTGTTCCAATCTCCTGATGTCACATAAACCACATGCACTAAGGTAAGGCAAGCACAAGGCTATATTTACCCACTAGGTGGTGAAGCGTCTCGAGTTCAATTGCAGTGCCTGGCCCTGGTGAGCCAATTCTCTCTCAAATTAAAAATAAGTAAATTAACTAAATTAAAAATTAAAAAAATTAAAAAAAAATCTGAAGTCCACCTCTCTTTATCCTACATGCCTTAAGCTAGCCCCTGGTTTTGCATCAAGAGACACTGTTCAATCAGGGTCAAGGATCAAAACCCATCACTATTAAATAGCAGCCAACCAGTGACGTTCAGAGGACCAGTTCCAAACCTCTCAATATCCAATAACTAAGAGATTTTACAATGTACCTAAGGTAAAAACACGTAATTCGAGGAAAACGCATTTTTTTTGAGTAAGCCATGAGATAAAGTAGGCTACATAAAATCTTAGTAATCATAAGTTTCCAGTTTAAAGTTAATAGCACGTTCGTTTGATTAAAGCTATGGCCCAGTACCTGTCATCTGTCTTCATCACGTTCCTTCTATGCCATACTTCGTCCCATAATCCAGGGTAGTTTCACAATCTCTATACCAAATGTGAACCATCACTGCTTTTGAATCTCATATGATATAAATAAACTTTCATCATGCTTTTGTAGCACATATTAATTGCCCAACTACTATGAGCCCAATTTTAGTATATTTTCCCACTTAGACACAGTTTCTATTGTCAAAACTCCTGGTTAAAGAGGGCGTTAAAAACATAATATTCTAAGCCTTTGAGAAACTCTGAAAAATGAATCAAATATGTATTTTATGCATAAAAATGATTTTTCATTAACAAAACTATCTCAAATGTAGTAATCTTAAACATTGATGACAAAGCTAATTTGCATTGCCTCAACCTAATTGAAGGAATGGTTACTTGACATTATAATAAGAATTCAATAGTCACACCTTAAACTTAGTAGTGCTTGTCATTGAATTATCCTTTGGAACTAAATCACAAAAATGTCATTTCATTTGAATTAAATCCACAAATTCCATGGCTGATGATGAATATTTTTGGACTGTGTAAGTGTAAATGCTTAAAATTATATAGAAGAGCAAACTATAATACTATATATAATTTATATATTTATATTAATATTGAGTTAAAATTATATATTTTATATATTATATAATTTAACTAAAGAAGTTATCCATAATTACAAAAACTCTATTTCTTCTTAACATATAATTATTAATTCCCTGCTTGTATGCTTATGACAATGTCCTCTTCATATTTAATATGCTGTCTGCAGTCAAACATTCATGTCATGGTGGGGAAGAACTGCAGGTGGTGGTGGTCTTGAACTTGAAAAAAATATTAGCCTAACAATCAAAAGATTCTATAGAACTAGATATAGATTTTATAGTAGAGATCTAATTTTCTAAATGTGAACTGATGGCTTTTAATGATTTCTATTCAATATGTAGCAGCTGAGCATCTTGGGTAAATAAAGCCTTTGTGCATGGGCATTTCTATGGAAGTGATTTCCCTTTCAAGTTTTACATATTCATATTCAAATGCCAATTATTGATCACTCTTGAAACATTTCCTTCTTAAAATTGATTTCCAACAGCACTCAAATTAATGCATTTAAAAAGTTCTCACTCATAGTGTCCAGGTTTCTATAGTTAACTATAAATCATTTCATTGCTGAAGAACAACATAGAATTAAGAAATATCTTCAATTATAATTTATATAAAACATTTCAACTTTATTGGCCATTTTATTTAATATAATGACAAGCAAGTCAGTGTTGTAATATATACATTTTTTCAGCAAAATATGACTTTTTGGATAATGTCTCCAGTGCATATGTGATGCATAGTTAAAGTTCAATTGTGAAAAAACTGTAATTGTGATGTATTATTAAGTTAAATATTATAGATAATTTTTTATGTCATACTATGTGTCATTGAAAAACATGAGCCTAAAATAAATATATCATAAATACTTATGTCTCTCAGAATGAATAATTTATATATTTTCTTTTTATATGTAGAACTAATTCTTTGTAAAATATATTCCCATCATCTGCAAAGAATAAAACAATAGAATGAATTGGCTTTTCTTCATGATAAATGTTTCAGGTCAGGTATAAATATAAGTTTTGTCTCATGTTGTAATAATCTGTTATAAACCTGTATTCATTCCTCATAATGTACAAAGTGTGCTGTGAATCTGCCATGAAGACCAAACATAAGTTGGTATTAAATCATAAGTGATGTCATATGATCTGCCTTTACCTGTTGATAGTTTGTGTTCTGCCTTTTGCCTCTTTTGCTTTGATAATTTGCCATATTACTTCCTGACACCTCATTTACAGATGAACATTTTGCCATTTTTCAGGAATTATTTACTTAAGATGAATATTAGACATGATGTAGCCTCAATATGCTGAAAAACTAAGTATATTACATATGTAATCTCTGTAGTTTTATTTCCATTTGTTATAAATAATTAATATTTTATATTTCATACATGTAGTGATCATCTGATTTAAAGCATTACATTATTCCAAAGGGCCTATATTTGTTTTATCAAACTTTTCTATCTTACAAGATGTTTATGCATGTTAGGTTTTGTGGCTATAATCATTTTATTAACAAGGTAGAGCCATTTTTATAAAGTCAATGATTTTATATCTAAATGAAAGAAAGTTCATCACACAGGCTTTTTTCTGAAAAACAGTAAAACATGAAAAACACCCAACAGAAAATTGATCCTTGAAATATTATAAAATAATTGGTTATTTATTAATATATTCCAAAATTCCAGCCAAATAATCGGTTTTTGTAATGAGATTGCTTTCTGATAGGTTGTACATTTTAAGTTAGTATGGTTTCATAATTATCAAACTCCTTATGAAATGATTTTTAAAAATTCAATATTCTCTCAAAAAACTGATGAATAAATTGTCTACATTAGCAATTATATATGGTCTTAGTAATAGTAATAGAAAGTGTACCACTGGCCCCAAAGCCCCATTCTCCCACAGAGTGATTCTTGCAAGAACATTCACTCTGTGTAATGCTCCAAGCTGGTAAGTATAGGTGACTTTCAGATATTTGTTAAATACTAAATATTTAGATGTGATAAACTTCAAGTAGGAGGACATAATAGTTCTGATTGAATGATCTATCGATGTAGACCACAAAATTGTGCATTAATTAAGGTACAATGGACATTTTTGGTATTGTAATTAATAGTCTTTATGCTGATAGATAACATCATGATTTCCATATTCTTTGCATACCATGTGCACCATTCAATTTCTTATGCTGTGTGCTGGCTCACATAGCAGTATAATGAGAAAGAAGGGTGTCAGATTATCTCATAAACAAAATTTTAAGTAGTTACTTAACAGATGCAAGTATGTATGTGAATGTTAAATTTAGGGACAATTAAGTGTGTAGGTACTAATGTTTGAAATTCTGGGAGAGAAGAGTAAATCATAAAGATAAAATTTAAAAGTGTACTCATATTCTTTCTTTTGAAGCTAGACAGTAAAAAAATTCATAAATAAAATAATGGTACTTCATAAATAAAACTCATAGGACTCCTTCTGTCACTAAGTGAGGTAAATGAGACATAACACCAGTATCCACAGATGTTGACACATGCTCTTTGAAATGAAAATGCAGTCCAATAGGAAGATCTCGAGGTAAACAACTCATGGCAATGAAAAAATTCTGAAAATATTCTTTGGTAGATATCAGAGGAAGACTAGAGTTGCAACTGCAGGTACAAGGGTCTGGAAGTGGAGTCATTTGCACTGTCTGTATGACAATTGTTTCAGTATGAGCAGAATAATAACAAGGGTATAAGAAATGATTTTTTTTCATAAAATAGAGTGAATTTGGCTACTTCCAAAGAAACTTCATCAAAAATTATATCTTTCCAATTATAAATTAATAAGATGCTTGGCACCAAGTATTACCATAATACAAAGTAAAATTTAAAATTATCATGACTA
The DNA here is from genome assembly GCF_020740685.1 of Jaculus jaculus. Lineage (NCBI taxonomy): Eukaryota > Metazoa > Chordata > Mammalia > Rodentia > Dipodidae > Jaculus > Jaculus jaculus. Next base: position 288,480,681 of record NC_059102.1, on the reverse strand, counting down.
CTGTCTTCATAATAGACCAATTAGCAAAAGGAATGGAAACAAGGGTGGCTGTTATGACCATGTCATACTTGAAAGTGAGAAGTTTTGTTCCATGGTTTTATAATGGACCACTGATGATGAATGTGGACAAATAGGCATTATGTATTGCTTAGGTGAAAAAAAATGTAGTGAAGGAAAACTTGTGAATATGAAATAATTAGGAATGCCAATGAATACTCATAGGCCTTATGTCTGATATACTAGATGCAGGCCATTAACTGGCTTTAGGGAAGATGAAGAAAATCTGATTTCAATATATGGTGATCATTACGTTAAATTCTTAAATATATAGTTCAAGATTCCCATTACACATCCATATGTGAATATTAGCCAACCAGTTATATGTAAGGTCAGATTAGAACAAGCCGAAGCTATAGATAGAAAGTTGGAAATTATTAACCTTCTAAATGATGAGATTATATGGGTTTCATGGGCAGTGACAGTAGGTAGGGAAGAATTCTGCAGTCTGATCCCTAAGGTGCCATGATGCGTAGGGGTTGTAAAAACGAGGGCAGAGTAAGAACCAAAGTGTATAAAATCCGTTACATCCACGTTTATGAATCATCATTGAAATGTGTGCTCAACTACAAGATGCAATTTTATTGTAAAATACTTCTTCAAATGAAAATGCTCCTGAATGCATTACATATTATATATGATATATTATATTATAGTATGCTTCTTTTATAAAAGGAAAATAAATATAAAATAAAATCTCACATGTGGGAATGTTATAAGAATAGTATGTTTGAACTATAGCATGGAATTATAAAGCAGCTGAAATAAAGCATATAAAAGCTTAAAATGTTAGTAAATGCTCATTTTTAAATTTAATATTTTTGCTACTATTATTTGAATCAGTTTTTATTCATATTAATCATTTTACTGTTTTGCTCTTTTATTGCCTTCTGTTTATAGTTATGAAATATTAAATTATTACACATGCCTTTTTCTAATATATAAAAACTGCCCTTTCAATCACAGTACCTTGCTAGAAAACATGAAATAATAAATAAATTACTTAATTAGTAAAACACCATTGGGATTATTTCTTCTTTTGAACAAATACAATTTTCTTCTTCAGCAAAAGCATGTACCAACTAAAAAAAAAAAAAAAAAAAAACAAACCTAATTTTAACTGTGAAAATGTCATACAAAGAAAGAAGAAAGGAAAAGGAAAGAATGAGAACATTTGCCTTTACCCTTATTATATGTAGTAAACCTTATTGAAACAATTTTCTAAGGAAAACACTTGTAGCTTTTGCAGTTGTAGATAACTAGAGGTAGTTAATCAGTGATTTTGAATTAAATTTGTCACAACTCTGAAACTGCATAATCAAATAATAACACTCTACCCCATACTAGACTAAGAACATACTATTTTGTGTTGTCTCTGATGGAAAATGCAGTGAATCACGAACTCCATGTTCATCCTTTCAGTCTGTATATACCCCACAATCAGTACAGTTTAACTAAGTAAAAGTGTCTTATATGAGTAATATGGAGAAGGGACATTGGAATGCCTATGATTTCCATATACTTTCACAAAGGACTTTCATGTGGAAAACATAGTATTTATAAAGGAATTCATTAGATGTTATTATATTTACTACCAAGAGCACAAGGGAATGATTGATTTCTCAGTTAAAAAGTTAAAATCCTCAGAGTACATTTGTGCACTGTAACAGCAAAAATGCGTATATTGTGTTACTTTGCCTTTTTGCATCTTGTAATGTACTGTCATGTATGCTACCTAATTTCATGTTTCATTACATAACTAACATAACATAATCTGCTTTCAAACTAATTATACCATTCTCTAAATAATCATCTTCTTTCAATCAATGATATTGCAATATATATATATTCATTGTACCAATTCTAATGAGAAAACATTTTTTCTTAACTAAAAGTATAGAACAAACTGTGTATTCTGTGTGGAGATGACTTGACATTAAAATAGCTGTTACCTAGGCTAGAATATCATGAGTTCACATGTCCAAGAAAACCAACACCAACAAGAACAAAAACTGTACCTTTTATTTGAAAGCAATCATGTGAGAAGAAAGCCTTTCAAAAGACATTGAATTGTTAGTATCCATCATAGAAAAATATGCTTTACCAATTTCCTTCCTCCCTAGGCACTAATCTGAATCCCACATTATTTTAAATATATTTCTTTCCAAAACATTGTGAAACACTTCTTCTGAGTCATTTATATAACTTCAAGTTCCTGTTTCAATCCATTATGTGCTGAGACTTGAGCTTCTCTCAGAAGACCCATTGACTTCTTCCTCTTTGCTGTTCTTTGTAGCCTCAGTGTCACATCTGTTTATGAAATCCTGAACATATACCTATTTTCTTCCCCAGTACTCGAATCATTGAAACATCTTGCTATACAGAAAGAAAATCCTTTAACAAGTAAAAATGGGAAAACTACATATTTGTTTTTATAGTTGTTACTGAATTTGTAGCATAAACACAATCTCAGTATAGTATAGTACAAGTCCTTTGTTATCTGATCAGTTTTATGTGGCACTCATCTTCTTTCCATCACAATATGAAAGCAAAAATAATTTGATTTCATAACATCAAAGCATACATGTGTGCAGAGTTATTTTTTTTTAATTCTAATATTAATTCTACCAAATTTACATTACTTTTTTTCCCTTTAACAGAATTCTAAAAATATACCACATATGGATATCAAACTTAAATTTTTCCAATCTTTATGGTTGTGAGGGGGGCGGGGTGGGGGAGAATAGGACACAGAGATTAGCAAGGAGGATTCTCAATAAAGGAAAAAGTTTGCCTTTAGACCAATGAAAATTCTAATTAAAAATAAATTTTCAGCAATATTGGAAGTAACATTAGATGTAACTGTAATAATTTAACTTGTCAGGAAAAAACAAGTTTATGATACTTTCAAAATTGTTTCTTCATTTTTGTTACAGTTTATATCAAATAATTTTTAATTGCCAGATTTATAATGTTGATCTTTATCAAAATGTAACATGAAGCTGATAGTCAATGGAAAGATCATGCTTTTTGTACTACTACTACTAGCAGTAGTAATGATGATAATAATAATAAACAAATGCTTCACATAGGTTACTGTCTTTATTTACCCTAACTAATTATATTTATGCAAACTATTTGATGGATAGCATATTATGATAATGCACTTTCACTGGCATAAATGTGCCTGCTGTTTTTCAGATATGTCTCATTTCTTTCAGTTTTTGTTCTTTTAGCAATAATATTCTATAAGCATGACATTTTAATGGTCTCTTTTCATGGAAATTGATGAAGTGTATATTTGGAAAGGATAAGTGTCTTAAAATCAAATGGTTTGAATTATTGTGTTTAGAAAGATAAATGAATGAAGATCCTTACTCTCAATTTTTTTTAAACTGAGCATGAAAAGCCCTAAATTTTGAGGTTGGTTTGTATAAACATACTTTACAGCACATACAAGTAGAATTATTATTCCAAGAATGCATTTTGAAGTACGGCTTTTCAAAAATAATGATAGAGGGAAGAAAGAGTGGCAGCTGGATAACACAACTGTCTGGCACCATAACGCTGTTTTTATAAGCAGTGTAAATAAAATATTCAGTCAACATTTGCTGATTTTTTTGACATCTTTCCAACAGCAGATTAGACTGAGTACATTGTACTGAATAAATGAAATGGAATAGCTTGCAACTGTGCTTAGAAATGACACAAACCATGATCTTTATTTTTCTGAGGGGAAGTGTAAAATGTGGTATGTGTGTATGTATGTGTGTGGTGAACACACATGTGTGCAAATGCTGGAGAGGCCAGAGGAAAAGATATGACAGTTTTCTTTATTGTTATTCTCCCTTACTTCCCCGAGATAGAGTCTCTCACTGAACCTGGATCTCCTTGGGTTGTGGTTACAGTGGCTGCCCAGTAATTCCATACCATCCTCCTGTCTCTTCCCATCTCACTGCAAGTGTTACTGGCTGAGCAGGGAGCTTCTGCTGTCCTCCTGTCTTCTTCAGCCTCAGCATGCATGGCCATGCTTAACTTTTTACATGGATGCTAGGAATTGATCTCAGGCTCTCATGTTTACATGTTTACACAACAAGAACTTTTACCTACTAAGCTATCTCCTGAGCCCCCAAAAGTATAATCCAGACTGGCTTCCAGCCTCTGAGGCTACTGCCTCATCCTCTGCAGCAATTGCCTACTGGCATGCATCAAGACAACCTGCCAGTATGATTCCTGTGGATAAATAAAGGGAGAGGGCAGGAGATATGATGGAGAATGGAATTTCAAAGGGGAAAAGGGGGAAGGGAGGGTATTACCATGGGATTTTTTTTTTATAATCATGGAAAATGTTTAAAAAATTGAGAAAAGGGCTGGAGAGATGGCTTAGTGGTTAAACGCTTGCCTGTGAAGCCTAAGGACCCCGGTTGGAGGCTCAATTCCCCAGGACCCACGTTAGCCAGATGCACAAGGGGGCGCACCCATCTGGAGTTCGTTTGCAGTGGCTGGAAGCCCTGTCGTGCCCATTCTCTCTATCTGCCTCTTTCTCTGTATGTCACCATTAAACAAACAAACAAACAAACAAACAAACAAATAAATAAATAAATAAATAAATAAAATTATTTTTTAAAAAATTGAGAAAAAAATTAAGTTAAATTAAAAAAATTTAAAAAAGGGAAAGAGGGGGGTCTTGTGAGTTGAATCAGTCTACAATGTGTTCGTTGGACCTGAGTTTGGATCTCTAGCATACATTTAACAATGCAACCCCAGAGCTAGGGAGCTGTAGACAGACAATTCCTGGGGTTCCCACGGGATAGATAGTCTAGACAAATTTGTGAGTTCTAGGTTCACTGAGAAAGACCAAGTTTAAGGCAATAAAGTGGAGAGAGATGGAGGAAGACATCCAAAATCTACATCTGACTTCCACATCCATGTTCTGCACAAACAAAAACACATCACATACCATTCACTATCAAAAGGAAAATTATAGTTTGTGTGAAGTTTACTTTTTATATATTTGGTTTATTTCAAATGTGGCTTATTGTTTAATTTCTCTTTCAGAATACAGATAGACTCAAAACACCCCCAGTTAGCCATGTATGCACTGGGTAAGCAGTGACACACATGGGTTTAGATCTGCAGAAGGAAACCAGCAGATAGAAGAGCCCACATGACAGGTTTTAGCCTTCCAGGGTGTAGCGGTTTGAATGTAAATATATGTCCCCCTTTGCCTTAGGTATTTCTTACTAGGTTTCCTACTAAGTCTTCAACAGGCAAGCCTCTTTGGAAGAGATATGTTGGTGGGGGTGGATCTTGTGTCCAGACCTGCTAGGTATGTTGAGAGCCAACTTGAGTTCTGTTCCTGCTTTCTGAATATTAGTTCTTCCTCTCTGCTGTAGATAGATGGAAGTAAACCATCTTTTTTTTTTTTTTTTTTTTTTTTTTTTTTTTTTTTTTTTTTTTTTTTTTACTATAAGGGAGCTTCTACTGGATTTGGTAAGCCTGACATAAAACTTTCCCGTTCATAAGCTGCTTCTGGTTGTGTGTTTGTACCACCAACACTAAGGTAAATGTAACACAGGGGCACTACCACATCACTGCGTAGTTACTCCTAGAAAAACAGTTCTTTATAATGCAAAGTGAAATTGTTCACAAAGAATCTGATTGAGCAATCAAATGTTGCCAGACCTTATTATGTTAAGTAAACCAGATATTTACCCTATACCATACCCAAAGATGCCCTCAATGAAATAAGAATATAAAATTTTAAAACATAAACATTGGAAGAAATGAAAGGGTAAGTGTTCCCTGGCATTTGTCAGGACAGTATTTTACTAGGCTATTACATCAAATGCACAGGACACAAAACAATGACTTACACAGGGGATGACAGCAAGCTACAACACTTTGGAAAAAGAAAAATTGAAGTGGAGAAATCACTCAGAGGGGGAGAAGCATGTGAAGCCACATATCTCATGAGACTTTTGCTTTTGTGTTTCACTATTTTTTTTGTTTTGTTTTGTTTTGAATGTGTTGTTTCAGATGGACTGATTATAGTTCAAATTGGGTTAGTATCTTCTATGTAGCTCCAAGCTGCCTTCAAACTATCTGTAATACTCCTGGATACTGTGAATACAGATATTGTCATTATGCATGGATTGCTGATCTATTGATACCTGAAATATATAATAAACACAAACAATAGTGAACAAAAACAAAACAAAACGAACTTGATTTAGAAACTGAGCATTGGCCTGGAGAGATGGCTTAGTGGGTAAGGCTGCAAAGCTTGCTAAGCCAAAGGGCCCAGGGTAGATTTCCCAGGACCCAACTAAGCCAGATGCACAAGGTATTGCATGTGTCTGGTGTTCATTTGCTGTAACTGGAGGCCGCTTTCTCTCTATCTTCCTCTCTCTCTCCTTCTCTCTCTCTCTCTCTCTCTCTCTCTCTCTCTCTCTCTCTCTCTCTCTCTCTCAAACACATAGATAAAAACATTTTTGGGGCTGGAGAGATGGCTAAGCGTTTAAGCTCTTGCCTGTGAAGCCTAAGGACCCTGGTTCGAGGCTCAGTTCCCCAGGTCCCACGTTAGCCAGATGCACAAGGGGGCGCACGCGTCTGGAGTTCGTTTGCAGAGGCTGGAAGCCCTGGCGTGCCCATTCTCTCTCTCTCCCTCTATCTGTCTGTCTCTCTGTGTCTGTTGCTCTCAAATAAATAAATTTTTTTAAAAAAAAACATTTTTTTAAAAGGAGCATAGTGCACAATTAAAGATTTTTTCTAAAGAGAACAGGCATTGACTACACATACATAAAAGGCTGCTTAACAGCTCTGGTAATCAAGGAGATGCCAAGCTAAGCTGCAGGGTATATCAACTCCACAGAAAGAATGCTTATTCTGAAAACAACAACAAAACGTGCAAGTTTGCACATTTGGTGGAAATGTAAATTAGTGTAGTTGTGGAAAATGGTAGGGAGGCTCCTGAAAAAATTAAAAATAGAACTACAATATGACCATATAATCTCACAAGGGATAATGCATCAAAAGGAAATTAAATTAATGCATTGGAAGCATATCCTTCTGTATGCTCATCACCATTGCAGTGCTGTTCAATAATGACAGCCATTGTGGCATCCCCCACCAATATACTCTATGATTTTCTTCATCTTTCCTCTTCGTTTCTTTTTCATGTATTCTTGCTTACGGTGATGGCCAATATGCAAACTTGACTCAGTTTAAGAATTAAAATGAAAATGAAAACTAGCTCGTGGTGCTTCCGTGACAGCAGCGCTAGGGGAGGTAGAGCATGGAGACAGATGCAATGAATGGCTTCTTCCGTTGGGAAGTTCTCACCGTCATTGCTTTATTGGGAGGAGGTGAAAGGTAGAAATGGGGACCTTCTTGGGGAAGCGGGTCACTAGAGTTGTGTCTATTAGGCTTATGGTCTTGTTCTGCCCACCTTCTTTATGGCCCTTTCCTCTGCTGCCTGTCCACTAGGATGAAAACTGCTCTCCTCCACCATGTTTTTTTCTGCCTTGATAAGCTGAATCCTCAAATATGGTGAACAAAAACAATTTATTCCTCCTCTTGAGTTTTGTTATCAGGTTATAACAGTGTGAAATGTAACTGGTACACTTACTCTAGATGAATGCAGTTTCTCTGTTTGGTTTCTTTGGTTTGGAATTTGTATGCTTTAGTATGGTTTTAGAGATTGACTAGAAATTGCATTTTTTGTTTAAAAAAATGTAATACTAATTACTACTTTTACTTATTTCTGGAATTGTGAGGATCCTATATTTTCTTTACTGCACTTTTATATAAATTATATCTGCATTTTAAATGCAATATCCATAAGCCATTGAAGTGCATTCAATATTTTAATTTTTTTTTAATTTTTATTTATTTATTTGACAGCGACAGACACAGAGAGAAAGACAGATAGAGGGAGAGAGAGAGAGAATGGGCGCGCCAGGGCTTCCAGCCTCTGCAAACGAACTCCAGACGTGTGCGCCCCCTTGTGCATCTGGCTAACGTGGGACCTGGGGAACCGAGCCTCGAACCGGGGTCCTTAGGCTTCACAGGCAAGCGCTTAACTGCTACGCCATCTCTCCAGCCCCAATATTTTAAATTTTTAAAGGGATTTATTACTCATCATTCTTCATTAATCCCTATATTATGAAATAGATTTATTTATGATAACTTATCTTTTTAAAACACATTGCATAATTATGAGTGCTTGTGTGAGTGCCTCCATGGATACACCTGAGGGTCTCTTGTGCTGCAAACAACCATCAGCTTATAGTGGATTGCTGGGAAATTGAATCCAGGCTATCAAGATTTGACAGCAAGTACCTTTAACTCTAAAGTCACTCCTATCACCCCTTTTCCTTTGCAAACAAATGCCCTTTAGAGTATCTTTTAGGATGTATCCACTGGTAAAAAGTTATGTCATTTTCTTCCTTTTTGTTTGAGAATGGTTCATTTTCATCTGTATTTTCAAAATGTGTTTTAGTAGCAGAAGTCTTGAGTTGTTCATTTCTTATAGGACAGTGATGCATTTCTAACTTTTGCCTTTGCTAAGTCTTTGGTTTTCAGCCCTCTAACATAGGAAATCTGTTTGCACTTCTGAAAATGAGGGTTAATATGAGTCATCATTCTAGAAAATGTTTAACATTCAATTCTTTATTTTTTTTTCCTTTTTTTTCTTTAATATGCATTTAATTTAACTACACTCAGTGACTGAATGTCTCATATGAAGGTATACTACATATATTTATTTCTGCATTTCTGTATAGATATATGATGCTCACATTTTTCTAGTATGTTTCTTATGAGATTATCTCTAACTCACAAGTTCATTACCCAGCTGTGACTTACTTTTGTTCCTCACATACTCAGTCAGAGTTTCTGTTTGATTTTACTTAGCTGAATACAACACTTTTAGAATTTCTACCATATTCAAGTTTTCCTACTTAATGTCACTTCTTGGAAAGTAGGATTTAGAGTTCCTTTTTCAACTTTTTCCTCTCTTTCCCTTGTATTACGTATAGATTTGATTCCTTCTAATAATATCTTCATCTTCCTGAACATCTTTGAGATTCTGTGCCAAATATGGTACTTGGGCAAATGTTTCTGGCTACTCTTACATGGTTGCATGGTATTTTCTGACAGCAACCAAATTTCTAAATCATGTTACTGAAAACTCAGGACTGCACATTTTCTAAATCACTCAAGATGCTTAACAGGTAGCTTCCATGTGGTAATTTGCCTACTTGAATTTCCTCTCACTATTTTCTATATAAGTGATCATTAAAGACCTGACTCAAGGGGGACTTACTTTTTAGTTCTTAGTATCTTAATATGTATATTATCATGCTTCATTAGCACTTAAAGACTAGCAAAATAGTTTTAAAAAGCTATCATATTTCCCTGCTGGAATACAAAATGGCTGCCGAGTGCCTTCATGTATGTATATGTGTTTGCATGGATATGTCAAGGTTAATAGTTGATATATTCAATAGCTCTTTATTCGCAGAGACAGAGTCCCTCATGTGAGCCCAGAACACATCAACTAGGTGAGTGAAGTTAGTCATCTTTTCCCAGGGATCCAAAATCTCTGTCCCAAAGTGTCAGGATTGCAGGTGGGCTGCCACATCCACTTTGCATGTTTGTGGGTGCTAAGGTTCCAAAGTCCAGCATTCACACATAGGAAGTTCTTTCTTTATTCATTGAGCCATTTCCAGACCATTGATGCCATTGTTCAAAAAGAAAAACAAAAAATCAGTGCAAGCCCATGACAACTGTAAAATTTCAATTCTGACAAGGGATTCTCATGATAATAGTAAACTATTCAAAAAGTGAGTTGTGTATAGAGTTTGACATACACATAGAATTTTTTAACACCTATTTATTACAGAAATGTTGTAGCCCAACCATGTGTCAGCAAGTTACTCATGATGGAATGACTACTTATTTAATGTCAAGTGGTAATGATTATAATGGCAACTGGTAGCAGTGTTCTTCTCTTGACAACCTCTTTAGCCTTAATCCAACAGAAAGTCTACCATTTGGGAGAATGAAAAGAACCTAGATCACACCAAACAAGTAAAATAATCCATGCCAGAAAAGACATAATGCATCACATATATGGGAATCTAAATCTGTTAAACTCACAGAAGTAGAGAATGATGGGAAGTAGGAGCAGTGGTGAGTGAAGAAAAGATTTTGGTCAAATATTTCAATTTTTTTGATGAAAGAAGAACAAAAGATTTTTTCCCTCTTTTCAGGGTGATGACCATAGTTGATATATCTTGTTATATATCTTGAAATTGCTAAGCTAGATTTTAAATATTTTCATCATAAAAATAATGAATAGTGGAGGCAATGCTGCATTGGTAATTTTCAATGATTATTCACAATATGTATGTGAGGTAGTAGGAATATATCTCCCCATAGACTCTGGCTTAAAACCTGTGTCTCCAGTGAGCAGGGCCCTGCAGTGGAAGAGGTATGTTCTGCGGCTGGATCATGGAGTCCAACTCTAAGGTATGTGGAGATCAGTTGAAGCTCTGGAGGTTTTGTGGTGCTGGCTGCTGCTGGTAGTGTCTCTCTGCTTGGATCTATGAAAAGAGCCAGCTTCTTGCACCATTCTTGGTGTTCCCCTGAATTTATAAGCCTGAAATAAACTCTTTCTGTCCTTTAGCTGCTTTGGTGGAGTATTTGTCCAGTAATACGAAGCTGACTGCAACAAAAAAAATTGATATCCACAGTGGATCCATTACTGCAATGAATTTTACCATGTGAAATTATGTCTTTTGAGTTGCTAGAGGAATATGGAAGGACTTGGTAAACTACACTGGAGAAGCCTCATGGTATGATAGCCCAAATTTTATGGGCTATTCTGGTGTGAGTTTGAAATGCTTACTGCAGAGAGAATTGTTGATAGTGAAGGCTTGCTTTATGAACTTTCAAAATGGAAGGAGAGATAGCACAAGACTTTTTTGGAACCGGGTTACTGACATAAAGGCTGGCTGCATTTTTCTGCCCATGGGCAGAGAGTTTGAACCAGATTGACTTGAAAAATCATAGACTACTGTGCTTGGTGCAAGGTGTAGAACTTAAATATGTATGATTTATCAAAAAAAAAAAATCCACCCAAGGTTGAAGTTTAATTTTATGGCACAGAGACTGGGTTTAGCTACAATTGTAATTTAATTAACACCATTAAGGGTGGCCCAATTGTTTTCAATTGAAACAATGGAAAAAATGCCAGAAGGTCAGATTCACCCATGGCAGGTTCAAGGAGTATGGTCCTTAAAAGGAGGATACTAACAGGAAGAATTTTGAAGATTTATGCTGATATTCAATATGAAAGTGTATTTACCCCTGAATTTATAAAGCAGCAATGTCATTGATCACCATTGTTTTGGAAACAAGAAAAATGCATGGAAGCTGATCATGATGTGTAAAGTACCAGGAGTTGCTACTGAGATGTGGCATGTGAAACAAGGTGATGTCCTGTGTAGAGACCAGTGAGGACATTGTCTGTAGTTCAATCTGTAGCTACTGTTAAGATGCAGCATGTGAAACAGGGTTGTTGAAATCCTTGTACTGGAGACTAAAAAGGTCATTGTATGAAGCCATGAAGATTGAATGTGCTGTGTAGGAGACAACCAAAGAGGTTTTGATATACCAGGGCTGTACAATAAAGTGCTTTGGGCTTGGGATGAGTTTTTACTGGGTTACTCAGTCTAACTGGAGGGTTGGAGGAGAACATCCAGAGACTATCACTAGTTATGGATCTCCGACTTGAACTGCAGATATTTGATATTTGCCTACTGGTTATTGGTTTTTGAATTGGTCACTCCTTGTTATGCCTTTTTGCAATAGAAAAGTTTGTTCTGTGACATTATGTGTTGTAAGTATGTAACTTGTTTTTATTTTTTAGAACTCACAGGAAAGACACAATCTTAAATCTCAGATGAGACTTATGAATTTTAAACATCATTAAAGTTAATAAAGACCTTCGAAGTAGGTGTGAATACAATTTGTATTGTGGGGTGGTCATGGGTATCTGGGGGCCAGAGGTGGAATGTGGTAGTTTTAATGTACCCACAGACTTGTGCTTGAAAAGTGGGTTTCCTGTGGGCAGAAGTATGTCACTGGAGACAGATTTGGAGCCTAACCCTAAGGTGTGTATGGGGGTTGATCTTAAGCCCAACTCTAAAGTGTTTGAAAAATGTGAGGAGGTGGTTTTGTGGTACTGGCTGCTGTTGATGTCTTTGCTTGAATTTGTAAAAGAAAACCACCTTCTTTAACAATTCATGATATGTTCCCCTGAATTCGTAAGCCTGAATTAAACTCTTGCCTGTTATAAGGTGCTTTAGATTAAGTGTTTGTTCAGCAACACAAAACTGTATGTAACAGTATGTATATGTCACAAAAATATTTTCAAAAAATTATTAGTTATGTACTCAGAGTATATACAGTCATGTTGGTACCATCATTAGCCTCCACCCTCTCCTCCCCCCTCCACAGAGACCCTCCTTGTTGGGGAATGTAGATCATGCATTGTGGAATTAGCCATCAGTTTTGGGTAAGAGACAGTGTCTCTGTGCCTAATGACCTAACTTGTGCCTATAACAATCTTTCCACTCCCTCTTCTGCAAATTCCCCTGAGCCATATTGGGTTGGACAAAACAATATTTTTTAACTTTCTCATTTTTGATTTTTGTATTTATTTCCAAGCAGAGAGATATAGAAAGGAAAGAGAGAAAAAAGAGAGAGAATGAAAATGGGCATGCCAAGGTCTCCAGCTACTGCAAATGAACTCTGAGTGCATGTGTACTGTGCATCTAGCACTATGTGAATTCTGGAGAATTAAGACTGGGTTTTGGGAGTTTTCAGGCAAGTGCTTTAATCAATCAACCACCTCTCTAGCCTTCATTACCTTATTTTCCTATTTTCTAAATATGTCTTATTTCTTAATTAATTTTTCAAAAAATAAAATTAAAAATTTTAAATTATCTTGTTAAGATATGGACTCATGAGACTGAATGATAAAAAATAACAGATGGTTAGTTGTGATCCAGAGACAACAAATGAAGAGAAGATATAGTAATAAAGATCTCTAGAGAGTAAAATGGAGCCAAATGGCTCAAATCAAATATAAGTTAAAAATACTCAAGTGTTTTTAAGATTTATTTAAACTATGATAATGAAAGTGACTAAGAATTAATAACTTTAGCCCTTTAATTAAGCATATAACCTAAAAATATACATTTAATTTTACTAGAAAGAAAATATTACCATTTAGAATATATAGTATATCTAGTTTTATTTGATTTCTTTTAAAAGTTGATTAAAATTGTTGGTTCTCCATAATTAAACTCCAGTGATTTGACCCATTCTGCTGTTGAGTTTAGTGATTTGGAAATATATATGTATATATATGTGAAATACTAATAATTACATAGCACCCTGTAAATTTCTTCCAGCATTATCCAGGTGCTAAAACACTTTTCCTGTACTGTACATTAAGGAACATACTCTGGGCCTAGCAAAATGGCTCAGCAGCTAAGGCACTTGCCTGTGAAGCCTAAGGATCCACATATGATTCTCTAGTACCCCACGAAGCCAGATAAACAGGATGGTGCAAGCATCTTGAGTTCATTTGCTGTGGCTGAAGGACTTGGAGTGCCCATTCTCTCCCCTTTTATCTGCTTGTTTCTCTTTCTCTGTCTCTGTCCCATAAATAAATAAATGAATAAATGAATAAATAAATAAAATATTTTTAAAAGAACATATTCCCCAGTAGCTTATAATGCTTATGTTCTCTGCAAATGTAAGCCCTGGGCACTGACTGATATTTTGATAAATAATTATCTTGTTTCAAAAGTATTTAACTACTGTGAGTCATTTGCCACCTGATCAATGGCTAGAAAACTTTAATGTGAAAAAGGGGCACTGAAGTACCCTCAAGAGAGTCTCATTTAATTGCCTGCACTCAGGACCTCTGGATTCTCAGCTTAATGTACAAGCTGTCTGTGAGCACCGGAGCAGCTGTAGACATTGGGCATAGTTTCCATACTTGCAAGCTTATTTCTACTATACTGTGATCTACATAATGTTTTTCTTGAATGATATTTATTTATCTCCCACTTGGTTGGGAGTTTAACAATGTGCTTATTTTCCTATCATTCATTACTTATTTGTTCAAAAATGTAGGGGGCAGAATTTTATTTAACAAAATAAGGCAATTTTACCACAAACAGTTTTATTGCTTCATTGTATAGCACTGTTTCTCATCAAATGTCTTGTATTAGTGGTAGGCCATTTCATGTACAGGTGGCATAATGATTTTTAGGCCCATTGAACATAGCTAATTTTGTTAATGTATCACAATTACTGAAACACCTGTGCTAAATATCCTTGTCCTATTTCAATGAAAATGAATTGTGTTCCATAACAATCAAATAATCAAAATATCCTATTTTGTGCTGATTCAGATTATCTCTAGCCATTTCTATTTGACATTTTCTCTCAGAGCCATCTAACATGTTTTTAAAGGGCAAAAGTAGTCATACCCACACAACACACACACACACACACACACACACACACATATATGTTCTTACATCATCTTTTTTAAGAAAACACTTCATCTTGAAACTGCTATTGCAAATATTTTCATTTTTCTTATTGTGGGCCCAGGGTGGTTATAATTTGCTTACAGAGGTCAATTCCAACATCATTTTTCTTCCTATGTGGGACTTACACAGTGAATTTTCACATATGGATGGTACCTGAAGAGGAATGACCTGAATCACAGCTTCATATATGAATGCTTCAAAAGTCACCCATGACAAGAGGATGTGCTAAATAAGAAAATCCTGTAAATAGTGACCTCTCAATTAGAGTTGTATTTACCTTTTCACAAAGGTCATGATTCACACAACCTTATTTTTCTGGTGACTTTATCACAGCAAAAAAAAAAAAAAAAAAAAGGAAAGAAAGAAAGAAAAGAAAAAGAAACAAACTTAGGAAAGTCATCTGATCTCCAAGAAAATTTTACTTAAAACACAAACTAAAGAATAAGGTAAAATATTCAGGCATAATATAAATGAACAAGGTAGCAACATCAATTTCAAGTGTATTAGATATGTATTCGATATCTAAACACAGACAAATAGATTTAATCTAGTAAATAACCAACTACTATTTCAGAGCAGCTCTAACAATTATTTATGAGGCCATCATGAAAATATTCCACAAAAATTCAAAAGATGAAATGCATAAAATTATGTGCATCTATCTATGTAGCAAATGAGAAAGTTTGGGAAATATGCAGCATGTATACTTATATGTGGCCTGACTCCAGAGAAGGGCTAAGGTAACTTAACCAACCATCTGACAGGATGAATGAACGTGTGCTGGGAGCAAACTCCTTTCAGGCATAAAACAAATTATTTCCTATGTGAGTATATCATATCTTCATTTTGTTTGCAAAATATAAGCAAAAATTCAATTTTATTGATTAAAATACAATTTTTGCTTCATTTCCACATTTATCTTATGTTCTGTTACAGACATTTGCTTAGAAAAACTATAAATTAGCTGCAGTTTTGTCAAAAAGAAAACAGCAAATATTATAGCATTTGAAAGTAGGAACTCAAAGTAGAAAAGATAAAGAAGCAGAGTGAAAATAGGTTAGTGTAGAAAACTTTAATAACCTCCTTAGAGACTTAAATGTAATTGTTTATATTAAAAATAATGGAAAGTTTATCTCCAAATGTTAAAATGTGTAAATAATTATAAAATCCAAGAACCCAAAATAATAATGTGATATGTAGATTTAATATGAATTTTATATTAAGGTATAATTCATATTATAACTTTTTAGAATTTTACATTTTAGATAAAGATGTAATTTATATTATATCACCCCCACAATAAAGAATTTCATTATGTGTAATTTGTTCTAACTTTAAGAAAAAAATATAATAAAGGCTAAATAATTTATAGGTATAATGGAACACATATAAGTAACCTCAACATATGTCACACAGAGGTCAATTAGATCTGGACTCCACATCAAGTTCACGGCCAGCTTGACATACATGAGACACTTTCTCCAAAAACCAAAAATAAAAGAGACTAAATGATAAAGGAAACTACAGGTTTTGGTGTTTCATTATTAACACATATATTTATATGGAAGATTTGATTGCAATTGATTATTTTTTATTCCTAAACATATCACTTATTTTATATAGATAGATAGATAGATAGATAGATAGATAGATAGATAGATAGATAGAGATAGAGATAGAGATAGAGATAGAGATAGAGATAGAGATACATATAGTTTGGGTTTTTCTTTTTTATGTATATATTTTGTATGGACACATGTGTTGATACCATTATTTCCCTCCTCCCTGCTTCCATTTCACTAAGGCCATCTTCAGTGGAATTGCTGGTTTTCCCCATGGGGTTGTGGGTTATGAGTTGTGAGAGAAGCAGTCAGTTATTATGAGGAAGGGGCAATGTCTCTGGATGTTACTTCTCAACCAGTGGCTCTTGACATCTTTCTACCTCTCTTCCACAAAATTCCTAGAGCCGGGATGGAGTGAGAGCTTATTCGTTAAGCGCTTGCCTGTGAAGCCTAAGGACCCCGGTTCGTGGCTCCATTCTCCAGGACCCGTCACGTTAGCCAGATGCACAAGGGGACGCATACGTCTGGTGTTCGTTTGCAGTGGCTGGGGGCCCTGGTGTGCCCATTCTCTCTCTGTCCATATCTTTTAAATAAATAAATGAAAGTAAACAAAAAAAAATTCCTAGAGCCTTGGTGGGTGTGTTTTAAGGCTACCTTACTGTTGAGCTGGGGTAAACTTCAGGGTTTCTGCTTTGGGATGCGTTGGCTAGCCTCAGTGTCTTCTACACCCTGCTGCAGGTTGTCAGGCTCACCGTGGAAGCAGCACGCTCACTCATCTCACCAACTTCTCTACTGTTTCACCTGAGTCATAGATAATGTGTGAGGGGTAGTTAATGCCCCATCAGGGAGTCAGCTATATTTTTCTTGATAGAATTTGGTTGTCCTCAGTTCTTGTTGCCTTCTGAAAAAGAGAAAAAAGATTCTACAACTAACAGTGGGATTAGCATATGTGAAACAGGATAAGAATTGTTAATTTAGAGAGATTTTGATCTATGTAGCCCATCTTTGGACCAAAAACTAGTGGGAGCTTCTCACTGGAGACCATGATGTTGGTATCTACAGGATTCTGACAAGGTTTCAGTTCCACATAGGGATTCCTGTCCACTGATCAGATGGCTTAGCCAATCAGAAAGCTATGGTTTACCCATAAAGGCTGGATGCCACCATGGCACAGGTGTGTATATCTTGTCAGGCTGGTTGCTTTTGAATAGCTGTGTCCCCTACTTGCTCAGAATATTATTGGCCACCTTCCCCCAGCAGCTCATGTAGTACTTTCCAGCAGTATATGGGCTAACCATCTGAGAACTGGCTTCCTTCCATCCAGATGCCAGGGATGTCTCTCTGTTTTCTGTGTTGGCAGCATACGGTGTCATCAGCAATAGGGTTTTTCTTTTACCTCAGGCAGGTAATCAAGTACTTTGACAGGACCTGTCTTATTTTGGGGACTTTGTAGGTCTCTCCAATTAACAACTCACTGTGGGTAGCAACTGATTTATAGTACTGGGAGTTATAGGCCAGGGCTGAATGCTCTAAGTTTTAAGCTTCATCCCACTCTCTCCAGGGCTCTTCTTAACAGATGATATCTCCATGCTTTTCTTGAGGATTATATCTTTTAGTCAACTATCCAGGAGAAATATTTCTATGGTACCATTCACTTTGAGTTTAGTTTTGTATCTACCCCAACCTCCCATTTCCTCCTCCTAAATCTTTTTGTCCATATTTTTGTTCCTTGATTTGCCTGCCAGGTTTGCTAGCTACTCAAGCTGTTCCAGGTTAAGAACCAAAGATGAGAAAGAACACATAGTGTTCACCTTTCTGTGCTTATGTGAGTTCCCTTGGTACGATCTATTCCAAGTCTGTCCATTTTCCTACAGAGTTCATTATAGCTTTTTTTTTTCTTACTGTTCAGTAGAATTCCATTGTACAAATTTCATTATTCATTCATCTAATGATGGGCACCTCAGTTGACTCAAGTTCTTAGCAATTGTGAAATCAGAAGCTATAAACATGGTTAGGCATATATCTCTGTAGCTAAGCAGTGAGCCCTTGGAGTAAATGCCCAGTAGGTGAATAACTGGTTTAATTGGTAGCTATATTTTCATCTTTTACAGGAGTCTCTATATCAATTTCCTTAGTGGTTGTATAAATTTTTAGTGCCAAAAGTGAATAAGGGTTCATCTTTCTCCACATCCTTGTCAACATTTATTGCCATTTGATTTTTCAATGATTGCCATCCTGACTAGCATAAGGTAGAATCTCATGGTTGTTTTCATCTGCATTTTTCTCATGGTTAAGGAGGTTGAACATTTTCTTAGGTACTAGTCATTTGTATTTCTTCCTTTAAGAATTCCCTATTCAGTTCTCTTCCCCATTTGTTGAGTGGATTGTTTGATTTTTTTTTTTTAACAAGTTAGCTTTCTGAGTGCTTTGTAGATTCTAGATGTTAGTTTTCTGTTAGTTATATAGCTTTCAAAGATTTTAAAAGTGAAATATTCCTTCAACAAAGTCACAGGATACAAGATCAACACACAAAAATCAGTAGCCTTTCAATAACCAAAGTCAAATATAAAAGTAAAGAAATCAGTGAGGCTGTACTGTTTTCAATACACACACACACACACACACACACACACACACACAATCTAATACTTTGGAATAACAATAGCCAAGGAAGGGAAATACCTAAACAGTGAAAACATAAAAACTCTCAATAAAGAAATCAAGGAGGACATGAGAAGATAGACAGACCTCCAATGATCCTGGATAGGTAGAATTGATATTGTAAAAATGTCAGTTCTACCAAAAGCAATATACAGATTCAATGCAATACCAATAAAAATCCCAGAGTCATTCTTCATGGAGATAGGAAATGAATGATCCCAAAATTCATATGGAATGGCAGCAGGCCCCAGACATACAAACTATTCTCAACAAAAGAAACCCCTATGGAGGTATAACCTTATCTATCTAAATCTATTCTACAATGTCATAGTAACAAATACAGCATGGTATTCACATAAAAACTGATTTATAGACCAATGGAACAATATTGAAGTACCAGCCCTTAGGTCAAGTAACTATAGCAATTTGATCTTTGACAAAGGGGCCAACAATGTGCACTGGAGAACTGGAAGCATCTTCAGCAAATAGTGCTGGACAAACTGGATAAGCACATGTACAAAAATGAAACTAGAAACTAGATATACCCCACTTACTTTGTATAAAAATCAACTCCAACTGAATTAAAGACCTCAAAATAAGTAACAAAATTCTTAAATTACTGGAATAAAATGTAGGGAGAAATCTCCTTGGTATAGGAGTGGGGAAAGAATTCCTGAAGTATATTCCAGTATCTGAGGAAATTAAAGTATCATCACTTACCCAGTAGGATCTCATGAAGCTAAAAAGCTTTGCACAGACAAGCATACCATAAACAGAGCCAATAGATTGCCCACAGGATAGTGTGTGATTTTCTAGGAAAAGAAATCTGCTCCCAGTACTACAAATAGTCAAATGTATCCAAGAGAAATGTAACATTCCATTCAGTAGTTAGTGAAAAGCATAAAATTTGGCAGCACTCACATTAACAACCACAGTTAGGGCTATACATAACTACCGAAAGTGAATCACCTTGAAAACAGAACATTCAACAGAGATAGGAACTGACTGACCCAAGGAACACTGGGACTTTCAGGAAACACTTACATACTTGTCATTGAATGTAACAGGTGGATGTTCATTAAACTGTAAAGTTGCCATAACTTCTTTCTAATTTGCCTTTATTCTTCATGCTCTATCTTTAGATTTTTCAATATCAAGTTATTATCCAAACTCTCTTTGTTATAATTGTTGCATGTTTTGTTTTCTTACAAGAACATTTCCATAATTTAGGTAAAAACACCATACATTGTTAAGAGAAATAAAATGAAACATTTTACTTTTATATTTAGTTTGTTTAGATTTAGGAAAATATGTCAATTTTGAATTCTATTTCCCTTTACCATTAAAAATAATTTTGTGTGGTTTTACAATGTGATTTGTGCTTTGGGTTAAATATTTATTACCAGATCCTTAAATAAAGTCATATTGATAGTTTGCAATTTTGAAATAATCATCCATTATCTACTAATAAATAATCTGGAGGAAAAAAGTAATTGATGTAACAAGATTTGTATCAAAACACACACACACACACACACACACACACACACACACACACACACACAAACACAGTGTCCACCATAATACTGGGGAGAAGAAATAAAGTTTCTATATAATTATCTCATTAACTCAGATTGCACTTCAGCTAATTGAAAACACTTGTAAGTACTAAATTACGGGTTACAAAACAGATTAATTAAACAATGATTATTTTCAATGTGAGATAATTCCTTTGAATGAAAAAAAAATAATTCATTCAGTTAAACACTGCCTAGTGCTTTAATTTTCTATTAAGAAGCAAATACTACCACATTGACTAATTTCAAAATACAAAAAAAAATAGATTATGGCTAGCAGAACTTGTATAGGAAAATGAAAGTAAATTTATGTCATCATTATTAAAAACCCTGTTGTAGTCAGCTTCACATGGCTGAAATAAGCTCCAGACCAGAGAGTTTATGGGAGGAATGGGATTTAATGAAACTTACAGATCCAAGGGAAGTTCCATAATGGCAGAGGAAACTGGCCCTTTCACAGGTCCAGGCAGAGAGAAATATCATCACCAGCACTTAAGGAAGCACACTCCAGGAACACAGAGAGAGCTTAAGCACACTGCATACCTATAGGCGAGAAACACATCCACTCCAGTAATTCCTCTTCCAGCCAGGTGGCTGAAAATTTCAAGTTAAATCCTTGAATAAAACTCCTGAATCTATTTGGGGATATCTATTGAAACTACCATAGACTCTATATTAATTTGTGATATAAATATGGGTAAATATGCATCTCTTACCTTTACTCAGTCCAATTTCCTTTAGTAAAATGGACCTTGTAGCATAATTGTATAGTCATTTTACTGAAAATTGTATAGTCTTAGTTCTTGACAAATATTCAATTAAATTTATATTAAACTAACTCAAATGTTTCACAAAATGTATTCAATTTCTCTGTATTGAAATGGGCTTAAAGCAATTGGAGCACCATACATATCTTCTAGAGCCCTTAGTATTCTCTGTCTATGCCTAATACATTTGCCTCTGCTAGTTTTCTTGATACAATACTAAGTATATTATTTTAGATGCTATTTGGGGTTTTGCTACTGCAGGTAATAAGGTGAACATCTATTTTCACTTATGCACTATTTTTATTACTTTCTCTCTACCCCTCACTTAATTTGGTGTGCCTTACAAGCAAAGAGAATGAAATATTCTTATCTGCTAAAAGTCTTTTTAGAGGATCAAACACAGTTGGTTTCCATAATGACCTCTTGCACCAGAAAAAAAACTCAAATTGTGATATTAAAGTCAAACTGAAAGGTGTGGAACTATTACAAAGTCTCTCTAGGTCTACCCTGTTGAGCACTTAGAGAAAGGACTCTGTCCACACATACATCAACAGGGATAAGGGAAAGCTTTTCCCAAGTCTTACAATAAACTTCTCAGCATCAGTAACTTTGCATCAGGACAGTTATTTCCTTCCTTTAGAAAAAATTGAACATGAGAAAAAAAGTTGGAAGATTAGACACACTGGAGCATTCCATAAGATTAAACAAAACAACAGGTATTTGACTTCATGCACGTGTGAGAGGTCTGAGGAAGACACTGGAATGCAACAATGGTTTGTACTCAGGCAAAAATCTCAAAATGTTGAACTTTGGCAATGTAAGAGAAGCAAGATTCCTGGTGAGGTACAGTACAAGAACAGGGGAATTAAGGAGACTTGAGAGGAGAATGACAGCCCCTTACCAAGGACCCACAGGCATTTCCAGCTGGCTAAGAATCAAAACAATCCACATATGTGACAAAATAAAGATTGCCCCCAGAGACAACCTTCCTTTTCCAAAGGATACCTAAAACAATGATATGAAAATCAACACATAAACTTGTTTATTTAGGGCCTGAATACTGGTTTAATCATTAGAGCCTTTTTCCCTCATCCCTAATATTGAGTGACTCACCTCATGAAAATCTACTTCTGATCAACTTACAAAAGGGAAATTCCATAAAATAAGAGAAATAAGTACCTATCTGGCATTGCAGGCATGTGCCACCACATGTCTTCACATTTCTATTTTTAAGACTGCAGAATATTCCACTGTATGCTTATGGTACATTTTTATACATTCACTAATCAAAGGATATTTAGATTATTTAAATATTTTAGCTATTTATGAATAATGTTCAATTAACATGGTAGTAGAAATATTTCTTCCACAATTTTACTTCAAGTCTTTGACTATGTTACCATAAATTAGATTACAATATCATATTCTACTTTTATTTTCAGAATTTTATGATTCTCTGTACTACTTTCCTTAATATTTCATCATTTTACCTTTTCAGGCACTGAGTTTTGAATCTGTCACATTCTAATCTGAGAGATATTTTGCTAAGGAAGGAAAGAAATTAGAAAGCAGAGAGAGAAAGAAAAGAAAGAGGAAAGAAATAAAGAGAGAGAGAAGGAGGGAAGGAAGAAGGAAGGAAGAAGGGCAGGGAAGGAAAGAAAAAGTAGTACACAATTGCATTTGCATGTTACATCTATAATATTGAAATATATAGACATTGAAAATCAAATAGTGCATTCCAGGAGATGAAAAAAGGGAAATTGTGAAAGGGTAAGTTGCTGTTCAATAGGTTTAGTTAGATAATATGAACAGATACCAGAGGTCTTCTTTACAATATAGTTAACATCACAGTGAGATATTACTTCACCTCAGTTAGTATGGCATTCATTAAAAATACAACACACAGTCTTCTGGTTAAGATGGTGGTGTAGGTACCATGCCAAAGCAGCCTGAGGGGAAAAAGGACCAAAAAACCTCAGCAAAATACACACTTTTACTAAAAAGTGAGGTGCATAGGAAACTGAAGCAGCAGCGGAGAAGTAGGAGAGATCCAGAGCATCCAGAGCCCACACAGGCCAGCAAAAGTGGCCCTGGCAGCTCCACCAACCGCAGTGGAGGCGGGGCGCACAAGAAAGCCACCAGGATCAGCTCGAGCCACAGGAAAAGCCAGGTGAGGGAGCTTCCCCTCACACCGCGCTCTCCGCAACTCAGGAAACATGAAGGGAGAGCGGCAGTGAGCAGCGGAGAAGCAGACACAAGGTAAAGAACACGTGGAACAGCAAGAGAACCAGAGCAGCTGCAGCTCCCTCCCCTCCCCCACCACCTGAGCCCAGCTCCAGCAAACAGAGCAGCGTCCGGGACCCGGCCACGCCAACTTGAGCTGACAGTGGGACCCAAGAAGGAGCAGAGTTCGACAGCAGCATCAGCAGCTCCGGAACTGGTACCAGCAGACCCAGGAACGGCAACAACAGCAGACCCAGAAGCAGCAGTAGTTCCAGGAGCGGGGGTGCTGATCTGCAGGGCTACAGTTGCCAGGCTTGGTTTGCCCTGCAGGAAAAGCCAGTGCCCAGCTCCAGAAATCAGAACAGCAGCCTGACGACCCAGGCAGCAACATTACTGAGACCAAACTCATCCAAGGTAACTGGTTTTGCACCAGGGAAGGGTCTCACATGGTCACAAGCTGACTGGCATCCTTCAAAAGACCAGAAATCTTAAACTCTGTGTTGATAGAGGATCTGGTTGTTATAATAACTACTCTGGCATACATACTTGGGGCTGTTTTTGACTGAATGGGTACAGTGTTTAGTAAAGTTTTAGAATCTACCGGTGTTTTATTCCACTCAGCCTACTTGAATACTCCCAAAGCAGGGAAACTCAACCCCTAGGAGCACTTTGTAGATACCCTCAGAGTCTTAAGAGCCACATCTTACAACTTAAGCTCCTACCCTGAAAATATATAACATCAAATCAATTGATACAGCTAAGAATACCCAGCTAGCCAGAAAATCCAAGCATTAACTTAATCCAAGATGCAAAAATATATACATTATAACACAAGAAACAATAAAAAGCAAGACGATATAAATCCACCTAAAAGTATTAATGCATCAGAAGTGACCTCCAGTGAGAACGAGTTAGAGGAAATGCCTGAAAAAGATTTCAAAAGAATGATTGTAAATATGATAAAAGAAGTCAGAGAACAAATCAAAGGAGTCAAAGAGGAACTTAAAGAGGAAATCAAAGGAATCAAAGAAGATGCAGCACACCAATTTCATGAAATAAAGAAGGCAATATAAGACACAAATAAGGAAATAGAAATAATAAAGAAAAACCAGTCAGAATTACTAGCAATGAAGAACACAGTTAATGAAATAAAAAACTCTGTAGAAAACCTCACCAGTACAATGGATGAAGGAGAGGACAAAATATCTAAGCTAGAAGACCAGGTAGCAGATCTAATACAGGCCAACAAAGAGAAAGACAAACTTATAGAAAAGTATGAGTGGTAATTTCAAGATATTTGGGACACTATGAAAAGATCAAATATTAGAATTCAGGGCATAGTAGAAAGAGAAGAATTTTACTCAAAAGGCATAGTAGGTGTCTTCCACAAAATCATAGAAGAAAATTTCCCCCAAATTGGGAAAGAGGTGCCAATACAGAAACAGAAAGCCTTTAGAACCCCAGCCAGACAAAACCTGGAAAGAACCTCTCCTCGCCATATTATAATCAAACTTCCAAACACACACACCAAAGAAAAAATATTGAAAGCAGTTAGAGAGAAAAATCAAGTTCCCTACAAAGGCAAGCCTATCAGGATTACAGCAGATTACTCAACACAAACTTTTAAAGCCAGAAGGGCTTGGGGTGATATATTCCAAGTTCTAAAAGATAACAACTGTCAACCAAGGTTACTTTATCCTGCAAAGTTATCCATTCAAATAGACGGAGAAATAAGGATGTTTCATGACAAAAGCAGGTAAAAGGAGTATTTGAAGACAAAACCAGCTCTACAGAAAATACTTGATAGAATCCTCCATGCCGAAGAAAAGGAAAAGCACACATATAAGGAACCTAGAAAAAACAAGCAATACTCAAATAATAGTTAACAGAAGAGAGCACAGGTAGAACCAGAACCACAAAAAAAAAAAAAAAAAGGCAAACATAAATACACAGCTTTCAATAATATCTCTTAATATCAACGGCCTCAATGCCCCAACGAAAAGACATACATTCGCAGACTGGGTTAAAAAGCAGGATCCTACAATTTGTTGTCTCCAAGAAACTCACCTTTCTACAAAGGATAGACATTACCATAGGGCGAAAGGTTGAAGACGGTGTTTCAAGCAAATGGTCCAAGAAAACAAGCAGGGGTTGCTATCCTAATATCAGACAGGGTAGACTTTAGTCCAACGTTAGTCAAGAAAGGTAAGGAAGATCACTTTATATTGATTAAGGGCACATTCCAACAGGAGGCCATTACAATCCTAAACATACATGCACCTAACATAGGGGCTCCCAAATTCATCAAACAAACACTATTAGAAATAAGGTCACATATAACACCAAACACAGTGGTGGTGGGTGACTTTAACACCCCACTCTCATCAATTGACAGGTCATCCCAGGAAAAAATAAACAGAGAGGCATCTGGACTAAATGAGGTCATAGAAGGAATGAACTTAACAGATATGTACAGGACATTTCATCCAAATGTTGCAGAATATACATTGTTTTCAGCACCACATGGAACATTTCTCTAAAATGGACCATATATTAGGACACAAAGCAAATCTTAACAAATTCAGGAAAATTGAAATAATTCCTTGCATTCTATCTGACCACAATGGAATTAAACTAAAAATCAGTAGCAAGAAAGGCTACAAATGATGAATGGGTCAATGAAAAACTCAAGACAGAAATCAAAAAATTTATAGAGTCAAATGATAATGAGAACACAACATACCAATATCTCTGGGACACAATGAAGGCAGTTCTAAGAGGTAAATTTATAGCCTGAAGTGCCTATATTGAGAAATTAGAAAGGTTGCAAGTAAATGACCTAATGCTTCGCCTTAAAGCCCTGGAAAAAGAAGAACAAGGCAAACCAAAAATCAGTAGACGGGAAGAAATAATAAAGATTAGGGCAGAAATTAATGAAATAGAAACAAAAAGAACAATCCAAAGAATTAATGAAACAAAGAGTTGGTTCTTTGAAAGGATAAACAAGATTGATAAACCCTTAGCAAATCTGACCAAAAGAAAGAGAGAAGAGACACAAATTAATAAAATCAGAGATGAACAAGGTAACATCACAACAGATTCCAGAGAAATTCAAAAAATCATAGGGACATACTATAAAAGCATATACTCCACAAAGTATGAAAATCTGAAAGAAATGGATGATTTCCTTGATCTATATGACCTACCTAAATTAAATCAAAATGAGATTAATCACTTAAATAGACGTATAACAAACATGGAGATCAGAACAGTTATCAATAATCTCCCAACTAAAAAAAGCCCAGGCCCAGATGGATTCACTACTGAAATTTACCAGACTTTTAAGGAAGAGCTAACACCATTGCTTCTTAAGCTTTTCCAGGAAATAGAAAAAGAAGGAATTCTGCCAAAATCCTTCTATGAGGCCAGCATCACCCTGATACCAAAACCAGGCAAAGATAGAACAAAAAAGAAAATTACAGACCAAACTCCCTCATGAACATAGATGCAAAAATTCTCAACAAAATATTGGCAAACAGAATACAAGAATATATCAAAAAGATCATTCACCCTGACCAAGTAGGCTTTATCCCAGAGATGAAGGGATGGTTCAACATATGCAAATCTAGAAATGTAATACATTACATAAATGGGTTAAAGGACAAAAATCACATGATCATCTCATTAGACACAGAGAAAGCATTTGACTAAATCCAACATCCCTTCTGATAAAAGTCCTACAGAGACTGGGAATAGAAGGAACATATCTCAATATAATAAAGGCTATTTATGACAAGCCTACAGCCAACATTTACTAACTGGGGAAAAAATGGAAGCTTTTCTACTAAAATCAGGAAGAAGACAAGGGTGTCCACTGTCCCCACTTTTATTTAGTATAGTTTTGGAAGTCTTAGCCATAGCAATAAGGCAAGAGACACACATAAAAGGGATACAAATTGGAAAGGAAGAGATCAAGTTATCATTATTTGCAGATGACATGATTTTATACATAAAGGACCCTAAAGACTCTACTAGCAAACTGTTAGAGCTGATCAAACCCTACAGCAATGTAGCAGGATACAAAATAACTACACAGAAATCAGTAACCTTCATATATGCTAACAACAAACACACAGAGGATGAAATCAGAGAATCACTCCCGTTCAAAATAAAGTACCTTGGAATAAACCTAACCAAGGAAGTAAAGAATATCTACAATGAGAACTTTAAAACACTCAAGCGAGAAATTGCTGAAGACACTAGAAAGTGGAGAAACATCCCTTGTTCCTGGATTGGAAGAATCAATATTGTGAAAATGGCAATCTTACCTAAAGCAATCTACACATTTAATGCAGTCCCTATCAAAATTCCAAAGGCTTTCTTCATGGACATAGAAAAAACAATCTAAAAATTTATTTGGAATCACAAAAAACCTCGAATATCTAAAATAATACTGAGCAACAAAAATGAGGCTGGGGGTATCACCATACCTGATTTTAATCTTTACTACAGAGCCATAGTAACAAAAAAAGCATGGTACTGGCACAAAAACAGACATGTAGATCAGTGGAACAGAATAGAGGACCCACATGTAAGCCCAAGTAGCTATAGCCACCTGATATTCAATAAAAATGCCATAAATACTCATTGGAGAAGGGACAGCCTCTTCAGCAAATGTTGTTTTGAAAACTGGATATATATCTGCAGAAGGATGAAAATAGGTTCTTCTCTCTCGCCAAGCACAAGCATTAAGTCCAAATGGTTTAAAGACCTTAACATCAGACCGGAAACTTTGAAACTGCTAGAGGAAAAAGTAGGGGAAACCCTTCAACATATTGGTTTTTGCAAAGACTTTCTGAATACAACCCCAATTGCTCAGGCAATAAAACCACAGATTAATAACTGGGATCTCATGAAATTACAAAGATTTTGCACTGCAAAGGACACATTAAAAAAGGAAAGAGGCAACCTACAGACTGGGAAAAAATCTTCGCCAGCTATATATCTTATAGAGGATTAATATCTAGGATATACAAAGAACTCAAAAAGTTAAATAATAAGGAATCAAACAAGCCAATCAAAAAATGGGTTATGGAGCTATATAGAGAATTCTCAAAGGAAGAAATACGAATGGCATATAAGCATCTAAAAAATGTTCTACGTCACTAGTCATCAGGGAAATGCAGATTAAAACTACATTGAGATTCCATCTCACTCCTGTCAGATTGGCCACCATCATGAGAACAAATGATCATAAATGTTGGTGGGGATATGGAAAAAAAGGAACCCTTCTACACTGCTGGTGGGAATGCAATCTGGTCCAGCCATTGTGGAAATCAGTGTGGAGGTTTCTAAACAGTTAAAGATTGATCTACCATATGACCCAGCTATAGCACTCCTAGGCATATATCCAAAGGACTCATCTCATTTCCTTAAAAGTACATGCTCAACCATATTTATTGCTGTTCAATTTATATAATAGCTGGGAAATGGAACCAGCCTAGATGTCCCTCAACAGATGAGTGGATAATGAAGATGTGGCACATTTATACAATGGATTTCTATTCAGCGGTAAAGAAAAATGAAGTTATGAAATTTGCAGAAAAATGGTCCTGGAAAGTATTATACTAAGTGAGGTAACCCAGGCCCAGAAAGTCAAGCGCCACATGTTCTCTCTCATATATGGATCCTAGCTACAGATGATTGGGCTTCTGCGTGAGAATGAAAATACTTAGTAGCAGAGGCCAGTAAGGTAAAAAGGAGACAGAAAAGGTAGGGAAAGGAAGGGAGGAGGATACTTAATAGGTTGATATTGTATATATGTAATTACAATGATTGTAATGGGGAGGTAATATGATGGAGAATGGAATTTCAAATGGGAAAGTGTGGGGGTGGGGAGGGAGGGAATTACCATGGGATATATTTTATAATCATGGAAAATGTTAATAAAAATTAAAAAAAAATAAAAACATTTAAAAAAATACAACACACAGGGATGGAGAGGTGGTTTAGCAGCTAAGGTGTTTGCCTAAAAAGCCAAAGGATCCCACTTCAATACTCCAGGAACCACATAATCTTGATGCACAAGGAGGCACATGCATCTAGACTTTGTTTGCGGTGGCTAGAGGCCCTGGCTTGCCCATTCTCTCTCTCTTTCTCTGTCTCTCTTTCTCCCTCCCTCCTTCCCTTCTTCTTTCTTTCTCAAATAAATAAAATATACTTAGAAAATACAACACATAGCATAGCCAAGGCTACATAGTGTATGCACAAAAAGGAATGTTTATGCTACACTTATGAGAGGGTAAATTAGTCTACCCCTTATGTAAAACATGATATTCCCCAATGTACCAAATATAGAAGAACTTCATGATTCAGCAACTCCACCCTTGCATACATACTTAAAGGATTTTTTTAACCAAAAAGATGTTTTATATCTCCATATTTATTACAGTCCTTCAGTGAAGGAATATATCAAGATGTTGTGGTATATTTACATTATCAAATACTACTTACTCATAAACAGTAATAAAAACCTTGCAATTTACTGCAAAATGGACACAATTAGAGGACATTATCTTTGATAAAAGAAGTCAGAAGTGGGAAAATATTGCTATGAGTTCTCAGTCCTTTGGTGGGGGGAGAATTGAACCCGTTAGAAATTCAGAACAGGGGGCACAAGAGACAGAGAAGAGTGGGGGGGGGGCAAATTAAAATGGAACTGTGGGGATCATAAAACATAGTGGAAGAGGAGCCAGATGTGGGAAGAAGAGGGAAGAATGATCAATACATGCAAGTATGGAAAAAGTCACAGGGAATCCCATTACTTACACAATGTATATGTGCTGATAATGATAACAAATGTACAAATTGTTTTATCACAGATATTGTGATAATCATGTAAATGGAGCATAACAACTTAACACATTTCTTCAACAATTACTAGCACAATTACTTTGGGAAGGCATTTGGAAGAACACAGTTGCCATCACTTTAAAAGAACTGCTGCCTAGGGGCAAAAGCCACTGGGTATGCCAAGCCTCTTCCTGCCTGAGCCACGAAAACCTTGAAGCATAACTTCACTCAGTTATCTAGTGCCTATGTGACCTTTAGCACATAACATCAAAGGTCTTCAAGTGTGATTCATCCCAGAAACATAGGGGTGGTTCAACATATGGAAATCTGTCAATGTAATACATAAACAAGGTTAAACATAAAAACCACATGATCATTTCGATAGATGCAGAAAAGGCCTTTCACAAGATACAACATCACTTCATGATCACAACATTGGAGAGAATTGGCATGGCTGGTTCATATCTTAACATAATAAAGGCAATATACAAAGCTCTGAAGGCCCAAACAATATTTAATGGAGAGAGACTGGAGGAATTCCCATTATGATCAGGAACAAGACAGGGTTGTCCTCTCTCACCTCTGCTTTTCAATATAGTACTGGAAGTCCTAGCTCAAGTAATAAGACAGGAGAAGGAAATAAAAGGAATACAATTTTGAAAGGAAGAACTTAGCTCTATTCACTGATGACATGATTATTTATGTAAGAGACCTGAGAGACTCCATCCCAAAACTCCTAAAGGTGATCAACTCCTCCAGCAAAGTAGCAGGATACAAAAATCAATGCACAAAAATCAGTAGCTTTGCTGTATGCAAATGACAAAGATACAGAGAAAGAAATAAGGGACATAGTCCCATTTTCAATAGCAACAACAACAAAAAAAAAATTAAAATACCTTGGAATAACATTAACCAAGGAAGTGAAAGATCTCTACAACAAAAACATAAAAACACTCAAAAAAGAAATTGAGGAGGACTTGAGAAAAAGGAAAGACCTCCCATGCTCCTGGATAGGCAGAATTAACATTGTGACGATAGCAATCCTACCAAAGGCAATATACAGATTTAATGCAATTCCAATAAAAATCCCTACAGTGTACTTCACAGAGATAGAAAAATTTGATCTCAAATTTCATATGGAAAGGCAGAAGGCTTCACATATCCAAACATATCCTCAGCAAAATAAATACCTCTGGTGGCATCACCATACCTGATCTAAAGCTATATTACAAAGCCATAGTAATAAAAACAGCATAGTATTGGCATAAAAACAGGAGTATAGACCAATGGAATAGACTGGAGGACCTGTACTTTGGGTCAAGCAACTATAGCTACTTGATATTTGACAAAGTCCTGAACAATGTAGGTTGGAAAAAAAGACAGCAAATGGTGCTGGACAAACTAGATAACCATGTGCAGGAAACTGAAACTTGATCCACACATTTCACCATGCACTACATTCAAGTCCAAATGGAACAAAGACCTCAATATAAGACCAGAAACTCAAATACTACTGGAAGAAAATTTAGGAAGTACTTTCCATGATATAGGAATGGAAAAGGACTTCCTGAACAAAAACCCCAGTAGCTCACGATCTTAAACAGTCAATCAACCCATGGGATCACATGAAGCTGAAGAGTTTCTTTACAGACAAGCATACAGTAAGCAAAGCCAACAGATTACCCACAGAATGGGAGAAAATATTTGCGGGTTATCCAACTGATAGAGGCTTAATCTCTAGAATCTACAAAGAAATCAAAATTTTAAACAGTAAAAAGTCAAACACCCCACTCACAAAATGGGGCAAAAAGCTGAACAGGCAGTTCACAGAGGAAGAAATACAAAGGGTAAACACACTTAAGAAAAAGTTGATCATCCCTAATCATCAGAGAAATGCAAATTAAAACAACAATGAGATTCCACCTTACCCCAATAAGGATAGCAAACATCAAAAAATAAAATCAAATGAAAATAAATGCTGGTGAGGATGTGGAGGAGTGGGAACACTCATCCACTGTTGGTGGGCATGTAGGATGGTACAACCACTTTGGAAAGCACTATGCAGATGCCTGAAAAGCTGACTATAGAGATATCAACAGACCCAGTGATTCCCTTCTTGGGAATCTACCCTAAATCCTTCAATCCACAGGCCAGAGAGATTTGCTCAACCATGTTTATAGCATCTCAATTCGTAATAACTAAAAGCTGGAATCAACCCAGATGTCCATAACTTGAAGAATGGATAGCTAAGATGTGGTATATCTACACAATGGAATTATATACAGCAGTAAGAAAAAAAAGACACAATATAATTTGAGGAAAGTGTGTGAACCTGGAACAGATCATTCTCAGTGAACTTACCCAATCACAAAAAAAAATCGCCACATAGTCTCACTCATCTGCAGCACCTAACCTGAATCTACCAAGATACCTTACATGCCTAGGAAGTATCTCGTGGACTAGACACTAGGATGGATGGGGAGGGAGGGAAGGGCATTGATAGGATGAGAAACACAAAACTAGACCCAAATGGCAATTGTATGACAAAATTCTACTTCCTAAAAGGCAGAACAAAGGGCTGAACCTGCACGAGGCCCTTACAGGGAACACCTGAACTACAAAACACCAGAGAGGGTATAATGAAGACTTACCTTAATCTTCTACATCTTCCCTCCCTCCCTCTCCCTCTACCTTTCTCTCTTTCTCTTCTCTCTAACTCATACATATTAGTTATCTTTTTCCTCCTTCTCTTAGTGGGCGCTGACCTATAATTCCCACTACCAGCATGTGGCTATCATCTACAGTGAGCTTTTCATCAGAGAGAACTACAAGGTTTCCTAAGACAGGCAGATTTCTGTCAGAGTACTTGATGACCCACAAAACGTTAGTGGTACAATCCTACTGCTAAAGACACCTTAGGTGGTTGAAATGTAAAATGGAATGGCATGGCTGGAAGTTGGAAGAGAGTCAGTCCCCAGAGTCAGTGTGTCTACTGCCAGAAGGTGCTACATGGGTGACTGGGGGAAAATGACCAATATCTGTCCAAGCAACTCATGGTCTAACTTACTTAGCAGCAAATAACCTGGTGTGATGCCCACACAAGTGCAATAGTGGCACACATCCATGGTGGAGAACCAACTGCTCTTGATTTGGCTGATTCCCTCAGTGGTATGTGACCCATAGTTGGAGCTGGGAAACAAGTCAGAACCATACCCAAACATAAGCTCACTCTCTAGTACCAATTTACCATAAATCATGGGCTACAAGAGGGTTTACACCTATTAAATTCTCTATTAAAAAGTAGGGGTTATCTCATTTGTCCTGGTGCTAACTTACTCTCCGTTGGAGAATCTACTTCTCTTTTTCAGATAGATGTAGAACCTAAGGAGAGAGACACTCCATCATACCTCAATAGGGCCCCAGCTAAAACTAAGAAAAATTGGTGAAACAAGCAAGAGTGCTTCTTTCCTGATGAACCAGATACCAACACAAGGTGGAAGGAGATCAACAGAGAGAAATATCAACTCCTACCAAATCAGAGAGCCAGAGGCCCCCAACACCTCATCACTGAAGCAGACCAAAAATGAACCCAACATGGCTCAGGGAATTTTTGCCAAAGAGGGTGAGGAAAGAATGTCAGAGCCACATGTTAGGTCATGACATGAAGAGACATTTATCTTACCCATAACTGTGGGCTAACTCCACAATGCATGACCCATATACCTCAACAAGGAGGGGCCAAAGGTGAGGGGGTAGGTCATGGATCAAGCTAATAACGGTATCAAACTGACTGTATTTACTGAACACAAAACTATTTAATTAAAAAAAATAATTCTTAAAAAAATAATAAGTGACTGTGAAAAATGATTATTATGTTGTAATATAATTAATATGAACACTTAAGTGAAAAAGTAAGGCACAGAAGTACAAGTGATTTCACTCCTATGTGTAATATAAAGACATTGATACCTCTCTCTTGCTCTTGCTCTCTCTAAAAGAAAAGAAGCTGATTTCAAAGTAGTTGGAAGTATAGCAGTCGTTTCTAGAGTAGGAGGAAGAGGAGGATGGAGAAATGTTGATCAATGTTTACCAAAATAAAGTTAGGAGTAAAAAGTTAAAAAAAAAAGATCAAAGGTCTGCCTTCTTTCCTATTCAGAACTTTACCCTTTCCCCTTATTAAAACAAAGCAATGAATAAATAAATGTCCTTTGTTCTTTGGAAAACCAAACACCCCTGCCTTTGATGACCTGCCATAAGCTTCCATAGTGTACCAACCCTGCTCTTGGGATTCCACAGCTCCACTCCCCCACCCGGTCTCTGGATATGGGATCATACTGTGGTCCCTGTGGCATGATATTCATAACTCTAAATATTAAACATTGGTTCTCAAAGGACAGTACATTCCATCAATTTGATCTCAGAACACCTGGCTCTGTCTCTTTATCATAAAGTCAACCTTTTTCAATATTTAAAAATTAGGGTATCAGGACCCATGTAAGCCAGATACACAGGGGGGCACATGAGTCTGGAGTTTATTTGCTGTGGCTAGAGGCCCTGGGATACCCATTTTCTCTATGTGTCTCTTCCTCTTTCTCAAATAATTTTTTTTTTTTTAATTAGGGTACATGTGCCACAACTTCTTTATCCATTTGTCCAATGTTCTTAGTAAAAAAAGAAGGAAATGAAGTTGATTTGGTGACCTATTCAAGAGCATGGACGTTATTGATTTCCTGTATGAGCAATACATATTTTGCATTAAAAATAGGGTAGTATTGCTTTCATACTAGAAAGAAAAAGAAAACAAAACACAAGGGCTGCAAGCACACTTTTGGAAACATTTGTTCATCACCTTGATCATGATATGACTTCACAGGTATATGAATAAACCCAAATTAATGAAATTATTTACAGACATAGATGCATCCTTTTGTCGTTTGAGTATGGCTCAATAAAGATTGTTTTAAAAGGAATTGAAATAGAAGAAAGAAAAAAAGAAAACTTTTGTTTCTTCAGATTTCAAAATTAGATGACAGCTCTCATTGTTAAATGAGAGGGACATGAACTTTTAATTGAGCAATCTCATAATTTCATAAGGGCACAATAACAAGCACTCTCTTCAGTACCATTAAGCATGATGTATATCTTCGCATACCAGAAGCAAGGCTTCTGCATAATTCTTGTTCTATATCTTCCTTCCATTATTCCTTAAGTCATTTGTCCCACATAACGTCTTGCCAACATAACTGTCTTGTCCAACTTCCTCCTGCTGACCACATTCCTTGGGGACAGCTAGATGCAGCCTGTCTATAGTCACCTAAGGGATGACTTCTTGCCTGCTGCATGAACACCTATGGATTCTGCCACTAATAAAAATTCCCTATGGAAAACTCTGATTAGATAGTGCCCTTGACTAAATAAATTTTCTGCCTATGAATCTCTTACTCTTTTTATTCCCTTTGTTTGAAATATAGGCATGCTGGTTACCCAAGCAAAGGGTATCCAGTAAACAAACCTCTCTGACTTAACTACTGTGGTTTAGAATGGAAGTGTTTTCATAACCCAACTTCTAAAGTTGTGATCACACTGAAGGGAACCATGCAGTTAAACTCCATGTAGGAGGTCTAGTGTGCTGGCACTGTGGTTGCTGGGATCAGTGCTTGCCAGCTAACTTGATAGAGAAATTGAAGGAATTTCATTCAAAGTATTGTTCTTTGTTGGTGGTGTCCAATGCAAGTCTCAATTTCCATCAATACTTTAATAATAACTATAGTTATAGAAAATTTCCCTTTTCAGAAGTGTATTTTCTGTAATGATTATATCCATACAGTTTTCCAACATCCAGAAGCAACTATTTGAAGGACAATGATTGTAATAGACTGGCCTGTTCTTATTACTGGCAATTATGGAGACTTGTTTTTTATTTATTTTCAGTCTCATATCATTTTAAACAACCATGTGCACTGCACAAGTGTCTGTAAAATCACTGTAACTGATTTTTCTGTTTTATATATAATATTTCTATAAATAAATAAATATATATATATATTATAATATATATATATATATATATATATATATATATATATATATATATATATAAAATATAAAAATTCTTTCTCTGCATAAATGTAAAATGTTGTGTCCCAGGAACTTTCTCTTTATTATTAAATTTTCCTTCTCCTTCCACTACTTTTTTTGGTTGTTTGTTTTTGTTTTTGTTTTCGTTTTTGTTTGGTTTTTCGAGGTAGGGT
Organism: Jaculus jaculus; assembly: GCF_020740685.1. Lineage (NCBI taxonomy): Eukaryota > Metazoa > Chordata > Mammalia > Rodentia > Dipodidae > Jaculus > Jaculus jaculus. The sequence continues at coordinate 288,444,089 of NC_059102.1, read as the reverse complement.
CTCACTCTAGTCCAGGCTGACCTGGAATTTACTATGCAGTCTCAGGGTGGCCTCAAACTCACGGTGATCCTCCTACCTCTGCCTCCTGAGTGCTGGGATTAAAGGTATGTGCCACCACACCTGGCTCCACTAGTTTTTTTTTTTTTTTTCTTTTTTAATGTCTTCAAACCCAAACCCACCTACATTGTAATTACTTCTCAAGTCAGATGTTTGGTCAATTAGCTGTGGGGCTTTGTGTTTACATACATAGCCTTCATCCAGAAATGTGCATATCATCATTCATTCACCACTATACTCTTACTCTGTTTTTTTTTTTTTTACCAGTGTGCACATCTGTTCATTTTAATGTCTTAAATTACCACTGTATGTACATATTTTTAAAAATCTTATTCTAAATTGCCACTTTGCTTAAATCTTGTCATTGCAGTCATCCTGTCATATTTTTGACCTAAATCATCATTGTTGTTTCTCTTTTAATATACTAGATGTTGCCTTTGTAATCTCAGGTAAGCAAATTTTCAAAATGTTATGAAAAAGTCCTGCCATAATTATCACTCATCCAAAAAAAGAGGTTAAGTTCTTTTCCTTAGCTTATTGTAATAAACCCCAAATAATTGCTAATATCTTAAAGAAGAATATAAGTATGTCAAAATAGTTTTCTGGACAAAAGACAAATTAACATGCACTTATTGAATACAATTTAGCCAACGAAATATATTTTATACACTCATTTGATTTTTGTGAGCATTTTTAAAATAAACTACATATTGCAAATGTTAATTATAGTAATATTAAATATCATGAGAAACTATGAGGTAGTGATTTTGGCATATATATTTTCCATGAATTATACAACTGAATGAAATTATTCAGGGAATGCATATGGTTTTAAATATTTGTACATTATCATATCCAAAATATAAATGGTTTTTTCCATCCACATTTATAAAATTTTACATGTGCTAAGATGAAAGGATTTATTTTAAAAATATCTACCAGTTGCTGATATTTTAAATGAGAATCTATAAAGATGGATGTGCATGTGATGTGTGAACCACTTCTTGAACTGCACAATTTGGAATTTTAACTTAAAGTGGCATATGAGAATACACTTATCTTTTCAAAAGCAGATTAGTGCACATATGTAGAAGTACAGTGAAGTTGCTAGTACATTGCAAGGAATTCAGAGGACCTAGCCATGACCAAAGAAACACGTGCAGGCATCTAGTACTTCTGTCAGATAATGGGCATCATTGTGACATTTTAACAGACTGTGGTAATCCATGCCCCCTGACTACACTCTTCGGCACCATGCTCACTTCCTCTTCACTAATAGATCCTTCTGCATTGTATGTGTTTTGTTTTGTTTTGTGATTACACATAGAAAAAAAAATTATTTATTTCCTTTGCTGTACTTAATTTTAAGGGATCCTCTTTGTAAATTCTATTATTTCCTGCTCCAGTAGTATTACATTCAAAGTCATTGCCTTCACATTGAAATTTATTCCCTAAGATTTCCTATAGTATTAGCAGAACATTCAGTCTTTGATTCATTTTGAGTTGATTGCCATATAGTGTGAGATATTTGACATGTGGATATCCAATTCCCCCAGTATCATTTGTTATAGAATATGTAATTTTAATATGTATTATGTGTGTATATTTGCCAGTGGGTGATGTTACATTTTTATGGCACACAGTTCAATCCTGTGTTTCTTAGTTAATTAATTTTACTTAATTTTATCAATTTGAGGTTATTTTATAACTTTTTATTTTCAACCTCTGTACATATAGACAATATACAATGATCATAATCTCCTCCCATAACCATCCTTTCACCTCTCCTGAAATAAGACCAATCTCTTTTGTAATTTGATTTCCATGTCTTTCTCTGGGAATTGACACCATATACATTCAGGTCTATAATTGAAATGATTGCAAAATTCCTCTCATTTGTTCCTGTTTGTAATGTTTGGTTCCTTTCTAGTTTTTGTGTTCTTAACTCCTAGTCTATTGGTATTCATTCCTTCCCTGCCCCCATGGTTTTGTCTTTCTCCCTGAGGCATATGGACCCTGTGAAAATTATCTACAATGTTAGCTTAGTGGTCATAGTATTTGAGTTTACCTTGTTTTATCTTTATTTATGGTCTGAAATGGTATGACAACTCCCTATGCTGAAACTCTTTGCATACACATAGAATATCATCTTTTTGCTTTTTGAAAGTGTTGCTAAAGGTAGATGTCAGAAGTGGAGCTTGAGACTCCATACCTAATCATGCCTACTTTGGTCCTGCTCATTGGCTGTTTGTACCCTGAAATCTTTGAGTTAAAATGTTCACTAAAATTTTAGTGTTGCTTGATTTATGTAAAACAAGTTACACTGATTCTTAGCACATCTTAGAATAAAGGTTCTTTATGCAACACACATAAAATGTTGTATGCCATCACCTAGCAAGGCCCAGAAAGAGGAAAACAGATACAGAAATAAATAGAAGACCAAGTACAAACAACATTATCTATGACTTTAACAGAAACAAATATGGTAGTAGCACAGATAAAAATCTCAAAATCAGTAAGAAGAAAGGAAGAAATAAAATAAGTAAAATAACTTTGCTATTAAGAAAAGATAAAGAATAACAATTAAAAAAAAAAAAAGTCTACTGGCTGGAATTCAGAACAGAGCTAGTTCCCAGACAGTTAGCTAGACTAATACATGAGCTACTGGGGGGAACTGGCCAACATTTGTCCCAGCAACTCAAGGTGTAAGCTACTCAGAAGCAAGCAATCTGAGGTGAAGCTCATACAAATACAATAGTGGCCATGGTGGGTAAACAACTACTCTTGAACTGGCTAACAGAATCCGCTCATTGGAAAGGAACCCATATCTGCAACTGGGAAACAAGGTGGAATCATATACAGTTAATGATTTTGATTTCCATTGTCAAGCTCCCACTAATCTTGGGCTATCAGAGTGACTACACCCATTAAATATTCTCTAAATTATTAATGGTTATCCCACTTAACTTGTACTGAGTCCACTCTCTGCTGGAGAGTTGCTTCTCTTTTTCAGCTGGGAGAGAGACCTGAGGAGATAAATCACCAATTACACTTCAGCCCAGCCCTAGCTGAAACCACAGGGGAATTGGGGAAATGAGCAACATTACTGATTTCTCGCCATGTCTCCGCCTCCTTATCCAGCCGTGGACCCCCTTTTCCTAGCAGCTCCCTGCCCCCCCCCCCTTTTCTAGCTGCTCCATGGTGGTCCTGGGGCCCCCTCTTTTCCCAGCAGTCCCCAATGGTCCCAGGGCCCCCTCTCCTCTTTTCTCTTCAGGTAGTCATTCTGGGGCCAGTGAGCTGGCAGTACTCTGGGGGCCATTACCTCCACATATACCAGACCTGATCCCAGGTAAGTGCCTGGGAGCAGGGCAGGGCTGATCTGAAAGTATATGCAAACCCCGCCATGCCACCACAGCCCTGGCACCATGAAGCAGCAAAAAATGGTCACATTTAACCAAAGCCTATGGTGAACTGAAGTTTTACATAAACAATGCTATATTTTGTTACATGATATCATAAATATAATTACTGAGTTCTAGGTCAACTTCAACTTACATAGAGGATCATTGAAAACAACAGAGTTCTCTCTGATGTGGTGATTTATAATTTGGCAGATATTTTAAAATAAAAACAAAAGATTGTAATGTCCTGTTACTTAAAAGGAGGAGGCAACTGACCTGCCTTCTAGGCCAGCCTGCCTCAAGATAGAAATAAAATTTGCCTTAGTTACTACTAAAAAAGTCATTTTCAAGTGTGTTAGAGGTATTGACTAAAATTGTCTTTAATCTACACTACTTGCTTATCAGTGAGTAAAAAATAGGATTAAACAATTCAGTGTAGTTTCTCTTAGTAGTCTTATAAGAAAGATGGTTAATTATGGGGTAAGATGAGTTGATAGAAGGAAACAGAAAGACATTTTTAAATGTTGGACATAGAACAATTGTTAAAAATGTTAAAGTTTGTCAGTAATGATGTTCATGTGTAGGAAAGAATTTTCAGGCTAAACCTAAACAAAATGCCTAAGGTTAGAGATTTTTCAACTGTTTCCAAACTCTTAAGGAACAAAAAACTAATTTGGGGGCTAAAATATGTTGGGATAGCTTGCGTAGGCTTTATCAAATTTAAGTAAAGGGGTCATATTAGAATTTAGCTGGCTGTTTTGGCTCAAAAAAGACCAGATTCTGCTCTATTGTATGTAAAATAAATGTCATATTTCTGGCCTCTTAAGTCCAGTGCTTATAACAAAATTAACTCTTAAGACATATTCCCTACTTTAGGGTACAGCCTCATGCTCAAAGAATGGCTCTCAAGCTCTGTGGTTCTTTTTCCAATGTTCTCTGGGTAATCGGTATCTGGTACACACAGGTATCTGAACTAATCAAAGGTGTTTTCAAACAAAGGTGTTCAGACTTTGTACTGTTTTACTTGTCCTTTTCTGACAATTTCTACATTAAATTAATTAGCTGGTTTGTAAATTAATTGGCATTGTTTTCAAGACAGCTAACAGGTTCTGCCTGTACTTATAGCTATGAGAAAGTGAAAGTTTAAGATGTGCCTACTTCCTATGCCTCAGATATGGTTTATGCTGCCACAAGACAACAAAATTTTAAAAAGCTGGACAAAATGATTTTTAGAAGCTCTTGTGCATTCTTTAACTAAATCTATTTCAGAAATCAAATGTGCTCTATATGTACATGCATCCAGGCTGGTGTAACTTCCTTTCTAAGTGTGTTAATAACCAATGTAGAAATGCCAATTGGAATTATTGATTAAAAAAGTGTCAATATTTTGGCCTGGGCTCCCAGATCATGAGGACACTAGAGATAGTGGGATACTTCTACACTGCCCCCCCTGGTAAGTCACCTGTCTTCCTGAGTAGGGAAGATACGGAGACCCAAAAAAAAAAAAAAAAAAAAATGGCGTATAGTCTGAAACAGCAGAGTCACAATTGAGGAGCAATCCGCCTGCCTGACTTCCTGAAGAAGGGAAAACTGCTAGGCCAGCAGCCCTGACTCACACTAACAGACAGAAAACACCAGTAGGTTACAGGGCTACTCCTGGGTCCCTAAGGTCTCTTTGGAGAGCCATTAGTGACCTCCAATATTATTCCTTAATTAAATTTTGGCTATCTGCATCGTCTTAAACAGAGAGAAATGTATAACCAAAGATAAAAATACCTTAAATGTCTAAATGGCCTATTAAGTAATACAACAAGAGCTTTCCAAGAGGGGAAACAAATAAGACCTTAAGACATTTTCCCATAGTTCTAATTCTATAATAAACAAAAACAACTATTGATGTCACAAGGGTTATTTTCAATTCTAAGAATATATAAGTAAGTTCTGAGACCAAAAATATGTATTTCCATAACCAGTACCACTTGTGTCAAGACACCCACTGTCCTATGGTATGAACAACTAACTACCCCATGCATAAATATTTCCCCTCCCACATACTTTCCACAGTCTTGATTGTTTCACAGGTGTATCTTGGAACTTGAAGTTATATATGTAGTCTTGGGACAAAATTTTTTTTTGTTTTTTTTTTTTGGATTTTTGGGTTTTTTTGTTAATGAATCAAATGTTGTTGAACAAGATGCTGAAACTCTCAAAAAACTCCACAAGGAGCTGCTTGACCACTACAAGCCTGAGGACCCCATCACCCATTTTTCTAATTCTTTAGTCATTTGGCTTCTCCCTCTCCTTATCTCCCTCCTTGCTACAGGAACCCTATTACTTGTAGCCCCTACCTCATCAAATTTCTCAGACAACAAATAACTAATATTGCTAAGGTTGCTACTAAATCAGGTTCTCGTGCAACATCTAGCCCTATATAAACCTATGATAGACTATATGGATTTCACTCAATATGATGACACCTCCCCATCATGTAAACAAAGGGGGAGCTGTTCTACATAGGAAGGACCCTGGGTTGAAGCAAACCAAAGCTGTCTGACACAAAGACCCCAGGCCAGGGAGAGGTCAAAGCAGCCTGAACCAACGCTGGTTATTTCTAGGGGACAAGACCGATGGGGGAGCTTCTCCCCTCATTCTTGAGAGTTGCAGTGAGCCAGGATCCTCCCGCCATTCTTGGGAGTTGTAGTGAGCCTGGACCCCTGGGCACAATCTCGGACTCCAAGGTTGGTCGGCACAAAGTAAGGCCATTCCCTCTCCAAGCATAGAATACCTAGACATTCAGATAAGACTTAGACTTTGCCAATAACCCTGTAGCCTTTGGCCAGTTGTCTAGGAAACATTATATGGTATCAGCCAGCAACCTTTGCACAGCCCATTCCTATCCCTCTGTATCCTATACCTTCCCTTTGCCATTGCCTAAGTGCTGGAATGCATTTCCCCATATGCTTATTAGGCATCAGCAAGCAACCTTATACAATCCCTTTAGGACTCTCTTCCCACCCTCAACTGCTTATAAACCCTTTTCCCCGACAATAAACCAAGAGCTGTTCGTGGAAACTGTCTCCCAAAAGCCTTTACTTTTGTGTGCTAACCTTCCTGGTTACCTGGGATGCCTTGGGAACCATGGCTGGCCCAATGGCCCAGGAACCCACAAAGATGCTTTCTGGATTTTTATTTCTGGTCACTGCCCAAATCTAATATACTTCCTCTAATCTATTATTCATTATTATTTTATTTATTTTCACTGTTTTTATTAATGAAAATATTGATATTTTATAGATATTGTATATATAACAGTGGTACAGTCTTTGGCTAAAAGGACAATGTAGGTATATTGCATATTCATAGAAATCCCCTGACTATAATGGCATAAAGAAATAGCTGAGAAAACTTTCTGTTAATAAACATGATAAAACAAAACAAACACATGAGAAACAGGAAGAGTAGAAAATTACTTTGAGTATTATTTAGGATAGGTCCTTGCTTCTGTCACCTGCACCAAAATGTATTTATAAATTATTTTGTTCCCCACTCAATGCTTGCCTGCAAAGGTTAAGGACCTAGCTCAGATTCTCCAGGTCCCATGTAAGCTAGACACACAAAGGTGAGGCAAGCACAAGTCACACATGCCCACTCGGCACAAGTGTCTGGAATTTGATTGCAGTGGCTGAAGCCCTAGCACTCCAATTCTACCCCTCTCTCGCTCTAAAAATAATAAAAATAAGATTAAAAAAAAACTGTACCCTTTATTAATTTGAAACTTAGTATGGATAAAACATGTGTTGGTACCATGATTTCTCTCCTTCGTGTCCCATTTCACTGAGAACCCTTCTTAGTGGGATTGCTGGTGTTCACCATGGAGTCATGGGTTATGGGTGTGAGAAAAACAGTCAGTCATTGTGGACAGGGAATGCCTCTGGATATTCTTCCTCACACCATGGCTCTTAAATTCTTTCTACTCACTCTTCTGAAAAACTCTGTGAGATTTATTGGGTGGCTTTAAGTATGCTTTAGTGTTGAGCTCTCAGTAGCTTCTGGATTTCTGCTTTTGTGAATTATGAGTATGCCTCCAGCCTCCATTACCCTGGCAAAGGTTGTAAGGCTCACCATGAAAGCAACACTCATGGTCATCTTGCCAATTTCTCTATGTTTTCACCTGGGCCCTAACCGATGTTTGCTGGATGGTTCATTTGCTGACATGGAGTCTGCTATCAATAGTTACTTTGTTCTGGTGTTTACTGCTTTCTGAAAAAGAATAATAGTTTCTCTAACAGTGAGGCAAGAATAGGTTAAAAAGAATAAGTAGTGTTAATTTAGAGAGATTTTGAAGGGTGTAGCCTCAATTTTGGCCAAAGACTAGTGAGAGCTCCTCATTAGAGTCCATAATCTTGGTCTTCATAGGATTCTGACTTGGTTCCCAATTCCAGCTGCAGGTTCCTTTCCATTGAACATGACTCTTAGCCAATCAAAAAGTCATTGGTTACCTACATAGGCTTTTTGCCACTATTGCACAGGTGTGTACATATTTTCAGGCTTGTTGGTTACATATGGTAAGGTCCCCTGTTGATTCACACTGTTGTTAGCTATTTTCCCCTAGCAGCTCATGTTTTGCTTTCCAGTGATCTATGGGCTCGCCATCTGGGAACCGGCATCCTTCTAGATTCAGCCAGATCTCTGTATTTCTGGATTGGCCACATGTGATACCTTCAGCTATATTGTCTTACCATTCAACTCAAGACTGATGAGCAAGTGCTTTGACAGGAATCTGTCTCATATTGGGAACTTCTCTCTGATCAACAGTACAATGTGGGTTGTAACCAGTTTCTGTTACTGTGAATTATAAGCCAGGGCCAAATATTTTAGGGTTAAGTTTTATAGTAGCTTGAATGGATGTTCCCCAACATATTCAGGAGTTTATTAAAGCTTGAAACTTCATTCTCCAGCCACGGCTGGGGGAAGTGTCCCTGTGGGTGGATGCTACAGTCCAGCCCTAAGCCATTTTGGGGAAAAGATCTGTAATTCCAGATATATGTATACAGAGTGCTTGAGCTCTGCCTCAGATTCCTGGAATGTGTTTGCTTGGGTTGATGTAGGTAGCCCCTCTGTTTGGATCTTTGTAAAGGGGGCCACCTTTCTCCACCATTATGGAACTTCCCTTGGATCTGTAAGCTTCAAATAAATTCCATTCCTCCCATAAGCTGTGTCTAGTTTTGAGAGTCCTCTCAGCAATGTGGTGCTGACTGCAACAGGCTCACCCTTCCTTCTCCAGGGCCCATCTTACCAGATGATCCTTCCATGCTGCTATTCAGGTTTATAGCTTTTATTCTGTTCTCCAGCGGGAAGGTTTCCATGGTAACAATTCACTTTGAATGTGGTTTTGTGTATATCTCCCCCCATTTTTACTTTCCCTTTCCCCCAGACTCTACCATCCCTATTATCTGTCCCTCTGGTTGTTTGTCAGGTATGCCTGCAACTCAGGATGTTCCAGTTTAGGAAGAAATGAGGCAGAACACATGGCTTTTGCCTTTCTGTGCTTCCATGAGATTGCATAGTATAATCTGTTCAAATTTGTACTCTTGTTCTATTACTATTTCTTAATATTTTGTAAATATCTAGCATTTTGATGGATTTCAACATAATGTGAAATGGAGATTTTGGCCTTATAAAGTCAAAAAGCATAATGTTTCAAATTTGAAAATATCAGGCATCCTTTTCTACAGATAGAGGCAAGATTTCTGCACACACAGTCATCAGCCTGGATGTCTGAACAGCCTTGTCTTTCATATTGAAAAAGGTAGGAAGTGGCAGGAGGCAGGTGTCACATAGAAAAACAAGGATTGGTTTGGAAATGATTGAATATGGAGCTGGTTTTAGAAGGTATATTCTCTTCTATTCAAAGTAGTGCTGAAAGTCATTTATTCTATCATTATAATGGTAGTATTGTAAGGATCTAATATCAATCAAGGAGTAAAAAAGTGGTAATGTTAGGAAAGTTGCAGAAAATCATTTCATTACAGGTTTCTTGATCTTATAACCACTTTTCCGTGACTATAGTCTGTAAGACACTGGCATTGCCATGAAACTTCCCATGGTATCTCATTTACTAATACAGTACCTCTGTATATCAAGGATAGGATGAGTTTAAGACATAATAAGTGTGGTGGGAATAGTCACTTCAAAGCAGCCTTTCATCTTGATAATTCACACTGCATGTAAGTATCCAAATATACATAAAAAGATATATTTTATATAAGTTTAGAGCAACTTCAGATTTTATTAAATATGTGTGATTTGACATTTTGCTAAAAATTTAAAACTGAATTATTACACAGTAAAATTCTTAAGATAATTCATGACTTACAATTTTGTCTCCAAAGAATCTTAAAGAAACTTCTTCAAATTAAAGATGTCATTGGAGGGGTAGAGGGATTGCCTAGTGGTTAAGGCATTTGCCCTGCCAATCCTAAGGATTCATGTTCAACTCTCCAGACTCCACATAAGTCATACAAACAAGAGGTTAGGAAAGTGCAAGGTCACACATGCCCTGGCATGTCAATTCTCTCTCTTTCTCTCTGTCTCTCTCTATATATAAAAAGATGTCATTGGATATAACTTAGACATATATCCAAGAACATAAATTGAATATGTAAGTGAATATGAAGATAACTGACTCTAGGAATTATAACATTGTGTTATGGGGAATAATAAATATAAATGTATTAATAAAAATAAATAGCAAATATAAATAAAAACAACCAAAACACAAACAACAGGGAGTAAAAAAAATGTGGTTATGTGCTTAGCATTAATTTAACAAATAATGAATTCTAACCTTAGTAAGAATAACCCAGTTATAGCATGTGAGTTCACAGTTGTATTGATATTATCTGTGCTTTGGGTATGAGTGTGTTTTCTCCTAGAAGTTTATAGACATTTTCCCATGGACATCTTCTATGTCAGAGCTGGGAAGCCAGTCAGCTTCAGTGTATTAGTTTATCTACATATCTTTCCTCAGAATGCTTACAAGGTTCTCTTTTCAACTTTATTTTTAACAAAGTTAACATTGATTTGTCATGGTCTAATTCTATTTGGTTTTAATCAATTTCATCTCAATTGAATTATTTAATTTAAATAATTTTTACTTTTCTTTTTCAAGTTTATAAATATGTGATTTAATATTTCTTCAACTATTGGTTATTGCATCCTCACTTTGTTTCATTTCTGACACTATAATTGTAGTTATGGCAAGAAAATTATGCCTTAAACACCAAAATGTTGCACTATTTCCAATACTTTTGTCTCTGAAATAATCATAGTACCTAGTTCTAATATAATAAGAATCATGTGATTGATTAACTTATATTGATCATTCATTTTTGTTTTCATGTTCTCAGTGGGAGTTTACTTTTCATTCTTAATAGGGATATTCATTGTGTAATTATATCCCTTAGTTGTCATCATAGCCAATGTGTAAGAATTATTTAAACCTCTGAAAACTTTCCAGGAATCATGTTCATTTAGATGTATGGGAAGAGAGCAGGAGAGCTGGTTTAATAGTTAAAGGTGCTTATTTCCAAGAGTGCATGGGAAAATATTTAAGGGCATTTGTTTCTTCATTCTATGTCCACATATATAAAAATACATAGGCATTCATAATTGAGTTTGAAATATAATAATTAATCCTCATAGAACACAATACATACACTACATAAAGATGAAGAAATTCTAGCCTCTTAAGGAGCAATTTTAGTGGTCAGTATCATTGTTCTCTGTCTATGCCCACAATCCCTCCAGGTGTTAGAAGAATTAATTTCCATCCTTAACTCTACACTGCGCTCTATGCAGTTTTATGAACCCTTACCCTGTACTTTCATTCACGTATATTGATGAAAATTCATACTCCAAAAATGTAAGATGTCAATTCTTGCAAGACTTGCAAAACTGCAAGAATTCTCACTACTTAAAGGAAATTATCCTAAAATGTCTTATTACTTGTTTTTAAATATATATTTGAAAGCTGAGCATGGTGGTGCATGCCTTTAATCCCAACACTTGGGAGGCAAAGGTAGGAGGATCACCATGGGTTTGTGTGTGTGTATATATATATACATATAGATATATTTGATATAAGTTATACAGCAAAACACAGCTAAGAAATAAGTTATATAGTATGTTATTAAAAACCTGAATATAAATTTTATAGGATAGTTTCATACTTTTAATTACATATTAGAATTACTGATTATAAAGTCATTAAATAATCTATTATATAAAGTAATAATTTTGACTCACACAAGCTAAAATTTTGTAATGTATCTCACACTATTTGGTAGTCACAATGAATATAATGAAATTGCTAAATTTAGATTTATATAGTGATTTTTTTTATCACAATGAATATAATGAAATTGCTAAATTTAGATTTATATAGTGATTTACAAAATATAATATCTCAATGGAAATTTGCATGTAAAAATTATTAAATAGTTCTGTCTTTGTTTTGTTTCTTGAATGACACATTAAATTAGACAATTATTCATAGGATCTACATCAATACAAAAAAATAACATGTAAGTCTGCATTGTACTTACATCTGTTCCCATACATTTGTATATAACATCATATGCATTTTTTAAAAATTTAATTTATTAGTTTTCTTTTCAGCAAATACAGGTAGTTTGGTACCATTGTTTAGGCTCATCCATGATCGATGACCTACCCCCTCCCAACGGTCCCTCCTTGTTGATGTAAATGTGTCATGCACTATGGAGTTAGCCCGCAGTTACTGGTATGATAAATGCCTCTGCATATCATGACCCAACATGTGACTCTGACATTCTTTCCGCCCCCTCTTCTGCAAAATTTCCCTGAGCCATTTTGGGTTCATTTTTGGTCTGTTTCAGTGCTGAGGTGGAGGGGGCCTCTGAGGCTCTGGCTCTCTCATTTGGTAGGCGTTGATTTTTCTCTGTGTTGAGTCTCCTTCCCCTTTGTTCTGGTATCCAGTTCATCAGGAAAACAGCACCCTTGCTTGCTTCGCCAATTTTCCTTAGTTGCAGTCGGGCTCCTTTTGAGGTATGATGGGACAGCTCTCTCCTTAGGATCTGCATTTATCTGAAAAAGAGAAGCAGATTCTCCAACGGAGAGTAAGTTAGCACCCGGAAAATTGAGATAGCACTTACTTTTTTGATAGAGAGTTTAATAGGTGTAGGCCCTCTTGTAGCCCATGATTGATGGTAGCTTGATATTGGAGAGTGGGCTTATGTTTGGATATGGTTCTGACTTGTTTCCCAGCTCAAGTTATGGGTCCCATACCACTGAGGGGATCAGTTAGCTAAATCAAGAGCAGTTGGTTCCCTACCATGGCTGTGTGCCACTATTGCACTTGTGTGGGCATCACACCAGGTTATTGGTTGCTAAGTAGATTAGACCATGAGTTGCTTGGACAGATATTGGTCATTTCCCCCAGTCGCCCATGTAGCAACTTCTGGCACTAGACACACTGACTGTCTGGGGACTGACTCTCTCCTGGCTTCCAGCCATGCCATTCCATTTTATGTGTCAGCTGCGTATGGAGTCTTCAGCAATCGGGTCTTACCACTGACCTTTGGTGGGTCATCAAGCTCCGATCATGTGCATTTTAATAAACAAAAATAAGCAGTATTTTCAGTCAGTTAGATAGTTTGTTTATTTGTTACATGGTCTTGACTGGTAGCCCAAACTGACTTAAACTTTCCTTCCTCCTTCCTCAGCCTCCTGAGGGCTAGATTTACAGGCATGCACTACAGTGACTGGTTAGTGGCTTGAAATTGAGGAAGAAACAAAACTGACATATTGAGTTTCTATGACAAAAATGGTAAATTATATTAAGTTTATTTATATTCACAATAATTCTATCTTATGCTTTAATCTATCAGCACAGAAAAATTTAAAACACACATACTATAATCATAATATCTATATTCAGAATTCAATCCTTAAATGAGAAATGTGTCTCTCATTTCTTCTATCATTTCTGACAACTATAATGCTTGCAAGCTTACTGAGGAGCATCAATTTAAGACAGTGGCCCTAATTATAAAAAAATACATGAAGATGTTTAAGTAATTCACCACAGGAACTTGTTATATACGTAAATGTAGCAGAAAATCATTAGCTAGAATTTAAGATGTAAAAGTGGAAAATGATTGTTACAAATAAATTTCATGCAGTGGTGTGGCAATTTATTGTGTAAAAGAAAATAAAATTAATTTAATCATTCCCATTTTCTCTTAAAACTATTTCTGTGGGAAAAGAAACTCCAGAAACATATGTTTAAAAACATTTGCTTTATATCTATTTTTTAAGAATAGAAATTGGGCTTTTCTTACAAATGCATTGTTGTTTTATTAAGATATTCTAAGCAAGGAATTTTTTTTTTAAATTTAATTTATTAGTTTTCTTTTCAGTAAATACAGGCAGTTTGGTACCATTATTTAGGCTCATCTGTGATCTACCCCCTCCCATTAGACCCTCCTTATTATTGAAAATGGGTCGTGCATTGTGGAGTTAGCCCCCAGTTATTAGTATGATAAATGTCTCTGAAAATCATGACCCAACATGTAACTCTGACATTCTTTCCGCCCCCTCTTCCGCAAGATTTCCCTGAGCCATGTTGGGTTCATTTTTGGTCTGCTTCAGTGCTGAGGTGTTGGGGGCCTCTGAGGCTCTGGCTCTCTGATTTGGTAGGAGTTGATTTTTCTCTGAATTGATCTCCTTCCCCTTTGTGCTGGTATCCAGTTCACAGGAAAACATCATCCTTGCTTATTTCGCCAGTTGTCCTTAGTTTCAGTTGGGCCCCTTCTGAGGTATGTTGGGGCAGCTCTCTTCTTAGGATCTGCATCTATCTGGAAAAGAGAAGCAGATTCTCCAACGGAGAGTGAGTTAGCACCCAGAAAATTGAGATAACACTTACTTTTTTGATAGACAGTTTGATAGGTGTAGGCCCTCTTAGGCCTACACCTAAGCAAGGAATTTTTAAAGGTATCAAAAATAATATTTCTTGGCTTTCTGTTTTAGTTGTTTGCTGGCGTGTCTTATGTTAATATCACTCTAGTTTCACTACTACACTGTTGTATAACTCCTTCCACTCATGTATACATTTTCTTTCTTTCCTAAGTTTTGTGTTTTGCTTAAAATTTTTAAAATTTGCATTTTTGAAATTTTTGTAGGTCTATATGTATTCTACAGTTAATTTAATTTAGGGCTGGAGAGATTGCTTAGTGCTGAAGATGCTTGTCTGTATAGCCTAAAGCCCCAGGTTCAATTTCCCAGTACCCATATAAGGCAGATGCACAGATGCATATGGTGTTGCACGTGTCTACAGATCACTTGCAGTAGCTAGAGCGTGCACATTCTCGCTCTTTATCCCTTTCTCTTTAACAAATAAATAAATAAAAATAAAAATATTTTTAAAAGGAATTGATGTAACTCTGTGAAGAACATCACATGTCATAAATATTTTGATAAAGACTGCTTTCTATATAAGGATGTATATAGCATATACATTTGATTAACACTAATTCATTCAATTCCAAATAAATTTTTTGTTGAGTAAAATGGCTGATAACCCCCCAGACACTTCTGGCATTCTGAATATCTTTTCCCATTCTCTTTAGTTTCATACGTCTCAGTTTTCCACAGGCCTACGTTTGGTATGTAATTATTGTTTCCCTACTGGAGGGCAATTTGTACTTATTACAAATCTGCAGTTGGTATGCTCCTCAAGGCACACTGGAAGAATGCCTGAGTCTACACGTTCATGCCTCCAACTGAGACAAGTATGGAGCTAAATATTTCATCAATAATCAACGTTCTGTAACCAAGAAATGGAGAGTTGTGATGTGTACTTCTCTCTAACAAGTAGGGAGTTGTCCTTGAGTCCCAAACAATAAGGTGTGCCCAATGCCTCTCTACTTCCCCGGAGCAGAAAAATAATGAGTTCTGTGCTATTCTACCTAGATTTGGGGAAGAGATCGGGTGGCCTGAAACAATTTGGTGATGAACCATAACCAGAGCTGAGAGAGAACAATGACCATTACAGTACCAAGGCAAAACAAGTTCAAACATGCTATTGTTTATCCACCACTGTGTATGTTTAGACCCTGAGTTTTATGCAAGAAGTCTAAGGATGAGCAGAAAACTGGCCCATGCCCTGGGGTCGACATCACTGTTTACATCACTGTAAATCCACAAGCACTTTCTGTGGACATGATGTAGGAACAAGAGCTGTTTATATCTTCTCAATGTTTACTTTCACCAAACCAGCCCTGATCTAAAACAAAGCCATCCTCTTCTCCACAAAAGAAAACAGTTCCCCATGCTGTGGCGCTCCAGGTAGAGGACCATGGAAAAGAGTTCTAAGGGGGCAGTGTTTTGACCACCAGAGTAATGTAGAGTAAAAGAATCCCTGCTCGGTATTACTTGGGCACCAGATACATGGGCTCTGTCCAGTACTGGTTTTCGTATAGCGTTGGGCTTTAAGCTAATGGCCTGCACATAATTTCTGCTCTCTTCTATATAAGTTTTTTAAAAATATATATTTTTTATTTAATTATTTATTTATTTAAGAGAGAGAGAGAGAGAGAGAAAGAGAGATTGATTGAGATTAGGAACACCAGAACCTTCAGTAAATAAGTTCATACACATGAACCACCGTGTTCATCTGGCTTATTTGGGTACTGGGGAACAGAATCTTGTTCCTTAAGCTTCACAGGCAAGCACCTTAACTGCTAAGCCATCTTTCCAGCACCCCAATAAGCTCTTTCTAGTCTAGGTTCCCCGAATAGAGTTGGGGGAAGGATGACAACCTTTTTTTCTATACATTTTTTTTTTCTAGGCTTGTCATTGCATATTAGTGTATACTATGCAAAACAAGGTAGTGTGACTATGTCTGTGTTTCTTTACCTGTTTGGAAGGTAGTTTCCTAAGTGTTCAAATTGAAGGCCCTGTGGGAACATGAACACTAGAGAGCGTTCTTTTGCTGCTGTCTGTCTTACACCTCCTTTAGCTTCTAAGTCTTTTAAAACTTATGGAAGAATTTTTTTATAAGAAATTTATTTTGTATCAATTCCAGTTCCTTAACAAAAATCTCTTTGAAGGTTCAGAAGATGAATATTTTTTCTGTGATATATTGTAGAGACATTTATTTATTTATTTGTTTGTTTATGTATTTATTTATTTATTCATTGCCTTGGGCTCATATCTAGCATTTTCTGTATGCTAATCAAGTGCCAAGCCACTGAGCTACAGTCCCTTGTACCTGTGAAGATATTTTAGATGTCACTGATTCCTACTAGTAATTTTATATAACTTCTACAAAAAAAAAAAAAAAAGAATTGCCTAGGGAAACAAGAATAGGTTTACATAATTTGTATTTAATGAGCCTTGAAACAATAAATTCTACAAAAGGAAACAATACTAGAGTTTTTTTTAATAGTTTAGGTAGTGTTTGTTGTTTCATTTTAAATATACCAAGTGTAAACAGGGCTTAATTTTTTTATTAATAACTGCGAGTTTGTGTGAGTGATAATCTATATGTGATATTAAATATAAAATTAGCAATAACACCTTTCTTTTTTCTTTTTCTGTTTTTTTAGAGGGGGAGAGAGAGAGAGTTGGCATAGGGCCTCAGCCACTACAATTGAAATTCAGATTCTTTTGCCACCTAGCGGGCACATGCAACCTTGCACTTGCCTCACCTTTGGTGCATCTGGCTTATGTGGGATCTGGAGAGTAGAACATGAGTCCTTAGACTTCCCAGGCAAATACTTTAACTGCTAAGCCATCTAACAGCCAAACAATTTAACTTATGATTTAAAAACATGAAAATAGATAAGTATTTTAATTAGATTGAGTGACGTGTCATAGTTAATTTGTTAATACGTACTTTGTATTTATAAGTAATATTATTTTTGTTTTATTTTTAATTTATTAATTGTTACTAAATAATTTATTAATCAATAGTGCAATATATGATTCCATATTTAAATTCATATTTACATAATATCCTTGTACATTAATATATGAGTGAGTGCATTGGTACCAATATTTCTTTAGACCAAAAGAATATACACAAACACACTATTACATATTAATACAGAGATTGCCTGAGTTGGTTTGCCTGATTATGGATAAAATGATGTACAATTTCCACTTATAAGCTGTAGATATAAGAATTCCAGTAATGTGATTCTCCCTGAGTATTAACATCTGAGGTCTGGCATGAGAGTCAGTACAATCCAAATATAAGTCTAAAGACTTGACAACCAAGATGTCTCAACTAAAAACGCAAACTTCTTGTTCTACACAGGCAGTGAATCCTACTTACCAAACTCATGGGTGGGGGCGGGCTTCAATACTCAATCTACAACCAAATGTTAGTCTTGTAACAAAAATATCCAGGAATAAAGTTTAAGCTGTGGAATGAGTAACCATGACTTCAAATTGATGAGTTCTAAAATCAAATAGCAGACATGCATTTGGGCAAGACTGTGTGGCATTTCCTGAAAAATTAAATGATAGGAGAAGCTGTCATGGAGTGGGGTAGCTTCTTCTAACATGTGCCCCAAATATGAAGAAGTCCATGGAAAAAGAAGTGCTGCTCATCTGTCTACCTCACTCTTTCTGATGAGTGTATCTACTACACTCCATGCTGTCATTGGATTCATGCAGCTTCTTCAGTTTTCCAAGGTGAGGAACATAGATCCGTCAGGAACCTTTCAGGTCCTCCATGCAATATTGGGACTTCTGAGTCATTTGGATTCAACAACTGAGCAGTTACTGGATTCTTAGCCTCTCCTGTGTATAGATAGCCATGGTTGCATTACTCAGGCTCTATAATGGAAGCCAACTTAATGAACTCATAACTCACCAGTACTGAGTTAGAGCTAAGCAATCCACTGTGGATTTGCACTGTGACAGTTATAAGCTCAACATAAATGATGCTGTATTTTTCCACATGAGACATGATATGATAATACTGTTTTGACATATAGTAAAATATGCATTCAAGTTTCTTTCCTAAATGGGGGTAAAAGATGCTTATTAAACTCTATAATAGTGATTTGGGGTAATGAATTTTGCATGACAGTAAGACTTCATGCTATATTTAGCACGTCACTGTTCATCAGAAGTAATTTTGTCCTGTACATATGCTAAATTTATAGTAATCATGAGAAATTTGTTATAGGAGAAAATGTATTAAAATGGTAAGAACAGCTGTAATGAAAATCCTGTCTTTTCAAGATGGGATAATCAAGGCTCCAAAGTAAGCTTTGTTGCACCAGCCTTCTTACTCTAGCCAAGGCTGGCCTGGAACTTACTCTGTAATGGAAATGTTAAGAGCCAGAATAATAGATAGAACAATAAATGGTGAAAGAAAAGCTTTCCATGTAAAACTCAGTTTTACAACTATATGAGCACAAAAATGAAACATGCAGAGAATACATCAGGGAATTCTCCACAGAGAAGAATCAAATAACCAACCTCAAGTGTCTACAAGAAATAGATCATAATAACTAAACTCAGAGAAGGCAGAAAAAAAAAAAAACTACAAAGTCTAAGAAAACATCAAATCACATAAACCATCATAATATGGGTGGGATTAAATCAAACCTCACAATTATTACCCGAACCATTAATGGCCTTAGTTCACCCATCAAGAGACAAGCTAACAGGGTGTATCAGAAAATCAGACTCCGCAGTCTGCTGTCTTCAAGAAACACACCTCACCACTAAAGACTGACACGTCCTCAGGGTGAAAGGGTAAAAAATGATATTGCAAGCAAACAGAAATAAGAAACAAGCAGGACTAGCTATACCAATAGTATATAAAATAGATTTCAAACCAAAAGTAATCAAAAAAGACAAAGAAGGCCACTTCTTACTTATCAATGGAATGATCCAACAAGAAGATAGCACAACCAGCAATCTTTATGCGCCAAATACAGGTGTACCATAATTCATAAAACAAAACCTACTTGACAACCATACAGAAATAACCACTAACATCATTATAGTCAGGGACTTCAATGCTCCACTATCAGCAATAGATAGATCATCCAAACAGAAAATTAACATGAGGTAAGTGCTCAACAACACCATAGATTAATGAGATTTAATGGCCATCTACAGAATATTCCCTAGCATTACTGCAGGGGACCTGCATGCAGGAACACCATCATACTCACCACCATCCCCCACTCCTGTGCACAGACCCTGGCTGGCAGGCTAGCATTCCCCCAAGGGACCTCCAAGCTCACTAACATCATCCCACTCCATTTCCCTCCACCACCATGCATGGACCCAGGCCAACATTCCCCCAGGAGACCTCCACATACAAACATGGTCCCACTTACCACTACCCCTCCACCAAACCACATAAACCCCCACAATATTGCAGGGATTACATCAAACTTCACAGTCCTTACCCTAAATATTAAGGGCTTTAATTCACCCATCAAGAGACATAAGCTAACAGGGTGGATCAGAAAATTAGAGCCCCCACTCTGCTTTCTTCAAGAAACCCACATCACCACTAAAGACAGACACCTCCTCAGGGTGAAAGGGTGTAAATCATATTCTAGGCAAATGGAAAAAGGAAACAAGCAGGTGTAGCTATACTAATATCAGATAAAATAGACTAAAACCAAAATTAATCCAAAAAGACAAAGAAGGCCACTTCTTACTTATCAAGGAAATGATCCAACAAGAGGATATCACAATCATCAAATGTTATGCACCAAATACAGGTGCACCACAATTCATAAAACAAAACATACTTGACAATAAAACAGCAATCACCACCAACACTTCCATTGTTGGGGACTTCAATACTCCACTATCAGCAGTACATAGATATCAAAACAGAAAATTAACAGAAAAGTGAGAGAGCTCAACAAAAACATAGATCAGTTAGACCTAACAAACATCTACAGAACATTCTACCCCAAATCCGTAGACTACACATTCTTCTCAGTAGCCCATATACTGGGTCATAAAGCCTACCTCCATATACTTAGAAAGATCAACATAATTTCCTGCATGATGTCAGATCTCAATGCTGTATTGCTAGAAATTAATAACAAAATATGTACCAGGGATCCCATCAGCTCCTGGCAACTGAACAACATACTTTTAATAAATGGAAAGTGAATGAAATAAAAAATTCAGTTGCAAAATTTTTCAAATGAATGACAATGAGAACACATCCTACCAAAACTTGTGGGGCACAATGAAGGAGGTCCTCAGGGGAAAATTCATAGCACTAACTGCCTTCATAACAAAGACAGAGAGATCCCAAATAAATAACCTAACCATCCACCTAAAGGCACTGGTACAACAAAAATAATCTAACCCAAAAGCTCCAGACAGGAAAAAAAAAAAAAATTAAGATCAGAGCAGAAATTAATAAATTGGAAAGTAAGAAAACCATTAAGAAAATTGATGAAACAAAGAGCTGGTTCTTTGAAAAACAAAATAAACAAAATAAACAAGATTGATAAACCCCTGGCTAATTTAATCAAGTGAAAAAAAGAGATGCTTCAAATTAACAAAATTAGAAATGACAAAGAAATGGTCACAACAGACATAAGTGATATTGGAGGATTCATCAGGACTTATTTCAAAAAACTCTACTGCATAAAACTAGTTAATATGGAGGAAAGGGATGAATTATTGGACACATACCACCTATCAAAGCTAAACTCAGAGCAGATTTATCTCCTAAGCAAACCTATCACACCCATAGAGATTCAAAAGGTAATTAAAAAACTCCCCCAAAAGAAGAGTCCAGAACCAGATTGTTTCTCATCTGAATTCTGTCAAACCTTCATGGAAGAGACTGAAACTATTTTGTTTTCCTCAAACTGTACCACATAATCAGAGAACAAGACAAGATCCCCAACTCCTTCTATGAAGCTAGAATCACCCTGACATCAAAACAAGGCAGAGATGCCACAAGAAAAGAAAACTATAAGCCTATTTCCCTGATGAACTTAGATGCAAATCCTGAACAAAATCATCACAAACTGAATTCAACAACATTTTAACAGCATTATCCAACTTGATGAAATTGGCTTCGTCCCAGGATTTCAGGAGTGGTTCAACACACAGAAATCTGTCAATGTAATACACTACATAAATAAGCTTATAATCCAAGACCACTTGATCATTTCTATAGATGCAGAAAAAGCCTTTGACAAAATACAACTACACTTCATAATCAAAACATTATAGATATTGGGCATGAATAAAGGCTATATATAAAGCTGCTAAAGCCCAACTAATACTTAATGGAGAGAAACTAAAGAAATATCCATTGAAATCAGGAACAAGACAGGGGTATCCACTCTCACCTCTGCTCTTCAACATAGTATTGGATGTCCAATAACTTAAGCAATAAAACAGGAGAAGGAAATGGAAGGGTATAAGTTAATTTAGCCCTATTCGCAGAAGACATGATTCTATACATAAATCATGTGAGAACCTACATCTCAAAACTCTTAAAGGTGAATAAATCCATTAGCAAAGTAGCAGGATATAAAATCAATGCCCCAAAATCAGTAGAATTTCTATATGCAAAAGACAAAGATATAGAGAACAAAATAAGAAGGATTGTCCCATTTTCAAAAACAACAACAAAAAAGCAAAATACCTTAGAATAACACTAATCAAGAATGTGAAAGGGGTAGAAAAAACACCTGAACCACAAGACACTGGAGAGGGTATGATGAAGACTGACCTTAATCTTCTACAGCTTCTCTCATCTCACTTTTAGTCTCTATTCTCTCTATCTCTTTTATATTAGTTATCTTTTTCTTCCTTTTCTTAGTGGGCACTGACTTATTATTCCAGTACCAGCATGTGGTTTTAATCCACATTGAACTTTTGATCAGAGAGACCTACAAGGATTCCTAAAAGAAAGATAGATTTCTGTCACAGTACTTGATGACCCACCAAAGGTTAGTGGTAATACCATACTGCTGAAGATACCATATGTGGGTGACACATAAAATGGAATGTCATAGCTGGAAGCTGGAAGAGAGTCAGTCCCCAGACAGTCAGCAAGTCTAGTGCCAGAAGGTGCTACATGGGTAACTGGGGGAAAATGACCAATATCTGTCCAAGCAACTCATGGTCTAAACTACTTAGCAACAAATAACCTGTTGTGATGCTCACACAAGTGCAATAGTGGCACAAAGCCATTATGGGAAACCAACTGCTCTTGATTTGGCTAACTGATCCCCTCAGTGGTATGGGACTCATAGCTGGATCTGGGAAACAAGTCAGAACCATATCCAAACATGAGCTCACTCTCCATTATCAAGCTATCACCAAACATGGGCTACAAGTGGACTTACGTCTATTAAATTCTCAATTAAAAGAAATAAGGATTATCCCATTTGTCTGGTATTAACTTTACTCTCCCTTGGAGAATCTGCTTCTCTTTTATCAGATAGATACAGATCCTAAGGAGAGAACCATCCCATCATACCTCAAAAGGATCCCAGCTGAAACTAAGAACTATGGGCAAAACAAGCAAGGATGCTGTTCTCTTGGTGAAATGGGTACCAGGATAGGACAAGGGTGAAGGAAATCGACACAGAGAACAAACAACTCCTACCATATCAGATATCCAGAGACCCAGAGGACCCCAACACCTCATCACTGAAGCAGACCCAAAATGAACCCAACATGGCTCAGGGAAATTTTGAGGAAGAGGGGAAGGAAAGAATATCAGAGCCACATGTTCGGTCATGATATGCAGAGACATTTCTCCAACCCATAACTGTGGGCTAACTCCACAATGCATGACTCATATACCTCAACAAGGAGGGGCCAGGGGCAGGGGTAGTACATGGATGAGCCTAACAATGGTACCAACTTGACTGTGTTCACTGAGTACAAAACTAATTAGTAAAATAATAATATTAATTAATTAATTAAAATAATTTAAAAAGAAAACATAAAAACAATAGAAAAAAAAATAATTTGAGGAGGGCTTGAGAAAATGGAGAGACCTCCCATGATCCTAGACAGGCAGAATTGACATTGTGAAAATGTCAATCTTACCAAAATCAATATACAGATTTAATGCAATACCAATAAAAATCCCAATATTTTTTTCTTCACAGAGATAGTCAAAATGACGTCAAAATACATATGAAATGGCAGAAGGCCTCAGATATCCACGCATATGTCAGCAAAAGAACCACCTCTGGAGCCATACTATACCTGATTTAAAGATATATTACATAGCCATAGTATAAAAACAACATGGTACTGGCATAAATAGAGGACTATAGACCAATGGAACATAATTGAGGACCCAGACTTTGGGTCAAGTAACTACAGCTAGTTGACATTTGATAAAAGCCCTAACAATGTAGGCTGGAAAAAAAGACAACATCTTTCACGAATGGTGCTGGATAAACTGGACAACCATATGCAAGAAAATGAAACTTGATCCACACATTTCTCCATGCACAGGCAAGCGCTTAACTGCTAAGCATCTCTCCAGCCCTATGTGCCACTTTTGCACTTGTGTTAGTCAGATGCACAAGGGGGCGCACGCATCTGGAGTTCATTTGCAGTGGCTGGAAGCCCTGGCGCACCCATTCTCTCTCTCTCTCTATCTGACTCTTCCTCTCTCTCTCTCAAATAAATAAATAAATAAAATTAAAAAAAAAATAAAAGTGGCACATAGCCATGGTGGTAATCAGCTGCTCTTGATTTGGCTAAGGGATCGCCTCAGTGGAACGGAACCCATAGTAGAACTGGGACACAAGTCAGAGCCCTATCTAAGAAATGAGCCAGCTTTCCAATATCAATCGCCCACCAATTCCTGGCTGCAAGAAGACCTACACCTATTAAATTCTCTCTAAAATGATAATCATTATCCCATTTACCTGGTGCTGACCTCACTCTCCATTGGAGAATTTTCTTCTCTTTTTCAGGTGGACCCAGAACCTGAGGAGAGAATCAGCCCATTGCATCTCACCAGGGCCCCAGCTGAAAGCATAGAGTAATTGGGGAAATGAGCAAGAACACTGCTTTCTTAGTGAAATTGATATTAGCACAAGGGTGAAGAAGATAGACATACAGAACACTCAACTCCTACTAAACTAGATACCCAGAGACACAGAGGCTCACAAGACCTTATAACTAAAGTATACCTAAAACAAATTCAACATGGATCAGAGAAATTTGCAGAAGATCTGGTAGAAAGATTACTATAGTCACAAGTTGTAACATTATGCACAGACAGTCTCTTGTCCCAATAACTGATGGCTACCCCACAATGCATGACCCACATTCCCCAATGAGGAGGGTCTCTTTGGATGTGGGAGGACAGAGAAGAGGTTAATGATGGTACCAACCTGGCTATATACACACTGTTGTACATAGCTATTTAAAAAAATTATACTTGTGCATTACTGTTTTTATTAAAAAAAAAAATAAGACCAGGCTTGATGGTGCAAATCTTTAATCCCAGCACTAAGGAGGTATAGGTAGAGGTAGGAGGAATGCTGTGAGTATGAGGCCAGCCTCAGACTACATAGTGAATTCCAGGTGAACCTGGGCTAGAGTGAGACCGTACCTTGGTGGGTTTATGAGGCTTATAGCCAGTTTCCCCATGGCTGTGTTTGGCAAACTCTCCTGTTCCTATTGTCCACCTTATGTTGGCCAGGGGGTGATGTCCACGCTCTGTTTATGTCATTGGTTTCCCTTGCTATTGTGGAGCTTACCCTAGAGTTTGTAGGCCAAAATAAACCTGTTTTTCCCACAATCTGCTCTTGGTTGGGTGATTTCTACCAGAAATGTGAACCTGACTGCAACAGTAGAGTAGTACTGAGGAGTGGGGTTGATGCCTGACCCCTGTCTGTGTGGCTTTGGGCTTTTGGAGCTGATTTTCAAGAGGAATGTGGAAGGATTTGAAACTTTGGCCTAAGAGATGCCTTGCAGTGCTGTAAGGTCAGCTTGACAGACTAGTCTAGTCAGAGTTGAAATACTTGAATGAAGTAAGAACTATGGACTGTGAGGATTGGCTTATGAGGGTGAAAAAGAGATTTACTTGGACTGGGATAGCAGTTTGTGTGAGAGGCTTGCTGTTATGCTCATGTCCTGAGAATTTCTGCAGGGTTGCTTTGCATAGAAATGAACTGGTGAACAGAGGGATATGGCATGGAAAAAAAAAAAAAAAAAAAAAAAAAAACTTTGGGTGAACTGCTGCCTGCTCAGGTGCAATTGAGAGATGACAACCTTGGAGACTGGGCCAGCTGACCTGCAGTGAGCAACAAGAAGAATGTAGACTCTTTTGAAGGGGCCTGAATCCTCAAGGTGTGTTCTGTTCTTCAAAGTCTGCTTTACTCCCCACTGGATTAACAAATTGGCACCCTATCTAGTATTGTGGAGTATAAGAAATGCAGGACAGAGAGGGTCATAGAATATGCTACACAGTCTTGTGTTTTGGAAATGGGCATGGGCAGTGTGAAACAGGTTTGCTGGATGCCTGCATGGAGACCCAGTGGGGCCATGAGGATGAACCATGGATTGCAGTGGAGACCCAGTGGAGATACCAGTACCACAAGATGGCTGCTAAGGAAGCTGCCAGCCCCAATGAAGTTTTCCAGGAGTGTGAATAGCCTAGCTGGAGGGCTGGAATTGGAATACCAGAGACTTGTTGCTAGTTAGAATTATCAGACTTGAAGATTTGTCTAGAGTTGTTGGACTTGGAGCTACAGAGTTTGATGTTTGCCCTGTTTAAATCTTGTATTGGTTGAATACTTCTTTGCTATTCCCAATGCCATCTTTTGTAATGTGATTTTTTATTCTGTGCCATTATGGGTTTTAGGGGAATTGTTGGCATTATGGCTTAGTTCAAAGATCTTGGGCTATGGGGATGTTTGAACATCATTGGAGTTGATAAAAATGATGGGTACTGGGCTGGGGAGATGGCTTTGCAGTTAAGCATTTGCCTGTGAAACCTAAGGACCTCAGTTCGAGGCTCGATTCCCCAGGACCCACATAAGCCAGATGCGCAAGGGGGCGCATGCATCTGGAGTTCATTTGCAGTAGCTGGAGGCCCTGGTGTGCCCATTCTCTCTCTCTCTATCTTCCTCTTTCTCTCTCTCTCTGTGTTGTTCTGAAATAAATAAATAAAAATAAACAAAATATTTGAAAAAATGATGGGTACTTTTAGAGTTGGATGAATACATTGCATTTTACATCATGTATGGTTATCAATTTATGGGGGCCAGAAGTGGAATGTGGTGGTTTGATTCAGGTGTGCCCCATAAAATTAGCTATTTGGAATGCTAGGTTCCCAGCTGAGGGAGATTTGAGAATTAATGCCTCCTGGAGGGAGTTTGTTGTTGGGAACAGGCTTAAGGGTTTTATAGCCATTTTCTTCATGCCATTGTTTGGCACACTCTCCTGTTGCTATTGTCCACCTTATGTTGGTCAGGGGGTGATGTCCACCCTCTGCTCACGCCATCATTTTCCCTTGCCATCATGGAGCTACC
Source organism: Jaculus jaculus (assembly GCF_020740685.1). NCBI lineage: Eukaryota > Metazoa > Chordata > Mammalia > Rodentia > Dipodidae > Jaculus > Jaculus jaculus. The sequence continues at coordinate 288,417,055 of NC_059102.1, read as the reverse complement.
CCCTCAAGCCTGTAAGCCAAAATAAACCTCTTTTTCCCACAAGCCACTCTTGTTGGGAACATGACTGCAATGCCTATGTTTAACATGGTGGAATTATTTCAATTTAGGGAGCAAATATTTACTTGAATACTGGGAAACTGAATGTGGGCAGGTAGGTTTTGCAGGCCAGCAACCTTTAACCATTGAGCACTCTACTGAGCCTAGTGAATCTATTTTATAAAAACTTTAATTTTTTGGCTGGAGAGATGGTGTTGCAGTCCGGTTCGCATTGCTGGTAGAAATCAACCAACCAAGAGCAGTTTCTGGGAAAAAGAGGTTTATTTTGGCTTACAGGCTCGAGGGGAAGCTCCACGATGGCAGGGGGAAAAGATGGCATAAGCAGAGGGTGGACATCACCCCCTGGCCAACACAAGGTGGACTACAGCAACAGGAGGGTTTGCCAAACACTGGCATGGGGAAACTGGCTATAAAGCCCATAAGCCCACCCCCACCAATACACTCCCTCCAGGAGGCGTTAATTCCCAAATATCCATCAGCTGGGAACCTAGTATTCAGAACACCTAAGTTTATGGGGGACACCTGAATCAAACCACCACAGATGGCTTAGCATTTATGGTGTTTGTTGGCAAAGTCAAAGGTTCCCAGTTTGATTCTCTAGGACCCATCTGAGCCAGATGCACAAGGGGCACATGAATCTGGAGTTTGTTTGCAGTAGGTGGAGGCCTGGGACGCCCAATCTTTCTCTCTCTCTCTCCCTCTCTCTCTCTCTCTCTCTCTCTCTCTCTCTCTCTCTCTTTCTCTCTCTCAAATAAATAAACACATAAAATATATTTTTAAATAACTAATTCTTTGTGTGGGGGCATGTGTACATTGTCATATGGTATGTATGATGTACGTACATGTGTGCAGCTGCATACATCCAATGTATGTGCATGCAGACATGAGAGGAGAATATTCATCTCATTTCTCAACTAAATATTTCTTTCCTTAGACAGAGTCTTCAGCAATTATCTGGAAAACAATCCCTCCCCACTGCAGTTACAGATTTAGGTGGCGATTCATAATCTTCTAAGTGGGTTCTGTGTAGTAAAAGCTAGTGGTCTCCAGCCCACAAGGTCCTTGGGCTTAATCATTAAACAGTCTTAACTGCTGAGCCATTCCTGAGCCCATAGTTTACTTCTACATACCACCTTCACTAAGGTTTAAACCATAGGAATATAAAACTATATATTATTAAATTAAATAGAGTAAATACACTCTTCATCTTTTTGTAGGCTTACTATGCTATGAAATATATCTGTAAAATTATTTTATGTCTATTGCAAAGTGTTATAGTACAATGTAATACTAAATATCTTTGTCTAAAAAGTATACATCATGTTCATTAACTGAAATCAGCCTTGATTAGATTTCTTGTTCCAAGAAAATGGGAAAAGCTGGAAATTAGTGACTTGATTTAAAGCTGGGAATTAGAGACTTGATTTATAGTTTTGCTGATGGCTCAGACAAAATAAATCCATGGGAAAATATTACTGGTGCAGACCATGCAATGATTCCATGTCTGTAGTCATGAGCAACACATGTCCAACACAAATATCAGAAAATATTTCCCCAGTACCTAAATTCATCACTTTGATTTAGCAAAGAATCCATCCACATTGCCCATTAGTGAGTGAGCTTCTAAAGAAACTTTTAATTATTTCATTCTCATATTTCTTAATTAAGTGGATTTATCAACTAACATTCCTGTTACAACACACACTAATTTACCAATGATGAGAGTGAATTCTTTGCTGTACTGGACTGGCACCAAGTATTTATTTTTAGGCTGATTTCAAATTGTGGTTAAATTACAAACATAAGCTTGCTGTAGATATGAGTTAGACAGAAATCAATAAAAACATTCTGTAAAAATCAATTGGCTATATGAAATTACAATAGGGTATTGTATTTTTATTATTATTTGTAAATTGTGTACTACACATCATTTATGTCAGTAAAGCTGCAATAGACCTGTAACTTCTTTTCAGGGTTCATCGTTAAAACATTTACCACCACCCTACTGCAAATATCATTCAGTCAAAGCTACAAAACAGCAAAGAAATGTATAGTTTAGGAAATTTTAATAAATTGTTCCCAGAACATAAGTCTACATAATATAAAAATGTTTTCTATATGAATCAATAATAAGTTAATTAAAAACAGAGACTGACAGATACAAAGACATAGATTTTCTTAAATTTATTTCAAGATCAAGTTTGTTTTGTTTTCTTTTTGAGAATCGGCTTTGTGATGGACGGCTTCTGAACATGGCTTCCAATAATCTCTGTTTGCTGGCTTTCATGCCCAAGTGTAAATACCCCTAATATGTATAACCTCTCCCTAGAGACTTGTTTCTAATGAGTAGCATGTCTCAAACCATGGCATGTCATATCTCAGACAAAGTTATATGTGAATTGCTTCATCCTGTTCTCAGTTTTATATTTGTAACTCATTTTAGGAGCTTTCTCTGATAAAGTAAGTTGTCTTGTGAGTTTTTCTAAGAATAGGATATCACTGTAAAGATCCGTGGACAGCCAATGGGCAAGAGCTGGTGAAAAATTATGACTATCCACCCCTCAAAACTGAATTAACTGCATTGTGCTAGAAATAATCTAAGTACATGAGCTTAGAAACAAATCACTTCCTAATTAAACAAACAATGTGTCCCAGCCTTGGCAGATGGGACTGCAGCCTGTGGAAGATTCTGGCGGGAGAACATTCCAATTTTTGGTGTAAAATAATGGCAGGATTGAAGGAAATTTGGCTTTGCTGTTTTAAGTCTCTAGATTTAGAGATATTTTATTAGTCAACAAAATATATTTACTACAAGCATTATAATGTCATTTCTTTATTGTGGTCAATATGGTGGACTTGTAATCACACTAAAGCTCCTGGGATGATATTAGGGAAAAAATTATACTGGTAGGTCTTAGCAGATATCCATTAGGGAATTTGAGGGTGCACAGTCAGGAATCTGCTGATTCCTATACTCTCATGTAGTCTATTAGCTACTCACGCAGGGTCAGGGAGCAATCGGTTGTCTACCTAGCTGGGACCGTCTGAAGTCAGTCAGGCAGGGTAAACTTGTGATCTACCTTTCCCCACACACTCAGGAGACCAGCCCACTGAGCTGGCATACAAAGTGTGGGAACCAGGGCACGTGCTTCAGCACCATCCCTAACCCCCACACTGCACTGGGTCCCCCCAACTGGTGCTACCTACTTGAATTCCTCACATCCCATGCCTGCTCAGAGAATACTCTGGTCACCTACTCCCAGGCAGCCCAACCATGAATTCATATCTTGCCACCCCCTTGGGCTGATTGCTCACACCTTGTGCTGCCCAGGAGTGTACACACCATGGAGTCTATGTGTCCAGCTCCCTTGCAAGTCTGCCATACCTGGTGCTAGCTTTACTAAGAGCCCTTGGACCCCTGCCCCTGCAAGTCTGTCATTCCTGCTCCACCCACAAGCACTGGTTCCTCCACACCCCATGCCACCCACACAAGCCCTTGGGTCACATAAACTCTGCACAGCTTTAGTGAGAGCCCCTGTGAGTCTGCTATACCACACATTGCCCTGGTTGCCCACACCCCAAGCCACCTACCACAACACTTGGAAAGTGCACAACCAAACAGCCCACAAGCATGCCTCCTGTTAGTTTGCCACATTCTGCACCACCCATATGAAAAGTTACTCCACACTTTGTGCCAGCTGAACATGCCATTGGGTTATACACCCCATACAGCCATCCTTCCCCACACAGCCCTGAGTTCCCCAGTATCAGTGCCATCCATGCATGCCCCAAGCAGCCTGCACATATCCCTGCAAGGAATTCTCCTCACCCCCCTGCTATCAGTGCTCATACACACAGCCAACCAATCCCTCACACCCTGCACTGCCCTTTTGGCCTAGAGATTGCCCACATGTCTCAACTGGCCCCTGAGAGGCACTATCAGCCTCAGCTAATCCTTCTGGCCTTGATCACTGATTGCTGGATACCACTACACACCAGTATCTCCACACTAGTCAACTCCCTGGCCCAGCCTGGTCTGTAGAGCCCAGAAACACCCACCACCCCTTCTTACCACCCTAACCCCCCAGTGACTTCTTGAAACATATCCTCTGCCCCAGACGAAGAATACAGGGATATCTACCAACAGCCTGCCAAGGGGAATCAGTGAGTACTCCATAACCAGCCCATCCGAGTACAGCAGGGAAAGAGGGGCAAATTCTACTACTCCTGAGGCTCACATGCAACTCCTGGCTGTGATCAGGGGCTGAGAGATTCCAGATCTAGAACCACAGCTTTAGTATCAACCAACATCCCAGAACACACATGCACCCTCCACAACCTGGGTATCAGGGGATACAAAGCCATCCCTCTCCAATTGCATTCAAACACAACACAGAATACTCAGTGAGTATTTTACAAGGGCTTCCAGGTCAAACTACTGTACCTCAGTGAAAGCATACCTCATGATAGATGGTGAAAGGAAAACTTTCCATGATAAAACTAAACTCTGTGATATTATGAACACAAAGTCAAACCTACAATGGATATGTTAAGGAATACTCCACACAGAAGAGTTGAATAACCAATCTCAAGTGCCTACAATAGTAAGAAAACAATAACCAAAACTAGAGCATACTTGAGAACATATAAAGCCTAAGAAATTACCAAACCACATAAAGACTCCAACATAGCATGGATTAAAAGGATCCTCACAGTTGTAACTTAAATATGAATGGTCTTAACTCACCCTTCAAACCAGAAAAATGGACTCTTCCATCTGTTGTCTTCAAGAAACACACCTTCTTGGGCTGCAGAGATGGCTTAGCAGTTAAGCACATGCCTGCGAAGTCTAAGGACTCTGGTTCAAGGCTCGGTTCCCCAGGACCCACATTAGCCAGATGCACAAGGGGCCATACACATCTGGAGTTCGTTTGCAGTGGCTGGAAGCCCTAGTTCACCCATTCCCTCTCCCCCCCCCCCCCGCTTCTCTCTCTCTCTCTCTCTTTCTGTCACTCTCAAATAAATAAACAAAAATGAACAAAAAAATTAAAAAAATAAAGAAACACACCTCCTCAAGGTGAAAGGATGGAATATGATATTCCAAGCAACTGCAAATAAGAAACAAGTGTGTGTGGCTATATTAATATCTGACAAAACAGACTTCAAGCCAAAACGAATAAAAAATGACAAACAAGTACACTTTTTACTTATCAATTGAATGATCCAACAAGAGGACATCAACATCATAAATCATCTATATGCACCATACACCGGTCGGTGTACAACATTTTATAAACTAAAACTTCCTTGACAAAAAATCAGAAATAAGTTCAAATATCTTCATAGTAGGTAATTTCACTAACCCCGTATCATCAGTAGATATAACATCCAAGTAGAAAATCAAAGGGAAATAATAGGGCTTCACAACACTATAGACCAACTAGACTTAACAGAAATCTACAGAATATTATACCATAATTCCACAGAACACACATTCTTCTCCACAAGCTACTAAACCTTCTCCAAAATAGATCATATATGAGGGCATTAACCTTGCCTCCATAATTTTGTGATAATTGATATAACTGCCTGCATCATATCAGACCATAATGTGTTAAAGCTAGAAATTAACAAGAAACAACAGAAATCACACCAGTTCATAGAGAGTGAACAACACATTTTTAAAAATATTTTATTTATTTATTTGAGAGTAACAGACACACAAAGAGACCAAGAGGCAGACACACACACACAGAGAGAGAGAGAGAGAGAGAGAATAAGAGAATAAGTGCACCAAGGCCTCTAGCCACTGCAAAAGAATGCCAGATACATGTGCCACCATGCCCATCTCGCTTATGTGGGTACTGGGGAATTGAGCCTCGAACCAGGGTCCTTAGGCTTCACAGGCAAATGCTTAACTGCTAGCCTTCTCTCTAGCCCAGAACAACACAATTTTTAATAATGAATGGGCTGTAGAAGACATTAAAAAATGAAATTGTAAAATTTTTTGAACTGAATGAGAGAGAAAACACATAATACCAAAATGCATAGGACACAATGAAGGCAATCCTAGGGAAATTTCAAAGCACTAAATGCCTTCATAACAAAGACAGATCTGAAATTACTAACCTAACCATCCACCTAAAGGTATTGGAAAAATAAGTACAATCCAAACTTAAGAGTTCCAATAGAAAGAAATAACTAAAATCAGGAGGAAATTAATGAATTGAAAACTAAGAAAACAACTAAGAAAATGACATGAAGAGCTGGTGCTTTGAAAAAATAAACAAGGTTGATAAACACCTGGACAATTTTATCAACAAAAAATAAATAAAAGAGAGAGAGAAAGTGGCCTCAAATTAACTAAATTAGAATTAAAAAACAAACAAAAAAAAACCCATAAAGGTCACAGCAGACACCACTGAAATTGGAAAAATCATCAGGATACAATTTCTTCTTTTTCTCATTTCATTTACTTTTTCCATGATTATAAAAAAAATATCCCATGGTAATACTCTCCCTCCCCCCCTCTTTCCCCTTTGAAATTTCATTCTCCATCATATTCCCTCCCCATCTCAATCAGTGTCTCTTTTATTTTGATACCATGATCTTTTCCTCCTCTTATGATGGTCTTGGGTAGGTAGTGTCAGGCACTATGAGGTCATGGATATCCAAGCAATTTTATGTCTGGAGGGAGCACATTGTAAGAAGTTATATCCTTCTTTGACTCTTACATTCTTTCTGCCACCTCTTCTTCATTAGACCCTGAGCCTTGGAAGGTGTAATCGAAATGTTACTCGGTACTCTAGTCACTTCTTTCCAGCACCATGATACCTTCTGAGTCTTCCCAAGGTCACTACCATCTGAAAAGGGAAGATTCTCTACCAAAGTAAGAGTAGCATTAATATAAGAGTATGAATATTAAGAAAAGTGCTTACTGGGCAGTTTGATAAGCATAGTACATACATTTATCCAGACATCAGCAGATGTTATACCCCTGGGGCTCATGACTACCCCTGTTTTAAGTTTTTAGTTTCAGGGATGTATTTCCTCCCTTAGAGCGGGCCTCCAGTTCAATTGGAGAGCAGTTGGTTTCCACCATGATAGACGTGTACTATTGCACCAGTTGGCTCAATTGGGCTGGCTGGAGAATTACAGGGCTTGCAGTTTCCACTGTTGAGTATCTCCACTGCTGGTGTATCTTTCTTCCATTGAACTGCATGTAGAATGGCTTCTTCCAGCTTTCTGTCAGCTGGTCTACATGGAGGAGGTTATTAGCTCAGTTCCAGCAGGATTTCTCAGTGGCCTTGCAGCCCAAGTATGTGGAGTCTTCAGCAATAGGGTCTTACCATCTATTCCTGGAGGGAAACCAAGGGCCTTGGTAATGGTTTATAATGTTTTACAGGCATCAGGGACCTCCCTGGCCAACAACTCACTGGAAGGTATCTCTTCCCTGGCACTGAAAATTTTCTAGCAATGATCTATGGCTCCTGAGTGTTTCATTGTCCAAAACTGGAGGATTCCATATGATTTATTTATATCCTCTTAGATTTTGATTAGCCCTCCCTCCACCTTTCCTTTACTTAATCTCTTCCCCTGACCCTTACTTTGGGCCTTTTCACCCCCATTAATCTAGTATTCTACTTACGTTTATACATTACCAACATATTAATTACCCTCCTCACTTCCTTCCTCTTCCCTTTGTAGCTCTTTTTTAGCTTACTGGCCTCTGCTACTGAGTTTTGTGTTTTTTTTTTTTGTTTTTTTTTTTTTGTTTTCCTTCGCACACAGAAGCCCAATCATCTGTAGCTAGGATCCACATATGAGAGAGATCATGCAGTGCTTGACTTTCTTGGCCTGAGTTACCTCACTTAGTATAATCCTTTCCAGATCCATCCATTTTCCTTCAAATTTCACAACTTCATTTTTCCTTAAAGTTGAGTAGAACTCCATTGTATAAATGTTCCATATCCTCATTGTCCACTTATCAGTTGAGGGACAACTAGGCTGGTAACATTTCCCAGCTATTATGAATTGAGTGGCTATAAACATGGTTAAGCACATACTTCTAAGGAAATTAGATGGATGAATCCTTAGGATATGTGCCTAGTAGTGCTATAGCTGGGTCATATGGTAGATCAATCTTTAGCTGTTTTAGGAACCTCCACCCTGATTTCCACAATGGCTGGACCAGATTGCATTCCCACCAACAGTGTAGAAGGTTTCCTCTTTTTCCACATCCTTTCCAGCATTTATGATCATTTGTTTTCATGATGGTAGCCAATCTGACAGGAGTGAGATGGACTCCATTTGTAGTTTTAATCTCTGATGACTAGGGATTTTGAACATCTCATTAGATGTTCATATGCCGTCCATATTTCTTTGTTTGATAACTCTCTATTTAGCTCCATAGCCCATTTTTTAATTGGATTGTTTGATTTTGTATTATTTAACTTTTTGATTTCTTTGTGTATCCTAGACATTAATCCTCTATCAGACATATAGCTGGCAAAGACCATTCTGTCGGTTGACTCCTTCCTTTAGTCAGTGTCCTTTGCAATAAATAATCTTAGTAATTTCATGAGGTCCCAGTGGTTAGTCTGTGGTTTTATTACCTGAGCAATTGGGGTTATATTCAGAAAGTCTTTGCCAAGACCAATATGTTGAAGGGTTTCCCATACTTTTTCCTCTGGCAGTTTTAGAGTTTCCAGTCTGATGTTAAGGTCTTTAATCCATCTGGATTTAATTCGTATGCATGGAGAGAGATAAGTATCTATTTTCATTTTTCGACAGATATATATCCAGTTTTCCCAACACCATTTGCTAAAGAGGTTGTCTTTACACCAATGAGTATTTTTGGCATGTTTATCAAATATCAGGTGGCTATAGCTACCTGGGCTTACATCTGGGCCCTCTATTCTGTTCCATTGATCTACATGCCTGCTTTTGTGCCAGTACCATGCCGTTTTTGTTACTATGGCTCTGTAGTATAGGTTAATAGCAGGTATGGTGATACCACCAGCCTTATTTTTGTTGCTCACTATTATTTTAGATATTCGGGGTTTTCTATAATTTCAAATGAATGTCTTGATTATTTTTTTTTCTATTTCCATGAAGAATGACATTGTAATTTCGATAGGGATTGCATTAAATGTGTAGATTTTTTTTGGTAAGATTGCCATTTTCACAATATTGATTCTTCCAATCCAGGAACAAGGGATGTTTCTCCACTTTCTAGTGTCTTCTGCAATTTCTCGCTTTAGTGTTTTAAAGTTCTCATTGTAGAGATTCTTTACTTCCTTGGTTAGGTTTATTCCAAGGTACTTTATTTTCTTTGATGCAATTGTGAATGGGAGTGATTCTCTGATTTCATCCTCTGTGTGTTTGTTGTTACCATATAGGAAGGCTACTGATTTCCGTGTATTTATTTTCTATCATACTATATGGCTGTAGGTGTTTATCAGCTCTAACAGTTTGCTGGTAGAGTCTTCAAGGTCCTTTATATATAGAATCATGTCATCTACAAATAATGATAACTTGATTTCTTCTGGTTCAATGTGTATCCCTTTTATGTGTATCTCTTGCCTTATTGCTATGGCTAAGATGTCCAGTACTATATTCAATAAAAGTGAGGACAATGGATACCATTGTCTTGTTTGTGATTTTAGTGGAAAAGCTTCCAGTTTTTCCCCATTTAGTAATATGTTGGCTATAGGCTTGTCATAAATAGCCTTTATTATATTGAGATATGTTCCTTCTATTCCCAGTCTCTGTAGGACTTTTATTATGAAGGGATGTTGGATTTTTGTCAAATACTTTCTCTGAGTCTAATTAGATGATCATGCGATTCTTGTCCTTCAGTGCATTTATATAATGTATTACATTTATTGATTTGTGTATGTTGAACCATCCCTGCATCTCTGGGATAAAGCCTACTTGGTCAGGGTGAATGATCTTTCTGGTATATTCTTGTATTCTGTTTGCCAATATTTTGTTGAGAATTTTTGCATCTATGTTCATGAGGGAGATTGGTCTGTAATTTTCTTTTTCTGTTCTATCTTTGCCTGGTTTTGGTATCAGGGTGTTGCTGGCTTCATAGAAGGAGTTTGATAACATTCCTTCTTTGTCAATTTTATGGAAAATACTAAGAAGCAATGGTGTTAGTTCTTCCCTGAAGGTCTGGTAAAATTCAGCAGGAAATTCATCTGGGCCTGGGCTTTTTATAGTTAGGAGATTTTTGATAACTGCTTGGATCTCCATGCTTATTATAGATCTATTTAAGTGATTAATCTAATCTTGATTTAATTTAGGTAGGTCATATAAATCAAGGATATGATCCATTTCTTTCAGATTTTCATACCTTGTGGAGTATATGTTTTTATAAAATGTCCTTATGATATTTAATTTCTCTGGTATCTGTTGTAACATTACATTTTTCATCTCTAATCTTATTAATTTGTGTCTCTTCTCTATTTCTTTTGTTCAGATTTGTCAAGGGTGCATCAATCTTGTTTATCTTTTCAAAGAACCAACTCTTTGTTTTATTGATTCTTTGTATTTTTTTTTTGTTTTCATTTCATTAATTTCTGCCTTAATCTTCATTATTTCTTCCCATCTACTGATTTTTGGTTTGCTTTGTTCTTCGTTTTCCAAGACTTTAAAGTGAAGCATTAGGCCATTTACTTACAACCATTCTAATTTCTTAATATAGGCACTTAGAACTATAAATTTACCCCTTAAGACTGCCTTCATTGTGTCCCAGAGATTTTGGTATGTTGCATTCTCATTTTCAATTGATCCTATAAGTTTTTTGATTTCTTTATTGACCGATTTATCATTTAGTAGTGTGTTCTTTAATTTCCATGATTTTGTGTATGCTCCATAGCCTTTCTTGTTATTGATTTGTAGGTTGATTCTATTGTGGTCAAATAGAATGCAGGGAATTATTTCAATTTTTCTGTATTTGTTAAGATTTGCTTTGTGTCCTAATATATGGTCTATTTCAGAGAATGTTCCATGTGCTGCTGCAAAGAATGTATATTCTATTCTGCAGCATTTGGATGAAATGCCCTGTATATATGTTAGGTCTATTCCTTATATGACCTCATTTAGTTCAAATGCCTCTGTATTTTTTCCTGGGATGACCTGTCAATTGGTAGAGTTGGGTGTTGAAGTCACCCACTACCACTGTGTTTGGTGTTATCTGTGACCTTAGTTCTAATAGCATTTGTTTTGCGAATTTGGGGTCCCATATTAGGTACATATATGTTTAGGATTGTAATGTCCTCCTGTTGGAGAGTGCCTTTAATCAATATAAAGTGGTATTTCGTATCTTTCTTACATAATGTTGGACTTAAAGTCTACCTTGTCAGATATTAGGATAGCAACTCCTGCTTATTTTCTAGGTCCATTTGTTTGATACACCAATTTCCAACCTTTCACCCTAAGATAGTGTCCATCCTTTGTAGAAAGGTGGGTTTCTTGGATTTTCTTGTATTCATTCTTGCCATTGTTTTGTAGTTCTTCTGGTTTTACTTTTGCTGTCTTGTATTAACTAGTATTTGAGTATTGTTTGTTTTTTCCCAGTGTGCTTTTCTTTCTCCTCAACATGGAGAATTTTTTCAAGTATTTTCTGTAGAGCTGGTTTTGTCTTCAAATACTCCTTTAGCCTGCTTTTTGTTGTGTCCTTATTTCTACATCTATTTGAATGGATAGCTTTGCAGGATAAATAACCTTGGTTGCTAGTTGTTATCTTTCAGGACTTGGAATACATCACTCTACACCCTTCTGAATTTTAAAGTTTGTGTTGAGTAATCTGCTGTAATCCTGATAGGCTTGCCTTTGTAGGGAACTTGATTTTTCTCTCTGACTGCTTCCAATATTTTTTTTTTTTTTTTTTTTTTTTGGTTTGTGTGTTTGGTAGTTTGTTTATAATATGGTGAGGAGAGTTTCTTTTGCAGGTTTTGTCTGGCTGGTGTTTTAAAGGATTCCTTTATCTGCTTCGGTACCTCTTTTTCAATTTGGGGGAAGTTTTCTTCTATGATTTTGTTGAAGACACCTACTATGCCTTTGGAGTGAAATTCTTCTCCTTCTACTATGCCCTGAGTTCTTATGTTTGATCTTTCCATACTGTCCCGAATATCTTGAAATTCCCAGTCATACTTTTCTATTAGTTTGTCTTTCTGTTTGTTGGACTGTATTATATCTGCCACATGTCTTCTAGCTTAGATATCTGTCTGATCCTTCATCCATTCTACTGATGAGATTTTCTACAGACATCTTATTTCACTGTGTTCTTTATTGCTAGTAATTCTAACTGGTTTCTCTTTATTATTTCTATTTCCTTATTTATATCTAGTATTGACCTCTTTATTTCATTAAATTGGCTTTCTGTGTTTTCTTTGCTTCCTTTGATTTCTTTGAGTTCTTTGAACATACTTATAATCATTCTTTTGAAGTCTTTTTCCGGCATTTGCTTTACCTCATTCTCACTGGAGGTCATTTCTGATGCATTAATACTTTTTTGTGGATTTATGTTGTCTTGATTTTTGGTGTTTCTTGTGTTATAATGTATATATTTCGCATCATGGATTATTTAATAATTGGATTTTCTAGTTATCTGGGTATTATTAGATGTATCAATCAATCTGATGTTATATATCTTCAAAGTAGGAGCTTAAGGTTCTAGTTATGGCTCTCAAGGCTCTCACAAAAGTGACTCTAGGTGTTGGATTTGCCTATTATGAGAGTATTCAAGTAGGCTGAGTGGAAGCAAATACAGATAGTTTCTTAAATTTAACTAAACAATATACACTTTCAATAAAAAACAGCACAGGGTATTTATCCAAGTGTAGGTATATCTACACAATGGAATTCTATATAGCAGTAAGAAAAAAGGACACAGTGAAATTTGAGGAAAAATGGTTGAACCTGGTACAGATCATTCTCAGTGAACTTACCCAATCACAGAAAAAAAAAAAAAAAAGTGCCACATAGTCTCACTCATCTACAGCACCTAACCTAAATCTACCAAAGATACCTTACATGCCCAGCAAGCATCTCATGGACTAGACACTAAGATGGGTAGAGAAGGAGGGGAGGGCAGTACAGGGTTGGGAAACACAAATCCAGACCCAAACGGCAATGGCACCATAAAACTCTACTTCTTAAAAGGTAGACCATGTGGCTGAACGTTCACCAGACCTTTAGAAGGAACACCTGAACCACAAGACACTGGAGAGGGTATGATGAAGTCTAGCCTTAATCTTCTACAGCTTCCTGCCCTCTCCCTCTCTCTCTCTCTCTCTCTCTCTCTCTCTCTCTCTCTCTCTCTCTCTCTCTCCTCTCTAGTTCTTGTACATTAGTTATCTTTTTCCTCCTTTTCTTAGTGGGCACTGACCTATAACTCCCAGTACCAGCATGTGGCTATCATCCCCAAAGAGATTTTGATCAGAGAGACCTACAAGGGTTCCTAAAAGAAAGACAGATTTCTGTCAGAGTATTTGATGACCCACCAAAGGTTAGTGGTAAGACCCTACTGCTGAAGACAACTTATGTGATTGACACATAAAAAGGAATGGCATGGCTGGAAGTTGGAGAGAGTCAGTCCCCAGATAGTCAGTGTGTCTAGTGCCAGAAGCTGCTACACGGGCAACTGAGGGAAATAACCAATATCTGTCCAAGCAACTCATGGTCTAGCCTACTTAGCAGCAAATAACCTGGTGTGATGCCCACACAAGTGCAATAGTGGCACACAGCCATGGTGGGGAACCAACTGCTCTTGATTTGGCTAACTGATCCCCTCAGTGGTACGGGACCCATAGCTAGAGCTGGGAAACAAATCAGAAGGATATGCAAACATAAGCCCACTCTCCATTATCAAGCTACTATCAATCATGGGTTACAAGAGGGCCTACACCTATAAAATTCTCTATTAAAAAGTAAGGGTTATTTCATTTGTCCTGGTGCTAACTTACTCTCCATTGGAAAATCTGCTTCTCTTTTTCAGATAGATGTAGATCCTAAGGACAGAGCAAACACATCATACCTCAAAAGGGCCCTGGCTGAAACTAAGAAAAATTGGCGAAACAAGCAAGGGTGCTGTTTGCCTGATGAACCAGATACCAACACAAGGGAGAAGGAGATCAACACAGAGAAAAATCAATCCCTACCAAATCAGAGAGCAATGGACCCAGAGGCCCCCATCACCTCATCACTGAAGCACACCAAAAATGAACCCAACATGGCTCAGGGAAATTTTGCAGAAGAGGGGGCAGAAAGAATGTCAGAGCCACATGTTGGGTCATGATATGTAGATACATTTATCCTACCCATAACTGTGGGCTAACTCCACAACGCATGGCCCATATGCCTCAACAAGGAGGGGCCAAGGGGAGGGGGTATGTCACAGATGAGCCTAATAATGGTACCAAATTGATTGTATTTGCTGAATACAAAACTAATTAATAAAAAAAAATTTAAAAATAAAATAAAAAGATTAACCTTAAAAAAAGAAAAAGAAAAGTGTAGGTATTATGACAACCAGATCCTCTGTCCCTTAGGCTGTATGATGCCTCATCCACTCCCTTAATCCTAACAACAAGGAGGTTAAGATTCTTGTCTGTAGATTGTTCCAAGTCAGCTTGTGACCAGGTGAGACCCTTCCTTACTGTATTATAAAAGGGGAAACAAAGCCAATATAAGTCAAGAAGCAAAAAATAACAAGCCCAAAATACAGCTTATTTACTAATGGGAAATCTGACCATCCATCAGATTTAACATATAATTTATCCTGATATGGAAGTTTCAATTAGCACTTCTGGTTCAGGCCTCTATACCAGGTTTATTAGGTGGGTACTGACCTGGTGTAATCCCAATTACCTTTTGAGATGATTTTGGTCTCAGTTATGCTTGGGTCCTGCTGTTGGTTCAAGTAGGTGTGGCCAGATCCCTGGACTGCTGCTCTGTTTGCTGGAGCTGGGCACTGATGGAGGGGGAGGGGTCACCCTCTGTTCCGTGCATTCTTCTACTTTGTGATCTGCTTCTCCGTTGTTCACTGCCATTCTCCCTTCACATTTCTTGAGTTTGCAGAGAGCTCTGGTGGGAGTAGAAGCTCCCCTCACCTGGCTTTTCCTGCTATCACAGCGGTCCCATGTACAGTCCTGCTGGAGGCACTTCTGTTGGCCTGTGTGCCCTCTGGATGCTCTGGATCTCTTTTTCTTCTCCGGTGCTGTTTCAATTTCCTATACACCTCACTTTTTAGTAAAAGTGTGTATCTTGCTGTTTTTCTGTTTTTGGCTTTTTCCCCCAGGCTGCTTTGATATGGTACCTACCCCAACATCTTAACCGGAAGTCCCCAGGATACAATTTCAAATCCTCTACTCCAGATAATTGGATATCCTGGAGGAAATGGATGAATTCTTATACACATACCACCTACCATAACTAGTTCTAGAGGAGACAAAGCTCCTAACCAAACATGTTACATCCATTAAGACTGAAAATGTAAAAAAAAAAAAAAAAACCTCCCATAAAAGAAAAGTCCAGACATGATGGTTTTACAGCCAAATTTGTCACTTTTATTGAAGTACTGAAACTACTTTTTCTCCACCTGCTTCCAAGAATCAAAGAACAGAGAATGATCCCCAACTCCTTCTATGAAGCTAGCTAACATCACCCTAATACTGAAACCAGGCAGAGACACAGGAAGAAAAGAAAACTATAGACCTATAACCATGATGAACTTGGATGCAAAAGTCTACAATAAAATCTTTGAAAACTGAATTCAACAAAACAAAAATCAAAAAGCAAAAATGCATTACCTGGGCTGGACAGATGGCTCAGCGGTTAAGCACTTGCCTGTGAAGCGTAAGGACCCCAGTTAGAGGCTCGGTTCCCCAGGTCCCATGTTAGTCAGATGCACAAGGGGGTGCACATGTCTGGAGTTCGTTTGCAGAGGCTGGAGGCCCTGGCATGCCCATTCTCTCTCTCTCCCTCTATCTGTCTTTCTCTCTGTGTCTGTCGCTCTCAAATAAATAAATAAAAAATTTTAAAAAAAATGCATTACCTACCTCAATCAATCAGACTTCATCCCAGGGATGCTGGGATAGTTAAATACATGCTAATTGATTAGTGTGATACACCTTATAAATATATTTATACATGAAGATGACTATTCAAATAGATGTAAAGAAGTTATTGGACAAAACACAACAATTTGTGATCAAAATGCTAGAGAGATTAGACATGGAGGGTTCGTGTCTCAAGATAATGAAGACAATGACAATATACATACTACCTTAAGCCTAAATAGTACTTAATGAGGAAAGAATCAAGGAGTTCCTACTGACATCAGAAACAAGGCAGGCTGCCCACTCTCACCACTGGTCTTCCACGCAGTACTAGAAGTTCTTGCCTAAGGAATAAAATAGAAGAAATAGTGTAAAGGAAGGAGTCAAATTGTCCCTATTTGTAGACCTGATCCTATACATAAGTTACATGGAAGACTCTATCATAAAACTCTGAAGGTGATAAAATTCCTTCCCTAAAGCAGCAGAATACAAAATGAATACACAAAAAACCGTACCCCTCCTATAGACAAAAGATATACATATATAGAAAGGGAGAGAGAGAAAGAAGTCATTGAGTTTGTCCCACTTTCAATGGCTACAAACACACACACACACACATACACACACACAAATTAAATACCTTGGAGTAACACTAACAAAGGATGTGAAAGAGCTATATGACGAAAACAGGAAAACAAAAAGCATCAACAAAAAAATTAGAAGAACCTTAAAAAATGAAAGGACCTTTCATGCTTGTTAATATTATGAAAATGCCAATTCATGGGTGGAGAGATGGCGAAGTGGTTAAGTGCTTGCCTGTGAAGCCTAAGGACCCCAGTTTGAGGCTCGATTCCCCAGGACCCACGTTAACCAGATGCACAAGGGGGCACAGGCATCTGGAGTTCATTTGCAGTGGCTGGAAGCCCTGGCACGCCCATTCTCTCTCTCTCTCTCTCTCCATCTCTCTCTCTCTTCCTCTTTCTCTGTCTGTCACTCTCACATAAATAAAAATGAAAAAAATTAAATGCCAATTCTCAAAAAGAAATATATTAATTAAATGAAATACTAATAAAAACCCCAGCATTATTCTTCACAGAGATAGAAAAATAATCTCAAAAGTCATATGGAGTCACAAAAGGCCGTGGGTAATCAAAAGTATCCTCAGGAACAATCACTGCTCTAGAGGTACCACTATACCCAATCTAAAGCTATACTACAAAGCCATAGCAATAAAAAATAGCCTGGTACTGGCATAGAAACATATAGACCAATGCACCTGATTGAAGACAAAGCCTTTAGTTCAAGTAACTACAGCTACTTGATCTTTGACAAAGGAGTCAACACTGTGCACTGATGAGAAAACAGCAACTTTAGCAAATGCTGCTGGGCAGATTTGATAACCATGAGTAGAAAAATTAAACTAGACCTACTCCTCTCACCATGCACAAAAATCAAACACAAATGGATTAAAGTTATCATTATCAGACCTGTAATAATAAATGGCTACAAGAAAACATAGTGGGAACTCTGCCTCAGAAGGCTGCATCTCTGCAGCAGTTTCTGTAACTTCATAGAATGGTCTGATTTTTCTCTATGCATCCATTTCAGCAACAGCTCCTAGAATCATGTGCATTTCATGACCCACTTCCATGTATTTTTCATGCTTTCAAAACCAACACCAGGTATTGCAGTCAGGTTCACATTGCTGATAGAAATCACTCAACCAAGAGCAACATGTGTGGAAAAAAGAGGTTTATTTTGGCTTACAGGCTGGAGTACGAAGGTCTACAATGGCAGGGGAAAACGATGACATGAGCAGAGGGTGGATATCACCATCTGGTCAACATAAGATGGGCAGTAGCAACAGGAGAGTGTGCCAAACACTGGCAAGAAGGATCTGGCTATAACACCCATGAGCCTGCCTCCAACAATACATTGCCTCCAGGAGGGGTTAATTCCCAAATCTCCATCATCTTGGAACCTAGCATTCAGAGTACCTAAGTTTATGGGTGACCCCTGAGTCAAATCACCACATTCCACCTCTGGCCCCCATTAACTGATAACCATATATGATTAAAATGCAATGCATTAATTCAAATTTAAAATTCTCCATAGTTTTTATCAGTTCCAATGATGTTCTTACATCCCAATAGACTTAAGATCTTTTATCTGAGCCATAATACCAAAAAAATAACCTCAAAATCCCATAATGGCACAGAATAAACATTCACACTGCAAAATATGGCATTGGGCATATCACAGAAATACTCAAGCAATACATGGTTTAAACGGGGCAAGCACCAAATTCGTAGCTCCAAGTCCAATAACTCTAGCCAGTGACAAGTCTCCAAGTCCAGTCATTCTATACAGCAACAAGTCTTTGGAGTTTCAATTCTGCCCTTCCAGCTAGGCTATTCACAGTCCTAGAAAACTTCATCTGGGCATGGCAACTTTTCTTAGCAGCCATCTAGTGGTCCAGGCATCTCCACTGGGTCTCCACTGCAATCCACGGTTCAACCCCATGGCTCCATTGGGTCTCCATGCAGGCATCCAACAAACTTGTGTAACACTGTCTATGGCCATTTCCAAAACACAAGACCATGTTTTAAACTCAATGACTCTCTCTTTCCTGCAATTTCTAATACTCCACAATACCAGGTAGGGTGCCAATTTGTTACTCTGGCGGTAATAAAGCAGCCTTTGAAGAATAGGACACTCCTTGAGCACTCAGGTTCCTTCAAAAGAGTCTAAATTCTTCTTGTTGTCCCAGTGCAGATCATCTGGCCCAGTCTCAAAGGTCATAGTCTCTCAATTGTAGCTGAATGGGCAGCAGTACACCCAAAGATTTTTTTGTTGTTCTGTGACATATCCCTCTGCTCATACCAGTTCATTTCCACGCAAAGCAACCCTGCACAAATTCTCAGGACATGGGCATAACAGAAGTTTCTCACACAAACTTCTAGCCCAGTACAAGCAAAGTTCTTTCTGACCTTCTTAAGCCAAACCTCACAGTTCATAGTTCTTACTGCATTCAGGTCTTTCAGTTCTGACCAGGATAGTACATCAAGATGTGTTTACAGCACTGCAAAGTGTCTCTTAGGCCAAGGTTTCAAATCTTTCCACATTTCTCTTGAAAATCAGCTCCTAAAGGCCAAAGCCACACAGTCATGTGTCTAGAAGCAACCCCACACTCAGTACCACTGTCCTGTTGCAGTCAGGTTCGCATTGCTGGTAGAAATCAGCCAACCAAGAGCAGCTTGTGGAAAAAAAACAAAAAATGAGGATTATTTTGGCTTTCAGGCTTGGGCATAAGGTCCATGATGGCAGTGTTAAACAATGGCATGAGCAGAGAGTAGACACCACTCCCTGGCCAACATAAGGTAGCAACAGGAGAGTGTGGCAAACACTGTCAAGGGACACTGGTTACAATATCCATCAGCCCTCCCCCAACAATACAATCCCTCCAGGAGGTGTTAATTCCTAGTATTCAGAACACCTAAGTTTATGGGCGACACCTGAATCAACCCACCATACCAGGTGAGCAGCACAACAGGCAATGTATTAATCCAGTGGGAAATGAATTTTGTCCTTAATGAGCAGGTTACACCTGCCTTTAGAAGTTTTCCTTTAAGTCACTTCCTTGTAAAAGAGTTTGCTGTCCTACTCAGTCAGCCTTTCCTGGTGGATTTTACTCTCGGGCATCTTTTCCACTGTTTGAATGCAAAACAATTGGAATTTAAAACAAATAACTTTAATTGTGGCAATCTTTTCAACAATTTTAGCATTGGCAACTTAAACTGAGTCCCTGTGCCTGTAGGTTTAAACTTTATTAAATTTTTCCAACTTTACATTGTACATCTTAAAGTACCATACCTCCTGCCAAGCACAGCAGTCCATCAATTTTTAAATTCAATTTTGATTAGAGTCTATGGGAATGGGCAGGAGAACACAGCCAGCCTTTATGACAGTAGTCCAATTCTAACAAAGTTTTCTGCTTTCTTGCCTTCTCCTTTGAAAGTTCATAAGCCAAGCCTCCAAACATAATTCTTTCTGCATTTAGCACGTTCAAACTCTCACCAGAATAGCCTGTAAAATTTGACTTACCACATTGTGAGTCTTCCCCAGTACCAAGTACTACATCCATATACATTCTTCCAAGACACATTTTCCAAAATTCCAAAATCAACATGGTCAGGTTCCTCACAGAAACCACCCCACTTTCTCACACCAAATTTACTATTGCAATGAGTTCCTAATTGCTAAGACAAACATATAACCAAACGCAGCTTATCAAAACAAAGATTTTTATTTTGTTGTTGTTGTTTCAGGCTTACAGAGTCACTGACAGAAGAAGCTGGCTTTTTTTTTTTTTTTTTTTTTTTTGAGATCCAAGCAGAAAGAAACAACTGCAGGATGCAGACACCAACATGAAAGAACTTCTTGAGCTCAGATTGCTCTGAACACACCTAGTAATGGCTGGACTCATCTACCCACAAGCAAACTTCAGGACTAGACTCTATGATCTGCTACCATAGACACCTCTTATACCATCTTACACCATGGAGATCTGCCCACTGAAGATACAAAATTCAAGTCTGAGTCTATGTTACTGTATATTCAAAACACCACAGCAATGATCTTCTTATACATAACCATTACCAATGCAAGCTACTTTTGTGTTGAAATAGTCATCAAATTCTTTCCAAATAGCACGTGACTTTTTATTTTTATTAATTAGTTTTGTATTCAGCAAATACAGTCAGTTTGGTACCATTATTAGGCTCATCTGTGACCTACCCCATCCCCACTGCCCCCTCCTTGTTGATGTATATGGGTCATACATTGTAGAGTTAGCCTAGAGTTATGGGTAAGATAAATGTCTCTGCTTATCATGACCCAACATATGAATTTTTTTTTAATTTTTTAATTTTTTTAATTTAATTTATTAGTTTTCATTTCAGTGAATACAGGCAGATTGGTACCATTATTTAGGCTCATCTGTGATCTACCGCCTCCCATTAGACCCTCCTTGTTAATGAAAATGGGTCGTGCATTGTGGAGTTAGCCCCCAGTTATTAGTATGATAAATGTCTCTGCAAATCATGACCCAACATGTAACTCTGACATTCTTTCTGCCCTCTCTTCCGCAAGATTTCCCTGAGCCATGTTGGGTTCATTTTTGGTCTGCTTCAGTGCTGAGGTGTTGGGGGCCTCTGAGGCTCTGGCTCTCTGATTTGGTAGGAGTTGATTTTTCTCTGCGTTGATCTCCTTCCCCTTTGTGCTGGTATCCGGTTCACAGGAAAACATCACCCTTGCTTATTTCGCGAGTTGTCCTTAGTTTCAGTTGGGCCCCTTTTGAGGTATGTTGGGGCAGCTCTCTTCTTGGGATCTGCATCTATCTTTTTTCCCCTTGTTGTTTGTAGTGCAGCTAGGCAGTCGCCATCTTGACCGGAAGTCCTCCCAACATATGAATTTTTAATACCTAATATTAAGGTAACTTCTTGTACCTAATACAATTCCATATTAGCTTAAGTAGTTTTCTTTGCTTGTGTTGCAGGCAGGTTCACATTGTTGGCAGAAAACACCTGACCATTAGCAGCTTGAGGGGGAAAGAAAAAGGTTTATTTTGGCTTACAGACTCAAGGGGAAGCTCTGTAATGGCAGAGGAAAATGATGACATGAGCAGAGGGTTGACATCACCTCCATGCCAACATAAGGTAGAGAATAGCAAAAGGAGAGTTTACCAAACACTGGCAGGGTGAAACTGGCTATAATACCCATAAGCCTACCCACAACAACACACTGCCTCCAGGAGGTGTTAATTCCCAAATCTCCATCATCTGGGAACCATTCAGAACACCTAAGTTTATGAGGGACACCGGAATCAAACCACCACAGCTTTTTTTTTGAGGTAAGGTTTTCCTTTAGTTCAGGCTGATCTATAATTCACTGGTAGTCTCAGGCTAGATTCAGTCCCGAGTGTTACAATAAAAGGTGTATGCCAACACATCTGGCCTGATTTTTTTTTTTTTAAGGTAGACCTTACAACTATATTTTATACAACAGTGACACAGAAATAAAGTCATTATAATGGTTTCAAAGTCACTAATCATGAAGTTACCATCGCTCCATTACTAACATACTGTACTTATGGAATAGAAAAAAAAAAAAATGGCTAAGGAGGTTATGGAGGCTGAAAGGTCCGTAAATGTCTATCACCTAGTTGGAAATCGAAAAAAGAAATTATAGGTGTCAATGATTATTTGAATGGATGCCTCCCACTTGATTCAGGAGTTTATTAAAGCTTGCAATTTAGATTTCCAGTCAACTAGCTAAAAGATGTGTCATGGTGGGCAGATCCTAGGGTCCAGTCCAGAGATGTGTTTGGGTGGACCTGTTTATAACACAAAAGATGTGCAGAATGCCTGACCTCTGTCATGATGGTGTTCTTGAAGTGTGCTTGCTTGCCATGCTGGTGGGGGGTGTTTTCTCTGTGTGTGTGGACATGTGAATGTGGACCAGCTTCTTCCACCATATGGAACGTCCTCTCTATCTGTAAGCTTCAATAAATTCCTTCCTCCCCATAAACTCTGTCTGCTCTAAAGGTTCATCCCAGTGCCATAAGGCTGCCTGCTACAGTATTATTCATTTCAAGTCTGAAGCCCTGAGACTCAGAAGAGAAACTAAAATGTTAATGTAACCAAAATGGCTTCACTGACTCATCTCAAAAAGATGCTCAACTTCCAGACCAATGGCTTAGTAAAGCTGACATAAACTCTACCATCATAATTCAAAAATAACCAAACCACCCATTTTCTTCCATGTAAATTACAATGTCTTAGATAATGGTATCAAAATAATCATGACTATGAATACATTAATAATTCATTTTCTGAAAGATAATTTATTACAGAAGTTGGAGGTGTGAGGCCATAAAATAATGGGAAACTTCGATCAGATTTCTAATTAGACATTCTTTTAATCTACCTTCTCAAAATTATTCTTCTCATCTGGCTCACTATTCTGAAATATTATTTCTAATGGTAAAAATAATTACCCCAAAACAAGCAATGAAACAAGTGTTGACACAGCTATCCCCTCAAAGGGAATAAGAGATTTTTTATTCTGGAGCCAAATTTGAGTGACTATAATCCTGAAAGAGATTCAGGTTATCACAAGTATATGCTCCAACTTGGCAACAGTTTTTATGATTTGTTTATAGGAACAAAACAAAGAAATTCATAAGCTTAACTTTTCAACCACATTGTTGTGTACATTAAGCAGGTGGATTATAGAATAGAAGGGTGATCTCTGCTACAGGCCTCAGATAATAGCTGTTTACTTTCTGGTATTTGAAAGTGGAGGGCTGTTCCTTCAAAACAATTTATCTAACAATCACAGGGACATACAGAGAAATAGGCACATAAATATTAGTACATTTGACTAGCCAAATAGACATTTTAATAAGCACAGGTACTTCATGAAAAAAAAAATCCTTAGGTTTTTTTTTTTTTTTTTTTTAGGTTTCCAGAATGTTTGTTTTGTTAATATAAACTAGTTTTATACTCAGTGAATGCAGTCAAGTTGGTACCATTGTTAGCTTCCTCCCTGTCCTACCACCTCTCCTGGCCCCTCCTTGTTGAGGTATATGGGTCATGCATTATGGAGTTAGCCCTCAGTTATGTGTAGGATGAAATGTCTCTGTGTATCATGACCCAGCATGTGGCTCTGACATTCTTTCCGCCCCCTGTTCTGCAAATTTCCCTGAGCCATTTTGGGTGAATTTTAGGTTTGCTTCAGTGATGAGGTCTTGGGAGCCTCTGTGTCTCTGGATATCTGGTTTGGTAGGTGTTGATTGTTCTCTGTGTTCATCTCCTTCACCCTTGTGCTGGTACCAGGTTCAGCAAGAAAACAGCACCCTTGCTTGTTTCCCCAATTATTCTTAGTTTCAGCTGGGGCCCTTTAGAGGTACGATGGGGTAGTTCTTTCCTTAGGATCTGTGTCTATCAAAAAAGAGAAGCAGATTCTTTGATGGAGAGTAAAGTTAGCACCAGATAAATGGGGTAACCCTTATTTTTTTTAGAGAGAATTTAATAGTTGTAGGCCTTCTTGTAGCCCATGATTGGTGGTAGCTTGATAATGGAGAACAGGCTCATTTTGGATCTGATTCTGATTTGTTTCCCAGCTAAGTTTTTTTTTTTTTTTAATTTTTTTATTCTTATTTAATTGAGAGTGGCAGACAGAGAGAGAAACAGGCAGAGAGAAAGAGAGAATGGACGCACCAGGGCTTCCAGCCACTGCAAACGAACTCCAGATGTGTGTGTCCCCTTGTGCATCTGGCTAACGTGGGTCCTGGGTAATCGAGCCTTGAACCGGGATCCTTAGGCTTCACAGGAAGCACTTAACCACTAAGCCATCTCTCCAGCCTAAGTTTTTATTATAAACATTGATTTGAGGAACTCAGCTTTAGTTAGTAGACTATAAGAACACATCTAAATAGCCCAAGATAAAGCTGGGTGTGGTGGCACATGCCTTTAATCCCAGCACCCAGGAGGCAGAGATAGGAGGATCACCATGAGTTCGAGGCCACCCTGAGACTACATAGTGAATTTCACATCAGGCTGGACAAGAGTGAAACTGTACCTCAAAAAAAACCAAAAATAAATAATAAATAAATAAAATAATAATAAATAGCCCAAGAAAATTTAATTTGGCTGTATATTACCAATAGTCAAATATCCCATATGCTCATATACAGCTCAGTTGTGTGTTTCTCTGTTTGTTTATTTATTTATTTTGATGTTCATTTCACAGATGTAAAATGCAGTAAGTATTCTAGAAAAAAATTTTCAAGATTGTAATCTGTTTCCATATTTGCCATGCATTTTTGTACATATGTAAGAATTTACTTAAATATATTCTCTACTTACAAAAGTTATTTTATTTCCTTTTCTTTTATGTAAATTAGTTATACAGCTTCTCAATGTTAACCATAATCTTTTCTATTGGTATATGCTTTTTTTTTAATTTTAATTTTTTATTTTTTATTTGAGAGCGACAGACACAGAGAGAAAGACAGATAGAGGGAGAGAGAGAGAACGGGCGCCCCAGGGCTTCCAGTCTCTGCAAACGAGCTCCAGACGCGTGCGCCCCCTTGTGCATCTGGCTAACGTGGGACCTGGGGAACCGAGCCTCGAACCGGGGTCCTTAAGCTTCACAGGCAAGCGCTTATCCGCTACGCCATCTCTCCAGCCCTCTATTGGTATATTCTTTTATAAAATGTTTTTTCATTAATAAATATGTATTTTAATTTTTTTAATATTTTGTTTTTATTTATTTGAGAAAGAGGCAGATTAAGAGTGAGCAAGAAAGGGCAAAACAGGGTCTCCAGCTACTGCAAATGAACTGTAGACACATATACCACCTCTTGCATCTGTCTTACCTGGGTCCTGGGGAATCAAACCTGGGTCCTTTGGCTTTCCAGGCAAGCACCTTAACCACTAAGCTATTTCATAAGCCCTGTATTTTGATTCTTTTATTTGCTCTTTTGGAAAGAATATCATTTTAAAGGAAAACAAAATGTTACTTTGTTGCATTAACCATATTATTTTTAATTATCTATCTAATGTTTATACATTTATATAATTAGCAAAGCAGTTATATATAGTATTTAGAGATAATACATAAAAATAAATCAAAGCTAGAATACAACTATAATTTTATTTTCAAAATTGATTTATTGAGCATTGGGCTGTTTTAGTGAGTGAAATGCAAGAAAATTTGTAGAATTACTTTTTGTATGTTACAATATGTTTTATAAAA